>NW_026607043.1:1200000-1830006 GCF_029890125.1 Rhinichthys klamathensis goyatoka
TAAAATTAGAAAACAGTTGTTTTACATTGTGATAACATTTCACAATATTATGGGTTAAAAGTGTTTTTTACCAAATAAATACAGCCTTGGTGAGCATAAGAGATTTCTTTTAAAAACTTTAAAAAAAATCTTTTCCACCCCCAAAACATTTTAACATTACTGTACAATAGCACAATGTGCTCTTCCTGTTCTTACCTCTTAAGCCAATGTGCTGTTTGGATGTTCCAGTTATCCAGGAATACCTTAAAGCTTGTGGCAAGCTGAAAAATATAAGAGTTGACTTGATTGATTATGACACTTCTGATTCATTCAGGGTCAGGGGAAAAAAAAACATAACAGTAGCTCAACTGACCTCTATATTCATGATCCTGAGGTTGGAAATGAGATCCCACCGAGGCAAACCATCACTGTCGTAGCCATTAAAGCCAAATCCAGCTGCGTTGTTGATGGCATCAGCTATTTGGAAATACAGCATGAGTGTCAAGATACTCTTATATCAGACATAATAAATGTTATGACACCCAAAATTGTTTGTTTATCCCTTTATATAGTGTTATATTTGAGCAAGTATGTAATTGTCAAATTAGGCATTTAGTGAATTCTGGATATGTTTGTTGTAGTGTTTCAAATTTCAAAGACGTGTGTAATGCAAGTACTATAAATAATGGTAAAATCTTGTTCTTACTATTTCATAATTTACTACATGAGATGAATTGTTGCACAGGAATATGAATTTCAGTTCCATCTTTTGTCTGAAGGGGGCATTAAAACACAAGCCATTAGGACCAAGTCTGTGTTGTGTAAGATGTTGATCCCAAATCAAATGGGTCACACAACCAGTCCTCACAACAGATGATGGATGAAGCATCCTAATGTGTAATTAATCACGCCCGAGGTACAGCATAAATGATAATGATGGAACGTGAAAGACATATTGCTCGTGCTTGATTCAATTATTCTTTCCAGTATGGTTCAACAGATATATTTATAACACATTAGGAGGATAGAAAGGACAACTTGGAAATAGGAAAACAGACTAACAGCCAGAAGCTTCATGCCCATTCAAAATGAGGGGTCATGTGCTTGACATTAATATGCCAAATAGATTCCAATACATACATACACTGATCAGCCACATTAAAACCACCTGCCTAATATTGTGTAGGTCAAAACAGCTCTGTTGCGTTGAGGCATGGACTCAACCTCTGAACATGTCCTGTGGTATCTGGCACCAAGCCATTAGCAGCCGACCCTTTAAGTCCTGCAAGTTGCTAGGTGGTCCAGCACATCCCATAGATGCTCAATCGCATTGAGATCTGGGGACTTTGGAGGTCAAGGCTACACCTTGAAGTCTTTGTCATGTTCCTCAAAAAAATGTTGCAGTGTGGCTGGGTGCATTATCTATTATACAGTAACTCAAATAACCACTCATTACAACCGAGGTATGCAGAAGAGCATCTCTGAAGGCATGTGAACCTTGAAGCAGATGGGCTACAGCAGCAGAAGACACCAGGTGTCACTCCTGTCAGCTACGAACAGGAAACTGAGGCTACAATTCGCACAGGCTCACCAAATTTGGACAATAGAAGATTGGAAAAACGTTGCCTGGTCTGATGAGTCTTGATTTCTGCTGCAACATTCAGATGGTAGGGACAGAATTTGGTGTAAACAACATGGAAGCATGGCTCCATCCTGCCTTGTATGAACAATTCAGGCTGGTGGTGGTGTGGGGGGATTTTCTTGTCACACTTTTGGTCCCTTAGTACCAATTGAGCATTGTTTAAACGCCACTGCCTACCTGAGTATTGTTGCTTACCATGTCCATCCCTTTATAACCAGTGTGAACCCATCTTCTGATACTTCCAGCAAGAATAACGCCATGTAACAAAGCTCAAATAATCTCAAACTGATTTCTTGAACATGACAATGAGTCCACTATACTCAAATGGCCTCCACAGTCACCAGATCTCAATGGACGTGGTGGAACGGGAGATTTGCATCATGGATGTGCAGCCAACAAATCTGCAGCAACTGCGTGATGGTATCATGTAAATATAGACCAAAATCTCTGAGGAATGTTTCCGCCACCTTGTTGAATCTATGCCACAAAGAACTCAGGCAGATTTGAAGGCAAAAGAGGGTTCAACCCGGTACTAGCAGGGTGTACCTAATAAAGTGGCTGGTGAGTGCATTTGTATATATATAACCATCTAAACTGTCTTTTTGCAGACTGATCATATCTTATTCCCCCTCAGAATGCTAGATGCATGAGGCTCCTGCTAATAATCAAAACACAATAATAGAAGAAAAGAGAAGATCGGCTTAGACAAATTATTATCTTTCAAAATAGATCAAAACAAGAAAAGGAGAGAGAAAGCTAGACAGATGGGAAGAGAGGGAGAGGCAGGAAATCCACGCACCCAGAGTCCAAACAAAGTAGTATTTAGGCCGGGTGGTCAGCATGGACAAATACAGGTAGACCACCTGAGCATAGAAGGGTGTGGTGGCAATAAAATCATCATCAACGTTACGCTCCACAGGACAGACTTTGCAGACGGAGAGGAAGACCAGCAACGAGATGAAGCAGGTGGCCAGTTTTCGGATGACCTCTGTCTGTTAAGAAACAGAAATGCACAAACTGATATGAATTTGAAATAAGCCAATCATATACATTTTAAGAATAGTTTTATATAACATATTGATAACACAAAATACCATTCAAAAGTTTGGGGTGAGTATGTTTTTTGAAGAAATTAATACTTTTATTCAACAAGGATGCAATTGATCAAAAATGAGAGTTAGGACTTTTACATTATTACCCACGATTTCTATTTCAAATAAATACTGTTCTTTTGAACTTTCTGTTCATCAAAGACTCCTGAGAAAAAAATCCACAAACATATTAAGCAACAACTGTTTTTAACATTGACAATAATAAGAAATGTTCCTTGAGCAGAAAATCAGCATATTAAAATAATTTCTGAAGGATCATGTGACATTGAAGACTGGAGTAATGATACTGAAAATCCATCTTGCCATCATAGGAATAAATTACATTTTAAAATATATTCAAATAGAAAACAGTGATTTTAAATTGTAATTTTAAACAGTTCGTACTGTATTTTCAATCAAATAAATGCATCATTGGTGAGCATAAGAGACTTCTTTCAAAAAAAAAAAAAAAAAAACCTTACCGACCCCACACTTTTGAAGATTTGTCCAGTCTTTATGCTATTTGTGATGTGACTTGGTGTACAAACTGAAGTTATTAAAAAGAAAAATACAAACTACTAAGTAAAACGAACATTTGGTGATGGGTCATTCAGTCTGCTCTTCCCATTGACTTTTCCCTTGGTCTCAAGCTCTCTGTGCCGATAGGGGGTGCCCTCAATGAAGGCAATGTAATCGTTATAGGAGCAGGTGGGACCAGCCAATATGCCCATGAAATTACAGTTATAACTGAAGTACTCCAATAAACTGGGCATCCGTCTGGATGAAACACAAACACGGAAGAAAAGAAGATGATTTTAGAACTGCATTACATCATATCTAGTAGACTTGAGCTTGCAGGTATAAATATAAAGGGCAAAGCAACTATTTTTCTAGACCACAACCATATACACTCAGTCCTTAGTTTAATTTTGTCTTTGTATAGTACAATAAATAGTTTAATTTAAAGCTTCTTTTAAATCTACATACCTTATAGCCAACAGTTTTTGACCCTGGTTGAGCTGATCTTCCTTCCTTGCCATTCCTGTTAACATAAAAAAAAAAAAAAAATTATATATATATATATATATATATATATATATATATATATATTCACACCAACACCTTCAACCCATAATAAAAATTCCAGATGGTAGATTTCTTTATTTTTGTCTGAGGAACTTTGATCTGTGATTCAGAAAGCTTTCAGTCATTGTAACTGCATGGAAAAGATGAACCAGAACATTATTTGAAAATATCTCCTTTTTCCGTTTTCCACAGAAGAAACAAAGTCATACGGGTTTGAAATGTCACAAGGGTGAGTAAATGATGACAGAATTTTAATTTTTGGCAGAAATATTTCTTTAAACAAAATTTTGCTGGAAATCTTGATGTTTGAATCAGAGCACAGAGCAAGTATTGTACCTGCTCAGCTTCTGAGCTTGTGAGAAGTGGTTTCATCTAACAATCCCTGGCCTCTCTCTGATTTACAGAGGGAATTAGAGAAGGAAGAAATGTGCTGTAAATTGACTTGGCTCAGAGTTCATGTGGTCGACTCATGAGTCTCCTCTGCCTCAGTTGTTTGTCTTACTGCGCTGCTGCGCACACACGATAAGACAAGGCAAGGCGACCCATCGTAAGTGGCTTGAATTCTTTCTTCTTCTTGTATTGCAAGCCTTATGAACATTACAAGACGAGCCACTTAAAAAGTTCTCATTAAGGTTTATGTGCGACCCAGCAAGCAGCAGCAGTGCAGAGACAGAGCTTCACTTACAATAGGCCCCAACATGTACCAAAGGTAGTGATGGAGTTTAGCAAGGCCTTCTATTGGGGACTTTGTCCTATTAGTGTCCTACGGACCATAGGGAATATCAATGACAGGTTATTCAGGGCAACAGGCGAGTGAAACCCCTTTATAAGAGTCCTGGCAGACAGCTTACATACAATTTATATCACCCAATGAGTAATTTTATATCATGCTAACAATATATCACAATATAGGTATTTGTTCTGGAAATCGATGAAAAATAACCAACGTGGTAATACCCATTTCTGGATTATCCAGTGAATTAAAGGGATACTCCACCCAAAAATGAAAATTCTGTCATCATTTACTCACCCTCAAGTTGTTGCAAACATGTATGGGTTTCTTCTGCTGAACACAAAGGAAGATATTTTGAAGAACGATTGGAACTTTGGCACCATTGACTTCCATAGTATTTTTTTTTTTTCTACTATGGAAGTCAATGGTGCCAAACAACTGTTTGGTTCCAATAGTTCTTCAAAATATCTTTGTGTTCAGCAGAAGAAAGAAACTCATACAGGTTTGCAACAACTTAAGGGTGAGTAAATGATGACAGAATTTTCATTTTTGGGTGGAGTATCCCATTAAACACTTTCAAAATGAAAGGTACTTCATCACATTAACAGACATTAACTAAAATGTTATTCATAACAAATGAACAAATGATATGTCTGGCATCAGTGCAAAAATAGCTTCATGTTATGTAACAAGCTAAAAGCAGACTCCAAAAGCATGACTTTAAAAATGCATAGCTGTTCTGTGACACCACATCAACCTAATTCTATATTAATGCGAGATACTGCTAACACCTACAGTGGAGTTATTATTGTAAAAAAAAACTCAAAAAGGAAAAAACCTTTCTGTTAATTGACAAAAAACAAACATAACTGGGTAAGATTTAAACTAAACTATATTTTACATTAATTATATTATACTTAAATTACATATTATATTTGAATGACTCCACAAATTAATTATTTCAATTTAGTTTTAGATGGTACATTAAAAAAAAGGAAAACAAAAAACTAAAACAATAACTATATAAAAAATAAAATAAACTAAGAATTCAGAATTTTAACCGTGCAGCATAAATAGTATAGAAAAAATGTGACACGATATTAGCCATAGTATCAGCCAGTCCTACTCTTGCACTAGACATCCAGTGAGGTTACAGCAGAGAGGACAAAAACAAATCTAAAGGGAATCTGCTCTGTTCAAAAGCTACTCCATGACAAAGGTTTGCAGGCCAGCAGCTAAAACTCAGCAGAGGACAAAGAAATGAATTAGTGATAACGGTAATAGTGCAAGAGGAAGTGCAAGATGGTGAGCACTCATCATAAGGGTAATATGTCACCCTGTGGAACAATAGAGGGGTGAGGAGAAGGAGGGAGGCTTGTTTTCATTTGCTTTCATTTCATCCCACTGCCTTCCATTTCTTTAATTAGTTTCTCTGGCCCTTTGGCAGCACATTTGACAATCACAACAGCAGCCTGGAACAGCATCCAGAAGGATTTGGATTTAACCAAACACACACTCACCATCATGGATCTCAAAAGCCACACTAGTTATCTTCTGTGTGATGACCATCATCGGCCTGTCAGGGAGAGAGAAAGAAAAAAAAATTGGGTACACAACAATGACAATGAAGCTCAGAAACCTACCATAGAAAGCCATATTCTTACCCTGTGAAATCGGCAGAGTACATGCCGTAATCAAAGACGTAAACCCGGGTGATTTGGCAGAAGCTAAGATAACCCAGGGCGACCACCAAACAGTATCTGCAATGTGAACCAAAGAGCATGTTTCACATCCAAGCCATTTCAGATGCATTAATGTACTTATAAACATTTTTCTTTAGGAAATACAAATAAATCGTAGTTTTATAAGCGCTTTGATATCATGAAGGGCTGAAGGATGTCATACTGGGATTTTTTGCGATCCATTAAAAGCCAGAAACAAGTACAAACATTATTTAAAAAAAGAAGAAAAACTAACAAAGTGCTCAGTGATGTTTCCAGAAATGAACTCTCAACGGCGGTGTGTGCGTGTGTATGTATGTGTTTGGTTGTGTGTAGATAGGCCATTATTCTCTACCCAAATTAATGACATTATTGCTCCCTATTCTTGTACAATGGAGAAAAAAGGATGTGTAAATTAAAATGGAGCTGGAAGATGAGAAAAGGCACACACATACACACAGACGCAGGTGAAACTGTTAGTGCCATAGAGGCGTTTCATTATCACTGACATTATCACTGTCAGATATACTGCATGTGTTTGCTCAGTCTGTTTGGTATTTTTACATGGCTCTCTGGCAAACTGGATTCTGATTGGCCAATTGTTTGCATAATTTTGCTAACTGCATTACCTATCACTGACACACGCAATACATTTTCTACAAAGCTGTGCTAATTTTACATCTCGTGTATCATTTTATGGCAAAATGGGGGCCAGGGCCCACTCTGGGGTCTCAGCAAACTTCCAAAAGGCATCAATATGATATAATATAAAAAAAAATCTTTGAAGAACCGGAATTGTATTCAAAAATCTGGATATAGGAATCTTAATTTTAGAAGAATGATTTCTAGACAATGTAAAATAATGTAAATTATTCAAATAAAAATAAAACTGCATGTGCATTTTTATAATGAATATAAATTTTTCTAATATATTAAACTTTTTTGTTTGTTTTGCGAGCAATCCAGCAAACAACTGGAACAGTTATAGGAGTCACAGGACCTTCGAATATTGTTTCTTCTCATATTATAAAATAATTTGAATCAAAATATAATTGCATGTCCATTTATTTATGGACTGTATGTATGCTACTTATGTAAGTAACTGTGTAAGCTTGATAAATGGACAGTACGACAAAACGAACCTTAACAAATCTCTACTTAATCTTCTGATCATTCGGTTTGCCAGGTTAGTTTTGTTTGATGCATTTAGTAGCAAGTAGCATATTCTGCTTTGTTTCCTGAGTCATGACTAAGTCAGGGAAAAAGCAGTGTGGACAAGATGCAAACGTGAATGTTGTTGATATCTCGCAATAAGTGGTTTTCTATTGTGCATGTAAACGTACTGATTGAGAGCTGTGTAAGACATCAGCCACAGCTTCTTCTTTTTAAAGCAAATCACATTATGTCCCAAACTATTTTGCTTCTGATGTGTTCAGTTACATAACAACAGGGGGTTATTAGTCCAATAATCACATGGCTTTAAAATGTAAGATCTGTTTTATCTCACAGACAAAGTTAGGGAAAATCAGCACAACAGAAGCTTTCAGTCTTTCTCATTATTTCTTATACATACACGCACACTCAAGCTTTAGTGATGACACATTCAGCTCAGGTCCCCAGACACTGCAGGTGTGAGTACAAAGATAGACTCGGTGTGCGTCTTGTGGGTGTGCTTTCCATTCAACAATGCAAGTGTGTTTTGCAGGTCTGCAAAACTGTTTGCCCTCCTAAAGGCGTACAAAAATAGAATGGTCTCAACCGCTGTATGTTTCCCAAAACGACACAACCATTCACGTCAATCGCCTTTCTACACAACTCACCAATAGAAGACAGAAAAAGGAGGAAGAATTGTCTACCGAATGTTCCGAAGACAGTAATATCACCTCATTTGAAACAAAATGTCCCTAAAGGGCCATTTAGCAAAAGTCTGACATTGAGGCAGTTTTATATTTACCACCTAGTAAGAAGGTTCTGGCAGCTGGCAGGAGACCGCAGCAGGGAAATAATGGAAGATTTTATTACACCCATGAGGAGGACAGTGACTGATGGTCAGCCAGTGAAGGGAATGATGTCTTTCTCATTATAATTATCTTTGGGTCAGTTTTCAACTCTTTCATCAGAAGAAAGGGCACGATTTCTATCTGCATAGACCTTAGTTCACCTTTTGAATGAAAAGGGGGCTGTGAAGGATTCACACACGTCTGCTCAATGGATTCTATTGAATTTGAAGTAAAAAGTTTTTAATGTAATAGTGTTCACAGTTGTAGTTCTGTATTGTGACATATTTCCTAATGAAAAAGGACATGGAATAACAAAAAAAAAAAAAGGACTGTACTTTATTTTAATCAACAGGAATTGATTGGGTTGACTAATGTACTCTTGCTGATGCCAACAAAAAAGAGCCACAATAAGTAAACACTACCGTTTAAAATTTTGGGGTCAATAAGATTTTTTTTTGTTTTAAAGAAATTAATACTTTTATTCAGCAAGGATATTTATAGTGTTACAAAATATTCCAAGATTGAACAACCCAAGATCCTGAAAAATAATGTTTCACAAAAATATTAAGCAGCACAACATTAATGATAAGAAATGTGATTTATTTTTTTAATTAATTTTTTTAACCAAATCAGCATTTGTGACCCGTGCTGGCAAAATGAGTCGCAATGAGTACATTTTCAAAAATTATTTTATTACAAATGAGAGTTATTTTCACATTCTCTATTAAAAAAATCTTCAAAATTATGATTTGTTGGAATCAGACAAAAAATTACTGAGCAACACCTGTTTGAAGTCGATAGGGGAAGCAAAGTCAATTTTTGTTTTGTTTGTAAAGTTTTCTGAAGGTTCCAAAACAAAATCATCAAGCAACCATACCTTAAAATCCCTGGTAATACCACCAAATTTGGCGCACACCAAGTAAAAACTAAATATCTATAGGGAAAATATATATTCAACTTTTTTCCCCCCATGATACTACAATAACATTAATGAACAGTAATATACAGACAGCCTATATTATTAAGACCTACTGTACCGCACAGATCTAATATAATGTTACACATCAGATGTTTCTCCCCAATAGGTAACCACAGACAAACGCCAACAAACGAGTTGGCAGTTGGATTTAGAACTTTATGGTCAGTTAAGTGAAAACAAACTGATTACAGGAAATGCTGTACTTGCCCGGTCATTTCATAGTGTCTTTAATAAAGTAAAAAACATTGATTTAAATGTTGATTCTGAAGTCAATGATTCTAAAGATGTAAAAATATGGACTCACTTGTGCATGTGCTCAACTCCGGTCAGAATCATTATGCCGTAGGTAATGCCGCTCTGGAGAAGGAAATGAAGCGCATACCTGTAGAATAGAGAGAAAATGCTGTTTCTAAAAGCAGTACATTTTTGCTTCATTATGTAATGCTTAATATGGCAGCAGTGAGAATAGAGTTCTACGTTGCGGTTAAAAGAGCCAATGAACTTTTTGATACAGGAAAGGTCTGGTACTTTTTTACTGTAAATGCAAATTACCTGGATCAGCATGAAAAATCTTGTTTTTTTTAGTGAAGTGTGTGTGTGACTGTGTGTGTGTATATATATATATATATATATATATATATATATATATATATATAAATAAAATACATACTGTGGGTGTATTTATATTTTTTTTTATTTTGCTGATTTGACATGTTATTGAAACAATCTTGGCAAAGTTTTGAAGATTTTGCTCTGTCTTCACTGAAGAAGAAGTGAGCCAAATTTGTATGCCCATTACCCAGACTCACCAAAGAGAACTGCCTTAAAGAGACTTTACGGAAGCTTATCTGCAAGTCAGACCCACTTAAACGCACACAAATACAAACAGAGGCACTTTAATAAGGGTTTGAAAAGATGCCACTAATTAGCAAGCAGAAGTCTCTCTATCTTTCAGTGTGGACTATTGATCTGTTTGTCTTATTAAATGAGATGTTAATGAGTTCCAGATCTGAGTCGCCACCGACTCATCAATACAAGCTTGAGCATGGCTGATAGTGATCTCACAACACAGACACTAATGTATCTAAAATGATGTTAGTATCGGCAGGAATTCTCTAAAGGTTTTTAGCAAAATATACTGGAAATTAAAAAATGTTCTTTAAAAATTTGAGCTGGATATATTATTATTATTATTATTATTAATAAATGTCATTAAATTTAACTGTAGGAAATTATATGATTGGACACAAAAATGTAAGTAGGTCACAATTCTTGCAGGGTCCTGAAATACTACAGTAACCTCCCTGAGAGTCATGCCAACCTTCTGATGTTTTTCTGGAATACTGTTAAATCATTTGTTGTGAGTTAGCCATGATATTTTTTTCCGCATATTGATTTTTCTAAAAGATAATGTTTCCAAAGAACAAATGAATAAATGAAACCTTTTTTAGTCCTAATTGTAAATTTAAATGATTATACTACTACAATCCAAAAACGGGACATACCAATAAAAAAGCAAGTTTTTGTATAATGAAACAATCCTTCACTTGTATTTCTGTTTTCCACTTTTCAAATCCATCTTTGATATGAATCAAATGGTGTAATGAGATTCATTTTGCAGCTTTTAAAA
The DNA here is from genome assembly GCF_029890125.1 of Rhinichthys klamathensis goyatoka. Classification (NCBI taxonomy): domain Eukaryota; kingdom Metazoa; phylum Chordata; class Actinopteri; order Cypriniformes; family Leuciscidae; genus Rhinichthys; species Rhinichthys klamathensis. The sequence continues at coordinate 1,210,862 of NW_026607043.1, forward strand.
AAATTCCGGTCTGCACTGTTGTGCTTGAGTCATACAGGTGTATTTACAACTGAAAAATTCCACATAATTTGATACTTGACGTCAGCTTCAGCTCCCGTTATTGCCTTCAAGCTGTTTGTTTATTCTGTATCAAATGTCTGTAGTTTCACAGACCGCTACATTTCCTATTGATTGGCGTTTGTTGTATCTTTCTGGAACGTCACACCAGCACATATCCTGCAGTCCAGCAGCAGGGAGTACAAGCAAAAGCTGGTCTCAATTTCCTTGTGGACACACAGAGGGATGCGTCAGTATGGAAATACTCACCAGCCAAAGCAGAAGAGGGCAAAGTAGATGCCCAGCAGTGTGGCCACCACATGCCGCACAAAAGGACTTGTCTTGCTGGGGTGCAGATAGAGCCTGAACCACACGGCCGTGAGCAGGGCACAGAGCTGACATACTACGAAGTTCACCTGGAAAAAAAGAAAGAAAAGTAACTTATCAACTGAACTCATGGTTAAAAGGCTGATATTTTAATCAAATGTATTTCATTTAGAGATTTTCAGATTTGATTGTACGGAAGCTCTGAGTGAGAGTAATTCTTTTTAATTAAATATATAATTATTCGTATTTATTTAATGGATATTTTTTAATCAAATATTTAAAAAAATATATTTATTAATTTATTTTATTAATGCATATGGTTAATTCAACTTCTTGACAAAAAAACATGTTGAAATTAGCTAATTTAAAACCATTATTTGTATACAACTTTTTGAATAAAACAAAATACAACAATTTCACAATTCACAAAATGCATGCCATACTGGTTTTACATTTTAAGTGATGGATTACTCATTCTTTAGGACATAACAGAACATATTAATAGTACAACTAGTCTTTTAGTATATTACATTCCCATTCCTAGCACATCAAAGTGACGAGCGTCAAGTGTCATTTGGTTTCCATATCCATTTTGTCATGCTAGGTAGCCCCACCCACAGTGAAACCCCATTGGTCCAAATATCGCTCCACATTGCTGTACATTCAACATCAAATATTTTCTGATAGGCTGTGAGACAGTGTGTATAGAAACACTACAATATGTAATGCTGGAAACAGGTGTGAAGATTATTGTGTAATGTGTAGACAGACAATGGAATTTAGAAGAAATAATAAGCATGACAAAATATCATTGCTAAATCACAACAAACAAAGACAGACAGGGTCAGAGAACAATGATTTAACAGTGTTCCAGAAGAACATCAGAAGGTTGGCAGGACTCTCGGTGAGGTTCCTGCAGTATTTCAGGACCCTGCAAGCCTTGTGACCTACTTAAAAGATAATGCCTTGGGCTTCACACTGACATGCTTCTTGTAAAAGCCAAAGACATCAACAGCATGAGTCTGGGAGTTGTTTCTTGACTGGACACAGCTGTGAAATTTCAGCTGTAAGTCATTTGAAGACAGACATATACACCATCTTCAACCAAACGTCTGCAAATAACATTTATTCCTGCGCTTTATGCAAATAAAATTCATCACGAGTCAGCAGAATAGCTGAGTATATATTAGTCTTGATAGCTGTCTAGTAATTCAAGAATTCACACACCATGTAAGGATGCTACAAAAAAAACTATGTCTCTGTCCTAATCATCCACATCTGCATTCAACTGCTATAGAGCAGCACTTAATAAATCCACCAAAACAAGGAAGGACAAAACTGGTTTTTGAAACATCCAATACATGTCAGGCGACCCAGTGTGGTCTGCAGACCAAACCAAGGGGATTATGGGAGATTCTTGGCAGCATGCTGTAACTTGTACACGGCACTAGCAGTGCTGTAATTGTAAAAAATGTCAAAAGAAATCTCAAGCTCCAAGTAATCTGTATTTTTTTTACAAAGCATGCTTAAATGCAGGCTGCACAGCAAAAATATAACTGAGCCACATGTCTTCGAAATGACCTGAGCTTGGATATTAGTATTACAACATCTGATTTCAAAGAATATGCCTTTGTAAACGCCCCTAAAAATGTCATGACTTGAAAGTAGTAAAACTATTTCACTGACAGCAAAAAACTGTCCATTATGAACCACACAATCCTTGCGTGCGGTTACACATAATTATGGATAGATCACATAATGTTTTAGACACAACATACATAATCCATGACAGATGAAGGATCATCAATCAGTTTTGACAGACTCGTTTGCCAGCTTCTGTTGCTTTCTTTGCAGACTTCCTGTTGCTCTCTCACTCAGTTCCATCTGTCCATCTGTCACACTTGCAACAAACATGAAGCACACACAAAACCTGCAGTAAATCACACAGCTAAATGGTTAAAATTTGTAACAAATGTGCCATAAAAACGGAAATGGCCTTACAATATCATCTTCTTAATGTTACACTAAATATTACTGAAATTCCCACCAAAATATCAAGCAGCACAACTGTGTTCAACATTGATAATAATAAAAAAAAAGTTTCTTGAGCAGCAAATCAGCATATTAGAATGATTTCTGAATATTCATGTGACACTGAAGACAGGACTATTGATGCTGAAAATTCAGCTTTGACATTACAGGAATTAATTACATTTTGACATTTATTAAAATAGAAAATAATTATTTAAAATTGTAATAATATTTCACAATATTATTTTATCTGTATTTTTATCAAAGAAACTCAGCCTTGGTGAGCATACTGTAAGTGACTTTCAAAAACATTAAAAATCTTACCAACTCCAAGCTTCTGAATTGTAGTGCACATTTGAAAAAATAAAAAATAAATAGATAAACTGTAGGCTAAATATTTGACATCAGCACCTTCAACACCATGAGTCACACAAAAGCATTTCAACTACACTGCTGTGATAACACAAATCATACTAATAATTCTAAAATAGTTAATGTAATTGCAAAAGAAAGCTTAATATTTCACTTTACAGCAGCAGATTGTGATATGCTCCCATTAGGGATTTACTCTTTTACCACAGTGTTTAGGTTCTCAGCACCAAGTAAACAGAGGGCACATCCTGCTTAGATTCAGACTTAGAGAAAAGGTGCCATGAAAAATGACACTAACTCAATATATCAATACAGATTATAAAGCATGCTTTCATGCCCTCTTGATGTTAAGGGCAGCCAAGGAGAGACGAGAGGAGCTCGAGCAAACATTTTTACAGCTCTCCTTTAACAGCCATGTAAATGAAAGCAGCGAAAAAAAAAAAAGAAAAAAAAAAGGAAAAACAAACCAAGTTACTCAACTCGACAAGCCTTTTGAGCACCCATCTAAAGCAGATGAATATTTAAACTTTTAATTTTTTTTTAATGATTCAGTATGACAAAACCTACTAATAAGCCCATTTCTGTTTAATTATTTTGCCAGATAAAAGCACTTTTAGTGAAACTATTAAAATCCCCCTGTAGTCAATAATTTCATCCCTTAAAACTCATCTTTGATCATCAAAATTACATATTTAAATGTTTTTTCCTTACTCATGCCTTAAAATAGCTTGAATGTAACTCTACACCCTTGCCTCATTTACTAGTATACGGTTCTATGAATATGCAAATTAGTCCCGCCTCTACTCACTCACACCAGTTCATCCACTCGTTATTGATCACACATGACGACGTGATTGGTTACAGTATGTGATGTTCGGAAACACCAGCGATTTCAAACCGCGATTTTAAGACTGTCTTTGGTTCACTTCAGTTTTAAGGAGAAAATACTCAACAATGGCGTTATGAATCTGCAGATGGTTTGTCTTAAATAAATCATATTAAAAACACCACATAGACATATAAACAACATTAAAACTTGATTTTCACAACAGGGGGACATTAAACTGTTAAATTTAGACAGAGAATTTAAGGGAGATTTAATTCAATCATAAACACTAAGGAGTAATTGTCTGTGCTGGGAATTACTGGAAAATCCATTGTGATTTCTCATAAGGAGAACTATAGTTTTTTGTCAATGTTAAATCAATACTTATGTGAATTTAGGTATGATAGCACTATAATATAAGGTATGACATTTGGATAACTAATCCAAAGAAAAGAAAAAATGAAATGCAAATATAGATTTAAAAAAATACATTGCTCCATAACCTACAAATTGTGCATCGCTAGTCAATACTCATTCTCATCTGACCTCTTTAATATAGTTGCTCTTGGCTTGAAATTATGGTGAAATACGGCAGATGAGCATACACTCACCGGCCACTTTATTAGGTACACCTGTCCAACTGCTCGTTAACACTTAATTTCTAAGCAGCCAATCACATGGCGGCAACTCAGTGCATTTAGGCATGTAGACATGGTCAAGACAATCTCCTGCAGTTCAAACCAAGCATCAGTATGGGGAAGAAAGTTGATTTGAGTGACTTTGAACGTGGCATGATTGTTGGTGCCAGAAGGGCTGGTCTGAGTATTTCAGAAACTGCTAATCTACTGGGATTTTCACGCACAACCATCTCTAGGGTTTACAGAGAATGGTCCGAAAAAGAAAAAACATCCAGTGAGCGTCAGTTCTGTGGGCGGAAATGCCTTGTTGATGCCAGAGGTCAGAGGAGAATGGCCAGACTGGTTCGAGCTGATAGAAGGGCAACAGTGACTGAAATAACCACTCGTTACAACCGAGGTATGCAGCAAAGCATTTGTGAAGCCACAACACGCACAACCTTGAGGCGGATGGGCTACAACAGCAGAAGACTCCACCGGGTACCACTCATCTCCACTACAAATAGGAAAAAGAGGCTACAATTTGCAAGAGATCACCAAAATTGAACAGTTGAAGACTGGAAAAATGTTGCCTGGTCTGATGAGTCTCGATTTCTGTTGAGACATTCAGATGTTAGAGTCAGAATTTGGCGTAAACAGAATGAGAACATGGAACCATCATGCCTTGTTACCACTGTGCAGGCTGGTGGTGGTGGTGTAATGGTGTGGGGGATGTTTTCCTGGCACACTTTAGGCCCCTTAGTGCCAATTGGGCATCGTTTAAATGCCACGGCCTACCTGAGCATTGTTTCTGACCATGTCCATCCCTTTATGGCCACCATGTACCCATCCTCTGATGGCTACTTCCACCATGTCACAAAGCTCTAATCATTTCAAATTGGTTTCTTGAACATGACAATGAGTTCACTGTACTAAAATGGCCTCCACAGTCACCAGATCTCAACCCAATAGAGCATCTTTGGGATGTGGTGGAACGGGAGATTCGCATCATGGATGTGCAGCCGACAAATCTGCGGCAACTGTGTGATGCCATCATGTCAATATGGACCAAACTCCCTGAGGAATGCTTCCAGCACCTTGTTGAATCTATGCCACGAAGAATTGAGGCAGTTCTGAAGGCAAAAGGGGGTCCAACCCGTTACTAGCATGGGGTACCTAATAAAGTGGCCGGTGAGTGTATATCCAATATACAAGTGACATGAGGAACTCAAATAACAGCCTTGAACCTGCTCACCTCCATCAATAACTTAGCAGCTCTGAGTCTGTACTGCTGTGCTCCATGTTGACGTGTTGCTGTTATGAGGCAAGCTGGCCAGAAAAGTTGGACCTCTCTTTCTTTCTGTCTCTCACTATCTTCTTTAATGAATGATCCTTGATGCGTCTCATTACATTCCTAGTCTCCTTTATGTCCAGGTTACCTGGTGCCTTGTCTCCTGTGTCAGTGCAGACGAACCCATCACCCCACAGCTCATGCTGAAGCTGGCTACATCAGAGAATTTGCCAAACCAACAGATTCTGATAAATCCGATTTCTTTCTGTATGTGAGACTCAGAGGCAAGACAACTGTTCTTGGGCTTGGCTGGAAATATCCTGAAGATTCATCAAGTTCAGCTGATGCGGAGAAAGTGAAAAAAAGGCCTTCTCTGAGATGCTAAATTTCCAATGTTAATAACTGTGGAAATGCATCATCATCACACTGTGTGAAAAGATTCCATTGTCAGAACAAATCAAATGGACTGAATACAGAGAAAGAATAAAAGAATAAGGGATGTCAAAAGTACTTGGTGACATCAGCCATTAAGTCTTTTCCAAGTTCAGTTTTTGGTTATTTGTGACAGTCAACTTTGGAAAAAAACATGCAACGAAGAATGAAATAAGTCCAGAGGGATGTAGTCAGGGCTTGACATTAACTTTTTTGCTCACCAGCCACTGTGGCTAGTGGTTTTCCAAAGTTACTAGCCACTCAGCATTTTCACTGGCCACAATTTGGACACCGATACCATAGGGGACTAACTACCATATAGATATTTTTAATAGCATCTCATAATTTGGCAGCCGGTATATTTGGCTACTGTCACTTTAAGAACTGACGCACGGACCCATTATACTGTTTTATATTGCCAATATACTTTAAGTGCACGCACTTTGGGTGTGAGCACAAAATCTGCGGGAATGAGTAAAATTGTGCTCAATACGCACAACCCCTCACCAGAATTCAAGCCCTGTACCACCAACAATATTCATCCGGAGCAAATAAAACGAGTGAGTAAAGGGTTGGTGTGTCAACTTGCTGTCGGAGAGATTAGAGAGCGAGAACACGCAGCTGGTATCTTTTGTATATTCTGCGGAAGAGTTTCAGATATTTCAGTATCAATATGTATCGAAAAATCAATATTACTGCCAACACTAGATTGCACTTAGTTTATTATTTCAGATGCCTTTTTAAAAGACTACAATTGAAAAATATGTATATTATATAAAATTCAACCCATCAAAGTGGCTAGTAGGAGTTACTGCGTTACACGCCAACGCTGAAATCCACCCGCATTTGGCGGGTTGGCGGGTGTTTATGTCAAGCCCTGGATGTAGTGATTAAGTAAATAGGCAGGGTCAATATTAATTTCATGCTGACTCACAACTAAAACGCAGTTGTGCTACAAAAAAAAGAAACAATATCTGTCAGCAAAAACAAAGCAGCAAATGTTGTATAAAAGTTACATTAAAAGTTATACAATAGTTTTGTAAAAAAGAAGTGCAGGATGACAAGGCCAGGCCTAAGTAAATATTTCTCCCTCCCTTGTACTCTGACTTGTAAAATTAGTGTTTAGAAAAACAGGACAGTGGGTGTCTGACTGTGGGCTTGTAACACAATAGCTGCATTTACATAGAACCTAATAATACCTTTATAATCATTCTAGTAGCACAGCCGAAATAAAAAGTCACATGTAGCTAACCATGTCAATCGGAATGAAGTGGCCAAATTCGATTGTAATTTAATTGACCCTTCGCTAAGCCCCCCCCCTCCTTAGTTACTGTTGCTACGCCTGTCAAGCTTTCGCGGCTGCCACGTCTATTACAGTGTGAATGCACCGGTGTCAGACATTCCCAAGGAGATATTTAGTAATTTTTGGCGAACAAGTGAAATATCTGAGAGAGCAAGACAAAAGGGACAGCAGTATATGGAGGACCAACTCTACCATATTTAAAAATAAATACAGAAATAAATAAATGCTCAAAATAAATAAATAAGCATACAATTAATTGCCCCCAAAAAATACAATAAACAAATAAATGTAGGTAGAAATTAAATTGTACAGTGAGACATAAATGTATATACCTCTTTTAATTAGCTTCTTTATTTATTTCCCTTTGTAATAATTACCTTATTTATTTATTGTCCGTTATAATCTTCAACTTTATTTATTAATTACTTATTTTTTGAAGTATTTATTTATGTGTATGTTATAATATTTTTGTCTGTTTTATTCTTCCTTTGTATTTTTTTACCCAATTTATTTCTTCAATGCTATTTATTTCTGCCTGTCGTTTTTACATTTCTGTATGCATTTCTGCCTCATTATGCAAATGAGGAGGGGCTGTGTCTTAAGGGGTCAACTTCTGCCCATTGGTTGGTTAGCATTTTACTGCATCGGTCGAATCTACATGCCACCGGCCGCGATTTCTTTTTTTTTTTGCAGGGTGGTAGGGGAATACTCATTAATATTCGTTAGGGAACTCATCCCTGATTGTCAAACTGTTGAGGTATAAGACTGTGAAAATACGTAATTAAAAAGACTACAAACCCAAAAGGCGCACATTTTCTCTCAATGAATACAGCTAACTTTACTGAAGCTGTCTGTTTGTTCTATAGTCTTACGTTATAATCGTAACGTTACGCCGTCATGCCTGAGTGTTTTGTACCAGACTGCACACACACGAGCAGCGGATCTCGCTCGTTGTTTCGCTTCCCGGGAGATGTAACAGTTCATTGAGCGATTTTCACATAAAACTAAATGTGACTCTTTTGTTTTATGACAAACTGCGACTTTCTTGACTTTCATAATTATATTTTAAATTGACAAACTTCATGTCTAATTCAGGGCACAGTTCAGACGGAATAAAAAGATAAGTTGTCTCTCGCCATTGACTACTATACATATTTCTTCCGAAATAAGGTCCCATGAGCCGGAAGCGGAGGGGAGGGACTTAGGCTCTCTATGGGCAGAAGTTGACCCCTTAAGACACAGCCCCTCCTCATTTGCATAATGAGGCAGAAATGCATACAGAAATGTAGAAACGATAGGCAGAAATAAATAGATTGAAGAAATAAATAGGGTACAAAAATACAAAGGAAGAATAAAACAGACAAAAACATTATAACATGCACATAAATAAATACTTAAAAAAGTAGTAATTAATAAATAAAGTTGAAGATTATAATGGACAATAAATAAATAAGGTAATTATTACAAAGGTGAATAAATAAAGAAGCTAATTAAAAGAGATATACACATTTATGTATCACTGTATAATTTAATTTCTACCTACATTTATTTGTTTATTGTATTTTTTGGGGCAATTAATTATATGCTTATTTCTTTATTGAGCATTTATTTATTTCTGTATTTATTTTTAAATATGGTAGAGTTGGTCCTCCATAGTAGTATGCATTCGAGGGATATATCCACGACATAATATGCAACTTATTAGAGAATAATTTCATCAAAATTGAAGCTAAAGCCTATAACGTTAGGTCCCAGCGCAAGTAGCAGCCGCCTCCTTAGCAGACCATTCAAATGGGAAACACACAAATTGAACAGCTATGTTCATGCACAGCAGAGTAAGTGAAATGTGAAAATAATCTAATAATTACAAATCAAACAGTTTATCCATCAATCTAACACCGGGAGAGCCGCGATCGGATTGGGGTAAAGTTACAGGGGTAACGTAGTAGGCCGTCCGCCGTCGATTAACAAAATGCTGAAACATATTTTAAAGTATGTCAGTGAGCCTCCGTCTTGCCTTTAATCGTCTTATGTTACGTTCAAATATATGCATTATGAAGAACCACCATTATTTCCAAGCAATAGGCGTTTTTTTTTTTTTTTTTATCCTGTCGACATTTAGTTGTGAATGGGTCTCCACACTGCTTGATCCACGCCCGGGATTTCTCCCCTTTGGCTTTTAGGTTTCGGGAAGAGAAAAAAATGCCACCCCACTGTCCAAACTTTTAGAATACCGGGTATCAGATTTGCACAATCCATACGCACAACGCGTCGGCATGTTTCCCTCGCTCGAAAGCTTGACAGACCTCCCGCGCCTAGTTACGGTTGCTAAGCCACGATTGGGCAGTGGCGGTTTTCGGGCGTGGCTTAGCGAAGGGTCAATTCGGATTGTAAGGGGTGGTTTAAACCTTTTCTAATCAGTTCTATAAGACATTGCATGTGTGCAATGACGTAAAAATGGCGTAATTAGGCACAGAATAAGATGTAGTTGTTGAATATAAGGTGTGTCCCAATTCAGAGGCTGCATCCTTCGAAGATCGGACCAATCGTTGTTAAATGGGACGGTCTAGCCTACATAGGATTGTTATTGTCGCCAAGGAACTGTGACAACTGCCGTTGATGAGTGACAGTAACGTTTGTACTGGACTTTTTTTTAAAAGTTATTTTAAACTCTTATATAAAAAAAAAACACGGTTCACAAACGGTCTAAATATGTTCACCATGGACATTTGAACACCTTAAAGATTTTTTTATTTTTACATTTGTATCATTAGATATTTGAGTAAGCTGAAACCTAACAATGCGTTCAATTTCTCTCAAAAAAATCCAAAACGAAGGACACATTTTGAAGGAGCCTTCGAATTGAGACAGCCCGAGTCTGGCCGCTGTGACGCAATCAGCCTTTGAAGGATGCAGCCTCCGAATTGGGACGCAGCCATGGTGTCATTCTAAAATTCTCATCCCACTTATTGTGCGTGACATGCAGGACAATGTTGATCCAGCAATCCTTGCATCGGACTCTCATCCACAGATGACTTGTTTTGGGCGCGGAAGGGGAGTTTTTACTGCTTGATAAATATAAGCAACACGGCACAAAGCTTCATGTGCTCGTTGTCTCCTAATCAGGACCCGAAATAGATAAATATGAAGTATTTAAAACAAAGAAAAGAAGCGATGGCAAGATTATGGCTAGTATGCGCCAACAGTGGGAAACTATATTCAGCCAAACTTCACATACCATGATGTATTTATGTGTTTTATGTTAAATGTCCTGTATGATAAGAAAAAAAATCAATGTTGATTATGATTATGAATAACTAATGCTTCAATTAAGGCCATTTATGCCTTAGTTTGGGAGCATTTGCTTGGCCTACCAATAACAGACAAGGAAAGTATTTGGGAAATCTGTTTAAAAAAACAATCGCTATTTTGCAGTTCCATTTAATGTCACTAGAGGTGCAGACATTCAGCTTTAAAGGTGAACTAAGTAACTTTTTTACCTTAACCAAACAGCTTTGGAGTCATTGTAATGTTTATATTACTGATTTCGTGTTGAATGGTGGTCGTCTCGCACCCCCCTGGTGCCTGTGAGCCGCAAAACCACCCTTGCAACTTTGGGCCGGCGCAACTTTTCGTCGCGAGGTAACGAATTGCTTTACGGCAAAAAAACAGAACTGATAAAATGAGCATCAAACAGAAATAACCCGGTGCCGTATACATGTGGTGTTGGGCGCGCGCAGCTCTTAAAGGGGCCATACCTTATTTCCACTCGTTACAGCGTCCATCCTACTGAACAGGTACCGGTGTACAGGGGGAGGGGATCCGGCGATAGGGATCGTGAGTGCGAGCCATCTCTGCGTGAGTGCTATTCACGACAGTACAAGTGCTCCACAGCGACTCTAGGGGTCGCTGTTTGACAAAAACGGAATTCTTACTGAGTGCTGCTTTAAGTGTGTCGGCTTTTTGTGGCAGTTCTTGAGAAGCCTGTTGCTAGGACACAGTCCTCCTAAAAATAAAAAAGGACACTGAGGTACAGAATGAAAGCTGCCCGCTTCAGTCATCAGTCTTTTCAGCTGTCAAAAGCCACACGATTTGGATGATTGATTTGCTTTCCACACCAAGCACTTCTATGGAGATCAAAGCAAAGGATCATTTTTCATATCTCTGCAGTGAGAATGCAACTGAACCCCAATTGTATTTGTTTTATTCTACATGGACACTTTGGCCAGAATAATGGATATAGAGCAAGAATATTTTCCCTCTCGAAATCTCCTCTCAAACCAGCTCCATATCCACGAAGGTCCATCGTTACAACATCTAAGCAAGAACCATCTGTGGCAGGGTGAGCTCTACAAAACTTAACCCATTAATCTCCCTAATCAAACACCTGACCTTGGCTATGGCATTGGAATTACATGGCGAGAAGTTATCCCATGATTAAATAGCTCTTGAGCAATAAGTGCTTCCTCCAAACAGTGCATTAGATACTCAATTATTTATTGGTGCTGCTAATGCACATGGAGCACTCATGCTCCTGTCAACTGAGCAGGTAAGGATAACCATTACATAATAATAAGTCCTTGAAGCTACGGTAAAATCTGGAGGAGATGGACCATTCCAAGAGCTTCCAAAACAACGCATCAGGGATATGAAGGTCGAATGAGGTTAGTATACAAAGGCAAAAGTTGGTTAATTCATCTTAGAAATGGACTGGAATTGGAGTGAAATGGATATCACTTATCCTGGCTTGCACTTAGCATCAGTTATAGATCAGAAGATGATCTTATTATTACATTTAACAGAAATTTGCAGAGCTCTTCATGAGAGGATTGGCCATAAAAACTTTCAGAAAAATAAATTTCATGAAACAACATTTTACAAAATACTTTAATACTTCTCGCTTTGAGATAAAATGGCATTTTATAGCCAACCATTTTTAACAATTGCAAAATGCTTAAACATTAAAGGACTAAAAGATGAAACAATTATGGATGGATGAGTCACAATGGTTGACTAGTCATCCAACAAATCAATAAAATACACAATAATAAATATTATTAAAATGAACTTTAAATGAGCGGGCGTCATTAAATAATGATATAAATATGGTATATGAATATGATATAAAACCTTTGGTATAATCAGTCTCTATAAATGTTATTATTGGATTAAATGTTTTTGACTTTTTAAAGGGTATTTGAAGTGTTTTTTAGTGTCTCTTGCATTTCTCAGGCCAACCTTTGGTTGCACACATAATTCTTGGATGGCCCTCATTTGTTATGTAATCCAGAAAATAGCAATGTGGCAACGTGAGGAAGGATTTGTTTTCCTCCAGCACATGAGTGAAAATGCTGAGTAACAGGGTAAACTGCAGTCTCTAAAAAGCACTTTCACACTAGGATTCTTATGCCCGGGAGACCTGCTAAATTAATCTGCATCTTCTTGTGAGATACTCGGCCTGCAGAGAGCCCACTGCTCCACATTACTCAATGAAGACAAATGATCAAGCGTTTTCCAAATCGAATGAGCACCATGCCAATTTAGGATCCAAAGAAACACATGACTCACTGAACAGCCTAAACATCCAGGATGAGTTTGATTATTTGAGAGTGTAAATTATTGTTTCCTCAAAAACATGTAATCAAATCTGCCTCTAAATCAGCTCACTGATTTAAATCAATTATTGGACTCCGCATTGTTTCTATCAGGACACCCATGGGAATAATGTTCTCTCCTTGAGTAATTAGCAAAGAGCACAGAGGCTTCCTCCTCCTGTGGGAGACCAAAAGATTGTCTTTGTTTGTCCCACAGGCGCGGTATTGTTCAGAAAGGGTCTTGTCAGAGTTCAGACTTTTTTAAGAAGTTAAAAATCAGATCCAACTCAAAACTACCAGTTTTATTTTAAAGGGATAGTTAACCCAAAAATGACAACAACAACAAACAAACAAAAAACTCACCTAAAGGCGAGTAAATTAACAGCAAATTTTTATTTTTTGGTAAACTACCCCTTTAAGTAGGGCCCTATGATTTCCGCGATCACGGAATCGCGGACGGAATTACGGAATTGGACAAATAACGCGGAATCTAGTGTTAACGCGGAATTTCGTGGAATTTTACATATTTGGATTGAAATTCTGTTTTTGTTTGGGAGAAGAACGTATGTCTGGTGAAAATGCAGACCGGGGGAAGCAAATCTGGGCGACACAACCCCTCCCGTCATTTCAGCTCCAATGACGGCATCAAAACAATGAAAGCATGGCGAAGCGGCTCTCCATGGCTCTGCTTTCCTCGGCGAAAAAGTTAAGAAACTCGACGCTATAAGCCCTCAGTACCGAGCCGAGCAGTTCGCACGTGACTTTTATGCAGTGTTTTTCACACACATAGACTAATTTGCGGCCACAAAATCAACTCCGGCCGCCACATATTGCGTTTCGTTCATTTTTTTACGTTATTTAAAACACGCGGCGTATTCTTTCCGTTGTATTTCCTTTCCCCGCTCTCCCTTCGTCTCTCTATCACTCACGCGTCTCTCTCACATACACACACACACCGCGTCTGTCTATGAGGCGCCGGAATGGACAAAAGCGAAGCGAACTCCGCGAGCGACACTGGGTGAGAGAGAGACAGAGTGTGACTTTTATTTAAACTTTAAACGAATATAATTTATTTTACTGAACAGTTTAAAGCTCATAACCATATTTTGTTGTTACTTGAAGAGTGCAGTGTCATTTGGCATCATGCAGTATTTGTCCTGAAAAGGCTACTGAGTAAATGTCTGTAATTTAAGGTCATTCCTATTTTATTTGTATACATTTTAATCATTAACTTTAAAAGCACACTCTTTTTATGACTAAAATAACAGTAAAGGGTAAAAAAAAAAGAATTCCCAAAAATTAAAACGGAATTTGGGAAAAAATAAAACGGAATTTGGGAAAAAATAAAACGGATTTCATAGGGCCCTATTTAAGTTGTTAGTTGCTATATAGATCCACATGTTGAGCAAATGCTCTGAGATCAGCACTTCATATGATTTATTACTGTAAGCCCTGAACTCAATCAAACAGGCAAAGGCACCACAGATCAGGTAGTGCACAACAGCTGACTAATGAATTTAGAGCCCCACACAATAACACACACACACACACACACACACAGAGAGGTGTCATTTGCATTAATGAGGCATAGAGGTCTTTGTTAAGCAAAAGTCAGGTATTGTGGCATTGTTTGATGAGAACACCGCCTTCGACTTCACCCATTCATTCAGCTCAAGAAACCGAAACCTCTCACAGTCAAATGGTTAAGCAGAGCATAAAATGTTAACATGCATTGTGATCCTTGATCATTGAACACACCAGGGGTGCACCAATATGCAAATTTTGTCTGATATCAATAACTTTTTTAATGCCAAATTATCAATAAATGGCCTACAATTGTGGTTAAAATAAATCACACTAAAATAAAATCAATATTTTTAAATGATACAATTTAATTGATTATTGAATACATCAGGAACGCACCGAGATGGAGATTTCGGTCGATACTAATCATTTTAGTATTATTTTTGATAAACAATATTGGCAACTATATAAAATTATAAACTATTTTGGTTAAAAAATTTAATTGATCACTGAAAACACTATGTATTTACCAATTTTGGCCGATATAATATTTTGAATCTGATATCCAATGCATAAGCTGATATGAAGGTGATACATTTTGTGAGACTTATTACAAAACAAAACAGCAAATGATCATCTTAAAGGTCTAGATTTTTGCGTTTATTTCGTGGAAAACTGCATAATAATAAAACAGATTGTAACAAATGTAGGCCAACTTTCTTTAATAAAAGTTTATTTTATAAATATAGCATATAACTTTCACAAATGTAACAAAAAATAAAGAAACAGACCAAAAAAAGTCTACATGTTTCAAATTTCATTTTTATTTATGTTTAACAAAAAGTGGGATGAATTAAATAATGTGAGTCCTATCCTATGAGCATTCTGTTAAAATAACTGATACCACTAACAATATAAACAACTACAAGTCACATTTATCGACCGATATACACATACGACCACTGATATATATAGTACAACCCCAGAATACACTTACTTACTATTATTATTACATAAAAAAAACAGGTTTCCCATCTGGAATTGGTCAAACAAATATATACTCCTGGACGAGTCAACAATAATAATAATAATAATAATAAATGCAAGGTGAATTCTTAAATCAAAGATCACAAAATTCTGAGGAAATTTTTTCAAATTTATTTAGGCTTTGACCTTTTGACCCAAAGATCCACGGCTGTGAAATGGCATGTTCTTCGTGTGAACGTTAAAACACTGATGCTGGTGACCTGCTGTGACCTGACAACAACACTGATGAAATGCAGCTAATGTGTACCAAACAGAACAGAATTAACTAGACATTCTGTTGCAGAAGGAAACTGTCTGATTCAAACCAACCACAAACTGCACAAGGCATGAGAGACTTTCTCTCTTTTAGACCCAAGTGTAACAGGAGTCCAGTGTCTGGCAGTGGTAGTGCAACATTAGCCGATTTCTGCTCACATTACAGTCTGTTCTCACTTCGGAGTTATTCTCCATCAACAAGACACCTTAGAGGAGTTAACTTTTCAACCAAACCTACATCTAAAGTGTCTACACTACCGTTCAAAAAGATTAGGGTCAGGGTGACAACTGTTTTCAATACTGATAATAATAAGAAATGTTTATTGATCACCAAATCAGCATAGAATGATTTCTGAAGGATTATGTGACACTGAAGACTGGAGTAATGGCTGCTGAAAATTCAGCTTTGCCATCACAGGAATAAATTAAAATATATTAAATAAATAAGTTAAGTTACTTTAAATTGTAATACATCGCAATATGGCTGTTTTGACTGCATTGATCAAATAAATGCAGCTTTGGTGAGCATAAGAAAAATTTAAAAACATTTGAAAAATGTCACCCAACTCAAGACTTTTGAGCGTTAGTACTGTGTATGCCTTTTTTTTGCTATAAAAATATGAGCATAGACAGCGCCATATCTTCAAATATCTTTACTAAGGTCCAACTGTCTGTACTAAATCAATATAGCAGCCAACATACAGAAATCAAATAGCCTTTAATGTAATAAATCACTACTCTTGCCCATTCTGGGGTTTGGTTTCACAATATCAGTGTCTGACCAATCCACACTTTCAAAATGTGAAGGACAGTTTTTTTTTTACAATGATTTAGATATTATATTTAGATATTACATAAAACTATGGCCTGTGTCCCTCCTTCAATAAAAAAATCTATGGGATTTGGTTTCAATTAAGTACAAATTATTTACTCATGGCTGAAATGCTTTTAAACAAAAAGCCCCATTTAACATTGTCTGTTACCATTGTCATACATTTTAGTGAAAAAGATAATTAGCACCATCAACATATATCTTCATAATATGACATACCCTCCATAACAAGCATTTGTCCTTGACCTTAGGTCATGTATTTTTTTTTTATTTAACTTTTTTTTGCATCTACTGGTACAGGCTAATTTACAAAGCAATAAAAGTAGACCATTTAAGGTGTAAATGCTTGTTACGTAGGCCTAATAGATTTTCCTGTCTATCATGATAACAAATCTTTCATTCACTTGAAATTATTTGATATATTTATCAATGCATAGAATGTCTCTAACACTTAAAACACTTAAATTGCTCCAATATTTCCTGGGAGAAAAAGACATGACCATGTAATGTGATTTCACTAGTTATTCAAGTTTGTTTGTCATGTCTTATAGAGAACACAGATTCAAAACACGACTTTTACACAAGCTGCAATTCTCTGTGGAACATGCAGTGACATAGCCGTTTCAAAATCGAGTGCGCTGCATAATTAGACAGGATTTTTGGCCATCTAGATAGGTAGCACTATGAGCAGCAAAATTTCATATATATATACACATCCCTGGGCAAAACAAAGAAGAAGGGACAAGCCAAAAAATGGCTAACTATTTAGTGGTCTTTTAAGAGTCCTAACCATTTAAATCACATATTACTGGTCAGGAAATTAGCAAGAACTGCACAAAGGAACTTAGCATGTAATAGCCTTCCCCAACTTGCAGACAGCTTTTTACAGGAAGAAGAGTCAGTTCATGAGTAGTTGAAAAATGTCTCCCAGTTCATTTGAGTTTAATGTGAGACCAGATATTCACTATAGGGTTCAAATCTGGCCTTTGACCAGGCCAAAACATGATCCTCATGGACTTGTTCTCAAGCCACTATTTGTTTGTCTTTGCAATTTGGGCAGGAGCATTGTCTTATTGAAAAATAACATCTTGATCATTCCTCTTTAGATAACAATTTTTCTTTTGTGGGAAGCAAGCCATACTGCAATACTATCCAGTACTTTAATGCATTAAATGACTTTTCCCAGTAAAGTAGCTTACCAATACCAGCAGCTAAAAAGCCTCCCCACACAATGACACCTCTTCCTCCATGCTTCACTGTGGCAGAGATGCATTTATTATTATATTTCTCACCAGATTTTTAAAGACATCGCTCTGGAGCATCACCCCACACACGACTTCCCATATTCTCCCAAAAACTGCTTTTCTGAAACAGCAATGGCTTGTTAAGTAGTGCATTCGCTTAAAGTTTGCCAATTTCCTGACCAATAATTTGTTGTTAAAACAATTAAAAGCTTAGTATTTAGCCATTTTTTGAGTGCATATGTTTGTGTAGATATATATATAAAAGGGCCAAGCCCAAAATTTGTGAGTATATATGGCCCTGTGCAAACAGAGATAACCACAAAGAAACATCTTTAAAAAGACTGCCTTGGGTAGCAACATCATGACGTTTCCTTAAAAGTGCCGACACAGAATACTGTTTTTTTCTCCCCTGTATCTTATGTATGCCTACATTAATCTAGGTTGTATATGAATTGAATTCCACATTTTCAAATCCTCGAGTAGTTCATCATCCATTTCCTCACCGCCGCAAATGACACATTTCATGAGCACACCATCAACTCAATCCGACGGAAATATGCGATTGCTCAGTCAGACGTCATGAATTTCGAGAGGAAATATTAAAAATGCAACGTTTTCATTGTTCTTACCAAATGTTTTCGTGCACAGCCTGTAAAGGATTTGTAGAAGGACCTGGATGCCAATGAAAGCTGCTGTATTGAGGGTTTTGTGCCTCCAGTATTCATTTTATAAAATAGAAATAACAGAAATGTACCTGATCTAACGGAAGGTTGGTTATCTCGCTTATTGGCTGTAGTAAGCTGGATCCTGTGCAGGCTGATATCGTCTCAGTAGCCATGTTTCGCTATTGTATTAGTTCTGTGCGGTTCTCTATGACAGAGGCTGCCCAGTTCGCCCTGATTCAAACCCACACATCCACATCCACATCCACCTCTGGAGAGACTGTTGCTGCTTGCTGCTGTCCACTGCTGGTAAAAAACGGCAGTACAACACCCCACAGTCCGCCAAACGGATTTACAAATCCTACTACTGTGAAGGCTTGGCTCATGAATATTATTTACGTAACGTGACGTTCGGCCGAAATGATTGGCTGAAAAGCAGACGTTTTCTTTTCTTTCTTTCTTTTTTAGCAGACGTTTGTCGTTTTCACTTTAGTGATGGGAGGTTTTGAGCTCTTTCTTTGAGAGCCTGCGCAAAGTTTCTCGGCAGAACGCAAAAGTTTTTTGCAGGGGAACGCAAAAGCATTGACAAATAATTTTTCCTCCATCTCATATTTTTTTCCTTCACCATGTCCCTTTAGGGGCTCCGTAGAAGCCCGACCGACTCATTTCCGCGAAACGTTTTTTTCTTTTCTTTTTTAATTGCATAATTATAATTCAGTACAAAAAAGGGATAATAAGAACAAGGAACACGAGCATGTGGGGATACAGATAAGACAAATGACAATTTTCATTAAAATTGTTTTATAATACTGGATGTTTTCAATTCCTTTTTTTTTCGAACAGTTCCTTTCGATTAACTTTTTTGTTTGTTTTGTTTAATAATTTGCATTTACAATGCAACAAATGTACCTCTTAAGACTGAAAATGTTTTTTTTATGTTTTTAAATAATAAAATGGTATTTAATCAAACAAACTCTGCTTCGTACATGCGTTGATAAAACTGTCATATAATAATACGATATCCATTGTGTCTTATTTACAACATTTCTGCTATTTGTTAAGAATGTAAACGGTTCAAATGTAAATGAGTCGGTGACACTTGAACCTCCAGAACCGATTCAGTTCTTCTTCCACGAATCAATCAGCACACGCATACATGTTTATTATTGAATGCTGAATTCTCATGTAATATGAAAAACTAGCACACACACACCTATATCAAATACCCGTACATCTCTGTAAACTTGAACAAATCAGACATAAAAAAGATGTGTTATATTACTTATCCATTCCACTAGATTCTAGTGGAATGGATAAAGATGTCACTAGGTGCGATTAGCCAATAGAGGGAGAACCTGAAGTAGAAAACAAATCATTTGATTGGTCAGACGTGATTTAGGGAAGCATAGAGGAGTCTGTAGAGCATATTATTTTGAGATGTAGTATATGCATGTATGTCTATGGTAGGTATGGAGCACAGAGAGAGATGATGAGGAATAAGCTGAGGGAGATGGGAGTTCAGAATATCACATTAAAAGGGTTATTGAGTAGTGATAGGGTTCAGACTAGAATTCTTATGACTTTCTTAAGAGAAATAGGGTTTTTTAATAGAATATAAATAAAGGTAGTATGGATGAGGGTTAAAGTATAAATATTGATGTTGTAATTATGGTGGTAATAATAATTGTTGTTATTATTATTATAATTATTAACATGCAGAATGAATGGGAGGATGTGTGTGTGTGAGTGGGAGAGGGGGATTTAGTCTGTAAACCTATTTTATGTTCGACACTCCGGAGCAGAAGGTGGCGGAAATGCACTGATAAGTTGGATGCCAACCGCCGTAAATTAGCAACAAGAAGAAGAAGTCAGACGTGATCACATGGCACAGCGTTTGCTTTTCCTGTCGTGATGTGTGTAAACATTGCACGTTTGTCTGATTGAATGTAGCGATATAATCTGACAGCGTGTTATGACGATGGTGAAGTGTGCAGTCCAAGGATGCATTAACCACAGTGATCTCAAACCGGGAGAGCAATCGAGCCGGTCGCGCAAGAGATTTTTCAGGTTCCCCAAAGACAAGGCCCGAGTGAAAGTGTGGCTGGCCGCTTTACGGGAGACTGAGCGCGAAATCACCGATCAGCATCAGATATGCGAGGATCATTTCCTGAGCCATCACATCACGCCGAACGGCATCAGTCCGGACGCGATTCCTATTATGCCCCCATTAGAAGGACCTGTCTGCGGGTGGAGCTCATGTGATGAGCAGGACGAGCACCTGGACCCAGCTGGGGAGGTGAGAAGAAGGGTGCAATGCATCTTCTGACAACCAGCTATTTATTTATAAAAGTCATTCAGTATTTTTTTTACATATAGCTTGACTTCATGGTGGAAATTATTTAGTTTAAGTATTTTAGTATTTAACTCATTTAATTTTAATGGTAACATTTATGATCATGTATTACTTTTGAGATTGATGGGTCAAGAGTTGACTATTTACACCAGCCAAATATACATATACAGCTTCTTTCTTTAAAAGATGATGCATTGGTCAAAGCTCCATAAAGCATGGCATAATACAGATAGAACTTCCACATTGTTACAATATAATAATTAAATGGTCGAATGTTAATGTGTTAATAAGATGCTCTGTCTCATATAAATCATGATCACAATACATGTGACAGTGATCATCATATTTATGAACCACTAGCCCCATTCTGAACAGATAACAAGTTTATTCATTACAAAGTGTAAGTGAAACCAAGTAAATAAATAAACATCTGCATTTACTCTTGGATTTTTCCTTTTTATCCCAAACTGAATTATTTTATTTTAAAACTATATTACTTTGTTTAAAGCTTTTAGTTGGGTCTTATTAATATTTATTATGCATATTAATTATTAATGTTATTAATCTGAGCTCCATAATAATTCTATATTTTCCATAGGTTACATTATGTTTGGCAAAACAGCTCCCTGGTGTATACATATATAGCAGCCTATATACATGCATACATACATACTACATACATTCATACAGTGCATCCAGAAAGTCACTGCGCTTTACTTTTTCCACATACATCTGTAACCAGTAATACAATTTATGAAATAAAAAATCATTACACATAAGTAAATAAAAATAAATAAAATTCATGCCGCTTGTTTAACCGAGTTATTGAGTAAAATCATTTTTAAATGTATACGCCATGATTTAATAAAAGCTTTTTATAGGCTTCCTTAAATTCTTGATGTTTTTTTTTTTTTACAATTTTTGGATTACATAAGTTGAGTAACACTGTTTAGTATAGTGTTATTAAATCTTAATTTTGTCTTGTCTTAAAAGAGCGGAGTTACTGCAGATGATGATGATGATGATTCTTATGATGAAGAGTTTGAGGATGATGATGATGATGATGATGATGATGAAGATGATGATGAAGACCACAGTGGTGCACATGATCCCCAAGGACAAAAGGACAAGGATAAAACCCAAGGACAGTGTTTCACTGGAAGGTAAGACTACATTAAAAGACTACTACAGAAAGGAATGGAACAGTATTTGTTATTTTGCCCATTCATTATATCATGTGTTTTCTTTTAGTTTAATTAGCAATCCCAACATGTATTTCGCAATCCCAACATTTAACATGAATCAAGCAAACAGTGTACCCACCGGACAAGGTATGTTCTGAAATGTTTTTAATTCATTCACTTTCTGATGCTGAACAGAATTTAAATGTACTTAGACTAAAGTTAAAAAAGCTTCCCTGAATAGTCCCATTTTTTTCATTCCAGTCCAGAATCGCTCTGACGTCGCTCTTGGACAACTGACCAAACGTTTCATGCAGCTAATTCAAACAGCTCCGAATGGAGTCCTTGATCTCAATGAGGTTACGCGAAAACTGGCCACACGAAAGAGGCGGGTGTATGACATCACCAATGTGCTAACTGGTATCCATTTAATCAAAAAGACATCCAAAAACAAGATCCAGTGGATGTAAGTTTAGACCGAAAATCTTTTCACAATTCCACATTTATTTCCACAATGTGGGATTAGATAAACAAGGCTTTATAGTTTACAAAAACAAAATCTGTTCGATGAAATTCTTAAGTTGGAACCAAGTCTAGAGGTTTGATTCTCTTAATACATCAGTAAACGATTCACGTATCTGTCTCTATGTCCAAGGGGTCCAGGAGCAGTCGGCAGCATTGGGAACCAGTGGAGCCCCAAGACAAAAGCTAACCTACTTAATCTGAAGTCAACTGAGGAGGCCCTTGACTGGCTCATCAAAGACTGCGCCCAACAGCTCTTTGCTCTGACCGACCTCAAAGACAATGCTGAATATCCTCTCACATTTTCTGACAGTCTGTGATATTATACTGTATGTCTAACAATCCTTATAGTACTTCTTTCAGTTGTTTTGGTCTTAACTGCAGTTGTACCTCAGCTTATGTGACATACGAGGACATCTGTAAGATTGGCGTTTTCAAGGACCAGACTATAATAGCCGTCAGGGCCCCTGAAGAGACCAAGCTAGAGGTGCCCACTCCCACTGAAGTAAGCTGGAAGGCCCCGAGCATTTTAGGAGTCTTAATATAAAAAAACAAAAAACGTGTATATAATATAAAATATATATTTGATCCGAGCAAGTTACAGCAGCATAATATACCTGCTGCTGTATTCACATTAATTTTAATCAGACAACACAAGAAAGAGAAAACCAATCACTCACTGATCTTGACTTAATAACTTAAGTATCCTAAATAACAGTCAATGTCTTTTTGATTCATACATTAAAGACCGTTTTATTTCCACATTTGATTATTCAAATTCTGTAGTATTTCTTACTTTGAATGCTACCGTTAAATAGATCTGTTGTACATGAAAAGCTTAAAACACGGTTTATTTTTTATTCTGTTGATTGTTATTTTGAATCTTTGTTCTTTTATTTAATAACACAAAAAATAACTATATTGTGGTGTATGTGTGTATATATATATTATTAAAATTACTTGTGAAATAAGATTTTGGTCATATTGCCCACCCCTAATTTGAATAATGATTAAAGGGCACTCATCCGATAACTGGAGGCAATATGTGTTATATGAACTTATGTTAATGTCTTGCTCTAGGAATCTATCCAGATCCACTTGAAGGGCTCCCGGGGCCCCATCCATATACTGACCTGTGAGACTGAGGGCCCGAATGATGCTGTGGATCCAGCTAACACAGAATCGCAGCTTGTCAAACCAGCTTACTTTCTAACGTTAGAGGAGAGCCGGATACACACACAACCACTTATATCAGGTTAGCTGTATGGCCTTGTTTTCTACACTCAGAATCTCAATGCCTTTTGATCACTCCGATCACTTACACTACGGTTCAAAAGTTTTGGGTCAGTAAGAATTTTTTTAAAGAAATAATACTTTTTTAAAAAGGATGCAGTAATTTGATCAAATGTGACAGTAAAAACATTTATAATGTTACAAAAGATTTCTGTGTCAAATTAATGCTGTGAAAAAATATCATGGTTTTCAAAAATATTACATTTTACATAACATTGATATTAATAAGAAATGTTTCTTTAGCACCAAATCGGCATATTAGAATGATTTCTGAAGGATCTTGTGACACTGAAGACTAAAAATTAAGCTTTGCCATTACAGGACTGAATTACGTTTTAAAATATAATAAATAGAAAACAGTTGTTTTGCAAATTGTAGTGACATTTGCTTTTACTGCATTTTTTATCAAATAAATGCAGACTTGGTGAGCATAAGAGGCATCTTTCCAAAACATAAAAAAAATCTTACGACCCTAAACCTTTGAGCGCTAGTGTAGATGTTGAAGAATAAAATTGTCTGTATCTTATTTTTTAGATTGTGTAAGTTCAGTCCACAAACATCAATATATTAAACAATATTTGCAGCAGTAAATCATTTAAGCTCAATGTGTGTAGATTGTTATTTTGTAAAGATTAACATTTGAGACCTGATTATGCAATTGATATATATATATATTAGATGCAGTATATATATATATATATATATATATAATATCTCATTGTAGTAAAGGCATCCAGAAAGTTTAAATATCAACGGCGGGAAGACAGTTGGGTGGCCGAACATTGTTGTGTCCCATTGTGTTCGGCTTCCTCAAAGTTCAACTCTGTGCTGAGCTTTCACACTTTCCCTCCGGATGAAGAAAGACGGAAAAAGTGGATAAGCAACATTCGGCGCGAGGGTCTTAGCCTCACTTCCCATACAAGAGTCTGCAGCCGTCATTTCAAGAGCGATGATGTGATCGAGCCATCGACTCCTACAGGGCGCCGTAGGCTGAAGAAAGATGCTGTACCCACCTTATTCCAGTGGAACAACTTCTCCGCTTCAGAACCACTGCAAAAGAGAACGGTTTGAAGATCCTGCACCTGTGGACCTCTTGGGACATAATTATTGTTCAGTTCCTGAACCTGCAGCAGTTGCTGTTGCATTGAATCAGGCTGTAGATTAATTGATTGAAAACGTTGTTTTATTTATTTTTTTACAGATGTTTCAAGTACTATAGCAGCTGTACAGAGTGCATAAGCACCACAAAGAAGAGCCTTTGCTTCTATCCCCTTATAATAGACTTTGTTGGCCTTTTTGGAGAGACCACTGTGCATATATTCAATCTCCTGGGGTTTAAGACATCTATTGTGATGACTTTTGGTTTGTAAATATATGGATGAGTATTTTGAACATTTGAAAGTATTTTTTTTCTAAAACTATGAGTAAACTTGAAGGTTGTATTTTGAAAAAGGTCAATTGTTTCTTGGGCCATCCGATAATGCTGTAAATTAATAAAATCTTTGATGGACCTTGGACCCTTTGTTTCCTTGTAGAGAAATAGTGGTTTGTAAATGTACACTATCTTTCATAAGTTTGAGGGCAAGAATTTTTTTGTAAAGAAACACATTTTTTAAAGGACACATTAAATGTGCAATAGGTGATCTGGGAAATGCTAACTTTAGCCTAATAGCATTGAAAGCATTCAATTCCACCCTCCCTGCATCGATGTCCAAAGCCACGCCTCCTCCGGGCACAGACCATACCAGTGAGTGACAATGTTATTGGATTACATCATGTGTCATTCACCGATGAGAAAACATGCTTGCTTGCATACAGAAGTATGTGATTGTGAAATGACTCGAGTTCAGAAGTTGACCTGTTGACATAAAGGAAAGAATGCACTGTATTTCAGCTTTATTCATATGCAATTTCAGGACATAATCGAATCTCACGGAATTATCTGCATAGGGCAAAGTCAACGGTACAGAGAACTGTGCTGTCAAACCTGACATGTAGATATTGCCACTTGTTTTCGGTTAAGAAGGAAAGTTAGGTTGTTTGCCTGCCGTTCTTCTCGCTCTGTCTGCACAGCGTATGTGAAACGCGCTGATGACGTATGCTGTCTGCGTGAACAAGCTGCGCAGTGGTGTGCAAACACACACTGACTGGGAGATTGAATGAACGTTATGGTCCTAAGCCTTCCACATATGATATTTATAAAAATACATTTAGACGCTTAACATAGTAATTGCTATCAGGATATGAAGCAGCATAAAACAATTCTGTAGAGAATCACCAATTCCACCTTTAAATTGATCAAAAGTCACAGTAAAGACATGTATAATGCTGCAAAAGATTTCTATTTAAAAAAGTGATGCTGAAAATTCAGTTTTGCCATCACAGGAATAAATTACATTTTAAAATGGATGAAAATAGAAAACGGTTTCAACTTTTCAAAGGTAGTGTAACTATTAAATTGTATAACATTACAGTGAGCTGTTTCAAAGCCACTACTTTGGCATTTTTGTCAGTTATTTTTGTAAAAATATATCTCAAGTGCTGAAAATAAATGTAAAGTCTTTTAAATGTACAGAGTAAAAGGTTTAATGGCTTGTTTGGTAACATAACATGGGGAACATAACTTGTATACAAGCAACATGGTTTAACATGTCACTTAATTATGCAAAATAAGAGTTGCTCTGCAACTGATATCTGATATAGACAAAAAACTCTGTAAAGATGAGATTAAGGATCCAAACATATTATACTTTATAAAAACATACGGTTCCCGTAATATGCATAGTACTCATTCATACGATATTTCTGCATAAAGTTAGAGGTAATTACACTTGTAATCAGAATAATTGCTAAACAAAAAAAAAGAATCCTTTTCTGAGGTCTTTTGTTTTTAAATGTCCTGTACGCCACCATTCAGCCAGAAAGAATTGGCGAATCCATTGTTAAATAATCAGTGGTCTTAGGTTTCTGTTACAAAAAGTCTGAGCATGTGATCTTAGTAAGACAGCAGTGTATGACATCATTCAGTGATGAAGTGAACAAACGCGACAGGGAAAACGCCCTTCCTGGTCGGCTCCCCATCAATGTGGCCCACCTGCAGGAAACGAGGAAGAGCCCATCAAGATCACACATGATTCAGTCAGCTGATCTGTGCATGTACTGTGTAAGTATGACTTTATACTCACCCACCACTCCTTGTCCTCCTCTCCATCTACTATTATCACCTCTCCTTCTGAGAAGGTCAGTTCATCCACGTTATCAGCCTGGCAGTTATATATGGCCTTTACCCTCTTAGGTCTCGGTTTCTGAAACAAATACAAAGCAAATGTTTTAGTTTTAACACTTAGTTACATCACAGTTCAAATGTATTTTAACAAAATATCAAGTAACATTTATTTTAAAGAAAGCTAGAACAAACACTTTTCATGTTTGCAGATGCCGCTTGGTTTGATATTTTGTAATGCAATGAAATTCCACGTTTAATTGTGGCTTAAATGTAAAAATATTTTTGGGGAAACCCTTTAAAGACTTTTAAATATTTTTTTTAATAATAATAATTTAAACCTTAAAATAAATATAACCTGTCGTTCAGGAATTTGGGTAGGATTTTTTTTTTTAAAGAAATGAATAGAGCAAGAATACATTAAATTGATCAGAAGTGACAGTAAAGAGATTTATAATGTTACCAAAGCTTTCTATTTCTAATAAATGCTGTTTATTGGGTCATTTCAATACTTAAACGGTCACTTACAGGTGGGGCCGTTCTGGGTTTGGGAGCAGGAACAGGAACAGGAGCTGGTGCGGAGGCAGATGACGGCCCGGATTTTGGAGGAAGCCGTTCTATTGGAAATCACCATTTAGACTTATTTCCATCTAACATATCATTATTCTTTTGGCTTTAGTGGTATATTTATCATATATATAAATATTATTATATTAACCTGTTTTGTCACTTGGTCGGGGGACACTGGGTGAAGCTTTATTTACATTTACATCTTTACTAAATGGACCAACGGGATCCCTGAGGAATACACAGAACAGTGCAGCTGACATAATTTAGACAATGCTAACAATGCTACTAAACCAACAGCTGAAATCTCTTTAAAGAAACACAGCATCTGATCAATGTTACTTACCGAGCAGGGGATTTCACTGGTTTGGGGGCAGGGGCTTTTGGCTGTGTGGGTATAGGTGGAGGTGGGGGTTTATTTGAAAATGAAGTGGGCAACACTGGAGCAGGTGGCACTATGGAAGCTGGTCTAACTGGGAGGGGGGGTATAACTGGGGGTGCGGAGGGTGCAGGTGGAACCGGAGACCCTTGGAGAAGAGTTGCCTTTGGATCTGGAGGCGGTGGTCTCTTGGCTGCAGGAGGAGGTGGCGGAGCAGGGGGGAGAACTACAGGAGAGACAAGACCTGTTATGCTAATGACTTATGCTTCTGCCTGCAAGAATAAAAAACTGTTTGGTTTTGGATCATTGTAGCTGGTTTCTAGTTGGTCTAAGGTGGTTTTAATTAGTTGACAAGCCGGTAGATCTGGTAGAGCATTATGGAGCAACAAACTAGCTACCATGTTAAAAAAAAAAAAAAAAACAGTCACACTTTACAATAAGGTCTCATTAGTTAACATTAGTTCATGCATAAACTAACATTTGTTAATGTTAGTTAATCATAATAGTAATGTTAGTTCACAGTGCATTAACTAATGTTCACAGATATAACTTTTGTTCTTAAAAATGTAATGTTGAGATTAACATTAACTATTGTTAATAAATGAAGTAGAAGTATTGTTAATTTTTAGTTTATCTTAATTAAAGTAGTTACATAATGTTAACAAATGAACCTTTTTTTAAAGTGTTACCACAAAAAAAAAACATTTGGGGTCATTAAGATTTTCTTAAAGAAATGAATACTTTTTATTCTGCAAGAACAAATTAAATTGATCAAACTGACAAAAAAGACACTTACAAAAGATTTATATTTCAAATAAATGCTTTCTATTCATTAAAGACTCCTGAAATGTTTTATTAGGATTTCCACAAAAATATTAAACAGCACCTGTTTTCAACAATGATCATAATAAGAAATCAGAATATTATAATGATTTCTGAAGGATCATGTGACACTGAGGACTGGAGTAACGATGCTTAAAATTCAGCTTTGCCATCACAGGAATAAATTACATTTCAAAAAAATATTAACATAGAAAACTGTTATTCGAAATTGTAATAATATCTTACAATGTTACTATTTTATTGTATTTTTGATAAGATAAATGTAGCCTTGGTGAGCATAGTTTTGTATATACTTATATATATACAGTATCAGGCTCTAGTGAGGTCAGACTCACCATATACTGAGTTGTTACTTTCTGGATTCTGAGGGTTTGAAGGGTCTGAACATGATCTCTGCCTCCCGACCGTCTCCATGGGAGGACTCCACCCTGACATCACAAACACACATAATATATGCAATTTATATATATGTTTACTTAATCTACATTTGTAGGAAAGCTACAAGAATTAAACCTATCAGAATTTACTAGCAGAAAATCCTCAACTCACTAGGCCTGAATTCTACTCACCTCTTCCTAAGGTACGAGGGGGTAGAAGAGGAATACCAGGTAAACCCAATGGCGATGGGCTAATATCAAGCATGGTGCCGTAAGTCTCGTTGCAAATCATGCTAGGAATAAAAGCCCTCTGCTTGCTATTAACCACGTTAGCCACGTCCCGTGCCAGAGCGCTCATGTTGGGCATCATGGGGCCACTGCCTGGAACAATACAGCTTACTGGACGCTCCTCACGCCTGTTGGGAATGGGCTGAAACCCAAAATCAATGACATAAGGATGAGCCAGACCGTACCAATATTCACATTAACATCTAAAGAACATCTGTGGATTGAATTATGATTCAACTATGAATTGTCTATGTCTCACTTAGTATGGTCAGATCAAATTTAAGGTTTTTTAATTTTGCAATTCGGAATCAACGTGTCAAAAATGTCACACAAAGTGCTCAATATTCCCTGTGTCCAAAAACATTTTGATCTTTATATAGAGAACTATATGACATTCACTATGAAGTGAACCATGAATGAGTCAGTAGTTTTGGTCACTGTATAATATATGAATGTGTAAAATACTTCTATTGTATATGTTCTGTGTCACATGATCCTTCAGAAACCATTTTAATATACTGATTTGGTGCTCAAAAAACATTTCTTATAAATATCAATGTTAACCCCCCCCCCCCACACACACACACACACACACACACCCCACACACACACACACACACACACACACACACACACAATCACACTTTTTTCCATTTCTTCCATTATAGAAAGTTCAAAAGAACAGCAATTAGTAATTTTTGGTAACATTATAAATGTCCTTACTGACACTTCTAATCAATTGAATGCATCCTTGCTGAATATACTATTTTTTAGGGATAGTTCCAACCCTCAAGTTGTTCCAAACCTATATAAATGTCTTTCTTCTGCTGAACACAAAAGAAGATATTTTAAAGATTTTTTTTCCATTCTATGGAAGTCAATGGGGTCCATTAACTGTTTGGTTACCCATATTCTTCAAAATATCTTTCTTTGTGTTGTTCAGCAGAAGAAAGAAATTCATACAGGTTTGTTGAGGGTGAGTAAATGATGACAGAACTTTTTGGGTGAATTATCCCTTTAAAGTTAGTATAACTGAATTAAATGTGATCTTTTGAGTACACGATTAAAAAGCATGTTAACCTTGTCTTCCATCTCATCCTCGCTCTCGTCTAAGTCATCATTATGCAGACGCCAGTCAGACTCCACATGCACATGGACATTAAACTTCCCAGTCTGCGCCTGAGTCAGCTGTAAATCACACAACACAGAAGAACACGTTGGAAAGGAATTTGCTTGAACACAATCTCAGGCAAGGCCAGGAACTTGCTCTCAAGAAAGAGAGCAAATGAATTTCTGCTGGCATTGCAAGCTGCACGCAAGATAACAAATATACACACCAGCTCCTCGCATTTTGAGTGTCTGAGACGCTGCGCCAGATCCAGAGGAGTCTCTCCTGCATCATTAGCTGCAAGAAAAACACATTTATTTTTTCTTTTCAGACTTTGTTTTTTTTTTTCATTTTCAGACATGACCAAAGAAAAAATATTTGAACCACTTTTTTATTATTTTTTCATTATAAATAATTTAGATTTTTTTTAATGCATTTTGTGTAGTTTGAATTCCTGAGGTTAAAGCAGCATATTATATGAACTCTTACTAATGGTGCCAGATGCTTTTCCTCGCAGTAGCAGCTTCATACATTCACTATTGTCCGTCAAGCAGCAGTAGTGCAGTGCTGTGCTTCCTTTGGCAGTCTGCTTATCTAAATTCCCACTGCATTCACAAACACAGGCACACACATATTGGACATGTAAAATGTCTTCATAATATGTAAAAACCATGTGTTAATAGCATTAATACTTTTAGCTGCAGTACAGAGCATCAGCTGAGCACCTGTTTTGTACAAGGAAGTCCACAATATGGAGTGAGTTCCGGTCCACCATTCGTACTGCTAGATGTAGCGCTGTCTCACCTGGTTCCTGTAAGCGAAAGGCAGAATTTGATATACATACATAAATACATTTATTGAAAAATGATACTGACACAAAACACTGTCTGTATTTATTTAGCTAAAACGAACCGGTTTATAATCATTTGTTCGTGAACTGGACTACACGTGTGGTGTTAGATGCTGTTTTTGTGTGCAGCCCGTCAGGAGAGCTCAATAAAAAGACAAAGCACAATGACTCTACGACTCACATGTTGGTTAGTCTGATGAATGGTCTCCATCAGGTCCAATCCTTCAGCGTATACCTGGATCAAAGAGAAGATGTCCCGGGACTTTACCGCGTCGCACAGTGCGTGCAGTCGGGCTGCGTTATCTGCATACTTCCGCTGAGCAAAGCGCTTCTCTGTGTATTTGGCTGTGATGAAGTCTTTTCGCACCTGCCTGAAGGACGATTGAGAGAGAAAAAGTAAAGTAATTTATGATCTGCAGACTAAATTTCCTTTTTTTTTTTTAATAGTGATTTTTTCATTTACAG
Organism: Rhinichthys klamathensis goyatoka; assembly: GCF_029890125.1. Lineage (NCBI taxonomy): Eukaryota > Metazoa > Chordata > Actinopteri > Cypriniformes > Leuciscidae > Rhinichthys > Rhinichthys klamathensis. Next base: position 1,242,701 of record NW_026607043.1, read on the forward strand.
CTTAAAATAAACTGAATTTTTTGAATATGTAAATAATGTTGTTATTTTAAACATGCTTAATGAATGAAATAAATTCACAAAAACAAAATAACTGTCAATGAAATCTCACATGTCACTAGAAGGGTTGGGTTTGGGAATCTCCTCTGCTGACAGGTTTGCCTCCATGATTTCATTAAATCCAGCATTGCCTATGCTGTTAGCAAGCTGCAACACATTTAATACCGTCACAACCTATATGTTTGCAATTTCTGCCAAACAAGTACCAAGTTGTAACAAGAATTTACCAAGAGTTCAGACGTGCCCAAGACATCCAGTGTCAGAGACTGTATTCTGGAGTAGTGGACCCCCATTTCCCTATGGATTCCAGAGCATTCTATGCAAATCAACACACCCAGGTTCGTGGAGAGCCATGTTGGATCTGCAGTGACAACAAGCGAAAAGCCGCAGACGTATCATCAAAACTCTGATCTAAATAACAATAAAACAAGTTCTACTGGGATGACTAAGTTTCATACAATGTACAAAGAGAAGTTGAAAGGCCAGATGCAAAACAGGAAGCACAGGGTGTAGATTTTCATTTCTTTTTAAAAGCAGTACAAGCTGAGGCAATAATCACGGCCTGCTAAAATATCTATTTGAGTTGGTGCAAATCAAGCGTAAAACAACAAAAACAATTCAGTAACTTATTTGACTCAGCCATCATTTACATCCTTACATGTTTTGTAGCGAAAATGTTAAATGATGCTGTTTGTGAATAAATCATTTATAGTTGTATTATTTTAGCATTTAGTTTAAATCTTTCTGTTAATCCTGCCACCCTAATAAAAGGCTTCATTGTTTCGTTTTGTTTTGTTTTGTACATGATAAATACTACTGCAAAAATAAGTGATATCAAATAGTTATATACAATACCGTTCAAAGTTTCAGTTTTTTGAACGGTAGTGATGGTAGAAGGCTGCAATGTTGAAAATAATTGTGCTGCTTAATATTTTTGTGGAAACAGTGAAAAAAAAATTTCAGACCCCAAACTTTGGAACGGTAATGTATATATTTAAATTCTAAAAATTCTTTAAAAAAGTGAGAGAGGTCAGAGGTCACTCTTCCACTGGAACTAGACTCACATACGGCCGTTACCGGAAGCCAGAGATTAAAGTTTATACAGTTTATATAGTTTTTCTTTTCTTACAAAAATGCATTGCAGCGCTTCAGAAGGCCTTTATTAACCCCCTGGAGCCGTATGGATTACTTTTATGATGGATGGATGTGCTTTTTGGAGCTTTAAAAGTTTAGGCTCTATTCACTCCCATTATGAAGCTTGGAAGAGCTGATATTTTTTTAAATAACTCTGATTGTGTTTGGCTGAAAGAAGAAAGTCATATACACCTAGGATGCCTTGAGGGTGAGTAAATTATGGGATAATTTTCTATTTTGGGTGAACTATTACTTTAACCACTAGGTTACATCACTTCTATATTGCTTACCGGAAGCTCCACAGTCACAGCACACATCATTGCCACTCATCTTCTTCACCTCTCCCACAATAGCCTTAGTCAGCTCCCGTACAATGTTGTTCTCACACTCGTTCTGATCATCCTTAAAGGCGTTGTTCAGGGCCTCCTCTTTACTATTCTGGAGCACAGACACCCATCTGAAATAGAGAGATACAGATGAAAAGATAGAGGTGATAGACATAATAATTACATTCCACATGATATTCACAATATATATAATGTGATATATATATATATATATATATATTCTGTAAAATCTCTATCATGTTAAACCATCATATGAGCACACACTCTCACACACACACTCACATTTGACACTCTGCCTCGTCCTCTGCCTGGAAGTGATACGTTCTGTCATCTAGAAGATGGAAGAGAACAGTAAGTGAATAAAGATGATCAACCAACCATATGAGCCGTGTCAGACTCTGAGAATACTGGTATTTATGACTGTATTGTGCTGTGACTGTGCTAGTATATTACGGGATATAAGATCAAAGCTTTTTTTCTCATCTGGGTTACGCTTCACTTGGCAGGTTAAGAGGTTCAGGTTTGCTGGCGGTGTGTTGGCCTGCAAGAAAACGAGAGATAGAGCAAGAGAGAAAGAGAAAATGTAAATTTATTACCCTCTAAAATGTTAATATAAATATTAAATATTAATAAACTGATATTATATAATACATTTAATAAATATATGTAATACAAATATTTTTTGTATTCTTGACAAATGCTATTAAAATTATAATATATTCTTATAATAGATATACTGTATATCTAATTATATATTTATTAAAATTATGCAAGCTTGTAAAACTAAAACATCATTCTGAAAGGAGAAACGAGTGCCTGTTTCGTTCCCCTACCGTTCCATGAGAAATAGTCAATAGGCCATTTTTCACAGAGCACTTCCTTTTCTGCCAAACCTTCCTCAGTCTGTAATATCAAGAAAAAGCCTTCATCACACAAACTTTACAGAACATTCACTGGCCAAAAAAAAAGTTCTCAATGCTTGTTAATATCTTTAAAGCACCAGACGAACTCACCCCTCGCTGCGTTTGAGAAGCATCCCAGAGCGCTCAGTGCCGTGAGCTTTATTGCCCTGCAGTTGGTGAAGACTATAGCCAGCACTCTGCTTTGCCTGAATGTCCTTTCACCATAAATACAAACAAAACAACAAGAGTTACCACAGAAATGAAGCAATCTTCCTATCAATCATAGTTTACAATCATTTGGAGATGGCTCACCTCTTTACACTCTGACTGCAGGGCAGATTTAAGAATATCTTTCAGCTGCATCAGCTGTTTCCTTTCTGCATCTTGTGTCTGCTTGTTCTGCGATTCACACACAAATAATAACAAAAATATGAAAAAAAAAAAAATACACCTTCAAAAGAGCAGACAGTAATATCAAAAAACGCACTGCTGTTAAGTCCGTGGCAAGTTTTTCCATGAAAGGTTTTAGATTGTCCACAACTTTTATCCCATCCTGAAAGAAACTGTGAAGAAAAATGAAATATGATGTCAAAATACTCAATTAAATATGAAACATATTGTTACTGGGATATATAGGCCTGGTTTCACAGACAGATTAGGCCTTAATTTCAATATAAGTAGCCATTTAAGTAGCTTTTATAAACGTGCCAGAAAAAAACATTACTGGTGTGCATCTTGAGACAAAATAGTTGCTTTCAGTTTTAGTCCTGGACTCGGCTTAAGCCTTGTCTGTGAAACCAGGCAATAATATTAAACAATATTATAAATAAACATACTTGCACTGAGCATGAAAGTATTTGATGAGGTTTTGGAGCAGGTCAACCCCCTTCTTGACTTTAATTTCATTCACTTTAATGAGATACTGCAAAACAAAGCACATCAAACACTTCAGCACAAAACAATCATTTCAATTGCTTTCTATCAGGAAAATATCTTTTTATATTTCATGAAGATATATGATGATATTGGCTGACAAGTTTAGTTTCAACTTGTATGGATTGCAATATTTTATGTACAGCTGTACTATTGCTGTGCTAATCTTCACACTCTGCTCTTACTGATGGAAGGTAAAATCACTGAAGATTGGCCACTGTATTGGCTAGTGTTTCAGTTTCATTGTCATTGTCCAACCCCAGGACCACCATTGCTGCCCAATTAAAAAAAAAAAAAGGAAAGTCCCTGCTGATGTTGGCTGTATATGAACCACATTCCTTACTTCACACATCTGAAGCTGAAAAAGGCGTCTCTCTTTCTCCATCTCTTCCGCAATCTCCCCTCCGCTGATCTCTGTTCTGATCAGACCGTGCTGTTTGGCATGTTCCCGTTTTTCTTTCTCAATCTTGCTCCTGTGAACAAGTTTAGTGCATTGGCATGAAAAAACATTAGTCTTTCATCAATGCCTCATAATGCTCAGAATGCACAAACAAACCATAAATGCTGGTGTTGATGTTTACTTGAGGTATGGCCCCAAATTGCGCTAAGCTCTTCAGCTATGCTACAGGCTCATGAATTACGCTCAAACATCTGAAATGAATAAACCTCCCCTTCCTCTGCATAGTGGATCAAAATAAACTGATCTACAATCATTAAAACTCAGCAGGAATGTGATTATTTTCATGCATCATGCTGTAAGAAGGTACTGGAATATCTAAAAGCATAACGCCCCACAGAGTGTATAAGGCTCAAGTTTAAATTTCACTGATTTGTAATTATTACTTGTTTATATTTTTTCTGAGATATTACAGTAAGAGGTTAATAGGTGCTTACAGTTTAGTTTCGTAATCCTTCCATGCTTTATCAAAAGGCTTTTTCAAATCCTGCAAAAACAAACGAGAACACAGTTAACATGATAATCAAGTCTTAAAGGTCAAAAAATTCAATACACACTTAAGCAGACCAACATGATCACTGTATTTATATGAAAGATGTTTATGTATACAGTATATACATGAAATTTTGGTTCATTACAGTTTTTCACAATTGCTAGGACACTAAACCCCATTATCTGAATCAAATTCTCAATAGCCTAAACCAATTTGTCGAATTTGCACTCTTTCTGCCAAACTTTAAACAAGTTCAGGCAGTTAGACACTGTTTCATGCACTCTTTATGCATTTGTGTTGCAAAGCGCTAAATACAGGCAGACAATAGATGGAAACAATCTGAGAGGGAGAGGAGGAAGAGTATGAGTAAGAGGAGGAAGAGGAAGAGGACGAGGAAGAACAAGGTGCGGAGAGTGTTGTCAAGACTGGATCTGGCACACTAGGGTTTTTTCTTTTGCCTACAAAGAGACAACATTGCCTGTGATGTGGACAAAGTCCTCAACAATATTGTTTTTCTTAATTGCTAAAACACTAAACCCCATTCTCTGAACCAAATTCTCAATAGCCTAAACCAATTTGTCGGACACTGTTTGCAAATCTCGTGCACTCTTTTTGCAAAACTCTAAACACATTCTCACTCACTAAAACACATTTCACACTGTGGTGCACTTGGTGTTGCAAAACGCTAAACTAGCTGTGCTAACATGCTTTTCATTTTTACTGTAAACTTTTTGACTTTTGCAGTTGGGTCACTGTATGTTTTCACAGTATGCAAGTGCTAAATACAGACATTCAATACTATACAATAGTCAGTACAATACTATACTTGCAGTGCATACAGTATACAATTTATTCACCTTACTACTGTACATTGCGATTACTATACTTTTTTAGGTAATTGCAAAATTAGTTTACTTTGTTACAATATACTTTGTAACTGCATGCTTTGCATTCTGTGTTCTCCATTTTTTGATGTAGTGTCTAGCGAATTATCTGTAGTGTTTTTACAGTAACAATTGCTAAAACATTTCTTGAAACCTTCACCCATTTTCTCACAACATTAAACACAAATCCCAAACTTTCAAACTAAACTCACAAAACCATTTACTCTTCTGGCTTCAAAACTTCAAAACCCTTTCACCTGATCATACACACGAGTCAACAAAATAAGCACTATAGATCATTCATTAGACACTACATCAAAAAATGGAGAACACAGTATCCAGTATGTTACAGAAAAAAATGTAATATAGTAAAAAAAATATTGCAATTACATAAAAAGGTAAAGTAATTGCAATTGATTAAGGTGAATATATTGTATACTGTATGTACTGCAAGTATAGTATACTGAATATTGAATAGTAGGCCTATTGAATGTCTGTATATTCAGCACTTACATATTGTAAAAATACTGCAGTCCAACTACAAAGGCCAAAAAGGTCAAATAAAATTCTAAATGAAAAGCATGTTACGGTACACTCAAATATTGAAAGTTGTGCAACTGCTAAATCAAGGTCAATGAGAGATTGATTCTGCTTCAGCATCATGTCTTCCTGCTGGCTCTGGCCTGAGGACTTTGTCCACATCACAGGCAATGTTGTCTCCTGCCAGATGAAGGAAAAAACCTTCTAGTCTGACACATCCACCCTTGACAACACTGTCCACACGTTGCTCTTTCTCGTCCTCATCCTCTTCCTCCTCTTACACGTACTCTTCCTCCTCTCCCTCTCAGATTTGTTTCCATCTATTGTTCATATCATCATTCAGTGCACCTGTGTCACCTGTACACTGAGTCTGAACTGGCTCATATTTCATACAGTTGGTTTGATCACATAAGTGTGAACAATTTTGAATCGTTGTGTGTTAACGATGACAACTGTTTTAGTTTTGTTTAACTTTTGCCTGCATGTGTTTAGTGTTTTGCGACACAAATGTATCTCAGTGCGATATGTGTTCTAATGACTGAGAATGTGTTTAGAGTTTTGCAAAAAGAGTGCATGAGATTTGCAAACAGTTACTAACTGCCTGAACATGTTTAAGGTTTTGCAGAAATAGTGATTTATTCGACCAATTAGTTTAGGATATTGACAATTTGGTTCAGTTTAGTATTTTAGCAATTCAGAAAAACTGTAATATTGACTTGCTGTGAGTATGATCTGAAAGCATTGTTTCATTTTGAGCACAGATAACATGGTTTTGAGGCAATTGTTTGATTTTGCCAGAAGAGTCAGAGGTTCTCTGAATGTAGTTTGAAGATTTGGTTTTGTGATTAAGGTTTTGAGAAAGTGGGTGATGGTTTTGAGAAATGTGTTTTAGCAATTCAGAGAAACTGTAATTGACTGTATATTGTGTGAAAACAACATGAATCGTGTTAATGGTATGGTCACAACAGACGGATGTTGTGCTTTTTGTGTTTAGAGTTTTGAAAATGTGACTACAGATTTGACAAAAGTATGTTAGCAATTGAAAAAATCTGTAAAGTATTTTTACAGTATGCAAGTGGTAAATATAGACATTCAATACTATACAGTATTCAGTACAATACTGTACTTGCAGTGCACACACAATATACAATATATTCACCATACTTAGATTAATATACTTTTATAGGAAATTGCTAAATTTGTTTTCTGCATGCAATATACTTTTTTTGTAACCTCATGTTCTGGATGCTGTGTTCTCCATTTTTTTATCTAGTGTCTAATGAATGATCGGTAGTGTTTATATATTGACTGATGTGTGTATGATCTGAAAGCATTGTTTGATTTTGAGCACAGGGGAGATAGTTTTGAGGCAATTGTTTGATTTTGTCAGAAGAGTCAGAGGTTCTCTGAATGTAGTTTGAAGATTTTGATTTTTGTTAATGGTTTTGAGAAAAATTTGTGATGGTTTCAAGAAATGTGTTTTAGCAATTCAGAAAAAATATATTTTTTAAAGAAATTAATACATTTATTCAGCAAGGATGCATTCAATTGATAAAAAGAGACAGTAAAGACATTTAAATTGTTACTTTTAAAAAGTTATTTTAAATAGTAAAACTATTTCAATATTTTACTATATTCTTGAACAAATAAATGCAGCCTTGGTGAGCACATTATATATATATATATATCCACATCATTGCATACCCCTTTTACTCCTTTGAGGTCTCCCTTCAGCAGGCTGTCTAGTGGGAAAGTGATGATGTTATTCATGTTCTGCAGCTGTGGGCAACAAAATGTGATATGAGGAGATTCAAAATGAAGTGTATAGTCTGTATATAATAACAAGTGTTAAAACACTGAGTGTGTAAAAACACTCTGCATGTAAACCCATAGTGTCTCATGAAATGGTCTACAGTATATGGATGTCGGAGACTAGCTCACCAAGTTCTTCAAGAGACCGGTGAGCTCTTTGGTGAAACTAGCAAATTTGAGGAAGTAATTGGACATCTCAGGATCGTCTTTGTACACGGAGTTATCTGTAAACCTCTCCAGTGCCTGGATGTATTGCTCCTCATTCTCTACGTGAGCTGAAGACACACAGAAACAGTCTGTTCATTTACCGATCCGCATTTATTTATTATATACAAATGTTTGTTTGATGATAAAGGATACTTTGATACTTTGATTGGTGCCTTATGAAGCTCATATGTTTGTAACACACTTTGCTTGACCTTATCACAGTGTTTCATGCGGGCATGAGCAAACTCTTGTCACGTGGGCCTTTTCCATTCCTACCGCTTGCAAAAGAACATACTTCCTAGTTTATGACCAGAGTGCTGTAGAAAATAGCGTGGTAACCACTCCCAGGTACTGCACTGTACAGCAAAAGGCCAACAGGCTGTTTAAGATCTGGTTTAATATAAAGAATAAACAGTGTGCTAACAAAGTCTCTTCCTTCACTAGAGGCATTTCACTAAGAAGGAATTACAGCTGATTTAATATTTATTCTTAAATGATTTTATAAATGAGTTTTGTGTGTCTTTCTCTTTATCATGGCTATGTAAAGCACTCTGAAATGTCACTGTGTATAAAATGGGCTGTATAAATAAACTTGCACTGCCTTGCCTTGTTTAGCATCTGACTAATAATATAACATTATGCAAATTTGGTAAAGCTGCAAATGTGTCCAAATGTACTATAAGAAAAAAGGAGAGTTTGTATTAAAAAGTATGACATTGTTTTTAACTGGACTGCAGGTGGATAGAGAATAAGCAGGTGCTGAAATACAAGCGTTTCAACTCTTTTCAGAATGTGACCCATTTTACACCACGTCACAGGGCACTAATTTTGATATCCGTGTATTATTTAATTATATATGTGTATTACATTTGAATTAGCCTTTTTTTTTTTTTACTTTTCATCTTATTTTAGTTCAAGTTTTAGTAATTGTTTTATCTTTTGTCATTTGTATTAGTTTTAGTTTATAAATATATATATATATATAGTATACATAGAACTTTAGCCACCGATCACTCATGCTTAATCACATTTTGCAGATTTTGCGCAAAAAGAGCCAGGTGAAGTTGACAGACTTGTGGCCTAAAATCTGTGATTTTTGCGCTTAATTTATTTTTATTTCAGTTTCAGTCATTTTAGTACTTCAACTAAAAAAACTCTTTTCAGTTAGTTGCAAATGCAACATATTTTAAGTTGAAGTTTTTCATCTAATATTTATATTTTATTTTATTTCAGCTTTATTTAAATGAACAAAAAGCCCTTTTTAATCATTTTAGTTTCGTTTTCTGATGGTTGGACAGAAATGGGTGAAAGATGTTCTGCCCAAACTGTCAAACTGACATCATCAGAGAAGAATCAGTGAAGATTTAAGAGGGGAAGCAAATTTTCAGATTTTGATTATAATGAAAAACAAAAAAAAATCTGTGGATTAACTTGTGCGGATTAATTGTTCACCACAAAAGAAGTAACGTGCGCTAACAAAGTAAATAGAAAAAGAAAGAGAGAGGGGAAATAAGCAGGTTCCTGCTAGAACAGGTATCGGTGTTCCTGGTAAGAATGAGAGGAATGTGTGAGGTAGAGCACAAAACCTTGCTCACTACTAGAGTAACAATGACCTGAATCACACTGTATATGAAACCAAAAGCTTTGTCCTGGCTATTGTTATCATATGATATTGTTTAGATAAATTGGGTTACCAGAACAATTGCACACTTGTCTATACGTTCAAAAACTAAACTGGTGAGCTTATTAGTGCAAAGTTATTGGTTATTGATTAAAGCTCAGAGGCAAATGGTCATTTTTGTAATCAGAGATCGTCTTTTCACCATAGAAATGAATCAGAAGTGCCGCAAACTGAATCATACCTGTTTCGCAATTGTCCATGACTTCTCTTATAAAACAGCTTTTTTTTCAGTGTAAACTCTAAAAATAGATCAATCCAAAACAAATGTTTAAGAGCAAACACAAGATTAGCCGATGGGCTGTCGACTCATTAAATGATAAGCAGTTTATTCAGCGTAGTGAAGCCTCTCATACATTAAAAACACGACCTCTGGTTTCCTTCCCTGCATACCGCAGCGTTTAGCAGGCATTACGCTTTTTTTGCTAACCTTGCAGGATTGCCTTGAAGAGGCTTTGTTTGTAATACTCACTCAGACCAGAGTTGTTTATGGCCTTGACTGACTTCTTCATTTTTTGCAGTACACTGCGGTCCAGATCCAACGCCTGCAAAACAACATTCTGATGAATACCTTGTTCTGCATTAAGTAGGTCAAACTATTATAACAAATAATTTGTAACCCAGTTTTGTACAGTGTGGTTTATACTTCCCTCTCACACACACACACACACACGACACAATGCTTTTACATCCAGACGTACTCAGATAGCCTGTAATTTAGCCACCCATCACTCATGCTGAATCACACGCTGGGAATTTTGCACAAAAAGAGCCGAGTGAAGTAGACAGACTTGTGGCCTAAAATCTGTGTTTATGCAGGAGTCATGTCTAGTACGACACCAAGACAAAACCTTCTGACGAGGGACTGCCAAAGCTGACAACACTCATTTCCCACTTTCACAGTCTGACATTGAGCATAAAGAGCATTTAACCATCAATGACATATAATACCGTTCAAAAATTTGGGATCAGTAAGAAGATATTTTTATAGATTTTTTTATAGAAATGAATACTTTCTTTAACACATTAAATTGATCAAAAGTGGCAGTGAATACAATTTTAATGGAACAAAAGATTTCTATCTCAAAAAATTGTGTTCTTTTGAACTATTTATTCATCAAAGAATCCTGAAAAAAAACATGTAGCCTATCATGGTTTCCACAAAAATATATTAAGAAGCACAACATTGATAATAATAAGAAATCTTTCTTGAACAGCAAATCAGCATATTAGAATGATTTATTTTCTGGAGGATCATGTGACACTGAAGACGGTAATGGCTGCTGAAAAGTTTGCTAATTTTGCATCACAGGAATAAATCTCATTTTAAAATATATTAAAATAGAAAACAGTGATTTTAAATAATAATAACATTTCACATTACTGTATTATTATTATTTTTTTATCAAATAAGTACAAACTTTTTGGCAGTAGTTTAAATCTATTTAATAAGTTAGTAATTTTTTTAAATGGGTACATTTTATCTAAAATACAGAGAAAATATAGCCTGGATGCCAGCCCGAACCCCGCCCACAACATTTTTTGGTCGGGAAGACCACTGACTAGAATATGAGTATGACAAAGTCAGGCTAGAGTAAATATGGATACTGTCTATAAATTGTTTACTCAAATAAAATGTGTTTCCCTATTTAATTGGACTTAAGTATTTTAAAGTAAAATTTCTTAGTTTTAGAAATGGACTGAAGAAATCAACAGTCCATTTCTTGTGTAAGCTCAGTAAAATGGACAGAAATAGAAAAGACTGTCAAGATGACCTGCAAAAAATGCATTTGTTACTTTTAAAGATACATGAAATAATAATAAAAAAATTCCTTGGGAATGTAACTAAACAACTGGGTTTCAATAATACTAAATAAAGTACGAAATACTCCAACAAATATTCAAGTATAACAATGAAGTATAAAAAATACAATAGAATACAATAAGAACAATAGTAGCCTACTACTATACACCCCTATTTACATAGGTTCTGATGTCTGTTCAGGTGCGACACTTTGCAGGCATTGGCCTTGAGTATCAGAACAGTACAATCTGAGCTCACCGGTTTACAAAAGACAGAGAGTGACCAGCAGGGCTGCATACACAAAAATGGTGAGTAGACGTGTATATGCGAGAAAGAGACTAGACGGGACAAGCTGGGACAAGAAGTGGGGCAGCCATCCCGCCTTAGCCTTAAGGAATGAGAAAAGATGAAGGGAAAGAAAGAGAGAACAGAAAAGGCGAGAAAGAGATGGGAGATATTAGCTGCACTGGGGTTTTCATCAAAGGCAAGTCTCAGCAGGACACCACGCACAGAGATGGAAGAACCGGAAACAACCAGAAAAAGTATATAACTGCCATTTTTATGGCATCTGTGGGTGTATGCAGTCCTCATGCTACACAGAAAAAGCATATCCAAGTATTTGAAGGGTTTGACTAAATAACCCAAGCATGTGACATCACTGTATGTCTAAACATGTGGTGGCTGCTTTGTATAGATGAGCAAACTTATGCATAAAGAAATTTGCACAAGATCCAGGTCCAGAGTTTACATAAACCATGAACATGTGTTTACCTCAGTTACTTCCTCCATTGAGGCTAAATGCAAATGGGGTAGTGTCAAAGGGCAACTCATAAAGAGAGTCTCCCTCTATTTATCCCAGTCACATGAAGACGCCAGTTCCTCTAAGAGCCCGGAGCAGTAAATTTTACTCATGCCTGCTTTTAAAAAATCACATTCAAAACGTAAGAATCTCCTTTATGAAGAGATTTATTTGAGAGGAGTCAAAATCAACATGCTGATTCTTTGTCATCAGTTATGACTGACACGTTCCCCCTTCATCAGAGGTCAATATCCTAAGTTCAAGTTTGGAGTCAGAATGCAGTATCTCAATAAAAGAAGAAGAGCTGTTGAGTTTTATTTAGATTAATCTTAGACATCAGTAAAGTTCAGCCTGATCTTTTCAACCATTAAAACAGGCTGACAGAGTTCAGAACGATTCTCACAAACTATGCTCTTTTATATTTCCATTGAAGAATTTTCAAACTAATGCAAAACTTTACAAGAACTGTTTTAGCAAGTACAGAACACACATAGTTGTTTCCATTCCTAGAAATAAATATATACAAAGTGAATACACAAAGTTTTTTTTTATTCTAATTCTACCTGATCTAACTATTAAAATGTAGGTAAATCAGTTACTGATGTTACCACATAAAAACACATAGGTAGGTTATCTGACATGGTGTTATTACAGTGTAAGTTCAATATTTCTATTACCTTCTAGTTATAAAAAAAATATGATTTACAGTACCCATCATGTGGACTAAATACTAATAAATAGTATCATGCAGGTCAAGCCTTGCACACTACAAAACAAATCCAACTTCCAAATCAATTTAAAAGATTGAACTATGAAATGTTAGCATTACATAAATAGTTAAGTCCATTTAAAAAGCTGCTGTTTGATCACTTGACTAATTTGTTTTTAGTCAAAGGATGAGGACTTGTGATAACATAAATATTTGTTATTCAGAATTAATAGATGTTTTTGCTCTATTTTGTGTTTTGGATTATATTCTGTTAATCACCGTTTGAGTGATTAATGTTCACTTCAGTGAAATTCCTTCCATTTCAAGGAGTATGAACAACTTGTTTTGGTGAATAAGTAACTCCACATAGCTTCTTTAGTTAGCTCAACAAACCAATAAATAATAAAAAGTTATACATCATTATTACTGTCTGTAAAGTGAATGCTCAGCTTAACGTAATATGCAAGCTTAGTGAAATTGGATCAACTAGTAAAAAACAGTGTTTATAAAAAAGGTTTTATGTTTGATGAAAACCCAGACAATGGTTTAGTTGATGCAGTATAGGCTAATGTTCCCGATAAGTTGAGTATACTCAAATTTCTCCTTAGCTAGTTATCTTAAGTTGTCGAGTTTTCTCAACTTCATTTTCTATTTTATTTTTTAACAGTGTTTTATGGCACAATCATGCTACTTACATATTTAGTATATGGAACTCCAAGGAACTGTTTTGGATATGTGTCCATACCAATGCCAATGACACTTTCTTTATTTTTATTAGTGGGATCTTGTGAATAGTGTTATATGTTTATCATTTTAGTCTTATAAATTATTCCACTGCACCATAGTTTTATATTTGTCTAATTTGTGTAATATCTGTAGACCTAGCCTATTTGTTAATGACAGCTCTATTACCTCAGACATGCACAGGCCTTTTTAAATGGATGCATACAATCTGCCATATGCATCCATTAATAACAAATCACTGTTATGGTAAATGTATGATATCTGTACCATTATGTGAACACTGTAGTACTGGCTTTGAGACTAAAACTTAAATAAGTTAAGAGTGGTGTCAACATAACAGACTAGTAGTCCATTTATTTCATAACACTGCGATAAGCTACATGAGAAAGCTGAACATGGGCGAGGTTCACTTCCAACAGGGGATACGTTGAGCTTTAGTGCTACAAGGAAGTCATTTTCCAGGCTCCTTTTGTAAAATAGGCTATTTTATAGTACATAGCTACTAAAGGAAACCTATAATCTGGGGTTAGACCGCAGACTTTCTATAATAGATACAGTTTAGAATTGTGTATTGTGCACTTCGCGTTAGTCTGTCAATTGTACGGTACATCGTATAACTGACAACTGTAAAGGTGCCTTACCTCTTCCAAAGTGGCAACTGTATTCCTACAGTTGACCATGCGTGAGAAGAACACTGATGTTGTTGGCGCTTTATAGTCCTCATTGGTAATGTCCATAAACTCCGGAACTGTCAGTTGATCAGGCATGATTATTCCCTTTAAATCAACACTACATCCAAGACAAGAAACATAAAGTTTGTTTAAAGTTGCACTTTACTAAAAGACCGCACAAAACCCGAATCAAACTCAGTCCGTATCAGTCATTTCTTAAAGTTTTCAATTCAAAAAGTTTCGCTTTAAGTCCAAAATGATTAAAAAGAAAAAGAGGCAATGAGAAGTAAATTCGTGTTTGAACAGGAGTGTTGAACAGCTCCATCACACGCGCAGATGACCAGATCAACACTTCTGGATTTCACCCATCCTACCTGTACAGTAGAAGTTTAAGTTACACGATTTGTAGGCGGAACCGCATCACCCGTCAATCATTTCCAATCCGCCAATGAGAGAGAACCTCCCGACCGTAAACTAACGCTGAAAACCTGAAGAGCCAAGCCGAAAAGTTGAAATAATGTTAGAAAAAATATGTTTTTAACTTACACATTTTTCCAGATATAATTTCTTTCTTTCTTTCTTTCTTTCTTTCTTTCTTTCTTTCTTTCTTTCTTTCTTTCTTTCTTTCTTTCTTTCTTTCTTTCTTTCTTTCTTTCTTTCTTTCTTTCTTTCTTTCTTTCTTTCTTTCTTTCTTTCTTTCTTTCTTTCTTTCTTTCTTTCTTTCTTTCTTTCTTTCTTTCTTTCTTTCTTTCTTTCTTTCTTTCTTTCTTTCTTTCTTTCTTTTTCAGTTTAATGCGTTGAAAATATTTAGAAATCTATAGTGTGTGTGTGTGTTTGTGTTCGAAAAAAATACTTCGATTGAATTCGTTTTCCTTTATTATTTTTATTTTTTTTCTATCCAAAATTGAGTATGCATTTCAGTATAATTTGATAAATTATTTAACTATCTGATTATAACCTTTATTATGTTTCTTTATTGTCACTGAAGACTTTTATTTTGACTCGAGTCTACACCGGAAATACTTGTCTCATGTCCACAGGTTCTCAGGGCTGCTGCGTATGATCGTTGTCTTTTATTATTAGAAGTATCGGTGATTATGGAATAAGTAATTTTAATTAAGTGTGAAAAAAACCGTCACAAGCATGGCTACAAAACGTAAAGCTGATGTAACAGTGCCTGCAGAAGAAAGCGACCAGCTTCTCATAAGACCACTGTGAGTTCACTTCATTCAGACTGTTCTAATTGAAGTTCTATTCTGCGCCAAATGTTTTGTTGATTGTTTGGCTTACAGTTTTAAAATGATAAACATCATACCTAACAGGACCAAAGTGAGATTGATTTTCATCTGTGTTAATCCTTTTATGTAAGTTAGGCCTACTGTAACTATTCATCTTTTTTACTGTGATTTTTTAAACAGAGGAGCTGGTCAAGAGGTGGGCAGGTCTTGTATCATCCTAGAGTTCAAGGGCCGTAAAATAATGGTAAGCACAGTTTTGTTGTTTATCCTACTTTTGATGGATTTGACAGATGTTTTCTGACATGCCATGTCTTTGCAGCTGGACTGTGGCATCCACCCTGGATTGGAGGGCATGGATGCATTGCCTTACATTGATTTGATAGACCCAGCTGAGATTGACCTGCTCCTCATCAGCCAGTGAGTCCCATTCTTTGAACGAAAGACATCGGGTCAGTGACATTCAAAATTCCGCTGACCTCTTTTTCTCTGCCAGTTTTCACTTGGATCATTGTGGAGCCTTGCCATGGTTTCTACAAAAGACAAGTTTCAAAGGGAGGACTTTCATGACTCATGCCACCAAAGCCATTTACCGCTGGTTGCTTTCAGACTATGTGAAAGTCAGGTACACTAAAGCTCTTGAAAAGGTTTTATAAAAACTTTGCTCTTTGAAAGTTTTATAAAGATCCAGCTCTCTAACATAACCTCTTGTTTCCTTGTGTCTGTAGCAACATCTCAGCGGATGACATGCTGTACACCGAGACCGATTTAGAAGAAAGCATGGATAAGATTGAGACCATCAACTTCCATGAAGTGAAAGAGGTGGCGGGCATCAAGTTTTGGTGCTACCATGCAGGTCATGTTTTGGGAGCAGCCATGTTCATGATTGAGATTGCAGGAGTGAAGGTAGGTGTAGTTTATTCATTCAAACCTGCTCTCTTACCTTCACACAGTTTCTGATAATGATCACGGTCATTCTCTTCAGCTACTGTACACAGGAGATTTCTCCCGTCAAGAAGACAGACATCTCATGGCAGCTGAGATCCCCAGCGTAAAACCAGACATTCTCATCACAGTATGTGCTATAGTTTATGCTTGAAATATGATTTCTTTCTCCAGGGCTCAACGATGTGGATTTCTGTCTGTTCCCACCATTAAGATAAAAGTTTTATGTAACATATTTTTTATAAAATGTCAAACATACATTACAACAAATAATTTTTATAATTATAATATATATATATATATATATATTATACATTTTATGTAACACGTTTTTATATGTACCAAAAGTAAATGTGTATATATATATATATATATATATATATATATATATATATATATATATATATATATATATATATACATAACTTTAAATTTATGTACATTTACTTTTGGTTCATATAAAAATGTGTTACATAAAATGTATAATAAAAAAAATACATATATATATATTAGTGCTATGCGATTAATTCCATCTAATGTAAAAGTTTGTTTACATAATATATGTGTGTGTGTATTATTAAATGTATAATATATATATATATATATATATATACACACACACACACACACACACATGTGTGTCTGTGTGTATATATATACACACACATATATGTGTGTGTGTGTGTATATGTGTGTGTGTGTATATATATATATACTGTATATATATTATACATTTAATAATACACACGCGCACCGCACACACACATATATGTGTGTACCGGTATATATATACACAGACACACGCACACAGACATGCATATGATATATACATATATGAATTAAATAAGATATATATACACATTACAAAAAAATATATATATATTTTACATTATAAAATAATCATAATAATTTAATGTTTTTATTATTTGTGCAATAATAGTTGAAAATTATACAATATTTACCCTATTAACACTAATGTAATGTAAATTCATAATTACACTTTTTGAAGAAAAAAGAAGGCGTAGGCCTACAGTGTAAAATATTACTGACCTTTTGGACATTAAAATCAGCAAAAAATAGCAAAAACAATATTCAATGCATTTAATACACAGAAAACTAAACACTTAAGTTTGCAACCCATATATAGCACGTGTATATAATCCTCAAACAAAAGACTACAGCACTAGCCAGTTTTTTTACACATCAATTTCCCCTTCCCATCTTTCTTGTGCTTGTAGGAGTCTACATATGGCACACACATCCATGAGAAGAGAGAGGAGAGAGAGGCTCGTTTCTGTAACACGGTCCATGACATAGTGAACCGCGAGGGCCGCTGTCTCATCCCCGTGTTTGCTTTGGGTCGGGCCCAGGAGCTGCTGCTCATTCTAGGTAAACCTCAGCAGTTTAGAGTAGACTCTCAGCCGCATCATCAACAATGCCTCACTGACGTTCTGCGTGTCCTCTATTTCAGATGAATACTGGCAGAATCACCCTGAACTCCATGACATTCCTATCTACTATGCCTCCTCCCTGGCTAAGAAGTGCATGGCTGTGTACCAAACCTACGTGAACGCCATGAACGACAAGATCCGCAAGGCCATCAACATTAACAACCCTTTTGTCTTCAAGCACATCAGCAATCTCAAGGTAAGCATCTTCAAAACCGCCCAGAATTGAAGTAGAACAGTGGTATTAGTCATATTGTTAGTTGCTATTGTCCATTTTTATTCATAATTTGCTGTCCTCCAGAGCATGGACCACTTCGATGACATCGGCCCTAGTGTGGTGATGGCATCTCCTGGTATGATGCAGAGCGGTCTCTCCAGAGAGCTTTTCGAGAGTTGGTGCACTGACAAGAGAAACGGCGTCATCATCGCCGGTTATTGCGTGGAAGGAACTCTCGCCAAGGTGAATCTCCGATCTTCAGCGTCAGGTGTCTTTGGGCATGATCGAACTCTCCTCACACTGTTTTCTGTGCAGCATATCATGTCTGAGCCGGAGGAGATCGCCACCATGTCAGGACAGAAGCTTCCTCTGAAGATGTCCGTGGACTACATCTCCTTCTCTGCTCATACGGATTACCAGCAGACCAGCGAGTTCATCCGAGCTCTGAAACCTCCTCATGTGGTGAGTGGTTGTGTCCTGAGATGGTCGTCGGGTTGTAGATCAGGTGTCATGTTATTACTGTGGGTTTCAGATCCTGGTTCACGGAGAGCAGAATGAGATGGCTCGATTGAAAGCCGCCCTGATTCGAGAGTACGAGGACAACGATGAGGTTCACATCGAGGTGCACAACCCTCGTAACACTGAGGCCGTCACGCTGAACTTCAGAGGAGAGAAACTGGCTAAGGTGAGACTGCAGCTCTCATTGGTCCATGTTCTTCCTCACAGTTCGAGACCGTTGCTGTAGTGGTGTGTCAGAGAGAGACTGTCTTTCTCACCAATGGTCAATAAATCATTCAAATTATTAATAATGATAAGAATCACAAACATTTCTTCTTCATTTGATATGAAATCAGTATTTAAACATGTCTCAAACTCGCAAAAGATTAGTTTGAACTGAACTACAAAAATTTGAACCCAGAACAAATTACACTTCTTTCTGTCTTTCTTTCTTTTGTCTTTTTTTTCTGTCTTTATTTTTCTTTCTGTCTTTTTTCTTTCTTTTTGTTCCTTTTCTTTGTCTTTCTGTTTTTCTTTCTTTTATTTTTCTTTCTTTCTTTCTGTCTTTTGTTCTTTGACTTTGTCTTTTTTCTTTCTTTTTGTTCCTTTTCTTGATCTTTCTGTTTTTCTTTCTTTTCTTTGTCTTTCTGTATTTCTTTCTTTTATTTTTCTTTCTTTCTGTCTTTTGTTCTTTGACTTTCTTTCTGTCTTTGTTCTCTTTCTTTTCTTTCTGTCTTTTTGTTATTTTTCTTTGTCTTTCTTTCAGTCTTTTATTCTTTGACTTTCTTTTTTTCTGTCTTTCTTTCTCTTTCTTTTGTTCTTTGTCATTTTCTTTCTATCTGTCTGTCTTTTGTTCTTTTTCTGTCTGTCTTTCTTTTACAATAGAACTTGTTAAAATGGTTTGCTGTTGTGATAAAAAAACATTCAAAAATAATCATATTACAAATACACACTGCACAGTTAAGTCTTATTATGAATCTTTCATCTCTATGATGAATCATCAACGGTTTGAACTGTCCTTTTATAATTTTGTTTCTGAATGTTTTTGTCTGTGGTATTTGAAGGTGATGGGCTCTCTTGCGGATAAGAAGTGTGCACAAGGTCAGAGGGTCTCTGGCATCCTGGTGAAAAAGAACTTCAGTTATCACATCCTCTCCCCCTCTGACCTCTCCAGTGAGTTGGTGTTTGTGATCGGTTCAGACGTTTCATATGTGTGTTTGTGTGTGTTCGCTTCTCACGCTTTTTCTTTGTTCTTAATGATGCAGATTACACTGAGCTGGCCATGAGCACAGTGAAACAGACTCAAGCCATTCCCTTCACTGGCCCCTTTCCCCTGCTTTTGAATCAGCTACGCCACCTGACAGGTGTGTGTGTGTGTGTGTGTGTGTGTGTGTGTGTGTGTGTGTGTGTGTGTGTGTGTGTGTGTGTGTGTGTGTGTGTGTGTGTGTGTGTGTGTGTGTGTGTGTGTGTGTGTGTGTGTGTGTGTGTGTGTGTGTGTGTGTGTGTGTGTGTGTGTGTGTGTGTGTGTGTGTGTCGTTTAAATGTGGTGCTCATTGTGTGTGTGTGTTACAGGTGATGTGGAGGAGATTGAGACATCAGAGAAGAGCACACTAAGAGTGTTTAACAGCATCACAGTGGTTCATGATCAAAACTTGGTCGTGTTGGAGGTAGGGCGGCACAGCAGTCATTGGTGCACCAGTGTAACTATGGCAACAGAAGTGACTCGTATTGTTAATTGTGTGTCTGTGGTGTTCTTCCACCAGTGGTTTGCCAACCCTCTGAATGACATGTACGCTGATGCCGTCACCACAGTGGTGCTGGAGGTCCAGTCAAACCCTAAAGCTCAGAAAGGTGAACAGCTCAAAGAGTTCTAGAGAGAAATAGTTCTTTCTTTTATTTCTTCATTTCTTTCTTGCTTTCTTCTCTTCCTTATTATTTTTATCTTCCTGTATTTCTCACTTTAATCTTTATTCCTTCCTTCAGTGCTTCTGTCCTTCCTTCTGTCTATTCGCCCTTTCTCTTTATTACTATCTTTACCTTCCTTCCTTTCTTGTTCTTTCCTTTCACTTTCTTCCTTCCTTTCCTCTGCTTGCTTCCTTTCCTTTTTCTATACAGTTTTTTTCCTTTATTTCCCACCTTTTTATCTTTATTCCTTCCTTCATTCCTTCTTTCTGTCTATTATATCTTTTTCATTATTATTGTTTTTACCTTGCTTACTTTCTTTCTTGCTTTTTGCTTGCTTACTTTTTCTTCCTTCCTTCCTTAATTCTAGTTTCTTTCTTTGATTGTTACCTTTCTCATTTTTTCTTGCTTCCTTTATTTCCCACATTATCTTTCTTCCTTCCTTTACTTTCTTTCTATTTATTACAGGTTATTACTTGCTTTCTTCCTTTGTTTTTTCATCTTTGCTTCTTTCTCTTTTTCACTTTTTGCTTGCAAATTTTAATAAACTGGTCTTATTTGCTCCAATATCTTTGTTTTCCTCTTTATTTCTTCATCTTAGTTGTTCAGCCCCAAGAAAAGAAGATGGATGTGGATGTTTACCAGAACAGATTACTAAAAATGTTCCAGTAAGTTCATCTTCACTGCACTCAGCTAACCGTCAGTGATATTTATGATGAACTAAATTCTTTTTCTGCCACGATCTGCAGAGACATGTTTGGAGAAGAGTGTGTCGACTTTAAAGACAAGAACTGTCTCGCTGTAAGTGTAGATGAGAAGACTGCCTACATCAATCTGGAAACCCGAGTAAGTATCAGACAGAAGTTTTATGGAAACTGAAATATTGGGATTCTAATGTTTTTGTTATGTTTGTGGTCAGACCGTGGAGTATGAGGAAGCTGATTCTGAAGATGATTCTCTCAGAGAAATGGTGGAGCTCGCTGTGCAGAGGCTGTATGAAGCCATGAACCCTGTCATGTGAGATCGCCAATTCCCATCTGCCTACTATCTGGCTCTTAATTTCCCTCAAGAACTTTTGTTATTACAGTCCATCTAACTTGAACTACTTAAACCAGACTGAAGACACCAGATGTTGGACTGGCCAAAGCACTTCAAAGGATTGAATTGCCATTAAAATCGAATGGATACCAGTGAAAGATATATGTTGATACGTATGTGCATTCAGGAGTCACTGTTCTTTAGTTCCACTAGTTAAATATACATTATGTGATTGTTTAAAATTGTTTTTGTCGTCTTTTTTCTTATCTGACATTTTATGTTCAACTAAAGCTATAATTTGTTTAAGATCAGTGTATTGATTTAATAAAAGAGGTTTTTGAGTGAAGTTGAGCTTGAATTTCAATACACACCTTACATTAAGGGTGAGGTTTTATTTAAAAATGAAAGCTTGCAAAACACCAAATCAAATCAAATATGGCATTTGATTTGAAAACACCAAGTCAAAAACTATTAAGTTATACAAATCTAACACAGATACAAAACACTGTCTTAACATTCAATACTTTCTCTCTTGACCCATCACAACGTTGTGGGGAGCCATGCAGATTATTATGGGCACATTTATTAACATGAAAAAAAGATTTGACACCCGATAATAAAAATAAACCACGTTTTCAGGGTCACGTAGATCTCCTACTTAAAAATGACACTTGTATGCTTGGTATTCTACAAGATCAACACAAATACATTCCCAAAAGACGATTACAGTTATGAGTAAAATTCAGAAAAAGATGACTGTTTAGCCACCAATAAATGACTTCGTCACACTCCCTTTTTGAGTTTTCCTGTAGATTACATTGCAAAACACATGGGAGTAAAATACTTTTTCACAAGACGAATAAAAAAACAAATACAAGGCACTTTGGATACTGATCTCAGAGCAGTGTTCAACATCAGTACATTCTTATGGGAGCAGCTGCAAGATACATATTCTTGCATACAGTTACAGTCATGAACATTGTGTCGAAGAAAAGTATAATAACGTGGAGAGATAAAACTGATTGCCTGTCTTTTCATTTAACTTGTGACTTTGGTATTTCATAAAAAGCCAATGAGCCAAAAGTGTTCTCATATACCAAACAACACGTATATTTTAAGATATGTCAGTGCAAGTTGCTTTCAGTTAAAACAGCTTAAACATGCCTTTTAGTCTGGGACTAGGCTTAAGCCTTATCTGGGACATCAGGGGGTAATGTCTGCTGGTACAACTGTTTAAATTATTGTAACATGTTGTTACATTCAAGAACAGTACAAATGAAAGCAAAAAAAAAAAAAAATGTCCGAAAATATCAAGTAAGTGCCTCTAAAAAATCCGATTGTCTTTTGCAAACAATAAAAAGCAAGAACACAAGATTGTGTTCAATAGAGGTTACAAAACATAATTTGCTGGTGTGTCAGAACACATACAAGTAAAATATCAACTAAAATATAACAGGTAATGGTTAATGGTTTTCAAGATCTGTTAGCATCTGCTCAATCCCTTAGACAAAAACAGACCTGTAAACATCTTGGTATTGGGTAGTTAAGCTTTAACAATGAAGCTGGTCAAGTGTAGATTACTCTGTTGAGATCCAGTGTGCATGTGTAAATATGAATGCATATAGCATAATCCTAACAGGATTAACAACACTGAATTCCCGTGTAATGCCTAGACACTGAATGATTTGTGCCATCTGTTGCTTTATAAAAGACCAGTGCTCTTAAAGGGACAGTTCACCCAAAAATGAACATTCTGTCCTCGTTTACTCACACTCATGTCTTTCCAAACATGTATGACTTTCTCTCTTCTGAATTGGCACCTTAAAAGCATGAAAGTGGTGGACGTGGACCCAACATGTGTGCTTAATTGCAAGTGTTTTAAAGCTATACGGTAGCTTTGTGGAGGAACAGATTTGTCATTTTAAGTCAAATTTAAGTCATTTTCCACTGATAATCTTTTTCTTCACTCTGGCACATTTTTATAAGAATGGTTTTCGTGAAAGAAGTAGCAATGTCCAGTTAGTGACCAAATTAACCTTCTGAATCGGACATCATCAAGATTTTCTCCTTCTGAGCTCCACAGAAGTCAGACAGTCATACAGGTTTGGAACGACATGAGGGTGAATTTTCTGTGAACTATGCCTTTAAAACAAACTGCATTCTGTTTTTGTTTTTTTCAATACTTGAGCGGCAAGCACATTGCATTTCAGCGCATATGTAATGCTCGTTCTGCTCAGCTTTGAGCATTCCCAATCATATTCCCTTACAATTCCTATACAACCACACTCTTAACATTCAGTCTCCTTGCTGTTATTTTGTGCATGTCTCTTTACCCTGAAGGACATGGCATTCTCTCGGTTCTCCGTCAGATCATCAAAGGAGCGTGACACTGTGCCAGAGGTAGGGAAGTCCTCTCCCAGGGCTTGTTCATCCAGGTGGGAATCATAGCTGAGATCTTCTTGGATGGTGGCCATGCGTTGGTGCTCCATTGTGGGGTGAGGACACGGTGTTGGTGTTGGGGTTAAGGCTGGAGCCACCTGGGAGATGGAGACAGGTGGTGTGCTGGTCTGCAAGGGTTCAGACGCCTGAAAGCGTGGCACCGCAGAGGAGCCTGAGGATGATGGCGGTTTGAAGATCCGCACCGAGGCTGATTCCAGACTGCTCATCAGCTCTGCATTCTGGGACAGCACATAAACACAGTCAGGCATTTGTTATGCTTCCTATTATCAAAAGAAAAATGACTTTTTCTGAGTTCTGATTTGTACTTACACTGGGGTAGAAGAGTGGCTTTGTGTTAAATTCATATTGCTGGTCAAGTTTTTTATCCTAAAGACAAGAGACAGAAATCTTGTAAAAATCACTTTTATTTCTTGGATGGGGCCTTTGTCATTATTGATACTTATATTTTGCATCATCAAATGGATTGTCTTCTAAGAACCTGAATGACTCTTCTAAGAGTGTCGTTTAGTTTCGATCTTAGTGTGAATAAACCTTTGGCTTGTGATTGAATTTTTTCCTTTTGCTCTTGGTGTAAATAGACATTTTGTCTGTGATTAATTTAACATTTTATTGTGCTCTTGGTGTAAAGAAACAATTTGTCTGCGATTCATTTAACTTTTTTTGTTTTGCTCTTGGTTTAAATAAATAAATGTTTTGTTTTGTCTGCGATTCATTTAACTTTTTTGCTCTTGGTGTGAATAGTTGTTTCTATATATATATATATATATATATATATATATATATATATATATATATATAACAACTTCATATTCATTTCATTTTTTGTTTTGCTCTCACCGTAAACAGTCCTTTAGACCATAATACAACTCAAGGTCAGTCCATTATAGTTGCAGACATTTCCTCAGAGATACAACTAACTGTAAGATGTTAGTGGAGATGACTCACCACACAATGGACCAGAATGCTGAGCGGGATCCAGAAAAGAAGTGAGAAGACCACCACTGAGCCAACAATGTTGTCTGCCAGGAACTTCCCTGAGAACACAAACGCAGATCTCCTATCCTCCATTGGATTTCAAGTAAGATGACATCACAGTGTTCACAGATAACTTACCAAAAGTATTAATGTCCAACTTCTCAATGAAATCCCACAATCTCTCAATAACATCCTGGACCTGTTTCATGCATTTACCCTGGAAGGAATAAGAACATATTTTTGAATAACTGAACCTAAACCATTTACTTTACAATTGTCTTGTGAACTACTGCAATTTAGCTGAGATTAATCAACACCTTCTATAAATGTCTTACATGAGTAGAAATGTAAAAAAGTGTATGTTGTGAACACTGCCACTCACCGCTCCATCACAAAAGCCCACAGTGCAGGGTTTGCCTTTCCGCAGAAAGATGGGGTTGCCCTTCTCATCAATATAAGGAGTGCACACAGCGCTCTTATCCTTACAGCACACCTTACAAGAGTTGTTCGTCTCTGAAAATGACATACAGGAAGAGTAAAAAAGGGCACGTCTGCTCAAAACAGACTTTAAAAACTGTTGCAATATACCAACAGTGTTAGCTTTATCAGAAGCTCAGTTTACCATTGCAAGCACACGACTGCAGGCTCTTCACAGCTTCACAGAATGGGATGCAATCTCCGTTCAGACACCGCCCATTGTCCACACAGATGGTCTTATTAGGGACGTTCTCTGGAGGAGGGCATGCACTGCTGAGTCCTGTAAGAAGCACAGAAGAATAGAGTTTCAGTGAGGACAAAGGGCTATGCGGTTAAATCTCATCCGCAAGTCTATTTTTAACAGATTTTTAGCATTTCAGCATTGTTTCCCGTGACATTTAAGCAAAATTTCTCATTACTATAATCCATATGGATATTTTACTTCCAAAATCTTTAGTAATTTCTATTTACCTCAGTAGTGATTCTCATTATATCATCATACAATCTCAAATGACAACCATGAACCATTACAGCATAATTTCTTTGAATTTCAGTAATGAGAATTGGATTTTTTTGCATTAGGGTATTGATGTCACAATGCAAAATATTTCACCATAAAAATGTATGGTACCATAAAAATAAGTAAAAAAATGAAAGTACTTTTTTTAAATAATAAAACATATAATTGCACAAGCAGTGTTGTTATTGTAAACTAATGCCAAATTAAAGACAAAAACTAATATTGATCAAATTGTAGTAATTGAAATAAACTAAAAAAAAAAAAAAACTTGAGAAATTTTGCTAAGACTAATAAAAATGACAAATGCACATAACAAAAGTACTAAAACTTAAACTAAAATGAAAATGAAGACTGAAAATATAAAAATAGAAGCTAATTCAAAATATTAATAAATAATACTAAAACTGTTCTCAACCTGAATTCCTTAATCAGATATATAGAATCAAAGTAGTACACTCAGTTGTGTAAACTTGAAGCTTGTTAGTTGATGCCTCACCTGTACAGTAAGACCTTCCCTTGCAAGTGGCATTCATCGGCTCCTGACACACCTTGCCCTTCCTCTCAAACATGCAGTCTTTGCAGCACGCACTGTTCCTGTCACTAGAGTCAAGGAAAAAAGACACAAACTGACATATACCCAGGAGATACATTTTTGGGTGAACCGTCCCTTTAATACACCATATCTGCATCAGCATTTTTTTCATGAGGCCACATGGAGGAGCTGTACCTGCACTCCACATTGGGCCGAAGTTTGCAGTCTGACGTGCAACAGCGGTCGCTGTTGAGGTGGAGCAGTCCAGGATCACACTCCTCACCTTCCTCCACCCGTGAGTTTCCGCACACATTGCTGTTCCTCTCTCTGAAGCAGGCGGGGGCCTTGAGGGTCAGACTCTTTACTATGGATCTCTTGCTGCAGTTTGAAAACAACTATAGGGGAGCACCAAAACAAAACACTTACAAACTGATCACGTGACGTTGTGAACAATGACACCAAGCTGAATTCACATCGACGAAGGACGTACTTTATTGTTAGAGTGGTCCCCACTCACTGCAATGGGGTACATTACGTATTTGCCCCCCTGATCCTCTCTGGGCGTGCAGTCCGGTGAAGTATCTGGATCATGAATAGCACCAAAGTTGTGGCCAAGCTCATGAGTGGTAACCAAATCAGCTTCCTGTTGGTATATAGTCAGAAAATTAGCTTACTAAAATAAAAGCGACAAGAACATTTGTTTGGACTTCACTTGCCTTGGTAAGAATGGTTTTTCCATAATTTTTGGTGCTGGTTAGTCCAGTGTTAAGGTATATAGCACGATTGTCATTTCCTGAAGAAGGACACTCTTAAGAAAGACAGATAACAACAATAAACAAAATGACTAAGCATGGGGAATATGTAAGACCAAATTGATTCAGCCATAATGTGGTATTTACACTCACTCTCAGAGCAAAGACCTCCAGGAAAGCCTGCTTTGGAGGGAGCCACGTAAGCCAAGCCGAGCGTGCCTTCATCAAAATCCTGATATGTGAACAGATGAGCCAAGCACACTTGGGATGCATTATCTGCGATGTCAATGCTAAATTGCTGCAGGAGGAAGACAAAAGGACAATTTTTACAACAATTTATCGCACAGCTGTTTATTCGTGACGAATCAGGCACCCCAAGTTCACTTGTGAATTTCTAAAGCATTTTGTTTGTTTTTGGCTTGCTTTTCTATTTACAAGCAAAATAATGTCTTAAGGACATAAGGACTACAACTACAAGGATGTAAGTTTACATGCTTGACGAAACAGAATATCACTGAAACTTATATAGCAACGACTTACTTTTATTCAGCAAGGATGCATTAAAATGATCAAACATGACAGTAAAGACATTAATAGTGTTTTCTGTTTCAAATAAATTATGTTCTTTTCATCCTAAAATGTATCACAGTTTCCACAAAAATATTAAGCAGCACTGTTTTCAACTTTGATAATAATAAGAAATGTTTCTTAACCACCAAATCAGCATATTAGAATGATTTCAGAAGGATCATGTGACATTGAATACTGCAGTAATGAGGCTGAAAATTCAGCTTTGCCGTCAAAGGAATAAATTACATTGTATTAAATATTAAAATAAATTATACACTCACCTAAAGGATTATTAGGAACACCTGTTCAATTTCTCATTAATGCAATTATCTAATCAACCAATCACATGGCAGTTGCTTCAATGCATTTAGGGGTGTGGTCCTGGTCAAGACAATCTCCTGAACTCCAAACTGAATGTCAGAATGGGAAAGAAAGGTGATTTAAGCAATTTTGAGCGTGGCATGGTTGTTGGTGCCAGACGGGCCGGTCTGAGTATTTCACAATCTGCTCAGTTACTGGGATTTTCACGCACAACCATTTCTAGGGTTTACAAAGAATGGTGTGAAAAGGGAAAAGCATCCAGTATCCGGCAGTCCTGTGGGCGAAAATGCCTTGTTGATGCTAGAGGTCAGAGGAGAATGGGCCGACTGATTCAAGCTGATAGAAGAGCAACTTTGACTGAAATAACCACTCGTTACAACCGAGGTATGCAGCAAAGCATTTGTGAAGCCACAACACGCACAACCTTGAGGCGGATGGGCTACAACAGCACAAGACCCCACCGGGTACCACTAATCTCCACTACAAATAGGAAAAAGAGGCTACAATTTGCAAGAGCTCACCAAAATTGGACAGTTGAAGACTGGAAAAATGTTGCCTGGTCTGATGAGTCTCGATTTCTTTTGAGACATTCAGATGGTAGAGTCAGAATTTGGCGTTAACAGAATGAGAACATGGAACCATCATGCCTTGTTACCACTGTGCAGGCTGGTGGTGGTGGTGTAATGGTGTGGGGGATGTTTTCTTGGCACACTTTAGGCCCCTTAGTGCCAATTGGGCATCGTTTAAATGCCACGGCCTACCTGAGCATTGTTTCTGACCATGTCCATCCCTTTATGGCCACCATGTACCCATCCTCTGATGGCTACTTCCAGCAGGATAATGCACCATGTCACAAAGCTCGAATCATTTCAAATTGGATGACAATGAGTTCACTGTACTAAAATGGCCCCCACAGTCACCAGATCTCAACCCAATAGAGCATCTTTGGGATGTGGTGGAACGGGAGCTTCGTGCCCTGGATGTGCATCCCACAAATCTCCATCAACTACAAGATGCTATCCTATCAATATGGGCCAACATTTCTAAAGAATGCTTTCAGCAACTTGTTAAATCAATGCCACGTAGAATTAAGGCAGTTCTGAAGGCGAAAGGGGGTCAAACACAGTATTAGTATGGTGTTCCTAATAATCCTTTAGGTGAGTGTATATTAAAACCGTTATTTTAAATTGTAAGAATATTCAGTGTTACTGTTTCATAACATATTTTTTATCAAATAAAAGCAGCCTTGGTGAGCATAAGAGACTTCTTTCAAAATCATAAAATTTTACCAACCCCAAATTTTTGAACAGTAGAGTATCTTTTCAAATCACTCAACAGTTCAAAATTCACATTAGAGGTATGACTATGGGTTATTTGTGTTGTAGAACAAAACCTAAAAGTCTCTTTTAAAAAAAATGTACCCACAGACCTTATTTTACTCAAATCAAAAATCACACAAAATGGCTGGAAGATGCTAATTCTCCTCGGTAGTTTTAGAACTACAAATTGAACTGCACTAATAATGTTTCCAAAGCATGTTCTTTCTCTTTGCTGGTTCTCTGCCAAACAGAGTTGGATAATGTAACAATACACAAGTCCTCAATATTCTTCACTCTCAAATAGAAGCGTCGCTCATCGTTTCAAATCAGCACAGCTCAGAATACAGAAAGGACGCTCTCATTAATTCAGTCATTTGCGAGACTCCCACAGTTCCAGCTCGCTCACCTCCAGGAGCGTCTTGACGTCCCAGACATGTTTGTTCTTCACAGGAGTCCCTTTCATGTTGTAGTGGGCACCTCTCAGCGACACTTTTGTGGGTGTCTTGTTAATTATTATCTGAAAGAGACAAATGCTTGTTGCTGGCTCCAAAATAGCATTTCATTGGAGTTCTTCACCTTGTTCTCATCAAAGAACCATGCTTACCTGCTGAATCTGAACTCCATAACCTTTATACTCCTCATTCCAAGACGTATTACGGTAAATGTCATCCACACGATCAATCAGCTCAATCTAAACACATCCAAGGCAAATTTGTAAGACATCTGCTGCCAACAACTTTATACAACCTTCTTCTCAGATGACAAAAAAATTTTGTCAAAAAAAATTTTGGGCCTCAGCGAACATTAAAGAGGGCAACAAAATGACTTAAACTTATTTTAAAATTTTCATTACAATACTGATCAAAAGTTTGGGGTCACTAAGATTTTTTAATGCTTTTAAAAGAAGTCTCACCAAGGCTGCATTTATTTTATCACAAATATAGTAAAAACAGATATATTGTGAAAAAGTATTAAAATTTAAATTAACTGTTTTCTATTTGAATATATATTAAAATGTAATTTATTCCTGTGATTGCAAAGCTAAATTTTCAGCCTCATTACTGCAGTATTCAGTGTCACATGATCCTTCAGAAATCATTCTATTATGTTGATTTGGTGCTCAAAAAACATTTCTTATTATTATCAATGTTGAAAACAGTGCTGCTTAATATTTTTCTTAATATTTTCTGGGGTTTTTTGGATTCTTTGATGAATAGAAAGTATAAAAAGGAAAGCATTTATTTGAAATAAAATCTTTTGTAGCATTATAAACGTCTTTACTGTCACTTTTGATCAATTTAATGCATCCTTGCTAAATAAAAGTATTAATTAAAAAAAAATCTTATAAACCCCCAAACTTTTGACTGGAAGTACATGTCAAGGACAAAAATATTATATCGGTTAGAAATTATAAATTGGAGTCAAAATGGTTGAGAAACACTGATCTAAGAAGCACTGTCCTATTGAAATGAATGTGACGATTTGCATCAGAATGATTTTATGCTCAATTTATGCAGAAATGTGTTCGTGTGTTTCATGAAAAGGGCAAATGACAATATAAAAACTGAAGACTTCTTATTTACCAGGTAGTTGAGGGTGGTGCTCTCCTCCTCACGGCCCATGTGTCTGAAAAATCGATAGTCGGCCACAAGCAGCAGAGGGCAGGTGTTCTTACTGTGGTCCGGGGTCTGTCTTCTCTCTCTCAGGTGCCCTGTGGAACAGATGCAATGGAGTGAAAAAGATGGCAAAAATAGATAAAGGGTTGAGAAGGCGAGAGACATAACACATGGGTGACAAAGTAACTATATAAAGTGGCAACTCACATTACACTGTCTAGATCTGTCTCAGATGAGCAGGAAAAGTCTCATTTAAACCAGTTGTGTTGTGACAGAGAGCCATAGAATGAGTTTTCAGGATTTAATAACCAGTTTTGACATGTTAAACATATACAAATTAACTCAAAGACTTACCATCCTCCTCCTCTTCCCCTTCATCTAGTGCTCTGGCAGCCCGCACACTCTCTGGCAGCATCTCGATGGCATCTGTGCTGATGTAGCCGCACACTTTTGAAGCCGCCAACCGGCTCACGTTCCTGATGTCTTCAGAGCGATATATGAGCAGCCGATCATCATGTGAGTCTTCGATAAACCTCCACAGGGGCTGCAGAAACCAGATGAATGGGTTAACAATTATTGTATTCTCTTTGCTGAGTGGCATCATCATTAGATTGGTGGTGTTATAATACCTCAATATTGTATTCGGCTTCATCAGTAAGAATATGAGCAGTGAAGTCATTGACACCGATATGCGCTTGAACACGGGAATTCTCCTCTCCTAGAAATTAAGGGGAAAAACATTGTAAACTGCCAATGAAATTTGCTAGAAACTAATTTTTAAGATGTTAAAAGTATTTTAGACGTTAAAATACATAGAGTTGCAGTTACCAATGACATGACCGATGAAGAAGTTTTCTCTCTGGACCTCGTACGTCTTTTGAGCGCCATCTTCTCCTACTACCACAGCCTTAAAGTCATGAGTGAAGAGCTCTGTGTTGGTTGCCAGGTACAATTTGAAATGCCTGGGAAATATTTAGGAGAGCTTAAATGACTGAGATCTAATCTTGGCGGTGTGTCATGGTACATGGGTGATGAGTATTCACCTCTGTAACGCAGTGAAACCGAGAAACCTCTCTGCGTGTGTTTGTGACTGGACATCTCTCTTGCGAACCGAATGCTGTTGAAGACTGGACCGCTGAAGAACATCAAAGTCTGACAGCAATGAGCTGAGCTGGTCTGAAAGAGTCACAGTGAACAACTTTATACATATTATGGAATTAGGCCCAATTCATTTTAAAGTGAAATTACAGGTTTCAAGGAGCAGTTTGAAGGACTTGGAGTGTCTGTGTTTTCTATTTCTCCGTAATCACTAAAAATGGGTTTCTCTCAACTATGGAAAAAATTCAAAAAGCAATTGCAACTTTTATCTGGCAATTCTGGTTTTATTTCTCACAATCTGTGATTTTCTCAGAATTGCAAGTTTATAACATACAATTCTTTATTTCTCATAATTCTGGGTTTATATACCACAGTTTTGAGTTAACATCTCACAATTCTGAGTTTTTATCTCAGAATTACAAGTTTAGAGATGTAAATTCAGAATTCAGAGGGAAAAGGTTAGAATTGGGAGATGCATTTCTGAGATAATTGTGAGAAATTCTGAATTGTGTCATAAGATCACAATTCTGAGAAAGTGTGAATTGTGATCTTATGACACAATTCAGACTTTATTTCTCAATATTCTCAGAATTTAATTTTTTTTTTCCTCTGAGTACATCTCGCAATTCTGACTTTTCTCTAAGAAATCTCAGGAAACTCTCAATCCCTTCCACTCCTTCAGAGCTCCAGTCCATGTCTTGTTTCGTAACAGGGAAACAATGATGCTTTGGCTTCTTTTCCAACGATTTTAGTTAACAAAGAAAGAAAAAAGACTAATTAAATGGACACATTTTTTCTGCAGAATAAGATACATTCGATATTAACTTTTTGTTTATATTTTTGTTTATTAGTCAGTTTTTACAACCACGATCTATAGCCTACTACATAACTAAAAAAAGGATGGAAAGTCTGGTGCCATGGTAAACTCTTCTTTGCAATTGAGCTTCTTCACAAAATGTTTGGTGAAAGTCATTCAATTCAATGACAAACAGTAGATCTGAGATCTGAAAATACAGTTAGGTATTTGAAAAAAAAAAAAACACTAGGTTATGATGGCGTAATCGAAACAGCACACTCTTTCGATTTAAATGTATCCATGTTTTCAAAGTATTCCTATTCGTATTCTCAATAACTCACCGTACTCGTCGTCTAGGACATCCCGAATGGGTCTCCTTGAACACTCCGTCAGGAATAAAGACGCCAGAAAGAAAACGATGCGTTTCATGGCGAGCACGTTAATGCAGCATACAGTTCTTCACACAGCAACAGCATTTAATCCCATGGATTACCAATCTGCCTGAGATCAACATCTGGACATGGCCAAACAAATGTACACGCTCACATCTGGCTGGATAAAACAAAGCCACAAAGTATCAAAGAACAAAAACACGCTCACTTTAAGACGCTCTCGTCCATCTCGCTTGATGTTATAAAGAAAAAGATTCACTCAAAACCAAATCATGCCAACATCTGAGAGTAGTGAAATACCCGGAAGTATTTAATTTGGGATGGATGGTGCCGATCAGATTCACCGCGACAGGAAATCACTATTAACTTCATCTACAGCTCGTGTTGAAGGCGTTATCAAAACACTGATTTGAAGGGCGGTTGATTTTAAATTCACGCTTGACAGTACGCAGAGTATTTTAAATGGGTTTTAGAGAGTGTATCCGCGGTATGAGTTACGTAAGTGGATAAACTCTCGGGCTGTGCTCAAAAACCAGTGAGCTGTCTATCTAGACCGTATTTAGTGGGCGTCGCATACGGGTGAACGTGCGTCTAGATAGACAGCTCACTAGGTTGAGAACAGTCTCAGTCTCGTCCAGACTCTATTTTTAAATTCTTACATCAAACCTCATGGAATTCAGTCTAGCGTCTATAGGCTCATTTGGAGGACAGTATACAAGCAGCTGAAAATCTTCTATTTAGGGAGCCATTATCACAAACTCAAAGCATTCAATTAATTTGTACAAGTAATTATTTTCACAGAACTGTTAAACCATGTATAATTGAACGTGTGAAGGAGAAAACCGCAGAATTGTGCTGTAATATTTAAGGTTAACCATCATGTATCGTTTCCTCTTCTGGAAAATTGACCAAAAAACACTGATGGCACTCAGTCATTTTAACCAATCACTTGTATTCTAGAATTAAATTATTTTGATTATCATTAGACATGTGGTCTAAGTTAAGTAATGTAAAATACTACCGGTTAAAAAATAAGGGACACACATAAACTTCCTATTTCAAAAGTCAACGAAATTGTATTTATTTTGTCACTATTAAAGAAGTCTACAAAATACTACTGAAAACCAGTCAAAATGCAGTACATCATCAGTCACCAGGAAAGACTGAGATAAAACAAATTTCAAGACAAAACTGTATGGTTTATAAAATGGTCATTTTAATTCAGGTTACATAGCTGTTATGTAGGGCTTGTACATTTTCACAAGGCTTTGGGGGACTACAGTCAATGATTAGCAAAAACACAACGGTGGTCCAAATAACTATTGACATCACTTGACAAATTAAACATCCTCTCAACATGTGCATAAACCTGCAATGAAAAGTACTTAACCAAACTGTGGAACATGAATGCAGTATTGGTTCCCATTCCAGTGTATATTGAAAAATGGGCATGCCATGCATGATATCTTTTTTTTGTTTTTTTTATCATCACAAGCCATTGCAAGGTCACACATTAAAGTGAAAACCATAACCAGGCAGGAGTGTTTCGTGACCTTCGAGATGAAGACATGATTCAAATGGTCAATGAAAAGTGCATACTTGGCTGATCAATGCTAGCTGACTTGGTACATCAGAAAACAGCCTTCTTGCTATCAATACTAAAGTACAGGCCCATTTTAAGCCAACACTATGACAGTCAACAACACATTAATCTCATTCAAGTGTATGTTGATTTCCCTAGAGACGTACAAATGGAAGGTGATATAGCAGGACAGGAACTAGCCATGCTTGAGGCAAAACGCTCTGCATTTTGTGACCGACACTTCCAATATTTCAGTTTACCAGAATATACACACTAGTCGCTGTCACAATTAAAGGACAATTGTTTTTATGTGAGGCTAACACTTTTCTACAGCAGACACTGCACATAAAGAAGGCCAAAGGACAAAAACACAAAACTGAGGAATGGAGATGTTACTTTAACTCAATATTTACTTTCAGTACAACCACAAGCCAGGTGGTGGAAAATGGAGAGAGAGAAAAAAAACCCCAGACTGATTGGAATTCCCACACTCACAGCTCATTGGTAATGATCATGGGCTTTAACATGGCTAGAATAATCATAAGTGAAACAATAAGGAATGAAGAAGTGTAAAAAGTTGTCTTTATCCAGGATTCTTTCGCTTCAATCTGTGGAGAGAAGATGTGCGTTT
Organism: Rhinichthys klamathensis goyatoka; assembly: GCF_029890125.1. Lineage (NCBI taxonomy): Eukaryota > Metazoa > Chordata > Actinopteri > Cypriniformes > Leuciscidae > Rhinichthys > Rhinichthys klamathensis. The sequence continues at coordinate 1,278,196 of NW_026607043.1, forward strand.
AGTTCTCTCCGTCTCCTCCTTCACCCTCATCTGCAGCGTTGTCAGAGGTCCATAACTGATAAAAAAAAAAAAAAAGAGGACAAATGTGTGCTTGAATACTGAATATCTATATTTTGCACAATAAATATAAATGATTGTAATATAACTTATAAAATCTACATTCCACAGTCTCAGAGAAGACTATTTTGTAGGTCAGTATGACTTTGTTTGTAACTCACTGTGAGGTTGTCTCTAAGCAGCTGCATGATAAGTGTGCTGTCTTTGTACGAGTCTTCGTTCAGTGTATCCAGCTCTGCAATGGCTTCATCAAATGCCTGCAAGCACAAGGCCACAATAAGTTGAGGTATGTGAACGAACAGTCAAGACCCTGGTATGTGAACCACGTGCCTGACGAAAGTGTAAAAATCTAGAAGGACAAGTGGGTAAATTTTCAATAGGAATTTCCCCTTCACTGAGTTAAATGTTTAATTAAAGGTGAATAACTAAAAGAATGTAAAAAAAAAAAAAATGCCCACAATCCCTTCTGGCATTATTTTTTGAAAATTCCCTGCTTAACAGCATATTACAGGTAGTCCAACCCCAAACTCATATTATTAGTCAAGCTAGAAGCTGATATGTTTGGGGGGGGGGGGGGACACTAAATTGTCTCATAAATCAATTTAGTGAAGAGCAACAGAGTGGTGCTGTCATCTAAAAATCCTACTTGTTTGGCCAGAGCGCAGGCCTGCTCAGGAGAGTTGAGGATCTCATAGAAGAAGACAGAGAAGTTGAGAGCCAGTCCCAGACGGATGGGGTGTGTGGGCTGCATCTCCTTCTTACTGATGTCAAACGCATCCTGGTAGGCGCCTTGAGAGTTGGTTATCGTGTCTGTAGGGACACAAAATAAATATAACTATTAACTATTTGTCATATATAACAAATATAACTAGTTATTAGTAATATAATAATAGTCATAAAAAAATAAAATAAAAAACCCTAACTAGTGGAAATGAGTCCGTGGTTCTGGACAGAATAGATTTCTCAAAAACCAAGCTCTCGGAATGTGGACCTTTAAACCCTTTCATTGGTTGACTTTAGTTTAGTAGCTCTTAACCATTATGACTCCTTTTTCCCTTTGTCCAAGACAATATTCAAAGGTCCTACTACCCATTCTGAGATGTATAAACTCAAACATATGATGTCAGATTAATGTCGTACATCTTTATATTTAGTATTTTCTAGCGTTTTAGTAAGATATTGTACTTCTTGGGCACCCCTGGAAGTTTGCAGAGACCCCGTAATGAGCCCTGGCCCCCTATTTGAAAATCACTGCTTTAAACAGATAGTTCACCAAAAAAATGAAAATTCTGTCATTGACTCACCTTAATGTTGTTTTAAACCCGTAAGACTTTCAACCATCTTCAGAACACAAATGAAGATAATGTTAATGAAATATGAGAGATGTCAGTCCCTCCATTGACAGTCCCGCTTAATTCATAATGGATTCATTTTACAATCTCTTTATGAACTTTTTGAAGCGTCAAAGTGGGAGTTGTGTAGACTGTCAGTGGAGGGACAGAAATCTCTCAAATTCCATAAAAAAGATCTTAATTTGTGTCCCGAAGATGAACAAAAGTCTTACGGGTTTGGAACGATATACGGGTAAGTAAATTACAGAATTTAAATTTTTAGGTAAACTAACCCTTTAAAGCCATTGCTTTAGAATGCGTGTATCATCCAATATTCCACACTGTGCAAATGTAATTTTGCTTTCCATTTACTTAATGAACACTTAAAGTACTTCGATACCACAGCAAAAACACCTAGCCTAACTAATAAAGTTCAAACATTAAAAGGCAAGTGAACAGTCAGTAAAAAATAGAGATTAAATAATATTAAATGCACTAATTACAAGCATAGATAAGGTATAACAAAGTTGCAAATAAAGTAATGTCTAACTGTAGTGTATTCAGATAAAGACGTAATAATTAGGCCTAAATGTAAAATGACACCTAGTGTTCACTATATAAATTAAATATAGATTAATCTTTGTTAAAGCAGTGTTTTGTTGTTTGATTAACATTAATGACAGAAAGCAGCAGGTATTTATAGATTGCTGTCACTTTAAGACCGAATGCACGGATCCAATATAAAGATACACATCAAATTTCTTAAAATTCACTTAAGACATAACCGACTGTTTATGAGAATACTTGCAGAGAATGACATTTTGACAGTTCTTTGTATGTGTCCATTCAAGTGCATGGAGATGCGAAAGAAGAATCAATTCGCTGTTCGCGCGCCATCTGAAACACACCTCTCTCTGTGTGTGTGCTGCTGTGCACATAGATAACAGCACGCAAATACCGAATTGATGACGAAACTTAGCAATGAATCTGCCAAAAACATGTGTGCCGAACTGTGAGCCTGGTCCTTACAGATCAACTCCAAACTGTTTAACCCCTTCTCATGTTGTTCCAAACCCGTATGCTGTTATTTATAAAAAATAATTTCTCCTTAAATTCTCCTCCTGTGATCCATGGGAAAACAACAGCGTAGAGATTTGGAACAAAGTGCAGTTGATTGATTGACAAAATATTTATTTTTTTGGTGAATTATTCCTTTAAGCCAACAGACTGCTGGCATAAGTATGAACATATGCATTATCAATTACAGAATGCCTCTGTAAAATCTGAAGACATATGAAGACAAAACAGGCATTCATTTCAAATAAGAGAACATAAATTGAGCAAAACAAAAACAAAAACCTTAAAGGGGTCATATAATGGTACATGCACTTTTACAAGTTGATTGTACTGAAATGTGTGTTGGCAGTGCCTGTACACAAACATCATAAAATGATAAAAATCCATCCAGTGTTTTTGTTTTAATCTCCTTATATGTTTTCCCCTGCCTCAAATCAAGCTGTTCGACTGTGTGACGTCACACGGTCGGACGCCCCTCCCATGATTGTTGATTGACAGGAGCGTTTCAACAACAGACCCGCCCTCGCTCGTGAGCCAGCTGTCAACCATAGTCTGCACGGCGCGGACCGGCGCGGTCATTGTTGATATGCTGGAGCACTGTCTATGAGCAGAATGGCGTCTAAGCGATTGTGGTTTTCTGTTCTTGGGTGTAATAACGAACACAGCAGTCATTTTAATGTTCCTGAATCCGAACCGCTGAAGACGCAGTGGCTGAGTTTGTTTTCGAAGGGAATATTCCCCACGAGCAACGTCAATGCTCTCATGTTTGCGCGAATCATTTCTCACCAGACTGCTTTATAAACGAGGATCAGTATAAAGCTGGATTTGCTAAGAAGCTGCTCCTGAAAAAAGGATCGGTACCAGCTATTCGTGTTCCTGCTGAATCTCCAGAAGAACGGAAGTGAGTGTAACGTTTTATTAAACTTTATATTAATATATGAATCTTTGCAAATCGCTAGCTGCACGCTTAACAATGAATGCGTCTAAGGTTTACACTTAGGGTACATTACGCCATGTTTTCTATGTATGACGTTCTCAATATAATTCATAATCCCACGTTTATACTGAACAACGCGTTATGGTTTTTGTAACTCAATAACACAATTGGTGTACGCACAGAACAGAGAGGCGGGGTGAGCAAAGCTCATTATCATTTAAAGTCATATGTAGGGATGGGAATCAAAAACCGGTTCCACTCGAGAACCGGTTCTAAATTTTACGATCCATCGATATTGTATGCCCTCGACGTTAACGAGTCCTCTTATCGATGCTCCTGCTCTGAGTCAGCCATAGTATGTATACAGACCGTGAACTCACAACTGTCCCTTTTGTCCTTTATCAAGCACCATTGCACCACGTCCAAAGCTAATCTTTGTCCTGCAAAGTCTTATTTGATCAGTGAGTAAAATTGTCTCTCTCTGGTAATGTAGATGAACCGCTGCGCTTGTGACAGGGCGCATGTTAAACTGATCGAGCAGAGAGAGAGAGAGAGAGAGAGAGCCCCGGTCGCGCGCACGCACTCTCTCTCTTCGGAGCAAGGCGAAAGTAGGCTTCACCGTCTCAAAACTAAGCGCTGTCTTCCTCTCTCCCTCGCACATATTAATCAAAATAAACGACACGATGGTAAGGTAGGGAGACTAAAGTTTCATGTGGAGCATTCGGAGATTTGTTTTTCCTGAATTGCCGCTGGGTGTGAATTGTGCTAAAATACGTTGCCTTATCTTCTCTGAAAAGTGTTCCGCACATTCAGCTGACATAATCACACTTCAAATAAACGAAAAAAACGATCCAGTGATGAAATGTTTTCTGTGATGACACACATCTTGTGGGATGTCCCAACTGCCGGGATAATCACACAACGCGGCGCGCACACGTCCGATAATGACACGTCCAATTTGCGAACTAATGACTCATTTGAACCGATTCGTTTTAATGAATGGTTAAAACAACTGATCTTTCCAACACTGAACTCACGGGACATTTAATCGGTGTATAACTAATCGGTAACACTTTACAATAAGGTTCCATTTATTACATAAATTACATAAAAAGTACAGTTTGCTTAGTCAAGTGTAAGCTTTAAAACAAATAAAACAACTTGTTTTTTCCCAAGAAAAAAAAAAAAAATCCCACACAGTGCTATCAAGAATCGATAAGAGAATCGTTAAAGAATCGGATCGATAAGCAGAATCGTTAGTGGCATTGATATTGATAAAATCTTATCAATTTCCATCCCTAGTCATATGCACTGAAACGGCGTGCTGAAAACAGAGCTGTTTTTGACCAGGTAAAATAAGTGTTCTCTTACAATACTAATGAGAATTTTTAATTAAAGTATATTACAAACTTTTAATTTAGACCCTAAAGAATCATATTAGCTTGTACAAAAATGGCATTATATGACCCCTTTAAGATATTTTATTAAAGGTCAAGATGATGAAATATCCTTCTCCAAATATAAGATGCTTGGAAACATTAGCAAAGCCATATTCTAAACTGGATCTTGATGACTGCTCCTGTTCTGTAGCAGCTTGCCAGAAGGGAAATAAAACCCCCAGAAGATGTCTTCCAGAAGGACAAGCAGCTGACTCGAGGTGGGTGTAGAAACAGCCCAAAGCAGCTAAATACTCTGCAATGAACCCAAACTCATTCATCCTGAATTTGAAGCCCACAGACCCAATTTAGCCTAAAGCAAAGCACAAGATGCAGCACTGACATGGTCTACCAAATACAGATTGAATTTATTTAATTCACATCTGAGATGGAAACATTTGTGCTTAAATATGAGGCATCCCAGGTCCCAGAGCTGTCTATTAAACCTTTGAAAAGTACAATCACAGCGAACATTCAAATATGCACTGGCTCTGCCGTGGACCCAGAGAGATCAGTTGTCAAGTATAGCCGTATGAAACAGCTTCACAAACAGTATCATTATCATCATGGTTTCTGTTAAAAATATGATGTCATGTTCCTCATGCTCCGCTCACGACCACTGACGGACTGTCCCGTATTAGCATATTTCCACCCTCAGCCATTTGAATACGGTTCACCAAGGCAGCACTTTACGTGTCTTGGGTCGACACCCCCCATGGAAGAGAGGGGTGGGGTGAGCAGTTGCTCATTATCATTTAAAAAGACATGCATCGAAACAGGTTGCTGTGAACAGAGCTGTTTTTGAGGAGGTAAAAAGGGTGTTGTTTTACACAACCATTAAGGAATTTTAACCAAAGTATGTTACAAACTTTACATGAAGACCCTAAAGAATCATACCAACTTGTGGAAAATGGGCATCTGATGACCCCTTTAAGGCCTTAATTTGTGTAAGGGTGATTTAAGACTTTAAACTTTTTTAAAGTCCCAACTTTATAGTTTGGACATTAACAATAATGTTTACAGAAACAATCAAAATTGAGTAAATCACCTTTTGAAAGTAACACTTCAAATAAAGATTGTATCAATTGCATCATTACACCAGTAGGTGATGACAAGTGACTGTTAAAAATGTATTTGTCATTGAATCATTCATTCAAGAGATTCACTCAAATGCTGATTCATTCAGTAATGAAACAAGTGAAGTCTTTGAGCGAGTCATTGAACATAACATACAAAACCAGGCATTCATTTTAAACCAGAGAACATAAATTGAACAAAAAAAAACAGATTAAAGATCAAGATGGTGAAATAGATGCTTGGATGCATATGCAAAGCAATTTTTAAAAATTAATTTAAAATTAATTAAATATTTTTAAATAGACTGCAGCAAATAACATTTTGTCAGAAAATCTTCCAGGTACTAAATACATTATTAAGAAAATAACAGCATATACTCCCTTCCCTTATAGCAGAAATGCATTAAGACACTTACCCTTCCTGTCATCTCCAGAGGCAACCTCTGCAAGATATCTGAAGTAGTCACCCTTCATCTTTAAATAGAAGACTTTGCTCTCAGGATTTGTTGAGTTCTCGATCAAATATTTGCTCAGCAGTCCCTGAGGGTTGGGGAGAGAGAGAGACCATGTGTAAGGAAAGACAGATAGAGAGCTTGTTTTATCTACTTTAAACAAAACGGTTACAATTGATGCAATTAACTAATGAAGGTGAAAATAGCTGCAGTTTCATAGGATTGTAAATGTGAAATATCCATTGCAAAAGTATGCACAAAGTCTGTTGTTTTTTTATAACCCAAATTCTTCTCCACTCCAGTTAGAGGCAAGTACACTGACATTCTGCATCTTCCCCAGTTTACCACATTCTAGGCGTTGGTGGTTCAGTGGGGCTGTTAGACAAACCATGCAAACACACATACACAACTGAATACCACAGAATGGTGCAGACTTCCTGTGACAGCCCGGCCCTCCCTGCTCAGCCTGTCATTTTAGATCTGTTGACCAACTGTATATGTAAAAAAAAAAAAAAAAAAAAAAAAAAAGAAACTAAAAAGAGAAGAAAAAAGCAAAGAAAAAAAGAACAAATGGAGAAATGAAAAAGTAAAAGACTGACAGTGCATTTAGTCTAAAGAGGGCAGTCATGGCACTCTGGCCCCACATGACCCTATGATTGCACAGTCAGAGCAGCAGCCACATCACACGTGCTTCCTAATGCCTGATTTAACAGCACGCCTGAGAACTGCAACACACACCCCTCATGACCATACAGACATGGATGTGTCAGAACATAAAATCCACTGTCAGAGGAAATTTAAAAAAAGAAACATTACAATGTTCATAGTGAAGAAATTGTCATTTTTTCTGGACTTTTTCGATACAGTTGTAATCGAAATGATTCAACCCCCATTGCAAATCAGGTTTATTGGCAAAATACACAGACTTTCAGCTGTTTGCAATGAACAAATCAAACAAAGTAATTGAAACCGCTCAACTCAAATGTTTCAAGTGGTTTTCCCAAATTCAACTGAAAATGCCACTTTTTATGACTTCTGCAGTCTCAATTATTCAACCCCCTGAAGAGAATCCCTCACAACAGCACAAATCTGCAAAACAGGTGTTGTCTCAAGTACACCTGATGCAACTAACTAATCAAGGGCTTCATTAGTTGCACCAGGTGTGCTTAAGCTAGAACACATGAAATATTAAAACTGGCTGGGTTTGTTGAGTGTGAAGTTTGACTGCATGTTAGAAATATGAAAAAAGAAAGTCAAAAGAATGGTCCAAACGTTAAGAGAAGATATCTTAAATATTACTTGTATAAAGCTTGAATGATCGGGTTCCTATCGGCCAATCATAATGACAAAAAAAACATAATCAGAGCGCCCCTACCAAGTATAAAGCGTCTAAATATGAGCCCAGAAGAGTAACTCAATGTCGATGGAATAAAGGTAACTTTGGGTGTTACCCAAAGTGAAACCACATACAGGCAATCTTGCGTAAACCAAAAACTCATTTAGAAACAGCTACTATAACCTGAATGAGATAAAGCTTAGATTTTCTATTAATATATAATTAATACCTGCGATGACAAAGCTGAATTTTCAGCAGCCATTATTCCAGTCTTCAGTGTAACATTAATCCTTCAGAAATTATTCTAATATGCTGATTTGCTGCTCAAAACACATTCCTTATAATTATCAATGTTGAAAACAGTTGTGCTGCTTAAAAGATTTGTAGAAACCGTAGCTACGTTTACATGGACACCTTTTGGTTCAATCGGAATGAAAATCTATTGATCAACATCAAATCCGATTGATGAATCCAAACACGGTGTTTACATGAACGATAAATAAAGTAATCGGGTTGATGTGCGCGTTTATATGTCACCTGCTTCAAATCGGAATTGATTTTTCGACATGCACACACTGCACGAATATACTGCCACTGTTCGTGCATAACCATTCTCCTCAATTGGTTCTTTATTTTTTTTTAAACAGCAGACTTAATATTTATCCGTCTCTGGTCATGATTTGGGGACAATGAGCATATGAACCATTTTGCCGCTGCTTATATTGATCACGTAGTAAAACTGCCCAAAACCAGTCGTCTGGATGAGTCTGAAACCAGGACTGGTGGGACGTTGTCCTGCTCCACTTCACAGACACTGAGTGAAATGAGAATTTTAGAATAATGGGTTCAGCGCGTCACACGTCATTACGCTATTTTAATGTCATTGCACATGTGCAGTCCTTTCAATTTCGGTTTTCAATCTCGATCGGATTACAAAAGGAAAAAAACACCCCTTTCAATCCGATCGAAATTCCAATCCGATCGAGCTCAATCAGATCGATTAAGGTGTTTACATGAAGGTTTTTAGTCCGATTGAGCCGTCAATCCGATTATAAGGGTACATGTAAACGCAGCTTGTGATAAATTTTTTCCAGGATACTTTGAAGAACAGAAAGGTCAAAAGAACAGCATTTATTTGGAAAAAAAATCTTTTGTAACATCATAAATGTTTTTACTGGCTCTTTTGATCAATTTAACTTGTCCTTGTTGAATAAAAGTATATATTTCTTTCAAAATAAACAACAAAAAACACTTTTGAACAGAAGTCTGTTTTATGCAAACTACCACATTCACATATGCCATCAGTTCATTCCAGCAATCAGATATCAATGGGACAGTCCTACAGGAACCCGCCAAAAATTATGTAACATTAGGAAGGATAAAACAAGAAATTAATGCACTTTCATTTTCAATCTCCTAATGCAAGTTTAAGTTGTTTAAAAGTCAGTGTTTACTGCCAGCTGTTAACAGCAAATAAAATTAAAATGTTAAGCAAGCATGACACTTTACCCCACTGTACACATTCATCAGTCTAACAGACGATCAGCACATATCTAATGTCTATGAAGCCAGGGATTACTTTCCTGTTTACCATCCAGTAATCCAGCTGGTACCACCTTAAGAAAACTGGAACAGGATTTGATTAGAGCAGTGAATTTATGCAGCCATGTACACTTCAGTCCAGCTGAACCATGAATAAGAACTGATCCCGACTCCCCTGCAAAGTGTAGCGACAGTCAGAGACATTTTAAATGAAGAGACCTGATGCATCTTTACGAGCAATCTGTGGAAATCTGCTGATGAAACTAGCATGACAGTAAGACAGACGATACACAAAGTTGCATAACAGCAAAACAGGAAACAAACCGATAGTCATTTCCCCTGGAGGAACCTGAGGTTAAGTGCCTTCAAGGGCAAAATGGTGAAAGGTCATGGCTTGTTATTTGTATTGCTTGAACAAGCAGCGTTCAGCGTTTTAGCCACTATGCCACACCATTCACATTAAAACACACTGAAATAGAAATTAGTCCCTCTGTTTTGATTTAAAAGTTGTTTGAGAGAGATTATTTTAGTATTATTTGTATACTATTATAGTAGTTAATTTTTATATTTTCAGTTTTTATTTTAATTTCAGTTCACGTTTTAGTAACTTAGTTTTGGTATGCACATGACGTCACAGTAGGTGGGAATCACTGCGTTCACACCCTGAAGAGTTTCATACTGAGCGGCAGCGTTGGTGTTCAGCTTGAATGACGCGCAAAACACAAAAATAGCATCTAAAACGGGAAAGAGCTTCGTGATTTATTAAAAACATCCATTACAATGAGCCTTGTGTTCTACAAAGGTGGATGGTTTGGTTAATGTTAGACAAACACAGTATTCCTTACAAAGCTAAACTCTATATCATCTGCCTGATGGTAACAGTCGAGTTATCCAGATATCTTTTAAAAGTTTCAACAAAATATTTTGAAACAACCAGAATATCCATTGATGTCCTCGTCACTTTTATCCCATCTGTCAAGTCAAGTCAAATTTAATTAGCGCTTCGCAATACAGTTTCCAAGCAGCTTTACAGAAAGTCATAATGTTATGTCTATAATGCCAAGTTTTAGCGCTGGGCGATATGACAATATATATATCAACGATATAAGTGTTCATCCGGATTCAGATCTACCTAAATTGTATTTATAGTATTGTCTAGCAGATAAAGCGTTAACAGGGTTTGCTTTTTGTATTTCCCCGTCATTGAAATCCATGGACCACTGGTTCTTTGGTAAGTTGTAAAGAACACTGTTGAGTCCAATTGCCTTTAATTTAATTGTTTTTCTTACTCTTGATTTTGCAGTTTCTCCTATTAAATGAAATCCAGTCATGTTGCAGGATGTTGTGCCCCTCAATCTGGCTGAGGGGGCGTTTTCTGGTGAGAAATTGATGTCAATGCCAGTGTTGCCAGATTGGGACGGTGATTTACAGCCCAAAAGCTCACCAAAACCCGCCCACTACAAGAAAAAACCGCCCAAAATTTTACTGCCAAAATAATGTGATATAATTTCATTACCATGTCATTTAAGGTTGATAAGCACAATTTGTATCTCCTTAAAACAAAATAACGATGATAAAATAAAATAAATAAATAAATACATTTTCCAGCAAAACAGATCAAAAGAAACAGGGCAATAATTAAGGATAATTAGCCAATATGACTACAATGTCCAGGTGGACACTGTCAAAACGGCAATCAAGAAATGAACCGATGACTTTAACCCTCGGAAGTACACATTGCAGAACATAACGCAGAATTTAGCAGTCAAAATTCATCGTTGAAACCTTTTTCAGCAGCTGTCAGGGACAAGTAGAGTGCAGTCTGGATGGTGTAAAGTTGCAGATGTTTGGTTAGGCTAGTGTGCACATATGACATGGACAGGAATCGTCCCATATTTGATTTCAATTCAAGTCATTCAACTGTGCTCTCCTCTCAGAGTTATATTCACCATAGAGTGATCTCCTTCCACGTGTGCGTTTCTTAGAGTTGCTCACTACTGTACACTCTTTTGTATAGTAGGCTATGTCACTTTGCCTTAGCGATCACTTGAATATACAGCTACAACTTCTCGCGCTCAATCGCGTCTGCCTGCGGATCGCTGATTGGCTAAAAGTGCGTGCTCGTCGGTGATGTCAACACTAACGCCAGCTGACTCTGCATGAGCGTGTGTGTGTACAATAATGTCATGATGACTGATTTTATGGACTACATGCACTTTAGTTTCGTTTTTTTAACCAATTAGACTTTAAAATGTAGATGTTTGAAAACCGCCAAAATGATCCCAAACCAGCCCAAATTTTGACCACCCGCCCAAACCCTTTTTTACCCGCACAATCAAATTCAAAACCGCCAATCTGGCAACACTGGTCAATGCATACCCTCATATATATATATATGTAATGCCCTTTAATATTTCTATACTGCTTTAATTTTTGTAAAATCTCCATTTGAGTTTTAGTAACCTCTGTAGTATTTCAACTTATTTTATTTCATTTCTCATTTTCATTTAAGTTTATCTAGTAATTTTAATTTATTTAGCTTTATTTTTATTATTATTAATAATTAATAAAAACAGTGATTTACATACATACTAGCTACTTTTGAATTGCACACAATGGACAAAGACCCATTTGCAGTCACATGGTGTAGTTACAGAATCTACCAGCAGGGGCAAACTGGGCCATGCTAAACAGCCAAACCATGACCCCACAATAGCAACCCTTTAGACAATGAGAGATTTCATTGAGTCATGCCCTTTACCTCCCTGTGTGTCAGCGGCCCCTGACCTTCCTGTCTTCACGCACTCTCCTTTCTTTGTTTGACAGGAAACCAGCTCTTTTAATGCCCTTCCTCCCCTTCTCTTCAGCATAAAGAGATGCAGAGAAAACAGTGGATGACATGTGCACGTCCATTTCCTGCCAGATTTTGCGGCATGTAACCTACAGTACTGTGCATACACACAATCGCTCCCCATTACAGGATGGGCGCCCTCATGTTATGGATGCCCCTCCACGCAGAAGGATTAGCAAGACACTATCCTGAAATGAACCACGCTATTAAAAAACAGAGCACACTACAACAGTCAACTGCAAGGCAATGCATTGCCACGGAAACTGTCTTAACGGCTACTTTTAGCAGCTGAGGTCATTTGTTTCTAACCACAAATATTTTCTATCTGCAGCATTTGACAACTGCAAAAGACCTGTGAGAGAAAGATGAAGATAATGTAAGCTGGAGGCCCATCAGCAAAACTCTCATGATCAAGAAAAAGCTGCTGAATTATTTGCTCCTTTCAATATAAAAGACAACACTTTCACTCGTGTGATCTGGTCACCTGATTTAGTGAACAATAACCCATTAATTATTGCATTGGAATCTTTAGCTTTTCTCAAGAAATCCATACTCAAAGTAAGGAAAGCAAGTAAGGAAATGCAAAAGACCAGATATATTTCATCTCTCAAAATGACAAAGCATATAGAGTTTGGTCACCATAAAATAAAAAAATTTCATTATTTTCTCACTTATGTCATTCTACATATACATGACTGACTTTATTCTGTGGAAAACAAAAGCTATTTTGGTATGAAACAACATTGGATACCATTGACTTTCAGTGTATGGATAAAAACGAATCTTTTTTGTGTTCCACAGAAGAAGAAAAAAGTCTGAAAAGGTTCAGAATAACATGAGGGTGCACAAATGAAAACAAAATTATTTTAAGGTGAACTCTCGCTTTAAATTATCTGTCGGTCTGTCAATGTCATCACATGACATGAATAGCCTTGTCTGTGCTGCAGCAGAATTTCAACAAGTTTGATTAGATGACTGGGCTACCAGGGCAGTGACAGTGGGAATCCAATAGTGATGACACAGAACCTCCCTGTCAAACCCTGTGGGAGAAGAGGAAGAAAGATGCTGTACTTCTACCTGCAATACATATCGATTGTGAGAAACTGAAGGCTTGGTTCTTGCTCTCTGCACCACTGTTCGGAGGAATCAATTCTCTAATAGTTCCATGAGAGCCTCTTACAACAAGAGCACCGTGATGAGGTGCCAAGCTATACACTGGAACACTGTATGCAGCTGTTTTCCCCTCTAAATGTGCCATGGCTCAACACAGCACTCCTTTCGAGATGAATACAATTCTTCTTAATTCATTGAGGTTGGGGGGGTACATAACCACTGGGTTCAATGCTTGTCTGTCATGTACTGCCAGCGATGACACTGCTAACAGTGACAGATCCTTGCTGGTGCTCAAAACCAGTTCCATATCATCACTAAACCGTAAAGGCTCCATATGTATATCCATATATAATGATGGTCCATATGTAATACTGATGCATAGAGGTCAGCAACAAAAACAAAATAATAATATAAATTATAAATATATACAGAAAAATCATTAAAAATGAATAAATAATAATAGCATATAAAATATTACAATGAAATCATAATTTACTATTCTTATATATTATGGAATATTGCAGTATTTATTACACATAATGTATCCATGCAATTCATGTGATCTTGCAATGACATCCCTTCTTTTCTTTGATGATGTGTTTGCTGGCACCAGGGCGGGACAATAACCTCTTTCTTCCAGCAACCTGCTTAAAACTTACTTTTAAACTTGCTTTAACAGCTCAAATGAAAAATGTAAATGTAGGGCATGACTTGATTTTGCCCATCATAAATTGATTGGATCGTTGTCATTTGCTATAGCTGCAGTCTCATGATACAAGTGACAGGTTGTCCCACCCTAGCACCGAAAAACGTCATCAGAGAAGAGATGTCATTGGAAGGTGGGGAAGCTATATTTATTTCACTTATTAGAAAATGATGATGTGCGCAGATAAATAATTTATAATAAATACTGCAATATTCCATAAAAATGGTGACTTTAAGTGTAATAGAGTGTCAAAATTTAGTATACTTAGTATTTAGTCAGCATTGAGTGTTTACAGCATTTTAAATAGACAGATTAGCAAATATAGAGGGAGTATGAATTAAAGACGTATTGAGCCAGAATAGATATCTAGTCAATACAGAGTCAGTATTGAGTAGTAAAGTTCAGATATTGTCAATACAGTATAGCGAGTATAGATTATAGCCGATATTTATAGAGATTCAGTAGTTAGGACATTGCCAATGTGGAGTACATTTAGTATAGTAGCCTATATACGCATTAAAGGGTACAGCCTTACCAACACCTCGTTGCAAATGTCGCGTAATTCGCCCTCCACCTTCTCCCTGTACTCCTTCACCATCTGAAGCTTCTTGTCGTTGCCCTCGGTTTTCTGTTCAATACTGGAGATAACCCTCCAGGCCGACCTCCGGGCCCCGACGACGTTCTTGTAGGCGACGGAGAGCAGGTTCCTCTCCTCGTTGGTGAGTTCGGCTCCCTGCTCCGTCACCTGCTTCATGCACGCCGCCATGTCATCATAGCGCTCCGCCTGCTCCGCCAGCTTGGCTTTCTGAATCAGCTCCGTCTTATCCATGATTTAATCGCACGATGCGGCCGTTTAAACTCCGGGAAATGACGAGTCCGGCAAAGTGGGGAGGGAGAGAAAAACAGTGTGTAAAGGGGGAAAGGAGAAGCTGGCTGGCCGAAGCAGTAAGGGTGAAGTGATCCAGCAGCACCTGAGGATAGAATATGACAGTTTTAATCAATCACATGTTCAGAACGGACATAGCCATTTGTTTAGATTTATAAATAACGTATTTTAAAATATTTCACCGCTTTCAGTCTGCCAAAAAGTGTTATGCTATATACACAATACATATTTTGTTTAACATGTCAATTTAAACCACATAAAGAGGATTAGAGGAAAACTGTCCTGTTAACCTCTTTATTTAATTCACAAAATAAGTAGCATATAAGTTAGAGGTTTAATATTAAATAAATTTCGCCTGCTCGGGTTACTCACGCTTGTCTAATCTATACTGTCCATTAACCAGCCGATGGCTAACTAACGTTAACCTACTACTAATGGACCACGACCAGCGCCACGATTTCATGTCACTTCCAGCAAACCTGCCCGCTGTTCGTGAAGATGTTTTAAACATCGTTCAAGATAAATCATGTCAATACATATCAAATATTTGCATTGGCTTTTAATAAAGCCCAGTTCACCTGATAGCGCGTGTAATTGATTTGGTTAGCTTGTGACAGCTAACGACTGCACTCTTGTCTGACAGGGCTTTTGAGTTTTACAAAATAACGCCTGGCAGCAAACGCTAAGGTCAAACATGTTCAAATTCATTATATAACTGGAGTAAGGAATAATGTACGACAAGGTAAAAAAAAGATAAGAAATGTTTCCCACCTTGAAGAACGGTACCAATCAGCTACTCCGCGAAAGGTATATCCGCTTTGGGAGAAAAGATTCGCCTTCCCCTCAACCAAACTGAAAGGGGGCGTGGCTTTTAGGACGCAAGTCCAATCAGGTCTTAGATATATCATGCATTTTATCGTAGGTCAGGCTAAATTGACCAATGGTCGATAAAATATTGAAATAAAGGCGGGAATAGAGGAGGTTCACCCTGAGACCATGGAGTTTACGTGAGAGGACGTCATTATCACGACCCCCTTGTGCACTCAGCGGGCGTGGCAGTAGGATCATTATTTCGGAAAATTAATGATGTAAAAATGTTTCACACAACATTGTAAATATGTTATATCCACTTTTACGTCGTATTTTTGTCTAAACATTCAGCATGTAGCGCTGTTTGCATTAGTGTTTGCATAGTAGGCCTACTCTTATTGGCACGTCTATATTGGCCGCAATTTAACTATCTAATAATCTGCTTAGGTAACTGTCATAAACAATATTGGCTACATGGAAGATCTATGTACGCATTGCTTTGATAAGAAGGTGTCTGCAAAAAATATGTAAGCTACACCACATTTAGGCTGCCTATATAAATGTACATATTATTTATGGATCATGATCAGAGCTTTGGGATATATTTAAGTAAAATTTGAATGTTCATGGACCCAAATGCATCTAATAATCTTCCATATGATAAGAGGTGGTAGTTTAGGATGTGCATAATTTTTAAATGACATGCAGAGCTCCCAACTGTCCATTACTTTAATAGAAGATCCATGCATTATAAATGTTTTCAGTAATGTTGTGCCAGTTTACAGAGAACAGACATACATTATGTTGTACTTAATATGTACAATGACTGAATCAACTAGAGTCTGAAAATGGCTGCAAACTGGTTGTAAATTACCACTTACTTTTTGTTCATGCCAATGAACCTTCATTATGTCTGACTTAAGATTTTGAGTTCTGATCAGTTTTTTCCCTGTCTAAGACATTAAATGCTTCTAAAGAAAAGAACCACTCAAACTTGAATTTTAAATTTAGGTACCCATAACTGGTCCAGCAAAGGGATTAAAATGGGGACTGAAATGAAAATAGAGGACCTTTTGCTCCGGGTCACACTTGGCTCCGGTCTGACTTCACAATAGGTCACGTGGCTGCTCTAAAACAGGAAAAACTGCAGATCGGTTACCGGGAATGATCTCTTGCCCTGTAATCCCATCCGATTGTTATGCACCATGGACTGGAAAGGGTGTATGGTGTTTTAAAAACTGAATGGGGCCTTTCTGATTCATGACATGGCATTCCTCAACTCCATGATGCAATGTTTAATACTTAACTTTCACTGGATCTTCCAGCCAGATCATAATTTACTGAATAGCAGGAACACATGGTGACAGAGATGCTAATAGGCCTGCATTACCTGCTTTTTTAAATCTTCCACCACTTTATAGTGCTATCTTTCTAAATCTTTCACTTTATATTCTTCTATGAGGCTTAAAATGAAATGGGGATACAGTGATAGAATACAGTAATACACTGAGCCTCCTTCTAAGCACTCATAGCCTATACTTGGCTTATCTAACACTCACATGGAGCCTGAGAGCTGTGGAGAATGTGTGAGAGTCGGCATATGATGAGAGCCGGGCATTTATGTGAAGTTTCTGAACTGCTGCACCCTCTCTGGCCTCAGGGCTGTAAAACATTCATAAAGAGCGGAAAGAGGGAGAGGGAGAGGGAAAGTGTTCCCTGATTAGAAAAGCCAAGATAAGTGAGATGTCTCCAATGAAGTAGGCCACCCTTTCAAGAAGCTATATGGTTTTATGATTATGGTTATATTATTTTATGGTCCTAAAATGAATAACATATCATATATGATTAATATTTTTTTTAATATAATATTGATAATAATAATAATACTGATTGAGAAACATAATTTGTGTAATAGGAAACAGCAAAACAACATTGTTTTTATTAAAAATCGTGTAAATATAAAGGCAGTCAGAGGAGCATGTAGTGATATACTGTATATATAGCAAAAATGATATAGCATAATCTTTTCACCATATAAAAATGTTTTTGATATAGAAATATGTTTCTTGAATAACTTTCAAGTATGAATCATCAATTTGCTTGTATTGCTTAAATATCACTAACTTAGTAAATTTGAGCATTTCAAGGTAGACATTTATTCATTTTTTTTCTCACTTTTTTATTTGGCAGCTGAAAAACTTTTTTGCACCATTTTTTATCACCTTCAACAAAATCAAAAATCCTCTCTTCCATAAACACTTAACTGTGTATTTCTGATTTTATAATAATAATTCTTCTTCTTTTTCTTTGTTTTTATTATTTCGTATATCCCTCCCTGCTAGCTTGTACTATTCTGGACAATGTTTGAAACTGTATTACCATCACTTCTCATGTTTTTGCGTCCTTAAGATGTATTCCTCATTTGTAAGTTACTTTGGATAAAGCATCTGCTAAATGAATAAATGATATGGAATGATATTATATTTTGGTCTTAATTATACAGTATATTTAAAAATGTATAGGTATTCTCAATAGCAATAGCAACATAAACCTACAACATTTAAAAAATATATAAAATGTTAGATCAAGTTATTTAAAAAATCCACCTTTTGTCAATGAACCAATCTTTTGGATCAAGAAAATTGGGCAGTGCATGATGAAGAACACATCATTTTGAGATTCATATTGAGTACAGAGCAAGATTAAGCCTTTTAGTGAAATGCATATTGCATTGCTCACACCCTCTCCAATTTTTCCTCCACCGCCTCCCAGCCTGTCTGCTGTCATGCGCGTTCACGAAGTGGATCAGTCAGGCTGTCGGCTCACACTGTCTGCACAGGCAAGCATTATTACGCAATGGTTTCTTTTTCAGTGAATAAGAAGGAAAAATGTCCCAGGGTGTTGTCTCATCTCCTGAAAACCTGCCTGGGAACAAAGGATACTTAGACCTGTTATCATGGTCATGTACAATAGTTTCTATTTAAAATTTCGCTCAACCCCTCCTTGCAGCAGTTTTACAACATCCAAAAACAGGGATGTTCCAGAAAAACAAGACTCATTAGAAAAATCGTTCAACAGAAACCTGAAGAAGCATGTGGAATAAGATTCAGTGGGGTGTTTCAAGACTGCTGATGTCTTGAATGTGCCTGTGCATGACTGTCCTCTGTGAACCTGTGATCCAACACAGCTGAAGCATGGGCTTTGATGGAATCACATCTCTGGGGACTATTATCTTGTCATTCCTATTTTCTCCACTTTATCAAGGCAGCAGTTGAAATTTCCTTTATGCTTTCCTCTATTATTTATCTGGTTTCAGCCTTGAATTATATTGATGTTTGCATACACAGCACTCTCTGGCTGCATCACAAATTGTGTTGTGATTTGATTTTATGTATAAATTTACAAGAGCCACCTTTGTTTTGTGGTTATGTAGATACTTTGTGATTCATAACCAAAGAAACAAAATATTACTGTCAAGTTTGTATTCAGTTAGTTTCATTTGTTCAAGGTTCCCGCCTCTCATCAGTTTCCATGGACACTAATCTATCATCACAGCTGTTTGTCATTATGCTCATCACCATTGTTATTTATCAACTCCTCTCCCTCATTTTCCGGTATTGTCACGTTATCACGCTGTGTCATGTTGTCAGCGCTCGTTTAATAAACCCTGTTGTTATTTGGAACTACTGAATCTGTCTTCACCTCCTTCCTTGGACTTAGACGTTACAGAATACCAGACTTTTGTGCAGCTTTTTTTTTGTTGTGATTTTTGAATATTTGTGTTTCATTTCCCCCTTCACCATGGATCTGCTCGCAGTAAGACTTATGCCTGGAGCAGATGGACCCTTCACTGGGGGATTATACCCAGGACTTTTTAGATCTGGCGTGCCTTACACACTATGACGACGAGCAAAGGCACGCCTGTCAGTGAACGGTCCCCGTGAGGACTTCGCTACCTATGTGGAGTGGGTGCTGGTGCATAATGGACTAGATCTTATCGTCAGCCCTGGGGACACCAGCCCCACTCCCAACCCAGAGTCCAGCCAGACACCACCATGTGAGATAGACAAGACACCCATAAGCCCACCGCAGATGGAGAGCTAGCGCCAGAAGGAGTGACTGAGTACATGTCTGACCAGGTGTGTGAGCCAGCCACATTCTCCATCGCTGTGGGAGTTTTATTGGAGATTGAGGGAATGGAGTTGAGCCCCGCCCACACTCCTGCCACTGTGAGTTAGACGATTTTGGAGAGGATTATTCCCCCCCGATTCCACTCGATTCAGACTCTTCATAATCAGATCTATGATCTCTCTCTTACCTTCTCTCCACACCTCAGCCAGTCTTTCTACCCAGTCTGTTTCAGCCTTTTCTCAAGGCCGTGGAAGCATGGTAGTCGGCTTCATTCCTTCATTCCACACAGCACTTCATTCCACCAAGCATTGTTTGTTTTCTTATTTATTTAAATCCAGATAATTGATTTACAAAACATTGACTGAAATTAAGGTACAAATTATACGAAACGAAAAACTTCAAAAAATCCATATCTCGTCGACAATATATATTCAATCCATTTCCACGCCCACACTCATAGCTTCAGCTTGACTTCATATGAGCAAGCTGAAAATTAAAGAACAATGGTATGGCTAACCTTGATTTAACAGTTTCTGATGTTATTGGAGAATACAGCATAACCCCATTACATTTCTGGGGCCTTCCAAAAGCAGGAGGCAGATGGAAACTCTAGGTGTCGCATCATTGCTGAGGTGCTTTGATATAGTATAACGCTTGGGCACAAGTTATCGCCCTCATTTCTGGCTCTGTCAGTATGCTCCTGCCTGGCCGTCAGATTTCATTTATCACTTTACAGAAGCTGTTAAAGTATTTAGGACTGATGCTAAATATGTCTGCTGTGAATGTTCTTCTTACATCTGCATGTATGAGGTTCTGTAAATCCTCAGAAAAACGCGACATGTCAGAAAAGTAACATTGTTATAGAATGTTGGCAAGTTGAAGCCAATCATAATATGAAGTCGTTTTTATATATGTGCCTATATAATCCATGTTCTTGCTGGCACAAAAGCAACGAGGGGTTTTAAATGTCTGCACAATCTCTTGAATTAGCTGTGAATCGCAAATCATAAGGGAGCTTCAACAACAATACAAAATATGGATCAGTGTTAAAACCACATTTCTGGTGCGTATATGCATTCTCTTGTTTAAAGAGAAACTGACTGCCCATGGTGCTTCTAGCTAATGCTTTTGTTGTAGTACAATCTGTGATCACAAGCATAAAATATAAAATTAGCTGACAAATGCTTTATCACATCCTGGATCTCATTTGAGCCAAAGGCAAGGCTTATACTTTGCTGTGGTTTCTGTCAAATGCACACAAATACGCAAAGGAATTTTTTTTCCTTTTTACATCACTGACTCACACACAGTCAAACATTCCTTTGGTTTGTTCTTGGGCATACAAGCATGAATTTGCAGCAATTCCATTCAGTGCATAAATCTTCTCTATCCAGACCCTGATAGCACATGGTGCTCTGGTTTGGCAGAGTTCCATCGGGCCTCTCAGTCCAAGAGAGAGTGAAAGGGAAAGCCCACATATGGAGTCCGTAGACCACTCACATTGTGAGCATCAGCTCTTAGGGTGATGAAATATTTATTGAGAATGCTCAAACAGACAGTGCACGTTTCCTCCATTTTTTTTTTAAGTGGCATAGAAGTGGGACTCCGCATCATCTTGGCCATAATTTAATCAGGTTTTCATCTGGTGATCATCAAATGCACACATACAGCAGCCTGACTGGGGAATAACCTTCTTAGATATGAAATAAACACATAAGTACTTTAACTTTCCAAAGCCATCAGATCATATTACTCTCACTGAGATGACTGACTTAGGGGTTGCTATAGTTCTGTCAACACTAACTACTAATCCATTTGTATCGCATACCTTCATTTGTTGCGGTCTTTATTCTATTTGTGCCATATAAATTTCATTATAGGCCCATAATTCAGCCAGTTAAATACTGCACATCACTCCCATAGCATAATAAGTGTGAATAAAATAAACGCTGTGTTTTTACTGCGTTTAGTCTCGGGTGTGGTTTGTATGCAGTTTTTTGCGGGGTAAAAAAAAAAGGTGCGGGAGTTGCAATGCAGCTATCACGATTACGAGCTAAATACAAAAGACGCCTAAAATAACCCAATTATTACCCCATAGACTCCTTCATGGCACCTAACCACACACACCTGGAACTCAGCCATCTATCTATTACCGTTTTAGTCATATCCAACTCTTGGTGATTCTATGGCCATCTCTTGCCATACATGATACATATTGCACATATTGCACACGCACACACACAGAATTTTAGCATTTCAATTCACCTATACTGCATGTTTTTTGGATTGTTGGGGAAACCGGGGCAACTCTAGGAAACTCACGCAGACACAAGGAGAATTTTCCACACAGAAAGGAATCGAAACAGGGACCTTCTTGCTGTGAGGCGACAGTGCTGCTACCCACTGAGTCACTATGCCAACCCCTAGCCCTCATCACCATGTCTGACCTCATCTGACACACGACGTACCTGCTTTATGTTCCTTACTACCTTGCTATTTACTGCTGTTACCTCATCCAAGTCGATCGCCTGTCATCTTCCAATCATCCAAGTCGTCTTCTAGTCATCCTTCGTCTCAGCGTGGTTCCCTTGTGTGCGTGTGTGTGTATGCTCCAACAGTTCTGTAAGACAAAGACTCAAAGTTAACATTACAAGTGTATCTCATCTACTAACGATTTATGCATTGTGTGTTCTTGCCATATCTCCAAATAAACTTGTTTGAGTTTTGCCTCAGTTCTGATCATTGTGTCCAAGCGTGGGACAGTAACAGACATTGATCACATAGTTTAGGGCATTTTTAAATGTGAAAATTATATTTATTGCAATTATAATGATCTAGCTATATTTTATATCAACACACATGGACATACACACATGAATAAAGTAGCCTATAGTATTTGTATATTAATTTACAGAAATATATATTGTGGCATACCTCAAACTTACATGAATATTTGAGAGTAATTTATAAGAACCTATTCGTATGGTCATTTGTTTACAAATCGAATCATAGACTGGATCCCCTTGTGCGGCTTCCCCTTATCATGTCTCTGTTCAAATGTGTAATGGCTTTGAGGACTCTCTGTTGGGTCCTTCAGAAGAGCCTGAAGATTTGACTATCAATAACTCATGTTTTATCTCATTTTTGAGAAAGCTCAGGATCACATACTGTGTTGCTGCTTCTGCCCACATTACCTCATACAGTGAATGTCTGAATAAAGCATTATATTAAAGAATGTGTTTTGAAATACTGCTGCAGCATTGTAGTTCACACAGATTTTTACAATATAAAAAAAGCACTCTTCTGCATAACAGATGAAACAATGGCACCTGGACACTTAAAATTCATTAAATACAAACTCCCATTGTATGAACACAGAAGATGAGTTATAAAACAAAACAGGACACTTAAAGAAGCTTAACCTTCAGGGAGCGAGTTAGAGTTGGTGGAAGGACAGTGCCTAGAGCAAAGAATCTAGGGAGACATGCAGCTTTAGTCTGGTCATGAGATTTCATCACTCTAAAAATACATCCTCTCAAAAGCCCAAAGAGCTTTTCTGTGCTCTCAGTATGTGTGTGTGTGTGTGTGTGTGTGTGTGTGTGTGTGTGTGAGAGAGAGAGAGAGTTTGTATGTGTTGAATAATGAAGTGTGAGAGCTGGCAGAGCATGCACAGTGTACAGATTCTCCTCAGAAAATTCTCTACCACAGTTTTGCAGTATCCCTTTAATAGAGCCCAGCATAACTCCAATCTTTCCATAAAGGGGCGGAGTCAAAACGATGAGGGTGAGTTAAAGGGATACTCAAGCCTAAATTATTATTTATTATTTACTCACCCACATGCCATTCCAGATTATGACTTTCTTTCTTAAGATGAACACAGAAAGATTTTTAGAAAAATAATCCATCTCTGCAAGTGACTCATATAATAAAAGTGTGTAAATTGACACTTCAAAAACCAAAGCGAACACGATGGTAACCCATACGACCCCAGTGGTCAAATCAATAATGTCTTCTGAAGCAGTTCAATTTTAATACTAAAGCTTTATACTAAAATTTCAAACTTTTTAAACTATAAACCATCACTTCTGTCCAACTGTCATAGGCATGTTCATTCATTCATGCTTGACATTAGCACGTTGTGAATCTCGCACGAGAAGTGACTTTTCCCTGTTACTTGTGTGAGCACAATGTGATGATGTTGCACTTCACACTGATCTCATGAACCCGCACGTGACAGTTGGCCAGAAGCGATGGTATTTTTCTTGTAGTATTTTTCTCACACACACCTAGGCCTATATCATTTCGCTTTGATTAAGACTTTCATTAAGACATTGATTAATCCACTGGGGTCACATTACCATTGTGTTCGTTTTGCATGGTTTTTGAAAGCATCAACTTTTGGGTTACTATCCACTCACATAATATGATGTATTTTTCAAAAAGTCTCATCCGAAGAAAGAAAGTCATATATCTGGGATGGCATGAGGGTGAGTAAAGGATGACGTAATTTTAATTTTTGGGTGGAATATCGTTTTAATACTCTGGCTTTCTTCACTTTCTTCTATTTACTGTCAGTTTCAGTTTCTCACAACTTCTAAAAAGGCCATTTATTGTTACCAAACTGCAAAAATTACTTCTATTTAGATGCCAAACGGATTAATATTTTTGAACATTTTTGGCACTGTCTGTCACAATCATGTCTTGTTTAGTTTTCTTATTCTGTTTAGTTTCTATAGTTTTCCGTTTCTTAGGGGCTGTTAACAAGCTATTGGCCTGGCAGCATAATACAGCGTTTTTAATCGTTTTCGCGGATCCGTGTGAACGGGGATCGTTTTGACAATGTTGTCATCTGTATACAAAAAACACAGAGGAAAAACTTTTTTTGTTTTTAGTTCATCGTTGTAAACGTGCCCATAGTCTTTTCCTGTGTGCTCATACATTTTTTGTTACCATGGTTTTCTATTAGACACACCTGTTCCTTGTATCATTGATTACCTGTAATTAACAACAGGAAAATTGCACACATGATGTCACTTTATGTTGCAATGCTGTATTAAAACCGCTCTCTGTCCCACCACCACCTCTAATCACAAACACTTTGACACATATAAACACAATCATCCTGTAGCTAACAAGAGATGGGTGAGATGTGTGTGATTAAGGAATAAAGGCTGCATAATTCATGTGTGTGGGCAGGTGTCGTAACATTCTGACAAGCCTGAGAATTCTAGTGACTAAAAGCCACAAAACTTTACATTAACAATGATGACGAATAAGATTGAGTGATCCTTTGTTCTGACCCTCACCCACTGATGCAATTAATCTGTGAGTACATGACTACCAGTAGAGTAATCGTAAAATAATGGTGCTTCACTCTAGCTAATGCATGTCAATATCTATGCAGCAGAAATATTAAACAAATAATGTAGACATCATGGAAACAGATATTTTGTATTTAGGCTACTATTTGTGTTTTCTAGAGGTTATCAAACTGAAGTGCAGGTTAATGTCTGACTTTGATGTGTGAAAGTGCTGTTCAAGTAAATGGGTCAAAAGCCATGGCAATAATTACAGTCCTCTGTGAAGAAAGAAGAGTAAAGCACTGTGGTAACCAAACGCTTGGCACTTTAATCTACAAATCACCTTCTCAGTGCAGAATCACCAGATGCTTCTCTCATGCTTACATATTAAAACAATCATCCTAGAATTAAGAATCATCAGGAATGTAAAAATAAAACTGATATGTTGTGAAGTGAATCAAAACTATTATTTGGTGACTCAAGTAAATTAAATAATCGGTAAATTAAGTAATTACTAACACCACATATCATACATTTTCTACTGTATGTATGATATGTGGTGTCGGTAATTGCTTAATTTACCGATCAAAAGTTTGACATGGTATACAATTTTTTTTATGTTTTTGAAATAAGTCTTGTATGCTCAACAAGGCTGCATTTATTTATATAATACAGTAAAAACACGAATACTGTGAAATATTATTACTATTCAAAATAACTGTTTTCTACTTTAATATATTTTAAAATGTAGTGTATTCCTGTGATGTTAAAGCTAAATTTTCAGCCTCATTAATTCAGTCTTCAGTGTCACTTCTCTCGAGACCTTATGTAAACAAAGTCATGCCCATGATCCCGGAAGCGGAACGTCATGCACTATAAAAGGCGAGTTAAAGGGGGGGTGAAACACTCAGTTTCAGTCAATCTCATGTTAATCTTGAGTACCTATACAGTAATATTGCATCCATCATATCTCCAAAAAGTCTTTAGTTTTATTATATTTATAAAAGAAAGATAGGCTGTACCGAGTCTTTCCGGAAAAAGCCGAGCGGGTGGAGGTGTGCCGTGTGGGCGGAGCTAAATAATCACGAGCGCGATACTATAAGTGATCATGTTGTTTAGCCTACTTGCTGTGCTTAAAGCTGCAGTAGGGAGTTTTGAGAAAACGTTGACTTAGCCTGAAAATTTGAACAAGCACAACTTCCAGGTCCCACCCCCTTGCTCTCTGCTGCGCTACAGCCCTCCCTCCACAGCTCGTCCTCCACAGCGGAGCCTGTCGTGAACGCGCAGGCTAGTAAACAGGGCCACCGATGACGGCGGATAAAAAGTTATATGGCACATTCACTAATAGGGACTAAACGTCAATAATATGCTTTACATTGACTATGGCCTGCCCATACTTTGTCTACAAACTTGGTCCTCAAATCATTATGTATTTTCCAATAGCCTACATGTAACTTTATAACGTTGCACTCTTTCTATAAGTTATAAATAGCTAGTAAGATAACGTTAACATAACGGTAACTAACGTTACAGCATGTAAGTAATTATTCTAGCGATATATAATGCTAGATAAGGTGTGCTAGTACATTATTTCAGCAACATGACAAGCCAGTGAATTAGCAGGTTTCAATTGTTGCTTAGCAGAGTGCGTGACATTTTATCTACATGTTATGCGGCTAGAGTTTTGACACCGAGTCAATGGGCTCTGTGTAATTCTTTCTTTTTCGCTTGTTTATCGTCATCAGTCTTTTTCCTTTTACCTCTTTGTTTTATGAGCAGGTGTCACTCGAGAATTGGCAGTTAAGGTTGTTTCTCCGTCATAAGCACAGCTGCAGCACGCCGGCAATCTTGAGTTTGAACGACGGCTCGCGCTCCGGCGCTCGCGCTGTGCAAGAGAGGGGTGTGATCAGCGCGTACACGAGCGTGATTGACAGTGCTAAGACATGCCTCCTGGCTCTGATTGGTTGTTTCTGACCGGGAGCGTGTATTTCTTGCAAATGGCAATAGGACCACTGGGAGGAGCCAGAGGAGCTTGATTTTTACACAGATTATCTGTCTCATATTCTACTGTCAGGACATAATGACAGTTTTAGCAAATACATGTTTTCAAAAGTTACCTACAGGAGCTTTAAGTTAGACGCCGATAGACAGACGTAGATATTTGAAGCAGTTCTACTCACCGCCTGCGGTTCCAACGCAAGACCGTTAACCTTTAGTGTTGGGACTGCTCCATCCTTGAGAACTAAACAATTAACAAATCCGGCTTCGAACTGGGCCTTGTTTATAAAAAAATCATCCTCGAAATGCATGGAACAAACAAGAACACTTGCACAACTGTGTTGATGTTCTGGAAAAACAAACTCCATCCACTGGTCCCTTAACGCTTGATTCTTTGGGAATCTGTGCAGTGTTGTCTTGCCTTGGCAACCGAAAACACACTTCTTTGGTGACATATTGCAGCGCAGCTGATGCACAGCGCTTTGATGGGCATAGGTTACGGCTATCGCTCTACAGCTGCGCGCGCGCCCTTCCAAGAGAAGTGCCCTTAGGACTGTATAAGGAAATTCCGGCGCATCTGACGTCATACGCGCCCATACTCGAAAAAAACTTTCCAAAACTTGTGACAACCAGGAAGGAGTATTTTGAGAACAG
Source organism: Rhinichthys klamathensis goyatoka (assembly GCF_029890125.1). Classification (NCBI taxonomy): domain Eukaryota; kingdom Metazoa; phylum Chordata; class Actinopteri; order Cypriniformes; family Leuciscidae; genus Rhinichthys; species Rhinichthys klamathensis. The sequence continues at coordinate 1,305,889 of NW_026607043.1, forward strand.
AAATACTCAATCAAACGTACAACTTAATTTTTGAAACTTTGTCCATGTTTAGGATGGGAATCCAACTCTTTAACAGTGTAAAAAACTCACTATGCATGAAACAGCATTTCACCCCCCCTTTAAACTTCCGGCTCGTTCTCTTACCTTGAACGCCCTAGTGTTCCGAGCGACAAGGATAGTGACGGTCATCCTTCGGTCTTACAGATCCATAGTTATATTCATAACTTACGATCTGTTTCGACCTCACTCTGACCGTCACTACGGTCTAATAGGATGACTCATGTCAACATGGTCGCGAGGAACTACAGACTCTGAACTATTCAAACCTCGCTGGGCTACAGACATCAAAACTGCAGTGCTGACAGGCATTGTGCTAGTTACGTCAACTCTGTAAAATTTTGCAAATGTAATTGGTGTAGACCATGATGCTGCAGCACAAATCTTCCCCACTGAAACTCCTTTTAGTGCAGCCCAAGAAGTAGCTACACTTCTGGTTGAGTAGGCCCGTATTCCTAGCCTGGGAAAACCCAGACAACTTCCGGCAAATTTAGATTTGCTCTGAAAGTTAGTCTGGCAAAGAGCTCATTCAAGCCCATTTCCAATCCGTCGAAATCGAGGCACCAATCAGAAACGTTGGGGCGGGTTTTACACGATGATGACAGCGCTGGGATTTTGAAGCAGATTTTAGCCTACATTACAAAGATGGATGCCGCATCCGTCGAACATCACTCATTCGAATCAGCTATCGCGTCTGTTTTAAGCAATTTAAACATTTCCTTTTTGTTAAAAATCGAGCAAAGAACAACACTCACAGATGTTTCTCCGCCGCTCTGCATACGTCATCTCCTTCGTCGCTCTGACTGGTTTTAGGTCTATCCGCGACGTCCGTTGGTGACGCCCCTCTGGAAATGATTTGTCTATGACTCTTTGCCAGACCATAACTCAGTTACAACTGAGAATGGTCTGGTTTTAACCAGGCTACCGTATTCCCATAGGAACTGGTAACCCACTTCCTGTATAAGGAAATATTCCTGGGAAATAACCTCAACCAACCAATGTGACAAACGTTGCTTAGAAAGTGGACACCCCTTCCCATAGCAAACAGAAAGCTGAGAATGAGACTTCCTCAAGGTCTGAGTAAAATTAACATAAGTGCGTAATGCCCTTACTGGACAAAGGGTGAGCAAATTCTGCTGATCTGCCTGTGAAGGGGGTTGAAATTGAACTACCTCCAGAACTTGATTCCTGAACTGAGAATTAAGTACTTTTGGTAAAAAGGCAGGGTTGGGCCAGAGCGTCATCCCCTGCGCCATCCGGCCTCCAACGTAAACAATCCTCACTAATAGATAGCGCACACAATTCTCCTACCCTTTTAGCAGAGCCAAGAGAAAAGCTGCCTTGAGACCAAGTTTTAAAATCTGCATCTGCCATAGGCTCGTACAGGGGCTTAGTGAGAGAGTCTAGTACAAAAGGCAAATCCCAATTGGGTACCCGCAAAGTGCGATTTGGACATAAGCGACCAGCTCCCTTCAGGAACTGACCTACCAAGGAATGTCGGCCTAATGGCTGGCCATCCACTCCCCGATGAGTTGCTGAAATAGATGAAGCATAAACCCTGATTGTACTGCCCGCTTTGCCCATATCCAGTTGAGCCTGCAGGAATCTAAGGACAAGTGGCACAGAGCAGGTTATTGGATCAACATTCAAGCCTAAACACCACTCTGAAAAAATTCTCCACTTTATGGAGTAATTAGCCCGAGTAGATGGAGCTCTGGCGTTATTCAGTGTCTCGCGTACCGTTTCATCTAGCTGTTGAGGGACGGACTCTGCAGAGGCCATACCCACAATCGTAGTGCCATCGGGTTTGGATGCCAAATCTGCCCATCTATTTTGGGTCTTCATTTGGGTCTTCCTGGCCAGTGTGGAGCAACTAGCAGAACTGTGCAATGACCCTCCTTGATCCTCTGGAGGACCTGGGAAATCAGAGGAAAGGGGGGGAAAGCATATAATAAGCCTCTCGGCCACTCTTGTGACAGAGCATCCAGGCCTAAACTGCCCTCTTTTACCGTGAGGGAGTACCATCCCAGGCAATGGGTCATCTCCCTGGAAGCAAAGAGATCTACATGAGCTGTCCCGTATTGGGTCCAAATTTGGGCTATTACCTCCGTGTGCAACCGCCACTCCCCTGAAAGAGGCCCTGTTCTGGGCAAAATGTCGGCTGCTCTGTTTGTCACACCCGGGATGTGGATTGCTCTCAGTGAGGACAGCCGTGGCTATGTTCCTGTCAAGCAGGTTCGTTTCCACCTGGAGACAGCGTAGTGATTTCGTCCCTCCTTGGTGATTTATGTGGTAAACTGCTGAGGTACTGTGCGTTCTAACTAGCACATGCTTGTGGCGAAAAAATGGTAACAGACCCTTGAGAGCGAGATGAAAAGCCCTCAGTTCGAGCATATTTATGTGTTCTGATGACCAAGGGGGATCCCATTTGCCCCTTACTGATCTCTGATGACCAAGGGGGATCCCATTTGCCCCTTACTGATCTGCCTTCCCAAACGGCTCCCCAGCCTGTCAGTGATGCGTCTGTTGTTATCACTGATCTTCTGTGAGGAAGATTGCCCAGTGGAGTTCCCTTGCGGAGAAAGTCCTTGTCCCTCCAATGGAGTAAGGCCCGCATGCAGGCCTTTTTCACCAACAGCCTCGTTCTTCTGTCCTTTTTTTGGATGAAGACGAAAAGAATTTAACCATCTCTGTATCGGCCAAAGAATTGAACCATCTCTGTATCGGCCGTGTCCTCAGTAGGCCTAAGGGAATCACCATTGATGTTGCCGCCATCAGTCCTACCAGCTTCTGAACCCTGTGGGCTGTCACAAGCTTCCCCTTCTGGAAGTGACTCAACGCCTTCTCCAGACTGTCTATTCTCTGGGGAGTGAGACATACTTCCATTGTCATGGAGTTGAAATATAGCCCCAGGAATTTCACCTGCTGTTGAGGCTGGAGACTGCTCTTCTTCCAGGTCACCGTAAACCCCAGGGACTGAATGTGAGCTAGTACCTCCTCTGTGTTCCTGATCACCTGCTCTTGAGAGGGAGCACAAATTAACCAATCGTCCAGATATGGCAGGATTTTGATACCGCGCAGCTGAAGGGGAGCTAGGGCGGCTGAGATCACCCGAGTAAAAACTCTCGGTGTCAAAGAGAGGCCGAACGGTAGAACCTGGAACTGAAAGGCCTGGCCTTGAAAACCAAAGCGGAGAAAAGGCCTGTGCTCTGGACAAATTGGAACATGGAAATATGCGTCCTTGATATATATATATATATATATATATACACTCACCGCCCACTTTATTAGGTACACCTGTCCAACTGCTCGTTAACACTTAATTTCTAAGCAGCCAATCACATGGCGGCAACTCAGTGCATTTAGGCATGTAGACATGGTCAAGACAATCTCCTGCAGTTCAAACCGAGCATCAGTATGGGGAAGAAAGTTGATTTGAGTGACTTTGAACGTGGCATGATTGTTGGTGCCAGAAGGGCTGGTCTGAGTATTTCAGAAACTGCTAATCTACTGGGATTTTCACGCACAACCATCTCTAGGGTTTACAGAGAATGGTCCGAAAAAGAAAAAACATCCAGTGAGCGGCAGTTCTGTGGGCGGAAATGCCTTGTTGATGCCAGAGGTCAGAGGAGAATGGCCAGACTGGTTCGAGCTGATAGAAGGGCAACAGTGACTGAAATAACCACTCGTTACAACCGAGGTATGCAGCAAAGCATTTGTGAAGCCACAACACGCACAACCTTGAGGCGGATGGGCTACAACAGCAGAAGACTCCACCGGGTACCACTCATCTCCACTACAAATAGGAAAAAGAGGCTACAATTCGCAAGAGCTCACCAAAATTGAACAGTTGAAGACTGGAAAAATGTTGCCTGGTCTGATGAGTCTCGATTTCTGTTGAGACATTCAGATGTTAGAGTCAGAATTTGGCGTAAACAGAATGAGAACATGGAACCATCATGCCTTGTTACCACTGTGCAGGCTGGTGGTGGTGGTGTAATGGTGTGGGGGATGTTTTCCTGGCACACTTTAGGCCCCTTAGTGCCAATTGGGCATCGTTTAAATGCCACGGCCTACCTGAGCATTGTTTCTGACCATGTCCATCCCTTTATGGCCACCATGTACCCATCCTCTGATGGCTACTTCCACCATGTCACAAAGCTCTAATCATTTCAAATTGGTTTCTTGAACATGACAATGAGTTCACTGTACTAAAATGGCCTCCACAGTCACCAGATCTCAACCCAATAGAGCATCTTTGGGATGTGGTGGAACGGGAGATTCGCATCATGGATGTGCAGCCGACAAATCTGCGGCAACTGTGTGATGCCATCATGTCAATATGGACCAAACTCCCTGAGGAATGCTTCCAGCACCTTGTTGAATCTATGCCACGAAGAATTGAGGCAGTTCTGAAGGCAAAAGGGGGTCCAACCCGTTACTAGCATGGGGTACCTAATAAAGTGGCCGGTGAGTGTATATGCTATATATGCTAACTAGGGGTTAAGTGTCTTGCTCAGGGACACATTGGTGTCACACAGTAGATTCGAACCCGGGTCTCTCACACCAAAGGCATGTGTCTTATCCACTGCGCCATCACCACCCCATCACCACCACGTATGGATTCCATTACCATCTTTGTATGAATCATTTTGAATGGAAGAATTTTTTTTTTGTCCTCAGCAAGTACTCAAGTGTAATGTTTTTTTTTAACTCACTCGTGGGCTAGATGAAAGTGTTCGGCGGGCCGTAGTTTGCCACCCTCGTTCTATAATGTGACTGGCATGTAAAGGTCTTATACCATTGAAACATCCTGCAAGTTTCAGAGCTTAAAATGTCCTCCTCGTTATAAACAAAGCATTTATTTAACCAATTTCCAAAAACTGCTCGTTTGGATATTGGGGGACTTGATGTCACACGGGCAAATGCATTTGCAAATTGCACCAGAGCAATACATCGATGAATAGTTTTACATAATTGTGCCATAGATTATGGCACATAATCTATGGCACGATAGATTAATAAAATATTGATTATTTATTAAAATATTAACACCTATGCGTTCAGTACACCGGATGAGAGGGTCTCTTCAAAAGTAGCAAATAGAACCCTTTATAATCACTGAAACTGTCTACACTACAGTATACAGATGCCCATTCACTTCACTCCTTCTGAGACCCAGAAAAAAAGGTTTTTGAATTGTTTTTCCATGTCAGTAGCCTACATTGTTTAGAGCATATAAAACGAATATTTTATAAATATAAAAACAGATATTTTATCAATATGTTATACTATGTCCTCTAGTGGACACCAGGGGCCTCATTTATAAACGTTGCGTACGCACAAAAGAAGGCGTATGCCGCTCTCTACGCAATAATTGGTATTTATAAAAAGCAAACTTGACGGTAAAATGTGCGGTCCTTCACGCAAGCTCTGACCCAGTCGTACGCACAAAAACGGGTGAAATGAGAAATGGCGACACCGTCGGCAGATGGAAGAAACACGTGAAAGTGTGTGAAAATGTAGACCGTTGTGTAAAATAAATGGCAATACTGCCTCTCATAAATAACACGAAGACTTCACAAAGCAAGTCTTACAATTAACAGCCTGAACACCCGTTTGATCGATCTGCAACAGAAATGCAAATTAACACATATTTGCAAAAAGAAAAGTGAAATATGTTCTGCAATAATATTGGCATGTTATACAATTCATCCTCATAAATAAGATGGTAAACAGAACGAAATAATGTACAAAACTGATATTCTCGCCAATGTGTCCGTCAGGCGGAGCAGATATAGATGCAATTAGATAGATAGATAGATAGATAGATAGATAGATAGATAGATAGATAGATAGATAGATAGATAGATAGATAGATAGATGTATTATTTGTCCACTGGGGAAAGTTGTTTTCATAGTAAAAGCTACGGAATCATGCATTCATGCATATGCCTTTAGTTTGTTTTATTTTTGATAAAATAACGTATGGCGAGACCTATCTCAATCATTCAGAAAGCTTCAAGAAATTACATTTGCGCTGAACTATTTCCCATTTCCAAGTAGATTATAACCGACATCTGTAGCTTGTCATTTCTTTTTTATTTCGGCCACAGTCCGAGGTTGTGAGGCTACAGCATTTACGGCGTCTGCAACCTTTTGCCACTCAAGTGCCTTTTTGGCATTAGTAATGCCCACACTGTGCCCTCCAAACAACATTTTTCTCCTCTTTTCCACCTCGCCAACGAAAACTTCTACTTCACATTGAGTGAAGTTACGTTTTTTTGATTTCCTCTCTATGTTTGCCATGATTTCGCAATCGATGAATATTAACTTATGTGCGTTTCACGGACTATTTATGGGCAACTATGGGCGTGACATGAAGCCGCAAAAGCCGCGCTACATTTAGAATTGATTGTGATTTATTAAGGGAAAAATGCGTAGGATGTGCGTGCGCACGGTTTTATAAATCCGAATATTTCTGTGCGTAGGCCTACGCACGTCCTATGTTTCATCTGTACGCCACTTCTGACGCAAATCCTACGCAAAGTTTTATAAATGAGGCCCCAGGACTCAGTTTAAAAAAAATTAAAAAGAAGACTCAGTTGTTAAAAAAATAAAAAGACATGAAATGACATGGATAGGCAAAAAAATTTTTTACCATTCACCAATAATTTTTTAGGTTTTAGGAATTTTTTTGTATCAAGATTATTCTCAATTATGTTATGAAAGATATAACGAAATGAATTGATATAGGCCTACCATTTCACTTTATGCCATTTGTGGGTAAAATGGCCATAATTGGGTAGTCCCATTCAATACAATATACATTGCATCTAATTTGCATATTAATGTGTTAATAGGCACATTTGGCGTGGCTTTTGGTGTCTGGGTCCTTCGAATAAAAATAATAATAAATTGAATTTGTATAGCGCTTTTCTGGAACTCAAAGTCGCTTCACAGGGCAGGTGAATAAGCAAGACAAAAAAAATCAGGTACATATAGAGATGGGAGGGGCGTGGGGCTATGTATAGGCAGAGGTGAAGAGATGGGTCTTGAGGCGGGACTGGAAGATGGTGAGGGACTCAGAGGTGCGGATCTCATGGGGGAGGGAGTTCCATAGCCTGGGAGCTGCCCTGGAAAAGGCTCTGTCCCCAAAACTGCGGAGCTTGGACTTGTGGATGCAGAGGAGACCGGCTGAGGTGGATCTGAGGGACCGTGAGGGTTGGTAGGGGGAGAGGAGGTCAGTGAGGTATGAGGGGGCCAGGTGGTGGATGGCTTTGTAGGTAAGGACCAGGATTTTGTATGTGATCCGGTGGGAAATGGGAAGCCAGTGTAGTTGTTTTAGGATTGGAGTGATGTGGTGGCAGGATTTGGAGCGGGTGATGAGTCGGGCGGCTGCATTCTGGACCAGTTAGAGTCTTTTTATGTAGTTTGAGCTGATACCAAGGAGTAGTGAGTTGCAGTAGTCCAGTCGTGAGGAGATGAAGGCGTGAATGAGTCTTTCAGCAGCAGAGGGTGTGAGTGAGGGTCTGATTTTGGCGAAGTTGCGGAGGTGAAAGAAGGAGGTTTTAATGACATGACGGATGTGAGGTTCAAGGGAGAGGGTTGAATCAAAAATCACGCCGAGTTTGCGGGCCTGGGGAGATGGAGAGACAATGGTGTCATCAATGGTGAGAGTGATGTTATTGGTTTTGCGGAGAGTGGATTTGGAGCCTATGAGGGGGAATTGTGTTTTATTGCTGTTGAGTTTGAGGAAGTTATGTTGCATCCAGGTTTTAATAGCTGACAGACAGGAGTTGATGTGGGAGAGGGGAGGATTGTGGGGGGATTTGGTGCTGAGGTAGATCTGGGTGTCATCGGCATAACAGTGGAAATTCAGTTTGAAGTGGCGAAGTATCTGACCAAGGGGGAGGATGTAAATGATGAAGAGGAGGGGGCCGAGTACGGAGCCTTGGGGAACGACTTGGGTGACTGTGGCTGTTGCAGAGGTGTGGTTATGAAGAGAGATGAAGTGGGATCTGTTGGAAGGGTAGGAACGGAGCCAGCTGAGTGCAATACCTTCGATACCAAGGTCTTTGAGTCTGGTGAGCAGGATGTTATGGCTCACGGTATCGAAGGCTGCACTCAGGTCGAAAAGAATAAGGATGTTAAGGGAACCGGTGTCAGCGGAGGTGAGGAGGTCATTGAGGACTTTGAGAACAGCGGTTTCTGTGCTGTGGAGGGGGCGAAAAGAAGATTAGAGAGGTTCAAATTGGTTATTGGCATGAAGATGGGTTTGTAAATGTGAAGCGACTATACGTTCCAGGGTTTTAGACAGAAAGGGGAGGGTGGAAATTGGGCGGTAGTTGTTGAGGGAAGAGGGATCCAGAACAGGTTTTTTGAGGATTGGGGTGACAGCGGCAGTTTTGAAAGCAGAGGGGTCAGTTCAAAGGGACAATGAGGAATTGAAGAGGTTAGTGAGGTAGGGGCAAAGGACTTCAGGAGTGGAGTAGGGAGGGAGTCAAGTGAGCAGTCGGTTTGGAAGAGCTGATGAGTTTAGAATATCGAAGGATGCAGCCTTTGAATTGGAAACACAGCCATTATGTTGTTCTGGCAATAGCTTCAGTACTTTAGGGGGCGATATGGTTCCCTTCAAATCTGATATTATAAAAGTAGTTAGCTAGATAAACATATTGAATAATGCAAACTTGCTCATAGAGATTCTCTTTAGATTTTCTTTGTCATGACAGTAGTTGACCTGAACAAATCATGTAGGCTAACAAATCATGAACAACCTGAACAAATCATGTAGGCTACTTGCGTAGAATAGTTCTTAGTTTTAAACTACACATGTTCCACTCCAAAACAGAAGAGGCTTTTACTATGAACTACCCACCCACACAAAGCTTTTGTTCTTTAGCCAACTATCTTCAAAAGAAATGAAGTATGTCCAAGTGAGGTGTTTTATAAAAGGCTATGCAATTACTATAAAAGGTGTATTGGAATGAAGAAGACATGTGACTTACGATGGACCTATTTTTAGTTGGTTGCAAGGAGTTAGTTACCATAGAATTCTTCTTCTCTTTGCCTCTTTTTCTCTCACACACAGTCTATCTTTCATTGTCGTAGAGTCCATCGGTAGTTGCTATGGAGACAGCCCCCTGTTATTCCACACTTGGCATTGTATTCTGAACGACCCTTTAGCAGGTGGAGGAGCCGTGAGACCAGATCTGCCGATGGGTATGCACCAATCACAATATTAGACCTCACAGGGGTACCGTGGGTATTTGTACCTTTAGCCTAATGTAATTGTGTAAAAATGCTTTCTGTGAAGTCTTTAATGACTGGGGTGTCTTCGGTTTCAGACACAGCCTACTCCTATAAGATGGCCTCTCATGCTATATTGCTTAATTAAAAGAAATAAACTATTGGTCATATAGGCCTATTATTAAAATTGTCTATATACCTCTCCTATTACGTCCTCTCCTCTCCTCATACATTGTAACAATAGACCTCATTCACAACTAATTTCATATTTTTTGTATTTATTTCAGCAGAAAATGTCCTTTGAAAAACTTCATTGTGAATAGCATAATCAAATTAAAAAATGATGGAGAAACATTAACTATATTTTTTAAGTTTATAGAAAAATATGCATATATATACAAACGTTTCAGTATTTTAAGAGCGTAGGGAGATCGACCATTTGCAGTGCTTCATGGGAGTGGGCAGAGCTAAAGTACTATTTTGGAACGTTTTGCTTTTTTCGACTCTCTGATTGATACAATTTTCTTTACAGCATCATAGGTAATGTAGTTTTTCACCAGGAATTCCACGGTTATTATAAAATAATGAGAAAATAATGTGGGCTGATGGCTTCAGCAGAAACAAATACCATAGCCTATTAACAACCTCGTAGCTCACAATATGTCTGTCTTGAAAAGCTCAAAATCAATTTTCTTATGAAGAAGAGTTTTTACTTCTTGAACCCAAATGTTGCACTCTATTGTTGTTGCTGTTTTAATGTACATGAATCTGAATTATTCTAAGAGAGAGAGAGAGAGCGCTCGTTATTTTCATAAAACACACGCAAACCATATCCATGTGCTTTGTACACTTCTCTTCTGAGAGCATGTTTGAGAGCCCATTTTCAATACATAAAAACATAAAAGAGTTTAAATAGGCCTAGACTACATGCGATCGTGTTTATTACTAGCTGTGCATATGCATATTGGCTGCATTTTGTCATGTGTTTTGTATTATTATTGCTCAAAAATAAATCTTTGTAGAGTCATTTTGTTATTCCATTTCTGATACATTTTTTTTAAACATTTGTTTCTTAGGCTACTGGGAATATGTGGTTCTGAAGGCTATCATAATTTAATTGCAAGCTTATTGATGAATAACATCCGCAATTGTAGAAAGTTGAAGCAGATGCTGAAGGAGCCAGCTGTATTTCAAAGGTCATTCCAGGATACTGATGGGAAATGCCTCATTCCTTTCTGCTGACCACAGTATATTCTAATGGGGGGGCTGGTAGAGAAATGTCAGTTACTGGTCGTGCTCTGAGGACCATATTGCTGTTGTGGGGAAGTAGGAAAGTCTTTAGTCTTTTGTTTGCAATGAAGCAGGAATAAATAGCCATCTGGAAGGAATAAATAGACACATGGAAAACAAGAATCTGAGCAGCTCATTGATCCAGAGATTCTAGGAAGTATGTTGAGCTTTAGCATTCTAGAGATGTGTTAGTCTTACAGCAGATCGTGTAAGCAAACGTATGGGACAGTCATACTGACTTCTGCTGTCTTCTAAACATACGCCTGTCCAAAGTATTTCTGAAAGAAGGGAAATATGTGCAGCTTTTATCACCATGGTGATGGCGGGCTGAGTAAACAGCGGGTCTGCTGACAGGCTACCGCATTGACTAATGATGGCAATGAGGTCATTTGTTCCAGAGTGATGGGAGGAACTAAAATCTGGTATGTATGTCTCTATGTGTAGCCTCACCCATAGATGTAGTGAAAGTGTATACTGTACTTGTTTGTTCAGAAATATGCTGCCTATTATTTACAGGCCAGTGCAGCTATAAAGATTTGAATGCTTCAAGGGAACACAACAAATATAGGCCTGCTCATGTTTTGAACGTTCTGGATTATAAACAAAGAATAAAGCTAAAAGTGTGGACCTGATCATATAACATTTAGATCATTTGCTCAGCAAGAAGGTTGTTTTGTCACCAATTTGACTCATTTTCAAGGCCATTTTATTAGCTCAAAGATATATTTAACCTTGAAGCGTCAGGTTGATTCCTCATGACTTTTCTTAATTATATGAGAATGGCATTATTTCTCCATGGAACATTTTACCTTTTACCCTTATAAATATAAATCTTTTATCGTATTTTCATTTATTAACATTTATGTTCATCCAAACATGAACATAAAATCAGAGAATTAACAACACCACAGCATTAGTTTTCTGCATATTAACCCCTAGATAGGCCTACTTATTAAAGCAGGTCAATTCAAATTATCTGAATTTACCTGTTTACATTTAACTGCTCTCAGTAAAAATGGTGGTTGATCCTCCAGACCCCACAAAACATCAGATCCTTTGTGGGCGCACAATTAGGAGTTCTGACAGCCTCTTTGAGATGAGAGAGCTGTGCACATGCAGTCGCTCTCATCTTTGATTATGCATGAACTACCCCCTCCGTTCGCTCCGGCTGCAACTACGTGGTGTGGTTGTCATGGTAACCGACGATATGCAGACCTGAGGTGGGCAACAATAGGATTTTCCATGTGTGTAGTGTGTGAGAGTGAAGATTCCCCTGCCTCCACCTCAGCATATCAAAAGATGTTTTTGACAGTGGATAATAGGCCTATCTGTAAATGTGAAGCATGTTTTAAGTTATAGATTCAATATTTTAGGTTTATTTAATAAATAGTGTAGGCTATATGTGTTTATATTTGCTCCAATTTAATTAGTTAATACACCAATACCAAGTTCTGGCAAGAAACTCTATGGCGCAGGATGAGGTCCATAACTCAATTGGTAGCGATCGCATTGTCATCTACATAGCGCAGCTATTGGTTGCTGTTGCAGCGTGCTTTAAGAAACCCTCCACCTTCCCCAGCTCCACCTGTATAGATCTGCCACAGGGGTTATTCATGCATGTTACATGTGCAGCAGCAGTGTGTCTTACATTGCTCACCGCAATGTGTGAATGTATTGGCAGTATAGTCTCGGTTGCTCTGCACCAGCGTCTATTCCGCCAAGAACAAATACATTACCATTCATTACCATATCCATTATACCATGCTAATCTAATCTCTCCGAGAGTTGTTATGACAGAAATGTGTATACAGAAGCTTTTAGTATGCCAATACAGTGCGTGGCAACATTAATAACATTATTGCATCATACCAGCATTTATCCCAACTCATCAAAGAATGCTTCCCAGACGGATTGATTATCTGGCTGAAAAGAATAACTCAGACCATGTTAGTCCAATGTATGCTGGTTTTGTGCTGATCTTTTCTTTGGACCAGCAAAACTATGTTGTTCACCAACAAAAATGTCTATCTGATAAAGCTGGTTGACCAAGAGAGGTTAACTGGTTAACATGATGTGCGGTACACATAGGTAAAATTAGTTTAATTTCTCATTTTAAATCATGTAGCTTTTTTAAGTTTGGTTGTAGTTGAGAATTGCTATTTTCTTGTGAATTTTTTTATTGGATTTTCTTCTTGACAGCATTTCAGCAATAAAGATGCAATAAAGCTCTAGGCCTATTGTTTCTCATTTAAATTAATTCTCATTTCATAATATGAATAATATTTAGGGATTATTTAATTCAATTAGATGGGATTTTATATAATTGAATGATCTCGTAATCTTAAAAACAGGCTTAAATTTTGTTTTAATGTGTAAGATTTTCTGTTGTCCAGTGAACAAAGCAAAGGGCAATTCGAAAATTAATGACTATTTTGGGTTGGTTGTTTTCATTAAACTGATTAAACTGGTTTTAGATTACATTGATCAGAATTCGGAACAGGTAATGATTTCAATCTTTCGCGGTGCATGCACATGTACTGGGTGTTATATTCAGGCTGGGTGTTATAGCTATTTTCATGGTTAGGTTAATAACAGAGAAACTGAGAACTTTTCCGAGAATTGGTCAAATCGGTCTAAACAGTTTAAGTTTGAATTGATAGGAACGGTTGCAGCGTAATGGCTCATCAATTGAATTGGTTGAGTTGTTCCTTGTGGCTCAATTAAGGCACAAGCAACACGATAGCACACGAACATCTTAGAGACGTCTATTTGATGTCTGCATTTACATCTGCAAGAGTGTTTGTTCATCCGCAATACGTCTCTGAGACGTCTCCTGTCAGATGTCATATAGACATTTAGAAGATGTCTTTAAGATGTTTATGGTTCAGAATGTAAAAATACTCTTTCTAAGAGGTTTATCAGATGTATTTACACTGGAGATGTTTTCCAGATCTCCAGATCTAGCAGACGTACCTGTGCTATCTACTACATATAGGCCTTCATTTGTCGAGTGTTAAGTTTATAAGTGTTAAATATGATAGCACGTATTGTTTTGTGGTTAGGTTTTAATTACAAAGAAACAGAGACATTTCCAGTGAATTTGTCGAACAAGTTTGAGTTAATCAAAGTGGTCCATCATAAAGTACATACTGAACTGATCCGGCTTAGCGGTTCCTTCAAACTACACATACACGTACACATTTAGGCGTGTACACATAAGTGTTATGATAGTCAATTTTTGTTTCATTTAATTACAGATGAAGTATCTCCATCTACCGTATGGTGCAGCTCACAGCAAGCAGTGGCTTTTTCTTTTCTTTTCTTTTTTTTTGGCTAACCCGTTGCCGTGAACAGCAGGAAGCAGAGTCGTGATGGGAAAAGCAGTGAGAGGAAAGCATGTAATATTTATACCAGATAGGAACCAAGTGAATGAGACTCAAGTATAATATTCTCTTCGCCCACAACCTCCCACTATCTCTATCCATGCCATGCAACGTCTGTGGGGATGTAAAACGTGCCATAGGCAATCCGCTGCATTATTAGTGTCAAGAATAATACCACCAGCAGTTACTGACTATTCCTGATTTCCATTGGCAACAATGCTGCGTTTTGCATAGAGAACACAAGAGAAAGCATGAGGCAGTAAACCATGAAATTGGTCCAGTGGTGAAAGAAGCAGCTTTCTTCAAAGAAGTGGGGAGTGTGGAGGGAGGTTTGCTTTGCTGAAGCCCAAGTGGGGGAAAAAACACATAGGCGCACACAAAAGACAAATGTCACATTGCACATTAAGCCCCCCTTTAATTTGTCTGTCCCATATAATTGCTGCTAATGTGTTAAAATACCCTGCAGATCTTCATTTTGAACTTTAAATGCATAATCTGGACAGAAATGTTCATGAATCAAATTTAAAAATATGGTGTGCTTATACGTGGCAGGAGAAATGTCATAAAACGGTAATGTTTGATATGAATACTGCTAAACATTTACTTTGCTTCCAAAGTCTTCCACGGTGTCAAAATAACACAGTCATACAAACAAGGACACTATTTAGCCATATAACTGTCGTCATGGAGTGAGGAGAGCAATAGGAGAGAATGTCCTCAGGTCTTTTTGAGAAGGAAATTTGGGGGGAGCGGATGCAGTCCAGGTATGGAGTAGCCTACTATGATATTGTTTATACCCCCAAGGCACTGACAGATTCGTGCACTTATACGCCATCTACTGTTCATTGTCCATGATGACATATGTCAAGCTATCCAGGAGAGACATAAAGTGGTAGTGTTTTACAGGCTTTAAAATGAATAACTATGCATTGGCAAAGCAAACATTGGTGCAAACAAACAAACAAAAAGTGCGTAAATTAATGATAGCAATTGACAACTTAACATAATAAAAATTGTAGCCTATAAAAAATAATAGAACAAAATAATTTAATTCTTTATTTCTACATACACGAGAGAGTGCTGTGCAAGTAAAAAAAAAAAAAAAAAAAAAAAAAATCCAGAATAAATAATTATTTATTAAGTTTTATAAATATGTAATATAATTCTATTATTAATATAATTAGGCCTATGTATAATTATATAATTAGGCCTCTGTATAAAATATAATAATAATATAATATAAATAATAATAAAACCAATTTGAAATAAATATATAAAATAAGGGGTATATTAATTAGTATTATTTGCATACAATGTACATACAGTGTGCAAATATACATTATTATAAGCTATTACGCGTTTTACTCATTTTAACTTCTGTATTAAAGCATTTATTGTAATTTATATTTAACTATATAAATATATATATACCAATCATTACACAGTTTCTTACATTAGGCATATATTATATAAAATCAAATGCATTTATTATATCATAAACTATGGTACATCAAAATAATAAACAGTACCATTAGAAGTAAATTTAAAACAAAATAATGAATATTAACAATAATAAAATGACCTAAAGTTGTAAAACAAATTTTTAACCCTCAGAACATTTTAGATGACTTGGACTTTTATTATGAAAAATATATATTGGTGGCCATTTTGAAAGCGTGTTTTCCTACGCTGCTTGAGCACAGAAGGCAAACAAACTGTGTGCGCAGGATTTGATATGGAAGTTTTCTGAACCTTTAATTAAACTCATGGACGAACTTATTGTGAGTGTATCCTGGAGTTAGTGTTGTTATGCGATTTGCACTGGTATTTCGATATGTGAGCTTATGATGATGTTACCGCTGGACTCTTCTTCCAGGATGGATTCAGTGAGCCATGTGGTCAGTGCGCCGCTGTGGAATGGGGAGTTTCAGATGGGGGTCACTTCTTCTGCAAGAACTGCCACAATGTGATCGAGGTTGGTAAAATAGACAAAACAAATTAGATATCCGGGGCTCTCCGTGTCATGGAAATCACTAAACCAACCAACCATACCAACTACCATTAACTTCCAAAACATTAAATCTGCAGCCCGTAGCTTTTTTGGGTTACAAATTATCCAAAATACATATTTGAGAAAATACATAACCAGCCAGTGTTCAAAACTATCTGATTGCCTTAGCTTAATTCAAAACGGTAAGCTTCATGTTTTTCATTCCAGTGGTACTGGTGGATTTCCGCGGGAGATTCGAGCATGTCTTTGCGTCATTACGTCACATCTGTACACATAAAGAAGGAGTCTCGGCTAGTAGGTTATATTGCGTGTGAGGATGTTGGAGTTGGAGATTTATAGCCTTTTCTCACAGCACTTGATATAATTAAACTTATCAATTTGATGGCGGATCCAGAAAGGTTCAAACGACAATCACCGGTGACAACTGGAGATTCACCCGCTGTAAAATGCAAAAGACTTCGTTCGGACTTCGGAGTGGCTACCAATAGTATCCAGCTGCAGACCCGCAGCACCACCAAGTTTCAGAACCCCAGCGCCAGAACCGGAAGTAAGGGGCGGAGCTTAGGTTCTAACCATAGACAGTAAAAGAAATGGACACAGCGACCCCGGGTGCTTCTCAATATCCCTCCTCGTCTCCTCGATCCTCGATGTCCACCCGATTGCCTCATAGACAGTAAACGATTGCCTACGAGCTTCTACTTCTGTCTATACGGTAATTTCTCTACTGTGCGACAGAGCGTCCCGTGGTTATGACGCAATCGTTAGCCTATTTTTACAAGAATGGCTTCTACGGGGCCATAACGGAAGATACAAAGTAATGGAGCCTTTTATACATTGTCGTGTTTCTTTAGAAATAAATAATGGACAAATGGAGTCTTTGGACGCTTCAGATGTAAAGTTATTCGCTGTCAAAGTGACGCCAAAATGAATGGGAGTCAATGGGATGCTAACAGCAGGTGATAGCCAGCTACAATGGCGGCCCCCGGAGGCAGCTTCAACTTCCGGCTGATGGATTACCCCCTTGGTTCTAACACCAGCGCCAGGACCGGAAGTGAGGGGAGGAGCTTACGTTCTAAACCGAGTAACGCCACCTAACGTTTTGGAGCGTAATTTGCTTAGACACGAAACGGCAATATTACACACGAAACGTCATACTTTATACATATTATAATGATACATTAAAGGTATAGTACAATAAGCATTTTAAAACATTGATTTTGTGTAATATAATTCTATATAGTTATCCGTTTCATTATGAGAGTTACTTCCTGATGGTGAAAAATAATGCTTGAAACTTATGGTCATTTTATATAAAATATACTTTATTTCACAAGAACATGTGCAGCATGCATTTTCTTTATGTAAAATAATGTCAAAAATCTAAAAAAAGAGAGAAAATCCGGCATTATTTTAAAAGAAACAATAAAAATGTACCGTACTTCAAATAATAGCCGAGTCCCAAATAGACGATTGTCTCTTTACACGCCTGGTGTGGCTGCAGGTCTGGGTAAATATAAGGCCGGTCTCAAATAGAGGTCGGGTCTGTTTTTTAGTTTCAGGTTGTATTAAATCTTCTAAAACCCGTCAGATCGTCCGCTTTTTGGCAGCCGCCAAAGCAAATTTTTGTCCCGCCAAAGCCTATTTTGATCGGTGATTGATGTAGAATAGAATGACTGCTGCGCATGACAGGGCAGAGCAGAGAGAGAGAGAGAGCGCGCGCGCACTCTCACGTCTTCAAACAACACGAGCGCTGTCTTGCTCTTTATTTGTCACATACCAGTTATAGTTCATACAACGAGCAGTGACTCACTGTGTAATAAAAACATACCCTAAATATTATTTAAAAGGTGCAACAATTTTAAATATTTTTAAATACTTGCAAAAATAACCATGCTTGTGTCATTGTAAATAATTCCGCCCCTCCCTCACTTCCGGTTCTGGCGCTGGGGTTCTGAAACTGGTGGTGCTGCGGGTCTGCAGCTGGATATATCTCGTGGCTACAGAAAAAAAGAGACTGCAACCGGACCCATGCGAAAACAAGGATACATATTACATGATGTACATGTACATTACAACAAGGACAATACATGTAAAACAGTTAGTCACGCAATGCTGACGTTGTTAACATTAACAATTTGAGAACAAAGTATAATACAATAAGTATAATTCAAAGTATAATCGCGTATTATTAGCGATTTTTAGATTCAATCAGCACGATTTACTGCAATGTAAGAACCAGAACAAAAGTGGATGTTACTTACTTGTTGAGATGACATTTTCCGGTGTAAATTATGCTCATACTTCCAAAAAGAATCATCTGTGATTCTGAATGCCAGTATCCACATCGGCGCGGTGACTGACAGCTGCACACACACACTCTCCTCAAACATCCACGCTGTGCCATGTCGAACTACAACTCACGTAGAGTTAATAATTCCGCGAATAACTGCGATTGCAGATTTCGAACAGAGATGGCGACAAAGAGGAAAAACTGCGGACTGCAGTTTTAATGAAATAATGCCTTATAATTTTGCATCTTTCCCTAGAAAACAAGGGAGGTGGTGGATTCCACCGCCCTTTATTGTAAATACAGCAGGATCTCACAAATAAAGAAACCCAAGAGAAAGAGATCGGGTCAGTCTTCTATCCACTTTTGATACGCTGGTACGAGACATTTAGAGTTCAAAACAGTCTTTTTAATGATCTCATGTCTTCTGTTATTTTTCAGAGGATGAACGAGAGTGGATGGTGTGTGAGGGATTTCAGTTCATCCTGAAACTTCAGGCCAAGGCTTTGGTCAGTCTTGGTGTTTGCATGAAATTTGAGGTTAGTAGCTTTACCCCCGGTTTCACAGGCAAGGCTTGCCTTGACCTAGTCCCAGACTTAAATGCATGTTTGACCTGTTTTAACTGAAAGCAACTTGCACCGACATATCTTAAAGGTGTGGTAGGGCTGGGCGATAAATCGATTTTATCGATTAACTCGAATGTGTAGTTTACGCGAGTTTACGCCGATTTTTTTGAATGAAAATCGGTTTTCTCTTTAACAACCGCCGACGCGCCCATCTGGGCTCCCGTAGTTCCGACCGGGCTCAGCGCTTGGCATGATAGAGATACACAAACAACATGGCAAATGAACAAGACCGCGGCAGCAGAAGCACACCCGCCGAAAACATTTACAAACTGAATCTGCAGGGCAGCCAACTCTCACGAGTTCACTGTGAGAGACGCAATTGTCACTTTTTACACGCTCTCACGCACACATCCATTTTCTAACACAGAGAAACATCGCGCAGAAAAGATCAAGAGGACACTGACACCGACAGACTAGACAGAGCAGGTTACTATTGATATGAAACAGATTCTCAGCTCTCAGATTCGGTCAATTTTAATACGAAATTCAAACAATAAACACAGACAATTTTGGCGCTTGTAAATGTGACGTGAAAGATCGCTGACAGATCTCAGTTCAAGCGGCACATGAACCGATCATCTGTTACTCTTTACTAAGTACTAACTTACCCAAATGTAGCTAATAAAATCGATCGATCAGTGTTTTTCAACCGCGGAAAGATGTCCATAAAACAGCTGGAGAACAACATATGTCACGTAACGTTACATTTACCTCAGGATGCCTTTTAATGACCCATAGCACGCATGTTAGTTGGACTTAAAATAATTGCTATAGAGAGGAGTATTTTGCTAAATATGGTAACTATATTACACATTTATTATATTTTACCTATATCATTAAAATATTATAACGTTGTTTGTTATTATAAAAAACGCATTGTTTAATTTGAGTTAGTTTTAACCTTTAATAATAATAGCTGACACAGGGCTCTCTGTATGTTTACAGCATTAGGTGATTTATTTTTGGAGAACAATTAACATAACACATTAGTATCTACTGTACCTAATATTTATCCAGAGGAATTGATATTGAATCAATATCAGAATCAAAATCACAAGAATTGAAATTTGTGTTAAGCAATAGTAGCATACCAGTCTTTTTGTACCATGTAAACATTGTGTTTATAGTTAATAAACTTGATACAATTATGTTTAGTTACTAGGGATGTCACGGTACCAAAATTCCAGTAGTCGGTACCGATACCATTAAAATGTTACGGTTCTCGGTACCAATTTCGGTACCACAGCAAAATCAGTTTGAACTATTTTTTTTTTTTATTATTATTTATTTAACTATTTGAAAAAAATAGATATATATTAAATTCAATTCAATGACTTTATTATTTATGATGGTAAATTTATGAAAGGATTGAAGGCTACATGCTGTTTAAACGAAAATATTGATGATATTGAGAAATATTGCTTATAAAAAGTCAAGTGAAAAATAAGCAACCTTCTATGCACACATTATTATTATTATTAGTAGTAGTATCTTGAAATAATGGAGACGTAGTTAAATCTATTGTACAGTAGCCTAATATAATTATTTCTGTCAATTTCTTTAAGTTAAGCCAAACTTTTATTTTGACGGGTTGCCGTGAAGACCTTTGAGTTTCTGTGCGTGTATGATATGACGATAGTTTTTCTCAAATGAAACGGTAAAATGCTCATGAAGTGACTCTCGGAGATGAATGGAATCATAAATCATGTCATCATATCGTGAGGCAGCAGAGACTGAAAACAGCGCGAGCGTCACTCGATCGTGCTTGTGTGTGTGTGTGTGTGTGTGTGTGTGTGAGGTAACGTTTAATGAAACCGCGCGTCTGCGCCGTTCATTCACACAGAGACAAGCAGAACATGAAGGGTTCATATTTAAATAGTCGTTTTGCAGTTTAATATACACAGACACCACATCAGCAGCGCCGCCGGTCGCCATGTCTCAGCGCTTTCATGAAGCGGACGCAACTTCACGCCCTTCGTGCATGCATGCGCGCGCATCCAGAACCGGGTTTGACTGGGTACTCGGTACCACCGGGACTTGGTACCGTGACGTTTAAATTTTTTTAGTACCGACTTGGTACCGAAGTACCGAATATTTTGACAACACTATTAGTTACCAAATAATTTGACAATCACAATAAACTTATTGTGATGCAAGTTTTTTTTTTTTTTACACATCCCCCCAATCCACCCATTTTATGTTATGTTACATTTACACTATTTACAATGACAGGGCCTGCCCTCTTGTCTTTTTGGCTTGTTGTTTCTGATTACACTTTAATCCAGATAATATCACAGAAGGGAATATCAAAACAAAATAAAGTTAAAACTTGTTTTGAACAATTTCTTTGTCATCTGCAGATTGATTTTAAGTAGGGAGAGAAAAAAAATCGATTTAAATCGTAAATCGAATTTTTTGTGAAAAAATCGGGGATTTTTTTTTAGGCCATATCGCCCAGCCCTAAAGCCTTGTTTATACTCGACGCGTCCGCAAGAGCGCGAAGGTGCGCACGGCAAAATGACGTAATTGCGGTGTGGGCGGTCGTGCGGGTTGGGTGCGCAAGACCCCATTTCGCCTGGCGGTGTGCACGGCACTTTTTGTAACATCGCGCGCGGCGCCGCATCCGAAGATGAACGACTTCGAGCCGAATCAGGCCGAACTGGTACGTCTGTACCAGCATGTTTATGATCCTTCTATACACAGAGACATTTGCATTGATGGGCGACCATAAAAGCCTCTCATTTTGTTAATATAATGAGGCTGTAAAAGCGAACTGAGCTGACCTATTCGTTGTGATGTTTAATCTCCTCGACAGCCTCTGTAGTCCCATTTAGCCTTGTTAGCAACCGCCATTTTCACACGTAACATCTTAAAAAAATAACGAGTGTGGTAATTTTTATGTATTTTATGTTGTAGAATAAAACTCGAAAGTAGGGATGCACGATGATATCGGGACAACATCGGTATCGGCCGATAAAAGCTTAAAATGACCATCATCGGCATCGGCCGATATGAATATTTCTGCCGATGAGTCTTGCCGATAGGGTGGCGTGTTTCCGATGCGCACGTGACGACCGTGAACGAAGCATGAGCGCCAGCAACTTCCAACTAGGGGTGTGCGTCTCACGCGGTTTTTGATCGTGGACGATTAAAATGTCTCCACGATATGCTGCTTTTGAAGAAAAATCATAGTATCGTGCATTCTATCAGTTCAATTCTGGCGCCTTCATCTCAACATACTGTACAACGCGACGTACATTCACATCACATCACATGTAAATGCAGAGGTAGAGTTACACTCACGGGACACTGCAATTCACAAAAGTTCATTATTTGCATGTGCGTCAAAGTCTTGCTAGTTAAACATGTCATTCGCGTGCTGATGCGCTGTTCTAACATGCGTTTTTCTGAGCGTGTACACCCGACGCTCACAGGAACTAAAAGCCTGTCACAGCGCCTGCATACTGGACTGATCTTTCGAGTCTTATTGCGCTGATACTGTCAAATACACACAAGGTTTACATAAACAAAGTTGGTTATGTCTAAAGTGAAAGCAAACAGAGAAAATCTGCTTGTCAAATGCGTGTATATTAGACGCGTCGCGTGCAGTTCTTAAAGAGACAGTAATAATATGCTGCCGCTTGTCCTTAAAGAGATACTGCACCCAGAAATAAAAATTCTGTCATTATTTACTCACTCTAATGTTGTTCCAAACCTGTATTCATTTCTTTCTTGTGCTTAAATATACTATGGAAGTCACTGGAGTACAGCAACTGTTTGGTTAGCCACATTCTTCCAAATAACTTATTTTCAACAGAAGAAAGAAACTTGAGAGAGTAAATGATGACAATTTACATTTTTGGGAGAACTTTCCCCTTTAATGTTAATAAAACAACAAAACACAGAGGAAATCACTCACTGCTCTTGACTGAGAACTTTAATAGAAGCTTTAATAAGCTTTTTTTGCACTTAAAACCCCCCCCAAATATATCAGTATCGGCATCGGGCAAAATTAGTTTGAAAATATCGGCATATCGAATATCGGCCAAAATCCAATATCGTGCATCCCTACTCGAAAGTGTCTCAAAAGAGCTTGTGTTCACCACCACAGACCTTAGTTCAGCCATTTAACCAAAACCCCGTTCAAAAAACCCAATGACTTCGGGACGATGGAACCAGAAGTGCTAAAATGCTAACTCGCTTCAGCGTTTTGGCCTACAAAGTGATGTCATACGGCGCTGACCGAGAATGCATTTTTCCTCGTGTATGTATCTGAAAGTTTTTTTTTCCTTTGGCTTTAACCTCGTCCACTGCTCAACACACAACAGTAAATTAAGCTAGATAAATAAAGTTTGATACTACACCAGAAACACAAACTATCGATAATGTTTAAGAGACTCTGTACGCTGTTTCAAGCTCTTCAGATCACATAATCAGTGGAAAATTAATAGAAATAATATTCTTTATAAAGAAATATTAAGTAAATGTGGGAATAAATCAGACACCATTGATAATGAACTCAACATGCATTCTCTTCTCTCTTTCTGAATACTTCCTTTTGTGCAGCAGCTCCGGGCACATGCTTCATCGCGGGGTGACTGGGAAGAAAAAAAATCTACACACTGGTCCAATTTATTTATTTTTTAAATCTCGCTTTGTCACACCATGATTAATAGCTCCATTGGGTTCTATTGTTTCGATTAAAGAGTGCCATCGCGTGGTACATTTGCTTCACTTCAGTGTATCGCACTCAGTGTGAAAGGCCCTCAATAGATGACAAGAAAAACTGTCTCTGTAAGATGTCATATTTTGTTTTGACAGACAGAAGTTCTATGGAATTTCTGGAAGAAATACCTGCAGAACACACGGCAAGCTTTCACCGAAAATGCAGTATACACTCCAAGATTTACAGTGGTAAGTTTTATGTTGAATTTTAATGTTGAAGTTAAAATAAAATTGTGTAGTGTAAAACAAAACACAACCTCTCTGCTCCAGTGTTATTTTAGTATTATTTATATTCTATTACAGTACTTACAATATTTTCAATTTGCTTTTATGTATTTTCAGTTTTCATTTTAATTTAAAGATACACTATGTAAAAAAAAAATTGTGCAAAATTTAAATTAGTCAATCCTTCATTTAAAACGTTTTTTTTTTTTTTTTTTTTTCGCCCTGATCACTATAGTAAGCCTATTATAAGTGTTATATTTTAGACCTGTCGGGATGGTTATTACGGGAAATTGCGTTCATCAGGGTATCCGCGGGTCCTTAAAAAGTCTTAAATTAGATTTTAAAAATGTATGGCCTTAAAAAGTCTTAAAAAGTCTTATTTTGACTTATGAAAGGTCTTAAATTTTCAATGGCAATTTGAGTTAGACATATCTAAATGTTTTCCAAATTAAAACTATCTAATTAGCGTACTTTTTTATTTACTATTCGTTCTTTGTGGATTTGCTCGTTCACGTGACATTTCGCGTCACATTCGCGCCAGCATTACGTCTGTCTCCTGCACGCGAAACAGCAGGAGAGGAGAAGAAAGCTGGTTAATTTCAGTTTAATTGTAAGTTCATTCTTTATGTGCGTAGTGGTGTGCGATGTGTATTGTCTATTATGATATTGTAATCATTGTTTTACTTTAACGTTAACTATGTACGAGGGCGCACTGCGAGCTGACATCGCATTTGTCTCTCATGCTTGCTTTCACTGCGTGATGTGTCAGTGCAGTTATAGGTATGTTCCCTAATAGACGTATAAAGTTTTTGTATTTTATATATCATATGTTGTTATCATACAATATTACATCAGCAAGAGGGCTGTTTTCCCGTGCACAATAGCAAACATGATATTTATTTTATATAACAGTTAAATTAACATTGTTACATTTTATAAACAATATTGTCAATATTGTTTGTTTTCCCTTTATTTCGCTGACGAGAATTTCAAAATGAAACCGTAGCAGAGTCTCAATGCAAAAGACAGCGATGATTTCTTGACTGAAATCCGCGTTTTGAACGAATCATTTTAACGATTCAATGAACAATCACTTGCAGTTCCTGAATGAATCAGCCGTTTGAACAAATCGTTTATGAATGACTCCCTGAGACAGTGACTTGCCGCCACCTACTGGCGGGTTTAGTTTCACATTTAAAGTACCCTGTAATTAAAATGTTACAATTAGAAATCAGTTCATATTTAAATATTTAATTAAGAATTGAAAGAATTGAATATATCATAGCTTTATTTATGCAATTGTAAATGGAGTATAAATATATTAATGCCAGTTCTGATGCTGCTTCTGTGTCTCCTCTGCACTGCAAAGATGGATTTTGATTTAATGATTTAATATAACTGGTAACAGTGGTATTGTGTTATTATTCTAATATAATTTAATTTGAATGTTAGAATTTGACATAAAAGGTGATGCATACCTCGAAGTAAAAAAAAAAAAAAAAGTCCATATATGGGTGAAAATGCCCCTGGAATTAAATTTAAGGTTGCAAATATTGCCCTTTAATAAAAAAAATTTAATTCCTTTCACTGCTGTGAACTGACCACTGCATAGAATATGAAAAATATGAATATCTTCGTGAGTCAGCTGTCAACAACAGGCCTAAACCAGCCATGGTACCAGTACACAAACACAATCAGAAAAATATCATCTAATTATCATCAACAAAACTTTGAAAATATTGAGAAATTTTTTTTTCAATATTGCGCACCCCTAATGTAAGGTATTAATTTTGATTTCTTCAGGTCTTAAAAAGGTCTTAAAAAGCCTTAAATTTGACTTTAAAAAGTGTGCAGATACCCTGGTTCATGCATTTCTCACCTGTGCATGTCTCCTCATATCCGTAAATGGAGACGGTCGACGTAGAATCTCGAATCTTTAGTAAGGTATTTTATTGAACAGATAAATTGCCATATGTAGCAGATGTCATTGTAAAGGTATTTCATCTATCAGATTTGATCTATTGTGAAGGGTCATTTTATTATGGTTGCAGTGCTGTGCTGGAATTCATTTTCAAGGAAGTACCGTGTCTATTAATGGGTAGAGCTACAGTAACGTCTTTAGCTAGTCAGCTCGAGATTCTTTTCATCTAAACTGATTATATCCAGGGTTCCCGAGGGGTCTTAAAAAGCCTTAAAAGCATTGGAAATATTATTGGAAATAATACCTTAAAAAGACTTAAAGTCTTGAATTTTGATGTCTGGGCAGGGAACTACACTAACATTTTCCACTGGTGGCACTTGCGCTACTAACTTTTTCAGTTACTAGCGCAAAACATGATTTGGTCGCACAAATTATTTATATAGTAAGCCGCTCTGGATAATAATGACCAATAGTGAAACTGTATTGCATACAGATGTGCTTTTTATTTTACTCTCCATCTTTTAAAACACATGCCTTCTTGTTTTCTTTAAAAATGGTTGGGATAGATTTACTGCAATAGAAAATACAGTAGCCTACACAATAAAGTGCTAAATTAATTTCTTTTGGATTTCACCATGCTATGGTTGGCACAGATGGGCAGACTTCTGAACTCTTAAGGAAAAGTAAAATAAATATAATATGTCATTGTGAAGCTTCAATGATTCGTGTTTGAATTGTTTTGACGCAGTTACAAATTTGGACAGTCCTGCAATTGAAGGCCCACAGAATTTACAGTAGGGTTGCACGATATTGGTAAAAAATGACATTGCGATATTTGATTTGTCTGCGATATATATTGCGATATAAAAACAATTTCACCAGATGACTTGAATAGCTCTACTTGGAAAGAATGAATCATTCTAGAATGACTCTTGAGTTCAGTGTTGGACAGATCAGTTGTTATTTTAACCATTCATTAAAGTGAATCGGTTCAAAGGAGTCAGTTCGCGAATCGGACGTGTCATTAACGGACCACGGCACACGTTGTGTGATTATCCAGGCAGTTTAGGACATCGCACAAGATTTGTCTCAACACAGAAAACATTTCATCACCAGATAGATTTTTTGTTTTGTTTATTGAAAGAGTGGTTTATGCCATCTGAATGTGTGGAAAGCTTTTCAGAGAAGATGAGGCAACGTTATTTTAGCACAATTCACAACCAGTGGTAGTTCAGAAAAAAAAAAACTTCGGTCTTCCGACCTTTTACCATCGTGTATTCTCAAAGATATTCAGTCAACTCAATTCATTATTTTGAGCGAGGGAGGGAGAGAGAGCGCGCGCGCGACTGGGGCTTTCACTCTCTCTGCTCGTTCTCTCAGTTAAACAAGCGCGAATCCGCGAAGCCAACTTGATGTGTTGAATGCTCAGAGCGCGTTATAAAACGTATTCTTAAAATACACATTTCTGTTTTAATAAATGCTCATAGTAAATCATAGAATATTGCCTAAAACATTAGGTAGGTACAAAAATAATCAAACGGTGATACATTTGCGACCCATTAAAAATTAGGGTCGCAATGGCATTTCAAAAGGTCGCATATGCAACCATTTTGGTCGCAGTGTAGTTCCCTGTGTCTGGGTCTTAAAAATGTTGCTGTATGTATGTTCTCCGTATTGTATTTTTCCTCAAAAGTTTCATTTGTCAACCACGATTATTATGATTTTCGATGTTTATTGTTTAGGGGTCTCTCAGTTCCCCATATTCCCACCATGGAATAAGTAGCTAGCTAATGTTAAAAAACAACTTAACATTGTTCGGCAAACTTTCTTGTGGCCTACTGAAATGTTTTTATTTTTCACACCTGCTTGGCTTATCTTTTACCCATTCCACATTTGAAAAATAAATGAACACAAGTTCAAGGATTTAGGTTTTTTTTTGCTGGTGGGGACGTAAAATAGGTATTAATTTTTTATATAAATGGTCTTAAAAAGACTTGAATTTAACTTGAAGAAACCTGTATATCTCTTAAGCCTAGTAGTGAATGATTTATGGGCAGAAGGATAATCTCCCTCTTTTTTATGGTTATGAGAAAGAACCATATTCATCCGCACTGTCACGCAGAACTGAAGCACAACCAAAACATGTTCATTAAAAATCTGCAAAAGGCATGCAGTTTTGCTTTTTAACTGCGAGAGGGCCAAAAGTTACAATGATTTTTACCCGTTTTAATTAACAGTAACCACTGCTCTGCTTTCTTCCTAATGTTTTTTCCTCAAGTACATGAAGCCGAAGAGTGAGCCAGAGTCTGACACTCAGAGCGAGCTGTCATTTCACAGTAGTGCGGTTTCTTCTTCAGAAACAGAACTGTCAGCCTCGGGTAGGAATATGATTACTTTCTGTCAGCTGGCACATTTACACCTTATTTAAAGTGTCAGTTGAGCTGCATTTTGTTTTTCTCCTGCAGGTGACACCACTGATGTACAGTCATCATCATTATGTTCAGAAGCTTACCAACATACATGCACTCTTATGAACATGCCACGGACACTGGCCCTGTGCTATCTGGCTCTGCTGTGGGTCCGAGAGGCCATCACTCTGGGTGACTTACTGAGGTTTGGAGTACAAACACTGCTTATTTCAACACAAATTGCCTTTCCAACCCATTTACCTTATTGTTCCGAATATATATATATATATATATATATAAATTCTTGTAAAATGATTCTGAAAAAAATGTGATCGTCTTATATTTAGGGTCAGTAATACACCCGCAACAACAGGGAGCGCAAAATACGTGTAAAACGAGTGCAGCTCAAATGCAAATGCAGCGGACTCATCAAACATCTCTCATTTAAGCAGCAAAGATATACAGTGTAATGTTAGAAGATGGTGAGGCCAAAAAGACTTAGTCTTAAAAATGCTAACAGTTAAAGAAAAGCTTACCACGGTCTTAAAAACGGCCGCTTCAAAGAAATCGACAGGCAAATGTACCAGCACGCAGCTGAAAAAAGAAACGAGGGCACTGGATATTGCCAAAGAGCTGAACATACCCAGCAGTGATGCCCCTCACTTCTTACCTCGGCCATGCACTGAAATGACTGTCCGCCAACCTCCATGAGGCAGCTGCCTTGAGTCGGCGTAAGAATCATACGGCTTAATGGATTAGCATTACTCTGTCGTACAAGTGTTGCTCAGCGCGTGCCCTCCGACTTCAGGGAGAAACTGCTGTCTTTTCAGCGCTATGTATGTGATCGGCCTGAGGAAAAAACATTCATCTCGTCTGGATCAGATATGTAATGCGGATCAAACACCTGTGTTTTTTTAACATGCCAACATCTGTCACTGTACATAAAAAAGATGAGAAATAAGTCATCGTGAAATCTAATGGAAATGAGATCTCAATTTATTTTTATGTTATGCCATGAAGCGTTTATTTTTAAATTAGATTGTCGGGACATTTTGACTAGTATTTACCATACTTTTAATATAAAAATAAATGAAAAATATGCAATATTAGAATTAATTTTCAATTAAAATAATTTTCTTTACAAAAGACAAGATTTAAAGAAAGCCTTTCCAAAAGGTACATCTTGAAAAAGGAGGGGTCATCTTATAATCAGGGTCGTATATTCGGAACAATACAGTACTTCAAAATGTGACTTTTACGAGTGAAATAACATATAGGGCAGGTTATGATTCTATCCATTGGGAATTGATTGGATTTTTGGCTATTAGTTAACATTATCCAGTAGCCCGCACGTCCTAAGCGATGCTAAGTAGGGCTGCACAATTAATTGAAATAAAAGCAAGGTTGTGATATGGCTTAGTGCAATCACCAAATTTCTAAGTCTGTGATTTTATTAAATATATGTGCTGTGTGTTTCAAAGTGAAGCAACACTTTGCTCTTTTACACACATGCAGCTCATGATCTGGTGCTTTCATTCTCGCAGTGGCTTGGTTCACAGCATATCTGCATCTACTCTGCTGATTTTGGGTCACTTATAACAAGCATTCAGTAACAGCATATGCCAAATTCTGAATGAGAAGTGCTTAAAAACCGGCCTCTCTGTGGTTTTCCATCAAAATAATGTGTAAAAATTAAAGACAGTTTTTCTAATTTTGTACTTGTACTACTATTTTCTTATAGTCGTATTGATACAAACTCGCATTTTGGACCAACACAGCAAACCTGTAGCTTTAAAAAATAATACTAATAATAATTCCTAAATCATGCAGCTCTACTTTGGGGTGAACTAACCCTTTAAGATTAAGGTTATAAAGACTGTTTTTTCTTTCTTTGGAATAACATGCACCAATGAATCATTCTTCATTTACATGCATTTAAATGGGATTTTGATGTCATGCTGACTCAATGTGTTTGATATGTTTGCTTTGGACAATTTATAGGCCCAAGTTTTTCTCCTAAGCTATATTTCTGCATGGTGTGCAGCATCAAATATTGCTGTCAGTCTTTCCAGCCTGTGTATTTAGTTGTATTATTAGTGATGACATGATGGTTTTTACACTTGTCATTTGAAAAATTTGATTTTGCAGGCTGGTCTCAGAGAGACGTGTCCCTTATATGGACATTCAAGAGGCTTTTCCAGAGGAGATGAGACTGTTTGGAAAAGATGTCCATATCTTTCAAGTTTGGGTGAGAATGAGACAACCAGTTCACACTTCTTCAGTCATAAATCAGTGTGTTGTATTTCTAATAGCCATGACTTCTACAGCATCTTCCGTCCTACTCAACGGTCCATAGAGAAGCTTTTAATCTGGCTCAGATCATGCAATTACCCTCCTTCCCAACGGTTTCCCAGGATTGCCTTCTCCACCCACTTCCACTCACTGTCCGATATCTGCTGGATGCGAACCTCCCAGGTGAGTGTTTTTAACTGTAGTGGAGAGGTTGTGGCAAATGATGGTTTTAGATTTGAAACTAATTTATCCAACACGCATAATCCTCTTTTTATCTTTTTGTTTGATATGTCTCTGATCCTCCTCAGATGCCCTTCATATTTGGGTCCACAAGGTTATAAGGGGGGCAGCTATGGATGACGAATCATATCTGACCTTTGACCCCAAAAGAGAGAACCCTGGTCTCTTGCGCTATGAAATTCAGGCAGCAGCTGTCATCATTGTTGCCATGAAGCTCCTTTTCAAGTTGGATGATCATGTGGAGTGGTGCGTCACTTCATAACTTTTAACTTGTTATCTTTAGGGGGGGAAATTTGACTTTACTGTCTTTGTCAAATAAATCTTTGCTGATTCTTTTTTTTCATTAATGTCTCAAGGAAGTTATCTGAGGAAGCGGCCAAGAAGAAAAAGACAAGTAACTATTTTACTATTTTTATTTTGATGTGTATCATTTTTGTTTTGTTTGTTTTTTGTGGGTCACAACATGCTCTCATAAGCTTTTCACAGTCTTCAGGTTAAAAGGCTGGTTTGAGATAGTACAACCCGTCTTGGAGAAAGCCAGACAGAATGAGGAACATGAAGAAGCCCTGTAAGACCCAATTATTTCAATAGTTTCCATGACTTTTATTGACAAATCTTTTACTATAATCTTTTCTGTTCTTCTCTTCCAGGCGGCGATGGAAGCCCACTAATCCTTTCATTACATCTCTGCAACAAAAGAGCTTGATCCTCAAAAAAAGACGTAAGCTGGTCTGGTCACATCTCCGTAATGATCTCAGTTGTGTGTCTCTGTCTCTCATCCAATGCTGTCTACTTTCACATCTCCAGGTGTGGCTGACTATTTGGAGCAGAGATTTCATAAGTTAACTGACTCTGGACCAGAGCAACTGCCTTCCACCACAAACCCTTACTCCAGCTTTCGCTTCAGCTGGGGAAATGAGGAGGGTTCAGATGGACCCAGTATGTATAACAGGCGTTTGGACTGTACCTTTAAGAAAAATGGTGTCAAGTACCTCGCCAACAGAAAATACTGGCATCCTGAATTGAGGTTATGCGTTAAGAAGTGAGTCATCGCAAATGCTTTTTTTCAATTACATATTATAATACTATATTGTGTTTTAATAGAATTTATTGTATATTTTATATTGTGTAAAATATATTTTCTCATTCACTTTCCCCTTCATAGGTCATGCGGTAATCATTTCTCAGAAATGGAGCCCTGGTTACCCAGGATGTACGTGTGGGTCCTTGATCTTTTCTCTTTCATTCTGGGGGTCCGTCAGGCAGAAGTGTACCAAGAGGTCCTCAATGTTGAGCGTCGCTTCTTGAGCAGAAGTCATCAGTCTAAGATTGAATGGACTTATTTTTCCCTCACAAAGAAAAAAGGAAAAAAGTCCAAAACTGCAACCCGTGTTGCTAAAGAAAAAATCACTGAGACCACTGACAGAGTATGAAAT
This sequence comes from Rhinichthys klamathensis goyatoka, assembly GCF_029890125.1. Lineage (NCBI taxonomy): Eukaryota > Metazoa > Chordata > Actinopteri > Cypriniformes > Leuciscidae > Rhinichthys > Rhinichthys klamathensis. The sequence goes on from NW_026607043.1 coordinate 1,338,039, forward strand.
GTGCACATCGGTTTCCAAGAACCCTTTTGTTCCCCTTAATCAAAATGGCAGCAACCATTTTTTTTTTTTTTTTTTTTTTTGGGGGGGGGGGGGGGGGGGGTTGTGCAAGATTTTCACGTGCACATTATCTTTTTCAGTAGTGTCTTGCACAGTTTATATCTGTTATGAGAGTATCTATTTCCTTCAAAAATGTGTTTTTTCTTCATTGTATATTTTGAATTTACTTACATTGGTTGTAGCTACACAGATGAACCAGCAGGGGGAGTAATGCGTCTCATAATTGAGTGATAGATTCTTTTGTCCTGCAGCTTACTAAATTTGTTTTGTCTGTTATTTGTGTGAGCAAAATTGATAGTGATGGAAAAATAAGTAATTCTGCTGGGTAGATGTACTGCTTGAGGGTTTTGCGTCTGAGCAGTTTTCTTTGTTCGTGCAGTCTTTGTCTTAATAGACCTGGGTAAAGGAACAAAAGCCATTTCACACATTTTTAGTCCAATAAATGACTCATGTAGGAGAATGTGGCTTATATTTGGTCATACTATGACTTAAAGGAACTATATACATATTCCTCCACTGCTCTAGATGCATGTATTGTGGCCCACTGCTGTCACGAAATTAAACTTTTCGTACATGTCCTTTCAAAATGCCTCAATTGTGTCATATTATGTTGCCAAGTGCTACGTTTGTCTTTCTTAATCTCAGAAATATCACCTATTGAAATAACACAATGTGATAAAGCTACTGATGACAAGAGTTCATATTGTTATTATTTGTATGCACATGAATTCTTTTTTTTTATTATTACTTTTGCTGCTTTGACAGGCTAAAGATATTTATTTGCCAAGTTGATGGACACCTATATTCAAGAATGTTTTGGAAACGCTTTATTATAATTGCGTTTTTGCTCTCTTGTACAAAACCTAAAACAAAGGAAAACTTTTGTTTTTATGTTTAAGCTTTTTGACCGAAGAGTATAATCCCATTGGCTAAAAAGGAATTGGATTATTTCAACCAAGAAATAAAACGTGGTAAATCCAGAGAGATAAACATTAGAACAGCAGGGCATGAGTGATGGAGGGAGGAAGAAATATGAGAAAGACTGGGGCTGGGTGTGAATGGAAAACCAGGGCGGAGAGCCTGTGTGGTGTCATGGGTGTTTTTCTGGCACTATTCCTCAACCAAACCAGCTGACAGCGTATGTGCATGTAAACACTGTCCACATGCTTTTCTGCACGAAAAGTCCTGACGTGCACAAACATGTAGCCTACTAACTCTCACAGACACATTCTTGTTTCCAGCGAAACAAATGGCCCAGCATGCTTTTCAGGGTTGTTTTCCCTTCTCACGTGTAGAGAGACCGTTTTCCTGGCATGTTTTCTGTTTGTCTTGGGCTCTCCCAAACAGACAGCACTATTTTTGAGCTGATCACACTCCATGGTGCCAAACGGAAAACACTCGGTCTGGGGATTGCACTCCACGAACGGGGTTTAACCTTTGCTTACTGGCCAGTGTTCTGTTTACACACAGATAAACAGACCGACACAATTTCATTGTAAACAACCGACAGTCTTATCTTTCGTGTTTTATCTCACACTCCACTTCCTCTCCTCCCCCCACCGCTGGTTCTCTTTCATTCTTTGACGCGCGCCACAGTGCTTTGTGTCAGTATTTGACGCTAAGGTTTAGCTCGATAGATGTATATTTATCAGTCTAATAATGTTAACTTGTCTTATGGAAGTGTTCGCAACCATTTATATAATTTTTCATATTATAAAATTGCAGTTAGAAAAACTCGAAAGGAAAGTGCTAACAGAGACTTTTCCTGTTGGAAGCAGTCGTAAAAGCCACTTCCCGACAAAATCTTGTCTAATTGTAACCTACCTTCAAAGTAGCCTAAAATAAAAATTGTGTAGGCCTAATACTGAAAAATGCAGTTTATGCACATTAAAGGTATTGGTCAAAAATCTGGCCAGTGATTTTATCGTCAATTGATAAACTATCACAACTCTTACTGCTGGATTATGTAGAATACAGACCGTTCAAAACTAAGATTTCTACTTAAAAAAAAAAATAATAATAAAAACATTTAGCTCACATTAAATTGATCAGTGAAGTGTCAGTAAAGACATTTACAATGTTACAAAAGATTCCTAAAGATCTTTTAAATAAATGCTGTTCTTTTGAACTTTCTATTAATCAAGGAATCCTCAAAAATAAAAAAGTATCACAGTTTCAAGAAAAAATATTAAGCAGCTCCTCTGTTTTCAACACTGATAAAAAAATAAGTTTCTTGAGCCAATTCAACATATTATGATTTCTGAAGGATCTTGTGACACTGCAGTCTGAAATAATGGCTGCTGAAAACTCAGCTTTGCCATCACAGGAATAAATCGAATTTTATATTAAAATACAAAACAATTATTTTAAATTGTATTAATGTTTTACTGTATTTTTGAACAAATAAATGCAGTCTTTGTGAGCATAAGAGACTTTCAAAAACATAAAAAAACCAGCCCCCAAATATGCTATTATCATGATACATTTCTCAGAAATAAGAAATAATTGCTTACAGACTGTGTGGACTCATTTGTGCATATGCAACGTTTAGCCTACTTTTTATCTGCAAAAATGCTTTGCAAAATATAAAACAGAATATGCATTTATTACTAATGCTAAACCAAGAAGATGGGCCATCATGAGTCAATGTGCATTTATCCTTTCTTGCACTATGTTGCATATTCAGAAGGAGTGTGATGTGAATATTGTGAACAATTTTTCCATCCTTCTGTGTGAGTCGTGGGTGTGGAGGCGAGCTGTTTGCTCTTAGTCGTGATGGTGCCTCTGAGAATTCATGTAACTTACTCAAAATGCTGAGTAAGTCTCATTCAATAACAAAAACTGTGAGAATAAAGCACCAACGCTCTTACTTTGATCTATGATGTTAATTTACCAATAATATTTATTTCTAACGGCCATGGATGGGAAGATTCGGGCTACGCAAAACGGAAAGCATGTTGCATATCAGAGGTTAAAAGCAAGCCCGCCCTTTTTGGCTGACCTACTTTTTGAGAACTCCACCTATCTGAGCTCAAGTCATTCAGTTCAGACGCGCTGCAGCAGCACACTGGATAAAGCCCCAAAGTTTCAACTGTTTTTCCTCAGCAGCCCAAAGCAGAGAGCACATCTGCCACCCAACCCTCCTCATAGTCATACCCTGTGTTTGCATGCCCTGTTTGGCCTCTCTCTTTCACACACACAGACACACAAACTGCCTCCCCTGGCTAGCAGCCTAACCCCCATACATGGCCTCACTACCCTCCCAAGATTCCACAGTATCTGGGTTCACGCAGCTCACTCTCCAAAACACAAGCTAGTGATGATAGTTGTTGTGATGTATAACACATAACACAGCAAAATTAGGTAATTTTAGGTCTAACAATTTATATAAAGATTTGTGTTAATGGTTTGTGTGCAAAGCAAAGGTTGTACATCTCCAGAACTGTAATAAAATAAAATAATTGTATTTCTCATTAAATATATTTTGACTTTACTGACTTGCACAGTTTATATTTGTTATGGGATTTATTGTTATGAACAGTAGCCTATCTATTTCCCTTAAAAAGTTTTTTTTTTCTTGTATGCATTTTATATTTTGATTAAAAAATAAATATATCACTTACATTGGTAGCTAAACAGATGAATCAGCAGGGAAAAAATATATCCACACTACCGTTTTGGGGTCAGTAAGATTATTATTATTATTTTAAAGAAATTAGAGGCAGGGTAGGACATCCTCATTCTTTTAAATTTTCATCAAAGAATCCTGAAAAATCATGGTTTCCACAAAAATATTTTATATTTAATAATAAAGTGTTTTTAGTTTATGTGCAACTTCTCATGACCTGTTTTCTTGTTCCATCAACACAGGAGATCTGCCTTTCAGTCTTTTGCTTTTGCAAAATGAAGACATGCTCCTTATTTACATGGAATCATCTCTATTAAAGACCTTTGTGTCTTTTCTCTTTACGTCCGACTCCCACAACACCAGTTTCAACAGATATAAAGACAACAGAAAATCCTGACATCAAAATGTAATGAAGCAAAACCAGATGTTGCCTTTTAAACCTCAGAAACGTTTTTCACCAGTAAAAGTTCTCTTTTTTGTTTAAATGTGTTGTTTAGCACTTTGTGGAGGCTTAAGAAGCAATTATTTTGTTATTATGTCCAATTAGTTTAAATTTGTTCCATGGGATTAAATATTTCCAGATCTGCTGCAGAAACATTCAGTCTTTATGATCAGACAAAATGGCTGAACCTTCCCTATTTATACAGAATTAAATATTGAACTTTAATTAGTTGCCTTAGTTTGTTCTCGTCAATTACGTGTTTAGGACTCCACATTATTATTATTGGATCATCTTTGTGGGGGAAAAAAAACAATTATGTAAATTAATGAATTATTATTTAAAATACATTAAGTGTTGCCCATAGACTATAGACTACTTTTTTTAATGAAATCAATGTCAACCATACATTTCTTTTATTTCTTTAATTGCTAAGAACATTACTGAATGTTGAACATAAGGACAGCAAATGTCTTCCTCGGCTGTACAACACATCACAGACAGAGAAATACAATCTCCTCTGTATTTTTCACATGATATCTGAATCTCTGAAGAGGAGGGGGACTGATGAAGCCTTTTGTCTGCTCAGCTCTGCTCACCTAGACAGACCAGCAAAATCACAGCCCTCCTGCAGGGACGCACATTTAGGATATACCTATATGATTTGCACACATTTACACCTGTTCCCACTAATCATTTCAGTGTAAGAACAGCTAATTATCACGAAAAACAGACAAAGAGAGAGACACATAAAGATTAGTGTAGCTACAACAAAGAGATGCAGCACACTCATAGGCTCCGCCCTGGATTCTTTCACAGAAAGCTGTTCCACTGAGGTTCCTGAGTTCAGTTCAGTTGAGTTCACTAAAACTGAGTACGCATGTGGGATATGTAATGATTTCCGGACCGCGCTTGTGACAACTGTCTTTTTATAGAGACAAATACAAATGACAAAAATGGGGTTGTCATAAAAAATGTGCACCCTAGCACAACCGTATTTTTTCTAAAAGTGTTTGTATTTGTTAAAAGGGCGAATTAGATCTCTTTATATATTTCGATATTATTATTGCTATTAGTCCCATTGTTGTTTCATTTTATTATAGCTATTATTCATTATTTTTTATAGGCAGCATCTCACTGTGTTTCCCCTTTGTGCAGTCGCGTGAGGCTGCTGAACATTCATGACAACACTTTATATAATAAAAGCAATACAGACTATCCATAAAAAAACACAGCCATGGTTTAAACAAAATATGTACGATGTGGTTTTCGCTTCTTTATTTCTTGTCTTGAATGCAGGCGTTGGCTCGCGTACTTCCAGTGTGGACTGTGCTCGTCTGCGCATGCCACACTCCGCTGGCACAGCTAGCCAGACGCGTGCGAGTATCTCACGATTCCGCTCGTTCGCTGCGCCGACCTTTCCCCCAGTTCTCGAGCACCGGGTTCACCGGGTTTACACTGACACCGCTGACTCCTCTGAAACGCCCCCCAACAGCCACGCACCCCGTTTCAGCCAATCAGCGAGCGATCACGTACTGATCACGCGCTGCCTGCTTTTCCATTGGTCCGTTTCCGCTACACCTTTGTTTTTGATTGGTAACATGTTACCACCCGCCAGAGTGCACTGAATTTTGTTTCTGTTTTTTTTCCTTCTTCTTTCTGTTGTTTTTTTTTGTTGCGCTTCTGATTCACTCAGCTGAGGTTGGACCTTGCTGTAAAAAAAAGTGGTTAGACTTATGTACCCGGGCTTCGTATCACAGCTGTCTTTCTCGTTGCTTTTAAGAGACGTAACGTTATACATATGCTGAATTTTACTTCTGACTCCGGCCGGGTAAGTTGATTTTATTGACAAAGTGGCTTTACTGCTACTTTTTAGTATTTGCGCATTGACCCACTAATGACATCCGCTTTTGCTGTAACTTAAGTTGTGCCCCATAAAAACAATTCCATGCTCATTGACGGAGAACAGTTGACTTTGAGCAAAGCAATGTTTATAATTTCTGTTTACACACACAAAAAACATACTTGATCGTCTTGACACTTGAAATGAACCACATTCTTTGTGTTAAATTGCTTTGATTAAATTATGTCATGAGCCGTTTGCCGCAATCATTGTTGTACATTTCCCTCCTGCATTAAGCTGCAGTGCTACTTTACGTTCAAACTGTTGTCATCAGTTTTTTTTTTGTTAGCGACCTTATGTGCCCCCTGAACATACTCGAGTTTGAACCTAATTTTTCTCATCCTTAATTTATACATATTGTCAGTTATTTCAGAATGCATTGTTTGTGTTATTACAACAACGTTCTGCATTTTCCTATCATGCTTGGTGTATCATAAGGGCTCCACTTTGACTAAAAGAGTAACCTTAGTGCAAAACGTCTTGATATGGTTAACCACTTAGATTATACTTTTTTTGCATGGCATACTCACATGGTGCACGTCACTCTTAAATCTATATTTGGCGATGGGAGGTTCCCAGCAGCTCACGGTTAACGCTAGGCAAGGCGCAGAGTGGGTGTAGTCGCAAAGTACTGGGGGCCCTTTCTTTGCTTATGAATGGCAGCAGCAGCTTTTACCAGTAGATGCATAACAAACATCACCATCTTGCCACTTTCATTATATGTCATGCAATTAGATAGAATTATAGGAGCCGTTATCTCGATGGTGTCAATTCAGATTCAGTGTGTTGCGGTTTATAAAATAGCCCCCTGTGGCATTAAAATAAGAAATGTGCTTTTTTATAATCTATAGTCCAGTCTTGTGGACATCTGTGAGGTGATGATGGAGAGAAACAGGCATGACAGTGAGAAGTCCTGCTCCTCCACTCTGGAATACAATGACCTGGAGGCTGCGGAGGCTTTGGTGTGCATGAGCTCCTGGGTCCAGAGGACGCACAAGCCTCGCCCACTGACGCCCACCTCAGACTCCTGTGATTCTCTCGCCTTGCAGCCTGAACTCACTGAGTCCCCTAAAGACCTGGTCTCCCTCTCATCACTGGTGAGTGACTCGAAATTGGACTGTGTGAGCATTATAAATACATTTTTCCAAAAATGGTTTGTGGATGCTGCATAAATGAAAGCTGTTATGGCCCACATTATTTCAAAATAGGAAGTGTAGAGTTGCTAGTATACTAGGCTGGAATAAACTACTCAACTTTTGTTCCAGAAAAACTGGTCATCATACACTAAATGACTATCACATACTTACCAGACTTTCAAGTCATTACGAACACAATAAATGAATGCACCTAATTGCTAGGAGACACATGACAAATAAAAACAATATTTGTTCTAAAATCGGCTCAAAATAACAAACATGTTTTGACTGGATAGAATCGTAGTCTGAAGCTACAAAATTGGAGTCTGTTCCCATCATACACTATGTGAATTTCTGTGAAATCAGTCAACTCTGACTTTCCAAAATCTGCAGACTGGCTCTGACTTTCGGCAACTTGTCCAGACTGAAAATCAAAAATCATGTAGTATATTCCAGCCTTAAAGGAAATTCCCAATGCTCAATGCAAATCTCTTCTCTCCCACCAGTGCATGACCCCTCCCCACAGCCCAAGCTTTGCGGAAACTTCAGGCACAGCGGTTCTCGGTACCTCAGTGGCCTCCTCAAGTCTCAAACCACACCCCAGACTATGCTCAGCCTTGACCAACAGGGCTGCATGTCACATCAACTTGCATCCCAGTACCACAGTCCTTCTCAACCCAGCTCCGCCACAGATGGCAGAACAGTCCTCGCTGCGCAGAGCCACCAGTGTTATACGGCACACCGCCGACAGATCCGTGGACCACAACATTCCGTCTCCGACCACAGGGCAGGAGAAGCCATGTTCTGCAGAAATCCCTCTACAGCACACAGCGCCCCGTGCCAACCTCAAAGCAGAACTGCAAAGCTCCAGCAGCCCATGTGACACTGCAGAAACGGAGAGAATGGCCCCTTCTCCTGGCTCCCCATGCTTTGCTATCCCCACTACACAGTCCGCCGTTCCACAGTCGCCCATTTCCAGCCCGCCGGTGCTCTGTCAGGTGTTTCCTGTTAACGGGCAGACTGGAATCATCTCAGCGTTCGTTCAGACTCCAGTTCAGATGCAGACCTCAGGGTCAAAGCCCATTCTTCCACATTCTCAACCGCTTCTGGTGAGCTCATCTGTGGCTCAGGGCACTGTGATGTTTGTAGTCCCACAGTCTCAGGTATCCCAATCCTCCACCTGCCAGCAGAGTGTTGTTACGCTTGGGAACACGAAGCTCTTGCCTTTGGCACCCGCTCCAGTGTACGTGCCCTCAGGTCAGAGCGGCGGAGTGACACAGTCTGACTTCTCACGCAGGCGGAACTACGTCTGCAACTTCCAAGGATGCAAGAAGACTTACTTTAAAAGTTCCCACTTGAAGGCTCATTTAAGAACCCATACAGGTTTGTATCCACTTAGCAGAAAATATGATTTTGTGCTAAAAGGTTGCATCCATAAACATGTTTATTGATCATATCCCTCTATTTCTCAGGTGAGAAGCCTTTCAGTTGTCATTGGGAAGGGTGTGACAAAAAATTTGCCCGTTCAGATGAACTCTCCAGGCATCGTCGGACACACACGGGTGAAAAGAAGTTCGTCTGTACTGTCTGCGAGCGTCGGTTTATGCGAAGCGACCACCTGACCAAGCACGCACGCCGTCATATGACAACCAAGAGGTCTACGGTGTGGCCTAACGAAGTTCGTGACGTAAACAAAATGGCCACTTCCCAAGCACCATCTTCCATACCCCTTAGTGTGCTTCTTCCTGCCTCAAACTAAGTTGAGACTCAGACCACTCACTTCAGTCACCTCAGGACAATATCCCACTGACCATTTAACAGGGGAAATAAAAGAAAACCAAGGCTGCTACACATCCATGTATATAAAACAATGTGACATTGCACTGGATTTTTACTTTAATCATGGTTGTTTACTTTTATATAAGTTATGTCTCCCAATATGTTTTTACTCCCTTTGCCAAAGTCTTTGCATCAGTTCATCTGTTACTTACTCTTGTTGTATATTTGTATATAAATATTACTATCTATATGAATGTAATGTGTATTCAAATTAGCATTTATTGTTGATATATAAATAAATGTTATTGATGTTACTTCTGTTAATTGGACAGTATTCCTGTAATGTGATACTACCTGCAATATTCCATATTATTTAATAATAAACATTTGTAGTAAGAATATAGACTTTGTTTTATTTGGTACCTCTGATAAACAAATGAAAATAAATGACTGAAGTCTAATTAGATACATTTAAGTGTTCAAGGGATTTTAAAAACATGACTTTTTCAAAAACCACTTGAACTGTTTCAAATATGTTTTACAAAAAAAGAGATTAAACTCAGACATGAAAAAACATTAATATGAACATAGCCTGACAAGTGTTAGTCAACGCGTAAAACGTGGATAAAGAAAACAATAAAATCATTACATAGCCACGAACTGGTGTGACGACACAGTTACACAACACCAGCTCACATTGTCATCCCAAAGCACCCAGTAACAAACCTCATCCAATCACATCGCTTCATTGTGGAGCGGTTAGGGGGTGCGACCAATCACAGAGGATGACGAGTTGGAAATATGGAGAGCAGCAGCTTGACTGACAACCTTGGTTTCCGCCCATTTGCCTTACTGACCGATATTTCCAAACGGGAAAAGGAAACATAAAATAAACAAAAACAGAAACCGGACTAAAAGTCGATTTAAGATAAAGTATTTTCTGTTTAAATGATAATTAAACCAAAGTGAAAGAAGTAAATACAAATTGGAAAACTTGACGCTGTCTTTTTGATAAAAAAAAGCAATTGGCGGACGGAATACAATTACTTTTTTTTATTTTTTTATTATACTTTAGAGAATCGTTGTATTTATTATAATTTACGATAAAACATGAATATATGATAGTAATAATAGCCTTTTAACAACTTTTCGTTAATGCGAACGGCAAATTTTAATATAGGTGAAGCGCGCCCCCTGCTGTCTCTAGCATTACAGGTAGGTTAATGGATAATGTCGCATAATATACGAATATTTGTTTTATTTCCTCCACAGTGTTGATCCCACTATCGCATTCAGAGCAGCTAAATGTTTTGTGTGTGTTTGTATATTTTGTTCAGTTTTTATCTTTGCATTGTTATTATATTGTAAAAAATGAAATAGTCGAATAGTCATCGATCAATATCCTAGCTAAATAAGTAATGTAATGTCGTCTGCGAGTAAAATAGAAGATAATGTGTATGCAGCTGATCATTTTTCATATTTTTGTGCAGATGTTTAACTTTGTTACCACAATTTATCTGATTAGAGTTTGTACAAAACATATCCAATATTATCTGTGATTATTGTCCTCCTGCCACTAGGAAGCAGTATCCCAAAAGCATTCAGTATTTTATCCCAGGAAGTGACCTCTTGGGCGTTTCTGTTGTTCCCATAGGTTGTTCCTCGTCCCGCGTCCTGAAAATGTTTTTTTTTTTTTGGTTATAAGAAAACAAAGGATTTCAATATTGTCGCTGTTGTAAAATACATTTTCAACACAGTTTGGGTTATTGTGTTATGCCGACTTTTAATTAATCACAAAGCTCGTAGGAATTCGTGTTTTGGTTTGGCTGTGGTGAGCAAATGGCCTAACAGCTGATAGTTGTTTGTGGTGTAAATGTTTAACGTTAATCATCAGTAAAATACATATAAATGAATCCCTCTTTTTATTCATCGAAGTCTACAGTTGATATTAATTAATGATGCTCACCGTGATCTTTGTGCTTGTTGACAAGAGAAACAAGAAGAAAAGCAAAACACTTTCCGCCATGATTTTATGAAGTTAGTAGTTGTTTTGAAGATCACATATCTAGTGAATGTTTATCATTAAAAAAATAATATTTCAGTTTTTAAGTATTATGTATAATAGCACGGGTTGACCTTATGTATTTTAATTGTTTACTCAAATCTGGCGCGAAAAGTAGCTACTTCCTGGCAGTTTTTTATTGTTGAAAATAGGCTTCGGTTTGTTGTTGGCTTATTATAAAACGAGGCACTGAGAAATGTTTTTCCCCCACTGTTCGGGGATTTTTCCTCATACAGCAGTCGGCATGTTGTTTTACCTTAAACAATATTTATTGTGTGTACTGTTAAATGTGGCATCTGTAGGTAATCGACAACTGCAGACTTGAGTGATTTAAATGACACTACGTTTGATTTTATTTCACCTTATTCTGTTCGAATGGAATTATAAATTATAACAACTCATTATGATTAAGTGTACGGTAACCAGAAATTCCATATCCTGTAAATGTAAGATTTTATTTAGTGGGCAGTTAACCTTAACACACATTTCGCACAATATATTGTAAACGAAATGTTTTTGTACAAAAGATATATATACCTGGGTCTTTTTTTCTTAATTCGCGCCCTTTTAAACCTGCTTGTGTAACTGCATGTTCGGTAGGTTTTGTGTAACACTTGGCATCCCCCCAAATGTTTGAATTTCTCGCGAGGCGTAGTCCTCACGTGACGTCGTGGAGAATTCTGATTGGTTCATGTGATGAAAGATTTAAAAGGAACAAACAAAGCAGTAAAGTTTGCCCTTTGCCTATTGGCTGAGAATGAGCGCCAAGAATCGAAATATCGAATATAAAAGAGTATCCCTGGCATTGGCATTCACTCTTCTATTTCTTCGCTTCAGCTGGACTGTGGACCTTCAAGCTCATACTTTAGCTTTTATTTATTTGCATTTGTTTTAAAAGTTGTTACATAATTTTTTAACTTAACCTCGTTTTCTGTTTTACCCAACGCTTTAATCTTTACAATGATGTCAACTCGCTCTCCACTGAAGGCCAAGAATGAAAACACAGTTTCTGCAAAAATAACTAACATGTCCTTGGTGGACAAAGAAAACACGGTAAGTGTGTTTTTTAGGCGTTATCCAATATCCATACGTGTACGTTAATTCTAAGACACGTAACGTTACTTTAAGTTACTGAGATACTTTATTTTTCGGGAGTAACTTACTAGATCAATGCTAAATACTATGACAGAAGTATTCGGTTGAATTAAGAGCCAAATACTAAACCGTTAGTCATGATGTAGATTGTAAAATGTGTGATTTGTTTTGTCCTCAGCCACCCAGCCTGAACTCCACCAGAATTCTGGCGTCCAAAACGGCGCGCAAAATCTTTGATGATTCAGAGGTACGCTTACTTTAACTGCATCCCTGCACGTTTCTTCAGGATTTACATGTCAGATATATACCAATTTAAACTATTGATTTCTCGAGTGATGTTTTAAAGTGGTAACTTAGATAAAATTTGGCGCCAAGTTGGGCTGGTCCATCAAACCTATCCAGGCCTGTGATGAGAACAATGGCTCGTAAAAACGAATCTAACTGAAGACCATGCTATATGGTAACCTAAAATGGGGGTTTACTGTGTATTTTAAGCCAGTTAATTTATTAGGGTTTATGCTGATTTGGCGGTCGGTATCTCGAGCTGATTCGTTGTGTAAAGTAAACTACGCAGAAATATTGCAAAAAAGTAACGTTACGATTAAAATATACAAAAATTCTGTACATGTTTCTAGCGGTGTTTACATTACCATATTTTATTGTGAATTTTATTGTCAACCGGAAGAACACTCTTGTTTCACCGGCAAACTAGACCGGAAGTAATGGAACTACAGAAAATAGCATGCTAATGCTTTTCATGAAGTTTCTACCTTTTACATTTTTATTATGGGGAAAACGGTTTGGTTACTAAAGCAACAAACCCAGGCGAAAATATATTTTTATCCAAAATGGTAAATATTTTGTAGTATTTAAATGTTGGAAAGTTGAGTGACTTTTTGTTGGGGAAAATGCCTGTAATTTAAATCAAATCTTCAAAATGTGTCATGCACATGAATGGTCGATCATGAAGTGTTAATGTGCATAATTAACTATGCTCCTCCCATTTACATGCAACATAATAGGCACTGGTGATTAAAAGTTTTTTACTTTTAAGGAGCAGACAAAAGTCAGGAAAGGAGCTTTGGTGGAAGAGCCCCTTCTAAAGGAGAACCCCCATCGCTTTGTCATCTTCCCAATTCAGTACCATGACATCTGGCAGATGTACAAGAAGGCAGAGGCCTCCTTCTGGACCGCTGAGGAGGTGAGCTTCAATGTATATTTGATACACCAGAAGAAATTAAAGTTTGTTCCTCATTATGGTTCTTAAAACAATGACATCAAAGCAAGCATACAAGCAGCTTAAGGACATTTTGATTTTTATATTGCAGTGTTTTAAAATATATTTTTTTTTCCCAAGGTTGACCTGTCCAAAGATCTTCAGCACTGGGATTCCCTGAAAGATGAGGAGAGATATTTCATCTCTCATGTTTTGGCTTTCTTTGCGGCGAGCGATGGCATTGTCAATGAGAACTTGGTGCGTTCGGAGGCAAACTTTCACAAGATTTTTAAACTTATGTAAGAAGTCACACTTTTCTTATCGCATGTCTTCTGTTTTTTATTATTTTTTATCTAGGTTGAGCGATTTACTCAGGAAGTCCAAGTGACAGAAGCCCGTTGCTTCTATGGTTTCCAGATTGCAATGGAAAACATTCACTCTGAAATGTACAGCCTGTTGATCAATACCTACATCAAAGATCCCAAAGAGAGGTGAGCTATTAGACACGTGGGAGTTATTGGGGCAATGATGAGTGGCGCAGGGGTACGTACCTCAGCTGATAATGGGAGCTGAGTGTTGACTGCTCAAGATCAGTGGACATGTGGTCCGCTGGTTGTAGGGTGTCAGCACGAAACTATCGCCGTAACTGAGCTCCTTAAACTATGTGCTTGTCTAAGTTCAATCTATTTAGACATTTAACTAATAAATAATGAAGTGTTTGTTTTTCTCCTTTAGAGAATTTCTGTTCAATGCTATTGAGACAATGCCTTGTGTAAAGAAGAAGGCTGACTGGGCGCTCAACTGGATTGGTGACAAAAATGCACAATTCGGTATGTTGTACTAACATACTACTGCAGTTTTTATTTACTAATGACTTTAAATTATGGCCTGAGCTAATTTAAGTCTGTGTTTTTAGGGGAGAGAGTGGTGGCTTTTGCTGCAGTGGAAGGAATCTTCTTTTCTGGGTCTTTTGCTTCCATTTTCTGGCTAAAGAAGAGAGGACTCATGCCTGGACTCACCTTCTCCAATGAACTCATCAGCAGAGATGAGGTAACCATTTAGAAAAGTATTCTAACAGGGGCATGAATGCTTTCGAATGTGTTGTGAGAAAGTTGAAGATGTGATCTTAAGTTTTATTTTCATTCTCTTCACAGGGTCTTCATTGTGACTTCGCCTGTCTCATGTTCAAGCACTTGATCAACAAACCATCAGAAGCTACAGTAAAGAAAATCATCATAAATGCAGTTGAAATTGAACAGGTTTGTGTGCTTGGATAAAACAGTCCCTTTCAGGGTTTCAAGTAGTACTAGTCTTTTTTGGCCTAAGAGTCTTTTTGTGTAGAAGCTATTAGGGGTGGGAATCTCTAGGCACCTTACGATTCAGAGGGCCGTGATTCGATGCTAAAGCGATTTATCGATTATCTGAATCTTTTTATTTTTGTGTGTGACTATAAATACTTTGCTTTAAAAGTACCAAGTAATGACCCATAAAGAATTAAAGTACAATATATTTTATTAACATTGCACAGAACCAACAGGAAAACAAATGTGCCTGAACTGGCAGCATACTTGTAGTAAATTAATAATATAACTACAACGACCGGTACAGCCAAGTGCATTTCCTCCTCTGGGTGGAAACGTGTCATATGGCTTCTCATATTTCGTGTTTCTGAAATATTTTAGTTTTATTCTACAAAACTTACAAATAGTGTGGCTCTTGTCCAGCTCCTTTCCCCTTTCAACTTCAAAGAAGGCAAAATATTTGCACACGTCAGCTTTTAACGAGGAGGGTGTTTAGATTTTGCGCTCTTATGTGCACGCGACAGACGGTCCGGGCACTGCACTTCCGAGTTCTGTCTTTTTTTTTTTTTTTGAAAATAGATTTTTGATATTTGTGAATCGTCCGCATCGCGATGCATCTAAGAATCTTTTTTTTTTTTTTCACCCCTAGAAGCTATGCTTTAAACTGCTTTGAATGAAATGCATGCCACTGGCAAGAAACTCACGTGATTTGTCTTTGTCTTCCTAGGAGTTCCTGACTGATGCGCTGCCAGTAAAGCTTATTGGCATGAACTGTGACCTAATGAAACAATACATTGAGTTTGTGGCTGACAGGCTACTGCTGGAGTTGGGATTTGACAAGGTAGGTTTATTTGGAAACCTTAAAGCCTATTTTACTCGTTTTGTGGTAGTTTTGCATCTTTGCTCATGGTAGTATAGTCTTTGTGACTGACCTCAGGTCATTAGCCTTGTTGGCTAATATCAGACTACAATTCAAGCTTGTAGTTTTGCATCTTTGCTCATGGTAGTATAGTCTTTGTGACTGACCTCAGGTCATTAGCCTTGTTGGCTAATATCAGACTACAATTCAAGCTTGTTCTGTGCCTTCAGTTTAACAAATGGCATTTCAAGTGTCATTAACCTTCTAAATTTCTTTCTAGGTCTATAAAGTGGAAAACCCTTTTGACTTTATGGAGAACATTTCCTTGGAGGGCAAGACCAACTTCTTTGAGAAGCGAGTTGGCGAGTACCAGCGGATGGGAGTCATGTCTGGATCTACAGATAACACTTTCAGACTGGATGCTGATTTTTAAAGACTCAATCCGAGTGCCTGAATGAACACTTGTAAGATATGGACCCTTTGCCCTCTAAGGAGATTCAGCCTCTCATTCTAGTTTACATGATTTTTCTTTAACTATTCATTTGTTTTAATGATGTCTTATACTATTACTTTTTATTTTTGTTGTTTTAAATGATAATAAAAAGAGCCCTTCTACTTGCTGCTTTTCTACTCATTGCTTTGCCTCCCGGGTGTGGCAGAGACGAGGATTAGACATTTGTCTACGACTCTGGCCCCTGGTTTTACAGACAAGGCTTAAGATAGTCCCAGACTAAAATGCATGTTTTAACTGAAAGCAACTTGCACTGACATCTTAAAGATTGTCTGTGCCATTGTTTTATCTCAAGATGCACACCAGTAATTATTTCTAAGGCATATTTTTTAAAGCTACTTAAATGCCTTGATTGAACTATGGCCTAATCTAAACCATCTGTGAAACTAAAAGCAGACTTAAATCAGTGCTCAAGGTAATTTAGTTTCATTTTTAAGACATAAGTGCCCCTTCAATAGTTTTATTGAACAGGAGAGTAAAATGATTGTGGTGGTACATGTATAGTGCAGATTAACTCCCTTAAATCCAAAATATCCCATTTAATGTGTTACATTTGGCAAGTTTTTCTTCCTTGTTGCTGTTGTTGCCTACACAGGCTTAATGAATTCTTTCAGCTGATACAAAGATTTTTAGCTTCTGCCCAAACTGACTTCAACCACATTCTCTTGATTGTTGATCTTGGTTGATTTTAATGCGTGTTAGTTCATAACTGATCTTGAAATGCTGGTCAATTCAATAAGCCAGTAACTATTGGCCATTGAATATTCAATATAAAAATAACATTGCAATTTTTCAATTACTTTTTTTTTTACTCAAGGTTAATCATGACGTACTGTTTAAATACACAGAGTGGATTATAGTTAGCTCCATGCACACCTGTAATGGACAACATTTCTGACATGGAAACTTCTAAAGCACTCAATATATTTATAGGAGTCATTATCTGGGGCACTCATGGCATGAGCTGGTGACCGGCTGTTCTCCTCTAAGTGCTCTCGGGACATTTCGAAACTTAGTTTTAACTAAGTCGTAGGAACTCATTCCTTAATCACGAAGAACAAAGCGTTAACATTGTCCGGCCTGCTTTAAAATAGGCCAATTAATCTTTTATGCTTATTTACATATGCTGATATGTTTTCTTTTGCATGTACTAAAACTGTTATATCTTTCCTGTCATTGACTTGTCAGTTGATCTGTGCTGCTGTAACTGCTGTGAAAACACAGTAATGGATAGTCATGAACGTGAGGCTTCCTGTCTGAGTCAGTATGGGTGTCTGAATATGAACAGTGATTGGCTCTGGGACATGTACATTACTGTGAGGATCATTTATAGGGGGTTTTTCTTATTAGCATGCCTGTCAGTGGTTCGTCATTCTGAAGAGTTAACAGCTGCTTTAGCCGACACATTACACCTTGTTAGCAGACATATCACTGAAACAGCCTTGTGGCACAACAGGTAGTGAAAGTATTAAAGTACAGTATTCCTCATTTGATATATATATACTTTTTTCAGCTTTATTTCAATTATTAAAAACAATTTTCAATAGTTTTAGTTAACGATAACAGCACTGACTTATTTACTGGCATTTTCCCTCTCAATTTTTTTAGCCATTTTGTAGGGGTGTAACAATATATCGTGTCACAATATATCGCAATACAAAAATGCATCAATATGTATCGTGGATAGTGACAATATTGTGTATAATTCACCCAAAATGAAAATTTCTGTGTGAGGAAAAAATAAAGTTGTCAAATTCGAGTTTTAGTGTCAGTACTACATTTAACTGCTATATGTAATGTTGAATATAATGTATAATAATGAAATGGGGGAATATTTGTGTGTCCTGATAATGCCAAATGTCTGATGTTACCAGTAAAAAGTGGCTGACATTATTTTAAATATATCTAGTCAGTGAAAGAGTGTAACAATATTCGTCTAAAATAATTGTGTATTTTCAGCTTCAGAATCATGAATATTGTTATTCTAGTGTCTCTATTGTCCTGTATTGGGTTTCCAGAAGTCCAATTCTATTCATTTACACACACAATGTAATATTAAATTTAGCATTTTAATCAACAGCACATTTTTTGTTAACCTTTTATCATATGTCTTGGAGTATCGCACTAATATCGTATCGTGATATGAGGGATTCGTTATGCCCCTACCATTTTGTCATTTGTTTTGGATATTCTGAAATAGAGATATTTACTCATCTTTTATGTACTCACATTTGAAGGTGAATTCATCCTTACCATGTATATTAAAGGCCCTGCAAACACTGCATGATGTGGATCAACAGCCCAGCATATGATCCACATCACTTGCTGGTATGGCCCTGCAGGCTCATGTCACAAACAGGTTGATCAACAAACCATTGTTCCCAATGTAATGAATGTTAAAAAAGCATTTGGGCCCAACAGTTGCCACACTCCAAGTGGTGGTCTACTGGTAAGCACAGCTGTCTGAAACAGGCAAATCCTGTGTCCCCTCCATGCCCTTTTAAGGAGACAGACCGGACCCTGTCAAAGTGCTTGTGTTGGTTGCCTGCTTTGTTTGACCACTGGGCCTCCCACACAGCAGTGCTTCTTAACTGACGCTAATAGATCATCAACCCAGTAAATATTGCCATGGTAGAATTACAACTGTTACTGTACTTTAATAGCCCAACAAGACACCCAAATTCCTTCATTTATCTTTCCTGAGCATCACGCTGCAAGCCACGCTTTTCACCAGAAAGATACTAAACCACACTACAATTGCAAAGAAATTTCATTTCGGTAAACAACATCATCGGAGCTATAATAAGATGCTAGTATCAGTCACAGTATACGTGAGGGTTCAAGGGAATCCGAATGGATTGTGTGCTGTAGATATCTATCAAGCTACAGTGAAAAAAACTGCTAATAATAGCACATCTAACAGAGAGGATAGAGGATGATGCTCAAAAATGCTCACACATAATCCAACTTTGGCACAGCAAGCCGAAGGGTCTGTAAGAAACTCCAGAAATCTGATAACAAAAGGTTAGAAAATACTATCACGCTGATATCACGGCTTTTTTCAGTCAGGTTTGAGCTTTGAGGGTCACAAATAGAACATTATCTCCTGTTCACCAAGCCTGAAACAACACAAGATAACACATACACACCATAACAGGAGGCAATAGCACCTTTAACACCAAATGGTGAAAGAAAATGAATCTGTAAAATGCATGTTTTAACCCGAATTATATGCGTAGAATCAAACGAGTTTTTCGGCAAATATAGAAGAATATACAGAGGAAACATTCTCTGTTTTCTCACAGTGTCGAGTGAAAGAGATAACGGGGGAGAAGGTGACAAATAAGGAGTTGGAGCCAAGCAAGCAGCACCGAGGAGCTGCACTGATGTGTCGCCAGGAGCACCTGTCACTCACCATGACCCTAAAAGGACAGAGCTGAGCCAATCAGAGAACAGCAGTTGCAGAGAAAGGACACAGGTCCTTCCTAACACCCCCACACCTCTCAGCTGTCTGGCATGTTATGGGCCCGATCGCATACCAGGGCCCAGGCCATTTGACAAAGGTGGTGTTACTCAGGTCCGGCTCCTAGATGTGACCCCGCACGTCTGTGCTCTGAACTTTCCAATGCCTGTGAAGTCAAATCATTTTTTTTACACTGTGTCAACAGTGACCGACTGACCGTACACATATATATTGTTCCGTGTCAAAGGCCATGATGTGCGATTTCCTGACATTCCTTTAAGTTTATTTGTTTGGTGTGTGTAATGGCATAACAAACCAACTATTTTGCATGTGCTATTGTCTCCTTTTGCCTAAATTTTATATTTAAATGGTTGATATGATTGTGATTGGCCAAGAAAATGTCAATATTACAATTCCATACTATTTTGTCAACAAATGTTTTTTTAAATGGTACAAGTTAATTTTGGTTATTTTAGTATTACTACACTATTGTGGTCAATGTTTAGATTCTATCCTATTTTGTCTAAATAATAATAATAATTAAAAAAAAAATTAAATGGTACATGAAAATGTTGGCTATTTTAGTATTATTTTTACACTATTATGGTATTTATAAATATTCTAAAATAGATTGTTGTTTTACTATAAAGTTTCATTTAAATGTTTTAGTAATTTTGTTATGTGCTTTTGTCACTTTTTATTTAACTTTAAACTATTTTAAGTTTTTAAGTAATTTTAGTTCTTCAACTTCAACTTATTTTATTTCAGTCATCTGCCAAGACAGCATTTCCAATTTGTGTTTTTTCACATTTTCCAACAAATAATTTTATTTTATTTTATTTCAGCTGTATTCAAGTAACGGTAACACATTTGAATAGTTTTAGTTTTAGTTAACACTAGCAACACTGGTTTTGTCATTATATTATAATGTAGCCTACAGTATGAAAAAAGTAATGTTCATTTTGATATTTGCTAAAGTTTAACAGTGCTAAATTATTATTATTTTTTAAACATTACTCAATTAAAGTGTTAGATGACAGCAGAAAAAACTCTAATATGGTCCGATAACCGCTATGGTATTTATTGTGCATCTTTAGAAGAATGGCATCATGAAACAGTTAGCATAACATATTTCTTTAGCCACATTCATAGAAAACAATGCTATTTATCTTTATATTTTTTGTGACTAAATTACATCTAGTAACAATCAGTCATCATTAAGATCTATTTAGTGTTTGTTTTTTTGTCACACATAATAACAGAACATGACATAAAACAAAACATTACATATATGAAAAGAGATGGAGAACGATGAAAGAATAGGCTACTTGGCTTCTTTGGGCCTTCCATTTGGATCTGAAATCATTATAAAACAGTTTCCCAATGCTTATTTTGCTACCAAAGAGGATCTGTCCCCTCTTAAGAAACATCTGTACATTTTGGTAATCATGCAGGAGAATATAGTACAGGATATACTGGCTGTGGGCCGTTTAGCATCTCTTATTTGGTGTTGTGTGAAATCATGAACCCGCCCCCCACCCACCAGCATATTTAAGGGGCATCCTTCTCCGATGCCCTTCATCCCAGTGGAAACCCCAGTCTTGTGCTACAACTTGGTGAGTGTTTGCTACTACCTTTATCTATGGACTACTTCAGAGAGAGAAATATTTGAGATGGAATGACCCAACACTTCATCTCCTTCTTGGGAAGGAACATACATTTCTGGAATTGTTGATGGTGGATAATTGGCTGATTTTACATCGATGGTCTTAACAGAAACTACTTTTTCTGATAATTGCTCATCCTCTGTGATAATATATATGTAGCTGTAGCTAGAGAAATGTATGAAAACAGATGGTTGGGCATAAAGAAATAACACTGGAAGTATAATGAAGGATAGCAGAATGAAGCAGAGGTATCTATAGTTGTATTAGATTGGATTCCATGTCTAGATCCCATAAGGGTCACTTGAAAATGCTCTAATAAAGAGAGTCACCAACAGATGTAGTGAACTGACACGTTGCCAGTGGATCTCTTACAGTTTCTAGACAGCTGAGGAGGCGATCCTTGGGTCCTGTTGTCATTTGTCATCAGACAACTGCGAAATAGCTACAGATAGGACACTCGGTCAGGGGCTTCTGTAACTTCAATATGACAAGAGCTGATTCCTAAAATAGTTTAAAGGGGTTCTGCTGTGCTGCTTTTGGCTCTATCATGACCATTTTGAAGCTAAAAACATATAAAGTTTTTTTTTTAAATATTTCTTTTATTACCATTGTTGTACATTTATACACTCTCCTAACACATGTTTTCTTTCTCCCAGGACCATTCTAAAAAAGACCAATCATGTGTGACGACGACGAGACTACCGCACTCGTGTGCGACAATGGTTCTGGTTTGGTCAAGGCTGGATTCGCCGGTGATGATGCTCCCCGTGCTGTCTTTCCCTCTATTGTTGGCAGACCCCGTCACCAGGTGGGCCTCCAAAGCCTGTTTTCCAATATTGCATATTGGAAAATGATTATACAAACAAACTGAACTACAGATTATAGATTTAATTCATGACTCTTGTACCTCAGGGTGTGATGGTCGGTATGGGTCAGAAAGACAGCTATGTGGGAGATGAGGCTCAGAGCAAGAGGGGTATCCTCACTCTTAAATACCCCATCGAGCACGGCATCATCACCAACTGGGATGACATGGAGAAGGTAGCAATCACAGAATTATTACAGAATGCTGATTTGTTTTTCATCCATTTATCAAACATAAGGATTTTTTCCCTATTAGTTTGGTCATTCACATGCATTCATCCATTCATTTAATATATTTCTCCAGATCTGGCACCACACCTTCTACAACGAGCTGCGTGTGGCCCCTGAGGAGCACCCCACTCTGCTCACTGAGGCCCCTCTCAACCCTAAAGCCAACAGAGAGAAGATGACCCAGGTAAGCTAATGCAGGGGTTTACACATTTTTTTTTGACAGGGACCCCAAACATTAATGTCCCCTTGTGGGACCCTATGATGTGGAAGCGTATAATAGCAGCCAAATATTCAAATACATTTATACTGTAAAAAAATGGGTAACTGAATTTTAAGGTGAAGTAGTTACACGCTACTACATGTACTTACTATAGTAATAACAGTAAATTATGCATAATTGCAAGTAACTAACCCTTAACCAAACCAAACCCTAACTCTATAGTAAGTAAATGTAGTTAATTAATATTACTCAATGCTTATTTGAGTAAGTACAATGTAACTATGTCACCTTGAAATGAATTGTAACCAAAAATGTATTTGTTTAATTCATTTATTTATATTTCTTTAAACGTTTTCACGGTCGCCCTAGCACCCCCTTGTGGCCCCCTGAGCCTTAGGTTTTACATTAACCATATGTGTTTACCATGCTGAAACCAGTGTTATTAGTATCATTGAAATACTATAATAGTTTTTGTCAGTATTTTGAATTAGATTTGATCTATCTATCTATCTATCTATCTATCTATCTATCTATCTATCTATCTATCTATCTATCTATCTATCTATCTATCTATCTATCTATCTATCTATCTATCTATCTATCTATCTATCTATACATATTTCATTTGTTTATTTTATTTCAAGTAATGAAAATGTTTTTATGATTGCAGTTTTATTTAAGGATAACAAAGCTGTATTTTTCTCTTTTTTCAGATCATGTTTGAAACCTTCAACGTCCCTGCCATGTATGTTGCCATTCAGGCTGTTCTCTCCCTGTACGCCTCTGGCCGTACCACTGGTCAGTGTCTATCAAATCACCAGAAGCAATACATAACATTATAGGCATTAAATCCTATAAATCTGTAAAAGAAAGCAATACTTTAACATGCCAGTAGAAAACTTGAAATGCCAATGCATGTTACAGGTATCGTGCTGGACTCTGGTGATGGTGTGACCCACAACGTCCCCATCTATGAGGGTTATGCCCTACCTCACGCCATCATGCGTCTGGATCTGGCCGGTCGAGATCTCACTGACTACCTGATGAAGATCCTGACAGAGCGTGGTTACTCTTTCGTGACAACTGGTGGGTGCTCTATAGAGAATCATACTTCTTTTAATGATTTTGTTTAGAAATTAGTAAACACTAAAAAGAAATTACCTCAGTGTTTTAATATTAATGTAAAATTGTTTGTCTCATTACTAGGCAGATCATTTTTGTAAAAAAATTCTTAGCTGACACTATAAGATATAGGCCTACAGTTACATAATTTCATTGCAAATCATTTTTTTAAATATCCAAGTTATTCATTTACTCAGTGAGAAGCCATGCAATAAACAGGCGTACAGTCATGTATTGTCATTATCTCAAAACAAATGTTTTCATTGTCTTTTCTCAATTAACTTACTCTCTTTTCTCTTCCATAGCTGAGCGTGAGATTGTGCGTGATATTAAAGAGAAGCTGTGCTACGTCGCTCTGGACTTTGAGAATGAGATGGCCACTGCTGCCTCTTCCTCCTCTTTGGAGAAGTCCTATGAGTTGCCTGACGGCCAGGTCATCACCATTGGAAATGAGCGTTTCCGCTGCCCCGAGACCCTCTTCCAGCCCTCTTTCATTGGTATGTTTTAGTTGGGTCTCATTGCATCAACCCATGTTGCTGTCCATACATCACAAGTGCTCCCTTCTGAAATATGGAAATATCACTAACACAGTTTGTGACATTGCCCCTCACAGGTATGGAATCTGCTGGCATCCATGAAACCGCCTACAACAGCATTATGAAGTGTGACATTGACATCCGCAAGGATCTGTATGCCAACAATGTCCTGTCTGGTGGTACCACCATGTACCCTGGTATTGCTGACCGTATGCAGAAGGAGATCACTGCTCTGGCCCCTAGCACAATGAAGATCAAGGTAAACTTTTCTAAATGAGCTCTTGTTTGCTTTATAGTTCCAGTTTTACAGTCTAACTACATTCATGTTCTTGTGTTCGTCCTCTAGATCATTGCTCCCCCTGAACGTAAGTACTCCGTCTGGATTGGTGGTTCCATCCTGGCTTCCCTCTCCACCTTCCAGCAGATGTGGATCAGCAAGCAGGAATATGATGAGGCAGGTCCCTCCATCGTTCATAGAAAGTGCTTCTAAAAGTCCGATCCTCATCCTCCTCAAGTCAATCCATCTAACACTCCGTATACATTTGTTACTGTGTCTTGTGCTGTATATACATTTACTGTTGTAATAAAAGTTGTGAAGTGTAAATGTACTCTTTGTGTTTTTTCTTTGAATATTTAATGAAGAAAATGCTGCTATTAGTCATTTACTCAACAAAAGCTCCCAGTTTATTAATATCTGTAAATTTGGTATACTACAAGAAAAATCCTCAAAACTTTACACATGCACAAAACTTTTCAACCACCAAGTGCAAAAGGGTACAAAATGTCCAAGAGCAAAAATACTTTTCTCTAGCATTCTTAAATTATAAATGATGTTTTATTAACAAAGTTCAGGAGGAGCACGTTCAGATAATTAACACGAGTGGAGAGCACTCAGCAATCAACGATAAGAGGTGTAGATTCAGCAGTCTCACCTCAATCCATTGACAGCATCCCTCCACCACCCCTTCTCCACACTTCTAGTCCTAACCATTTACATACGGGGGGAGGAGTACTCTGGGTTCGGGCCGAAATCCGAGCTCGGAGCCCTCCCCCCGGACAGCACGCCAAATATGCATTAAACCTTACTCCATCTAATTGTATATAAGTGTGAACTCGTGAATTATTCCATTTGTAAAATCTTCAAAAAAATATAGCCCCGATTTCAGAAAAGTTGGGATATTTTGTAAAATGCTAAAATAATCAACAATCTGTGATTAGTTAATTCTCTTGAACCTTGGTTTAACTGACAAAAGTACAAAGAAAAAAATTCCAATTCCTTTTCACTGTCCAAAATATAACCAATTTTGAATATGAAGCTACACACTCCAAAAAAGTTGAGGCAGAGGCAAAATAAAAGTGAAAAGATTACAGAATATCCAAGTTAAACTGTTTTGAAACAGTCCACAATAAGTAGGTGAATTGGTAATAGGTGAGGGTATCGTGTTTGGGTATAAAAGGAGCATCCACCAAAGACTCTGTCTTTGCAATCAAATATAGGTCATGACTCATCACTTTGTGGCAAATTACATGATAGAATAGTCAAACAATTCAAAAATTGCATTTCTCAATGCAAGATTGCATTAGGTCTTACACCATACATAACATTGTGAAAAGATCCAGAGAAATCTGGAAATCAAAAATGCAACTTGAATCTCTGTTATGCAAGGAGAAATCTATTGGCCCTACATCAATTCTATGCAGAGATGCTGTAGAATAAGACAATGCCAGGCCTCATTCTGCATCATTGAATAATTGTTGTGGCTATTATTCTTTGCATTGTAGGCTACTAGGCTGTATTTGCATTGTAAACTGACAGGCCCATAACATTAAAGGAATAAATGACACGACATGTACAGGCAAATGATTTATTTATTATATAATGAAAAATAATGATATGGAAAATATGAGTTTTTTCCACTGTCATTATATAGATCAGAGTCCCCCCCCCCCCCCCCCCCCCCCCCATCATAGGCCTAACGTTTCCTATAAAATACAGCAGCATGTTTTAATGGCTATGTGTTCTAGTCACTCCGTAAACCAATGGGTGTGATGATGATTCTGCTGCTTGGCAACAGAGCAAATGAAGCGAGGAGGAGGACGGCATCTGTGTTGAACCCGACACACTCTTTCTCAATCCAGATTACATGGTAGGTTACCTCTTTGTGTTTGCTTAACTCTTTATTCTGTATAGTCTACAACACGTTGGATGTTTTGCTTTGCTGAACAACGAATGTTTCTTAATGTACGCGTATAAAAAAATAACGGCCTATGTTTTTATCAAGCCTTGTGACGTACGTAGTTACAATCTGGGATGTGCGTTTTCTTTGAGCGCAATAATATCTAAATTATAGATCATGTTTATAAGCCAATTTCAACATTAGCTGGTCGGTGAAAATAAAACAATAAAAAATAATGTTTATATTTTGTTTACATCTGAAGTTTTAGCTAGCATACACCACAGCAATATTTTTTTACACTAACGTTAACGTTAGGCTACATGTTTTGTTTATTGTCGGTGTGTAGTGAAAGTCAACGATGGGTTCGGTTCCGAAAATGACACACACGGTTCTTCTGAGTGTCGTTATATGCTCGATGGCCGTGGTTTCTGGCCGTAGTCCACGCACAGTGGATCAGGTGTCGGAGGCGGATATCCAGCGCCTGCTTCATGGAGTGATGGAGCAGCTGGGAATCGCGCGGCCCAGGGTCGAGTATCCCGCGCACCAGGCCACCAACATAGTGGGTCCTCTCAGCATCCAAGGTAAGAGTTTCTCTATAAGCGCAGGTTTTAAAAGACGCAAATGATTATACAGGTGAATGGGGATATAAGAACTGTATAATACTCATGACGCGGTTACCTTTATCTGTAATTTTACACTTTGTCCAATAGGTGGTGCCCATGAGGGACTCCAGCATCTCGGGCCATATGGGAATATCCCTAACATTGTTGCAGAGTTAACTGGGGATAGTGTTCCCAAAGACTTCAGCGAGGACCATGGCTACCCCGACCCTCCCAATCCTTGCCCCCTTGGAAAGACTGGTATGCAGATCCAAATGCAACCGAATGCAGTGCACAAATATACAGTGGTGTCACCATTCATTTAGATTATCAATCACATAAAAACCAAGAGGAATCCATTTTCAATATTTGATTAGATTGAACATTTTTACTATATCCTCCTAAACGAATCTAAACTTCTGTGAATGGTTTGAGAATGGGATGCATCTCTCCTGGTTGAAAAAATGTGATCATGTCTTTATAGCTGCTGATGGATGTTTAGAGAACGCTCCTGACACTGCTGAGTTCAGTCGGGAATTCCAGAAACATCAGCACCTCTTTGACCCTGAACATGACTACCCTGCGCTGGCCAAGTGGGTAAGTTCACACTTGACACCTTGAAACAGTCCGGACTTCTGATTTTTCATTTAAATGAAATGAATGATTCATTTAGTGAAAAGTGCAGTGAAGTTACTTTCTCTCAGTTATCAGACTTTTATTATACTAATCGTATTTGATGATTCTGTCAAGTACCTTTCCTGTACTTACATACATATGTTCTCCTCTACATTTAGCAAGATTCTTTCATCCTTATTGGTGAATCAATCAAATGAACTACATATAACAAATAACATATACTACAAATAACTATGTAATTTAATGTAAAATAACAATATAATATAAACAACAGTGTAGAAGGACTTTAAAGGGATAGTTCACCTAAAAATGAAAATTCTGTCATTAATTACTCACCCTCATGTCGTTCCAAACCCATTAGACTTCCGTTCATCTTCTGAACACAAATGAAGATAGAGAACGTAAAACGAATCCATACGAATTGATCGCTTTAGTCCAAATTTTTTGAAGTGATCACTTTATATGATGAACAGATTGAATTTAGGTTTTTATTCACATATGAACATTCATCAACTCATGCATCAGTTATGGTAAACGGAAGCTCAAGCATGTTTGCTTAACATGCGAGAACCAATGAGGTTAATTCTCGTGTGTTACGCAGCACGTTTGAGCTTCTGCAAGAACCAATGGGGTTTGTTCTCGCGCATCAAGCAGGTACGATTGAGCTTCTGTTTGTGTTCGCTAATAATGTATATATGTGAATAAAAGCTTAAATGAAATCTGTTCATCAAATAAAGCTATAGCTAAGCTAAAAGTCTCTCCAGAAAATTTGGACTAAACCGCTCAATTCATATGGATTAGTTTTCCGATTTCTTTATGAACTTTTTGCAGCGTCAAAGTGGTAGTTGTATAGCTGTCTATGGAGGCACAAAAAGCTCTCAGATTTCATCAAAAAGATCTTTATTTGTTTTCCGAAAATGAACAAAAGTCTTACGGGTTTGGAACAACACGAAGATGAGTAATTAATGACAGAATTTTTACCAATTCACCAAAATGTTAAATGGTTACGAATTGCCATGAGAGTATGTTGTAGAAGTTAATGTACAGAGAATATATAATGTACAGATATGTGAATACTGGTTTGTAACAGACTGCACTTAAATATCTTTTTTTTTCTTTCAGAATAAAGGAATGTTGTATGAAAAGCTGAAGGGTGGGCCAAAGAGAAGAAAAAGGGTATGCTATAAATATGAAAAAAAATAAAACATTATTTTTCTTTGCATTTTTTTTGCTACATCCTTCTCAATAGACCAGCACAAGAATTATAAGATTTTATAATTACTTATATGTCTCGTATTTTCAGTAAAATATCACAGGATCTGTCACTGACTGTGTTTCAGAGTGCAAATCCATATCTGATGGGACAGAGGCTGGATAACGTGGTGGCCAAGAAATCAGTGCCACATTTCCCTGAGGAAGATGAAGTTGAAACTGCTACAAGCAATATCAAGGCCTGAACATCACGTTCATACAATTTGTATAAAAATGACTTTTCTGTTTCACAGCAAAGTAAGCATTAAATTATGTGTTATATACAAATAAATCATATTATTAATAGAGCAAGGGTGCAAATGGAGATTGTAACATGAATGATTATTCTCTTGGCACAATTTTTGTTGTAATACCACTTAATCAAATAAAAATGACATGTTCATGTGCAGATAATCAGGGACATGTTTTTAACTTCATGATTCATCTAACTTACAAATATCACACGCATCCGATATGTCTACATCGTGAAGGACCGTACTCTCCAAAAGCACTGGACCATCCCCAAAGTGCTGTGAATGATTTTAGGCTGAGGAGGCGTGGACTGCCCCATTCTCTTAAATGTCAGCGTTCAGAACACAGCTCCATAACTTATTTTGACTGTGAGCTCTGGAACTTTTGGTTCAACCTATTTTTAATTGTAGTTTGTTATGATATACAAAGACCTTTGTGAACAGCTGAAGTCCATGTGAATAAATTTGAACCATTATTAATCTGAGGTAAGTGTGCATATCTACTGGATATTTAGTTTAAATCACATCTGAAATGTGTTTAAAGAAATAAGTTGCCAGAGGGAAATAGCAGTTTGCTCTCAAAATTATGTAGAGAACTTGAATAGTATATATATATAATTTTTTTGGTTAAATAATTTATAATTTTATATGCTTTCAAATAGGTTTGGTAGCTGTATTAATTTTATATATGAAAAGTTTTATAAAAAGTATAATATAATATTGCATGTGTGTATATATATATACAAATACACACTATATATATATATATATATATATATATATACACACACAATATTTTTATATATATATAAACATATAATATAATAATGTATCTCTTTTTTTCTTGTGAAAGAATGACTAAAGAGGCATTAGCTGTCACTATCGTGGTCTTGTGGCTGCTCTGCAATCCGGCGAGGATTAGGGGAACCGGGGGATTTCAAGGCGCCATTCCTCACCCAAATAAATACAGCCCAAACCAGTCGGAACAGTCACCGCAGACACCGCAGGCTAGTTCTGGGGGAATGGGACCGCCTTCAGTCGGGGACGAGGTGCTGGACTCCAGCCAGGAGGCTTTACACGTAACGGAGCGCCGTTATCTCAAACTTGACTGGTGTAAAACGCAGCCGCTTAAACTGATGATTTACGAGGACGGGTGCCAGCCGCGCACCATCATCAATCGCTTCTGTTACGGACAGTGCAACTCATTCTACATACCTCGACACGTTTATCAAGAGGACGGTGCGTTTCAGTCGTGCTCCGTGTGTAAGCCAAAGAGTTACACGACGGTCACTTACACGCTCATCTGTCCCGGGCAGATCCCCAGCACCAAGAAGAAGCGCGTGCGCCGTGTGAAACAGTGCCGCTGTACTTCTGTCGACTTGGATTAAACTTGCTGACATCATTGTTGTAGGCAACTTGTGAATGTGTGTTTGTCTGAAAGTCAATATTCAGTGCACTCCTATAGCATAATAATGAAGGAGCATTATCGATTTGTTTCCTGCATCGTTACTCGCTCAGTCAAAAAGTCATCTTGTGCCTTTATATTGTGAATAGTAGTAGTAGTAGTATCCTTTTACTATAATAAATACAATTGATGCCATTACTATAAAATAAGTTGCATTAGTTATAATACTATAAAAAGAATGACACATTAACAATATGCTTATTATTTTCCACTGTGTGGATCAATGTAGATACCTTTGTATTGTAGATGTAAATAAGTAATTTAGTAAACAAACAAACAAAAACATTCCAATGCGTTTTATCCTGGTCTTCATGCAAGTAATGTCAAATGAATAAGGTGCCAGAGTTACAACCTTCTTCTACAATGATGCGTTTATCGCAAAAGGAACAATATTACTGTGATTAAATGGCAATGAGATGTGATAAAGCAACAACTGACATAAATAAAAAAATGTGTGATGTTGAACAAAATAAAACCGATAAGGATAGTTTAAAATTATATTATTTTACATGTACATTATCTTTATGTTTTGTAATATTCTGTAATGATTTAATATGACAATAAAAAGTTACACAACTTTGTTACTCAATATACAAAATAAAGTTACTGATTTTTCCTAGTCAGATATCGAGATTTTCAACACATTTGAAGGCTTAATTGTTTAGACTGGATTGCTAAGATTCCAGAGCAGATTGAGTAAACTTGTAATATAATCATTTCATAAATGTTTCTCACTTTGAACAGCATTAATTCATATCTAAACCATAGTCAAAGGGATCTTTGGGTCATAAATGTGCAAGTGTGCGATTGGCTGTTGGGCTACACATAGGATCCACTAGTCTGACGGACAGGCTGTCATCCTGTTCAGTAACATGCAGTCTGGAGAAAGGGTCAGCTGGTGGTCAGACTTGCTTCTTTCAGACGCAGTCTCTCTTTCTGTCATAAAAAAAAACAGAAACATACATAATTTTGAACTCTTATTCAGCTGTGCTTACATTATTCATGAATGTTTTAAAAATCGGATTCATAAAAGAACAATAGCTACTAGTGTTTGCTTATCTATCTGCCACCAATGAAGACAAACGCTTACCAGTCCATTCGCACTGGCCCTTCTGGTCTCAATGCTTTTCTCTGCTGTCATGTTGCGCACTGACTGTTGGGCCTCTTTGATTCTGAAGTAAAAAAAATAATAAATAAATTGCAGATGGATTGCATTTTATTTATCCGCAATGTTTCAAATCCAGCAAGTTTTAACTGTCAGTGACAAAATTACCCTTAACTTGGTTATCACAGCAACCAGAAAATATGATGCTAGATACTCAAGATGCTGTTAACTCTCACCTCAGTTTGGATATGACCTTGTTCTCTCTCTTCCATCTGATCTTGAAGTCATTGCAAAATTCAAACCAAAATGTGAAAACATGGCCTGGCATAATCTCTTGCTCCCCGGAACGTGACTGCAGCCCAAAATACTCCACTAGGTAAGAGAAGCTGAGGAAGAAAAGACATGAAGCACCAAAAAACAACCAGGCTTTTCAGGATGGCTATAATTGTAAATTAACGTAACTAAAAATAAGTTTTTTTGTAATATTTTCAACAAGAGGGATGTGCCTGTACCTTTTACGTGCTGATATCACTTGGTGTTCCACAGCAGTTAGCTCTTTTTGTGCTGTAAAATGAAAAGATGTGTATCAACATTTGCATTTAGACTGTATCATAATCAGTACCACATTTTTCATTTTCATAAAGACTCCTGCAAATGGTTTCAATATTGAGAGCCAATATCTCTTCTATTACTTCAGGATCTTAATTTTACCTCTTTAGCAGCCATATCCCAGCTAACAAAATTATGTTCTAAGAATGTTTTGCTGATGTTCCCATTCAGTTATGAAAACATTATTTCTGAATGTTCTCTGAACTTTCAAAATGCCCAGTTTTTTTAATGTTTTATTTTTTTTTATTTTTTTTTGCCATGCGAACATTAAGGACACATTCCATTTTAGAATTTTGCAAACATTATGGGAACATTACTTTTGAATGTTCTGAATGTTCTTAAACAGGCAGTAACAATTACAAAATGTTAGAAGAACGTCCAACTAAAATGTTTCAGGAAAAAAAAAGTTCCATGAATGATGTATAAATGTTATTGTGCTAACATTTTAAGAATATTAGACCAGATAACTCTGAATGAACATTCTATTCATGTTAGTGGAAGAATGTTTGCTCATTACTTTAAGAGAACCTTGCAGAACTTGTTCCTGCACTGCTTTGTCTGTTATGCTACCAATAACATTATCGTCCCAAATTCCTAGCCTTTCTACCAGGGCCTCAAAGACAATGTTAAAACTGATGTTTCTCCTTTACTAAGAAGTCTCCTTCATAGCCAAAGTCTCTCTGATTCCTATCTCTGCATCTGTCTTCTGAACCTGACCAGCAATCTTGTACAGGTAGGCAGTCACAGACACTTATCAGGTCCCCAAAAGGGCATATGGCAGATATTCTTCATGACTGCAGGATGTGTGCTGTCTTATCTGTGTAGTGGAGACAATCAAATAATTGTAGTAGGAAGAATGTGAGGAAAGGAAAAGCTTTGTTTTAAACGTGCTGCTATATACATAAACTACATACAGAATTAGGGCCCTATTTTAACGATCTAAGCGCATGGTCTAAAGTATAAGGCGCAAGTGCACTTAGGCCGTGTCCGAATCCACTTTTGCTATAGTTTAACGACAGGAAAAATGGTTGGCTAAAAGGGTTGCCCCTAGATTTCATTGTGATCCTTTTATTTTTAATATTTGGCATGTTTGTGTGCTGCTGCACGTCCCTCTGTGTTTAATAAGCGTTGTGGACCCTCCTATAGGCTCACATTACTAACGCGCTCTTTAAATAACAAAAAAAATTCAGTTGCCTCAAAATAGCAACGCGCCATCAATGCGCCCAATCACACCTCGTTTTCAGACCAGCACGCCCAAGGGCGCACAAATGGGTGCAAATGCATTTGCTATTTAAACAACGGGGCGCAGGACGTAAAAATGATAAGTGCGTCGGGCTGAAACTAGCATAAAACACTCGCGTTGCGCCTGGCGCTGCATTGCGCCGGGTGTATGATAGGGCCCTTAATCTTATTTGTCTAGTTGACTAGCATTGTCTCATCCAGTTTATATCTCCATATATCTGGCTCGATCTGCAAAACAAAACAATCCTGTACAATCTAAGCAAACATTTGTACTCCTCTCCATCAATCTTCTAGAGAGGCAGGTCGTCTCAGAGACCAACTAGACTTTATATCTGAACAAGGAAGACAAGAGGGATCGGCTGATGTGACGGAGCACATAATTAGAAGACTTAAAATCCTCTTCTTAAAGGTAATGTGGGGTAATCTCACGCATCATAGCATAGCTTAGCTCACCGTTGGCAATGAAAAAGTCCATTTTCTCCTTGAAGGGATGTATGTGCTCTTGAGACGAGTTGGTACACACGGTTAGAGCATCCTTTTCACAAACTGTACGAGACAAAAGTAATAACATTGGGTTAGAGTAAAATCCCCGACCAGGTCCAATTTTCAGAAGCCAGTCATTGTAAAACAAAGTTTACACTAACTTTAACGCAATATTTTATCCTAAACTAAACAGGGTTTTTTTTTGTTAGACCACCATGAGCGCTTACTTTTTATTCCAATAACCCAGATCTTGAAAAAAAAAAGCCAAGAAGCACACAACTACAAAAGTGCAAATATAGTGAAGCTCTTTCTAATCACATTACTAATAAGCTTATATACTAATATTTAACCATTATGTTATTTGACAAGTAGATAATGTTGATTAAGATGATAAAGATAAGTGATTTGGGCATTATTGGTGACACTTGAAAGAAATCAGTACTTTTACTCAGCAAGGATGCATTAAATTGAAGTGTCATGATTCTGCCATGTCCGTGATTCTCTTTGTATTGCGGCAGGATCATGACAGACCCATGTTCTGTGTGCAAGCACATGGCCTTGTGTTTTGGTCATGTGCTTGTGTTGTCTCGTCTCTTAAACCCGCCCCCTTGTTATCCTGATTCAGTCATTATTGCTTTACCCGTGTCACCTGTTATGTCTTGATTAGTCTCCTTATTTAATCCCCTTGTGTTTGCTGTCTTGTGTCGGTTCATTGCCAAATGTTACCTGTGAGTGTTCTGTGGAAAGTCTTGTCATTGAAAGTCGTAGTTAGTAGTCATTGTGAGTATTATACAAAGTGTTGTTTGTTTCTTGTTCAGTCATTATCTAGTCTAGTCTTGCCAGTCTTATATCCCTTGTTTCGTCTGTTTTGCCCCCTCGTGGGTTTTGTTTTCCTGTTTTGTCCCAATAAACCCTGAGTTCATTGTACACTGTCTATGTTTGGGTTCATCTCCGTGCACACCCGTAACAGAATGAACCGACCAACATCGAACCCAGCAGACGGTATGTCCTCCCTTGTCAAGCATGACTCCGATGAACTTAAGGATTGGTGGTTCAAGACCATCGCTGACTCGCGGAGAGGCAAACTCCCGATTCCCGCTCAGGGACGGCTATCGATAAGGGAGTATGCTCGGGTTGCGAACGAGAGGGGGTTTTTCATCCCGGAGTTCCTCCTAAACTGCTACCTCGTTGCAGGTCTCAACTCTCTTCCACCCCTGGCTAAACGGGAGGAGCTGGTGACCTATCCGTTCACTGATTTGGTGGATTGCTTGTCTCGGAGAGAGTCACAGACACCCACGAGCTCATAATCCGCCAAGCTGCCCGTGATCCCGGAGGGTCGTGTACTAGCTGTGGTCACACCTGGGGACCAGGCCCACACCGCTTCAGTTCCTGAGACATCATCTCCGCCCACGAGTATCTGAGGCAAACGGGGAAGACGTGTCTCGTGGGAGTCCGCTTCGGAGTCCTCCGCTGCGGAGTCAGCTCTGTCTGAGACTGCCCTTCCTGGACCAGTTACGGTTCCTGTGGAGCTTCCCCAACCGGCCACGAGCCCAGCTTAGGTCTCCCCGACCTAAGAAGAGGAGGGGAGTCTCTGGTCTGTTTTCGTCCCCTGTGTCTGCAAGCGCTGTCCCAGAGCCCGCTTCTGTAAGCGCTGCCCCAGAGTCCACTACTGTAAGCACTTTCCCAGAGCCCGTTACTGCTGGCACTGTCCCAGAGCCCGCTACAGCCGAAGGTACCGTTCCGAAATCGGTGGCTGCGGGCGCGGCTCCAGAGTCCGCAGCAGTAAGGGCTACTCCTAAGCCTACAGCCATGAGTGCTGGAGAGAGGGAAGCGGCCGATTCAGCTGTGGTACGCTCAGTTTCAGCGAAGCAAGAGATGCCGGTCATGATTGCTGCAAAAACCGTGTCAGAATACTTGTCTCGTCTCATCAAGATCCTTGATGTCCCTGTCCGTCCTGTCTCGCCCTTAGTGCCAGTATCCGCCGCCGAGAGCGCTGCACCCACGCCTGTCGCCGAGAGCGCTGCACCCACGCCTGTCGCCGAGCGCGCTGCACCCACGCCTGTCGCCGAGCGCGCTGCACCCACGCCTGTCGCCGAGCGCGCTGCACCCACGCCTGTCGCCGAGCGCGCTGCACCCACGCCTGTCGCCGAGCGCGCTGCACCCACGCCTGTCGCCGAGCGCGCTGCACCCACGCCTGTCGCCGAGCGCGCTGCACCCACGCCTGTCGCCGAGCGCGCTGCACCCACGCCTGTCGCCGAGAGCGCTGCACCCACGCCTGTCGCCGAGAGCGCTGCACCCACGCCTGTCGCCGAGAGCGCTGCACCCACGCCTGTCGCCGAGAGCGCTGCACCCACGCCTGTCGCCGAGAGCGCTGCACCCACGCCTGTCGCCGAGAGCGCTGCACCCACGCCTGTCGCCGAGAGCGCTGCACCCACGCCTGTCGCCGAGAGCGCTGCACCCACGCCTGTCGCCGAGAGCGCTGCACCCACGCCTGTCGCCGAGAGCGCTGCACCCACGCCTGTCGCCGAGAGCGCTGCACCCACGCCTGTCGCCGAGAGCGCTGCACCCACGCCTGTCGCCGAGAGCGCTGCACCCACGCCTGTCGCCGAGAGCGCTGCAGAGTCGGAGGTGATGAGTCTCGCCTCTTCTTGGGGAAGCCTTGACTCTTCAAGTAACTCTGTTCCCGTTCCTGCTTCCTCTTCCCCTGTCAGTTCCCGTGTCTCCGTTTCGTCTCCCGCTGCTGCTGTCTCCACTGCCCCCGGACTCCCGTTTGTTTCCCCCGTCATGGCTCAACCCAGGACTGTTTCTCCCTCTACCTCACACCACTCCACCCAAGTCCTAAGCCCACACCCCGTAGTCCCAAGATCACCGTCCCGCCTACCCACCCTGGACCCTCGCTCAAAGACTTTGTTGTCCCTCCGCCTCCCCTTCCTAGTTTATTATTTTTGATGTTCCACCCCAACCCTGTCATTGTTTACTCTTGTATGCCCTTGTTATTTGTCATGTTTTGTTGGGTCTTGTCTACGTCTCAGTCAGTCTTGTCCCGTGTTTGTCTCCTTGGGGAGCGTCTGGTAGCCGTTCCTTAAGGAGGAGGTTCTGTCATGATTCTGCCATGTCCGTGATTCTCTTAATATTGCGGCAGGATCATGATAGACCCATGTTCTGTGTGCAAGCACATGGCCTTGTGTTTTGGTCATGTGCTTGTGTTGTCTCGTCTCTTAAACCCGCCCCCTTGTTATCCTGATTCAGTCATTATTGCTTTACCAGTGTCACCTGTTATGTCTTGATTAGTCTCCTTATTTAATCCCCTTGTGTTTGCTGTCTTGTGTCGGTTCATTGCCAAATGTTACCTGTGAGTATTCTGTGGAAAGTCTTGTCATTGAAAATCGTAGTTAGTAGTCATTGTTAGTATTGTACAAAGTGTTTGTTTCTTGTTCAGTCATTATCTTGTCTAGTCTTGCCAGTCTTATATCCCTTGTTTCGTCTGTTTTCCCCCCCTCGTGGGTTTTGTTTTCCTGTTTTGTCCCAATAAACCCTGAGTTCATTGTACACTGTCTATGTTTGGGTTCATCTCCGTGCACACCCGTAACATGAAGGTCACAGTAAAGACATTTATAATGTTACACAACTTTTTAACTTTCTATTCCCCAAATATTCATCTACAAAAGATACTCACCAGCACAACTGCTTTCAACACTGATAATAGTAAGAAATGTTTCTTAAGTAGCAAATCAGCTTATTAGAATGATTTCTGAAGGATCATGTGACACTGAAGACTGGAATAATGATGCTAAAAATTCAGCTTTGCCATCACAGGAAAAAAATACGTTATTTTTAAATTGTAATAATATCTCACAATATTACTGTTTGTACTGTATTTTTGGTTAAATAAATGCAGATTTGGATGGCATAAGAGACTTATGCCATAAAAAACATATACAGTATTTCAAAATATATCATTGGTGAAACTAACAAAACATATTTACTTAATATAATGTACTAAGTAGAATGTATGTGGCCATGTTTATCCCTCCGCTCACATTCTGAGTAGGCCCCAACTGCTTTTTTACCAGAAGTCCAACAATCATTCACAATTTTAGCTTAAGTTGGTTTATCAAGTCATCTAAAACAACAGCTACTGCGGTCAAAGCCATTAGCGCATTACTGATTACTTGCACATAGAATGAAAGCACTTTCTGCTGATGAAGCAAATGCTGTTAGTGCCTTAATTATGGCATCGTTGCAGTGAATTATGTCGATCACATCTGTAAAAACAATGGTTACAGTAATGGGGGAACTTCCAAAGCCTATAAACAAGCTGAGCGTCAGCCTTCTTTGTATGTTGGATTTTGTAATAACTGTATAATATACATACAACTGCTCCAACAATGAAAGTCAATGAGGTCCAAAACAGGACCCCAATGAATTTCATTGTATGATGACATTTCTCAAAATATCTTCTTTTCTGTTCCACAGAAGAAAGAAAATCATACAGGTTTGAAATTTAATGAGGGTGAATAAATAATTACCTTTTCTTTTCTTCTTTTGGGAAAACTGTCTCTTTAAACCCTTTTGGTTTGCACTTGTTCATAACCTATTGTCAAGAAAACACCATAGAGCTAAAGCTCCACCTGTGACTGAGTCAGAGGTTATCAAATGTCTTTTTCTCTAAAATCTGTTTTGATGCACCTCTGATCACATCCTCAGATAGTCAATGTATCACCCGTGGACCTACACAGCACTGTTTGTTCAACGTCCAATCAGGGGATCAGAGGAGCCAGTCTCCTGCCTCAGTCATAATACACCCTGATGGGAACCCGGGACTGTTGGATACGCTCCATCTGCATCTCACCCCGGATAAGGCTACACATACTACTGTTTTCATTGAGCATTTGTATAAACTGTGAACACAGCTGGAAATGAAGAAACGGTTGGGAATCTTTTCCGCAGCATTTCCACGCAAAATATCAATTATAGTTTAAATTGATAAGATCCTCAAATAGTGTGTCCACCAAGGCGGCTCACAGCAACATTCAGGTTTTCTCAACTGTGGACCTCGGCGAGCCAAACCACTGCCACAATGATCTCAAAGAGATCAAAAAGATGTCTCAAACGCAAGCCAGCTGAATCAGCTGTGGAGTCTCCACGCATTAGATGTGCTTCACAATGTTGTCATCATTGTCTCTGGAAAATAAAATCACAGGGACATTCCCTTTTTGTGCAGGCACACAGTGACTAATTTGATTAGTGCAGCACTTTTTTGCTCCGCAAAATTACATCGCAGACAAATGCGGTCACCTTGAACAGCCAAAACCTCAGTGGGGCTGTAAGTAATTCGAAAAAATCGAACAAACACAGCATAAAAAACAAAGACATGATTCTCTCTCAGTCATGAGGGGAGTTCAAACAGGAGGACAAAAAAGGGAGAGCGCGATGGGCCAGATTTGGCAGTCTCTCCGTCGCCCGATAAGAAAGGCTTGTTGAGAGGTAAAGAAAAGAATCTCTGACACACATCTGCGGGGCCACACTGAACACGGACTGATACAGTGTAGCAGGAGAATGGCAGTGCATCTCTGCGCAGATAAAGCCCATCCCGCCAGCGATAAGCTGCTCTTCTCTCAGATTACATAAGCGCCAAAGCACTGTAGCCTTTGGCCCCTGCGACGGAGCTAAAGAATCACACAATGCCAGAGCATCTGATGGGCAGGATTAAAGTCATATCTAAAAGGCGCCATGGCAAAATCACACAGACTTCACTTCGTCTCTGCATCTGTGCGTGCACATATATACATAGGCAAACACGTCTGTATATTCCACCTGATCTAATGTGGTTTAATAATGAGTTGTTGCTAACAGATGCTGTAAAGTCCTCAGGATTCAGCTGGAGCCATGTTGCAGGATTGCAGACATTCATCCCACCTATGTAATCTTGCTTCTTTTGATGCTATAGTAAATCAGTGGCACGCTAAAATCGTTTCTGAAGACCTTGAGAGTGTTTTTGGTAATTCTTACCTGTCAAGTCTCTGTTCATCTTCCTGAGATCCTTTGAGAGGTCATCGAACTTCACTTGAGAAGAAAGGAAAACATCTTGAGGTTCAGGCAAAGGAAAGATGCTCTTTTCTGTCCCAGCGTTCTGGAGAGAGATTGAAGGATCAGTGAAACATATGAGTATCCACGGCCAAGAAAGACTTAAAGATCTAGATTAAAACACATGTTCTTAGAAATATTTGTGGTTGGAAAGATTTTGTAATGTTTTTGAAAGAAGTCTCTTATGCTCACCTACATTTATTTGATCAAAAATACAGTGAAAACACTAATATTGTTAAATATTATTACAATTTAAAACATTTGTTTTCTAACTTAATTTATTTTAAAATGTAATTTGTTCCTGTGATTTTTTTCAGCAGACATAAACCAGTCTTCAATGTCACATGATCCTTCAGAAATCAATCTAATAAGCTTGGGCAAACCGTGATACATTTTTTTCAGGATGAATACAATGTTCAAAAGAACAGTGTTCATTTGAAATAGAAATCTTTTGTAACATTATAAATGTCTTTACAATAAAAGTTTACATTTAATACACCGTGAAGCAATTTTGTTAAAAACATTTTTTTTTTACTATGATAGCACCTTGACATCTTTTTTGTTTCTGCCACCTATCAAAATTAATTTCAATATAGAAATTAAAAATGCGTTTATAATAGAAAAGGTTTATTGAAGACATTGTATAAATTGCATTTGTCATGTATCACTCCATAAATTAATAGATAGGATGAAAAATGAGTCATGTCACTGACTGAAAACAATGTGAACAGATGAAGATCTGCAGTGTGCAAAATAAACAAACTGCATGTGAAAGGTTACATGTTCATGTTTTACCTCATCAAAGTGACGCAGATAGTAGGAAACAATGTAGTCCAACAGACTAATGTGATTTTCCTGTAGATTTATAGAGAATTATGTCAAACACTTATGTCATTCTGTACAAACTGCCAGCAAACAAAAAGAACAAATCGTGCTCTATCGGGCTCTATCAAACACCTCAGTGTGTGAGGTTATAGTGTTTTCACAGTGGCAAATGTAGGAAATATTTACCCTGCTCTTGACATCCTTAAGCTTGGGAAGAATCTCAAGCCCAAAGCCATCGGCCTGTCCTCTAGCTCTGCTCCCACCATTCATGTAGTTTCCCAGAGCAAGCACCAGTCCCATCACCTGCCTCACACTAACTTTCTCCAAAAGACACTAAAACACAAAAGACACATCAACATTTATTTGTGCATTTATCACATGGAGATGTTAGAGACAAAGCAAGCACTTAGACCTCTCTTGAATAAACCGCAGCTGCCTGAAGGGCTGTTTTTTGCTCTTAAGAATGCCAGCGTCGATCAAATCAAATGTTTGATAATATCTCAGGTCTGACCTCTTTGAAAATGCCTTTGTACCTTGCAGACGTGTAGAATAATCTCGGTCTTGCGCTGTATGGAGGCAACCGCGTCAGTGAACTTCGACTGAAAAATTAAACAGTGAACTCGACTGGAGAACTCAGGGACCTGGGAGAGTTCATACAGGAATCTGTCAAGGAAAAGCAATGAACATCTGTCAACCTAAAGTGCGTAGTGTTGAAAACACTACTTTTTCTTTGTTTGTTTTCAAATGAAGGAACTTTAGAGAAGTATACATTGCCAAGAGCATACAGAAAGTGCCCTTGTGAGGGACAATTGATGTATCACTAGTTGCATAAAAAAGTGAGTTATCTGGTGTGTTTCTGGAATATCTCACTGTTCAGGCTTGTCCAGTAGTTTGACCTGCTCCTCGTCTGAGGTTTCATAGTGTTTCTTAATCTTCTCTAACTCCTCAGGCTGAGCTCTCTGGGAGAAACAGAACAGACGCATTCATATGAAAACTGACCAATGATACACACATAAACTTATGAAATCACACTGGAACTATCTATTATTTAGTTATGTTGGAACTGGAACTAGAGAGACAAGAAGGGTGATACAGAATCTGAAGACTTTATGTGCATTTTCTGAAGTGATTTTGGGGACAAATGTGTGTAGAATGAACTTAAATACAGTAAAATAAATCTTATTGGTCTCTGAAAGTATCATCATTTTTTTTAAAGGAATATCCCTATTCCTTGATTACAACAAAATTAATTTTCACTCATCTCTGAGTTGCAGTGAAACACTTACAATGGAAGTTAATGGGGCCAATCTTTAAACATTAAATACTCACTATTTCAGTATTTTTCAGTATATTCAGTATTAACTATTATAGTAATGCCACAAAATGTAAACAAAATGAGTGTTACCATGATTTTATTACCCTTTTCTGTGTAAAGTTACATCCAGTTTTACAACTTTGTCACCATGACAAATACCATAATCCCTAAAGTGACTACAAATTATGATTTAAATAGTTTTACAGCTCACATAATACAATAGTTTAATAGAATAATTAACATAAGTGCTTTATAAACAATTATAGTATCCATATTTCTCACTCCTCTAAAAACTGGCATCATACACTTATACTCAACCTCAATTTTTACTAATTGAAAAGGAGAAAACATGCAAGGGGTGCGAATGTGAAGGACTTGTGTAGTTCTACTGCTTTGGAGGCTATGATTTAGTGTGGGCCTGTACATAAGTCCGTTTCCAATGTGGCAGGATACTTACATTTTCATACAGGGCTTCGATAGCATCCAAGTCAACCACAGAATTGTCCAGATTCAAAACAGCTGTGAAACGAAGAAGTATTAGTCTCTAGACAAGAAGACTGATTAGTTATTGGACATACGTGTCATGGATGTGATATGTGAATGTAAAAGTCTAAATATGTATTTGAGAGTTTTCCCCCCCCTGTAACCAAACCCCCACCAGCCCCACTTACCAAACATATACTTTGAATTCGCTCAATTGACTAAAATCATCAAAAAAAAATCTGCCTGTCTGACTATGTTAAGGCAAGCTGTGATGAATTCAGGATGGTCAATGTGAAAAGTATATGTTTGGTAAGTGGGGCTGATAGCTATACATGCAAAAGATTATTTCTAGTGGTAAACCACAAGACAAGTTTATTTAACAAACATACAGCCAATTTATCCTTGATAAGAGCTGGAGCCAATCACATTGTTGCAAGATATGTCTTTATATACAGAATTATTTCAACATCATGTCTTAGCTTGCCTTTTCTAACCAGGCCACACAAATATGTATCATTTTAACATGTCTGTTTATTATTAGTGGAGGCAAAATTAGTCTGGACAGAATAAAAAAAACGAGCTGGTGGTTGAGTATTTCTCGGCATATATGAGTCTGTTCAGTGTGATTTACCTTGCTGGATGTCCTTCATCTCCAGGTGGAGACTTGAGATTAAGATGCCCACAGCCTGAGAGCGCTTGCCATCCAGTAATTTAATTACCTAAAAAAGTTCATCAATCAAAAAAAGTCCACATTCACAAGACAACCCACA
Organism: Rhinichthys klamathensis goyatoka; assembly: GCF_029890125.1. Taxonomy (NCBI): domain Eukaryota; kingdom Metazoa; phylum Chordata; class Actinopteri; order Cypriniformes; family Leuciscidae; genus Rhinichthys; species Rhinichthys klamathensis. The sequence goes on from NW_026607043.1 coordinate 1,381,426, forward strand.
CTTGTAAATGACTCTGATCATAAGATAAGTGCCTTCTGCTTACAATACCATATGAATACAATGTCTTGAGGACTCATGCTTGTATTACGCAAAAGTGGAACGAATAAATAACAAAAGAACCTTTGGGAAATTCCAAACCTCCATTATAAAACCCGCCTCCCAAAGGTAACAATGGCATGATCACATTTCAAGCACAGGTTCATTTATTTCCTATACAATTATATCAATTTCAAAGGCAATTGTAGAGGCATTTGTGGGATCCTGATATTACTCACAAGCATTTGTATCAAATTAATGGATTTTAAAGTTTAAAGTGACTGCACCTGACAAATGATGTTTCTGTTTAAGAAAAGTAATTAGCAGAGGTGAATGGATGAATGCATCAGTTCCAGTTATGTATATAATTCGAAAGTGCTGACAACTGCTCCACCTAGTGGACACGTCTCAAATCTGAACTTTCTGAACTTGCCAAGCAGTGCATAACATTTATGCATTTTAGCAGATGCTTTTATCCAAAGCAATTTGCAGATTTTTTTTTTTAAATTAGCTGAATCAAACCCACAACCTCACATTTGCTATAAAAACTGCATTTGCTATATAGATATAAAAAGGCAAAAAAAAGCAAAAATGAATGGGACTGCCATTCAGAATAAGATCCTCTCTATGTTATATCATTTTTTTCCTATCTTCAGGGCAGAGCGGTACCTTCCTGGCTTTGGTTTTCTTCTCATAGGCTTCGGATAGGGGCTTTCTTTTGGTGGGCGATGTGGCTTTAGCAAACAGTTCCGCAAAATCATTGGTGTTTATTATCTGTGGCTCTTCCAGGGAACTCCACAGCATATCGCTCCTAAAAAAAGACAGAGAGATGATGAGATTTTTTTTTTTATAGATATTTTGCATTTACAACAGTTTCTGCTCAGTCTAAGGCTTATTGTGATTGAATCTTCACACTTCAAAGACATACAGGCCACCAACCAAAGCATTTCCTAATACTAGCATCTGTAAAAACCACGTTACACGAGTAAAGTGAGTTATTTACTGTTGCTGAGCAACCTTGGCTGAAAGCAGGAAAAGGAAAATCAACAGGAGCAGCATGTGAGTAATCTGACATGCTAAATTTTCTCTCCCATAAAAATAATTAAGGAGCCAGGACGACGGCGCACAGCTAAGCTTAGCTTTGGCTTGACAAAATGCTCACGAAGAGAGCAGAAAGCTTTCATGAGGAGTCAAATAACATTGCAACAGCACAGAGGTGGCCGGGGAGCCGAATCCCACAGAAATCCACACCGCCACTAGAGGTCCTGGAAAGACTGCAGCTCAGCCTGTGGCTGGCCCCTCATGCAGACAAATGTCTGCAGTGGTCTGTCTTAAACTTCCCATGAGGTCTGACGAGGGAGAGTTGAAAATGTCAGCGTCACTAGTGGACATACATTGCGTGTTTGAGGAAACTTTTGATTGAGGAACAATGGAAATGTTGTTTATAGGTCTATGGTTGAATACAGGTAGAGTGGGATGATGTTTATTTTTAGTTTAAAGTACTTTTTATCTATTTGTAAAAGTTAATTGTGTTCAATGTTGTTATTGTTGTCTAAAATGATCTAATAAAAACGTCAAAAGCACTAAACAAAAGTACTTAAAATTTTAAATATAAGCTGTTTCACAATATTAATAAATACTATAATACTTTATAAATAATACTAAAAAGACACAGATTGTGTCAGTGGCTAAACCCTTTATCATTATATCTTAAATCAATCAATCAATCAATCAGACTTTAAATACTTATCTGATATTTATTGACATTCACACAGTCAGTCATGAGGGGCCTTTTATAAAATACATTTTCCTGTTTTATGGGGGTTTTTTTGGTCACACTCACACAACACGCTGTAGTGAAGCAGATATGATAAAATATTTTCTTTTTTAGATGACATTATTTTTTTTTTATTATTATTGAGTTTTTTCTTCATTATAAGCATTTTTTTTTTTTTTTATTGAGTTTTTTCTTCATTACTAGCCTTTTTTACTATTCCCCATAAAAATAACCCAGAAATTAAACAATAAAAGAAATGATACAATTAAACAAATGAGCATCATGTCATTGCCCCATGTCAATTAAAACATGATGTAAAGTGATGAGAGATACCTGTTATCTTGAATCTGTATTCGTGTCCAGTAGAGCGATTTCATTGGACAGACTGGCTCCACTAAACGTTTGCGAGGAGGATTGTCTGCTGCTGTACCGAGGAAGGTACCAACTCCATGAGGGGGATTAGAGATCGAGTGGAGGACGGGTGGTAACGGTGGAAGACCACATCCTGTCATTGGTGGAGGTGGAGGTGGAGGAGGAGGAGGCACACTTCCTGGGTTATCCAGGGGCGGAGCAGGAAGTGGAGGTGCATTAGGAGCACAAGGACCAGGTGGAGGTGGAGGTGGAGGAGGAGGCACACTTCCTGACTTATCCAGGGGCGGAGCAGGAAGTGGAGGTGCATTAGGAGCACAAGGACCAGGTGGAGGTGGAGGAGGAGGAGGAGGAGGAAGCACACTTCCTGGCTTATCCAGTGGTGGAGCAGGAAGTGGAGGTACATTAGGAGTACAAGGACCAGGTGGAGGAGGAGGAGGAGGAAGCACACTTCCTGGCTTATCCAGTGGTGGAGCAGGAAGTGGAGGTACATTAGGAGTACAAGGACCAGGTGGAGGAGGAGGAGGAGGAGGAGGCACACTTCCTGGCTTATCCAGTGGCGGAGCAGGAAGTGGAGGTACATTAGGAGTGTAAGAACCAGGTGGAGGTGGAGGAGGAGGAGGAGGAGGAAGCAAACTTCCTGGCTTATTCAGTGGCGGAGCAGGAAGTGGAGGTACATTAGGAGTGTAAGGACCAGGTGGAGGTGGAGGAGGAGGAGGCACACTTCCTGGCTTATCCAGTGGCGGAACAGGAAGTGGAGGTACATTAGGAGTGTAAGGACCAGGTGGAGGTGGAGGTGGAGGAGGAGGAGGCAAACTTCCTGGCTTATCCAGTGGCGGAGCAGGAAGTGGAGGTACATTAGGAGTGTAAGGACCAGGTGGAGGTGGAGGAGGAGGAGGCAAACTTCCTGGCTTATCCAGTGGCGGAGCAGGAAGTGGAGGTACATTAGGAGTGTAAGGACCAGGTGGAGGTGGAGGAGGAGGAGGCAAACTTCCTGGCTTATCCAGTGGCGGAGCAGGAAGTGGAGGTACATTAGGAGTACAAGGACCAGGTAGAGGTGGAGGAGGAGGAGGTGGAATCTTGTTTCTGTCCATCTGTAACTGAGGTGATACAGGTGAGGCAGCTGGTGGAGGAACTGTCTTTTGTCTTTCAGTAAAGTTTTTTGTTGAGTTGAGGTCAGCATTTTTAAGCAGGGGGTCAAGACTCCTGCTCTGCGCTTCCTTGGCCTCCTCAGACCTGATGAATGTCTCTCTGTCGGTCTGAATGCACACAGAGTGGAAAGCCCGTGTTTTGATGTTGTCGTCAGTGGACACAGCAACATCTCTGTGATTTCTGTGAAGATCTTTGTCTTTCTCCCTTTGTAAGCTTGCAATGGTTACCGCTAGTCTGGACAGATCCTCTTCGTTCTTCTCTTTTAACCGGAAGAGCTCAAGTTTGAAGTCGGCCTGTATTAAAGAGTTCAAACAACAAAATGTAAATAAAAAATGTATAACGTTTGATAAAAGTGTCTGCTAAATGGATAAATATAATGTAAAGCAAATGTAAACATATTCAGTAGTGTCCTAGCAGACGACACAATCTTGAAATCTTGAAACCTTTTTTGTGAAATGTTTTTTCTTGAAAAGTGGGTTTTGCTTGCTTTCTTTAAATGTAATGTAATTTGGCTTGATACTTCTATAGAAGAAGTGTGGCTTAAGTGTGACTATATTCAATAAGCAGCATAGTACAATACATTTGTAAAAGCACTGATTCTGGAAACACGCCTTTCCTGGGAGAGGTTTTAAATTCGTGATGCTATTAGTAAACTGTATCCCTTCAGTTGTAAAATACTGTTCTTGAGTTTCCCACCTGTAACTTCTCCACCTCTTCATTACATTCTCTTTTTAGTTGCAGAAGAGCAGCCTGATGCTCTGAGAACATAAAAGAAGGACATCATTATGGCTAAATATATCACAAAACGCATTGAATAGTGCAAGAAATCCAATAAAATAGTGCTCTAACTAATATACTAATGTACTACTGTTCAAACATTTGAGATCAGCAAGACTTTTTAATGTCTTTGGAAAAAGCCTTTTATGCTCACCTGTATAAATATAGTAAAAACAGTAATATTATTACAATCTTAAATAACTGTTTTCTATTTTAATATATTTTATAATGTAATATATTCCTGTGTTGGCAAAGCTGAATTTTCAGCATCATTACTCCAGTCTTCAGTGTCACATGGTTCTTCAGAAATCATTCTAATATGTTGATTTGTTGATTAAGAAACATTTCTATTATCAATTTTGAAAACAGTTGTGCTGCTTAATATTCTTATGGAAACAGTGAAACATTTTTTTCAGGATTCTTTGATTAATAGAAAGTAAAAAAAACCCAGCATTTATTATATATTACAATCTTTTGTATTCATTAAAAAAATGTCTTACTGTCATCAATTTTGATCAATTTAATGCATCCATACTGAATAAAAGTAATATTTTTTTGTCCTTTTTTTCTTCCTGACCCCAAACTGAATACATGAAGAATTGGATATCCATTAAATATTGTAGATGTAAACTTTCCAATAGATGGCAGTGGTGGGACTGTTATATAGGGATGATCACTGCCTTGTCTAGAGAACCATGGGAAAAACCAATTTCCTCAAGTATATTTAAACATATGACAACAACACACATTGAGTATGTGTGCTTAGGTGTGTTTGAGGACTCCACACCCTTTAAATCTACAAGATACTGCAATACGGGCAATGTTATGGATGGTCAATAAGTTTGATCAATGCAAAAAGATTAATGACTGCATTGCTGAGAAAACTAATTTTCTTACAAGTAACAAACAATGTGACATTGTATCCAAAGTAAGTTATTTCATCTGCAGAGTTGCCCTTCAGGAACACATTTAGGGTGGAGGTGTAGTGGAATATATTTGGACAGTGTTGTTACATTTTATACAAAAGCAAATATTTGAATTACAGCAAACATTTACACTTACTGCTTGTTTTCTTCTTCAATTATACAATAAGCCCTTACCAGCTTCCGTGTATTTGAGACCAATCTTCTCCTCCTCATTTTTCAGTTTTGGTGGAGGCCAGACAGTCTGAAGTCGCTTTGGGGTGTGCTCCTCACTCACATCAGCCTAAGACACCAAACAGCAACAATTAATGTGCATTGTACTGTTAATATCTGTTGAATTAAAGGACCTAATAAAAAAAAAAGAAAAAAAAAAAAGAAATGAAATGAAATAAGGATGCAGCATCCCCACGACCCTGCAGAGGAATGAATAATAAAAAATAACTTTTTTTTAGGTGTACATAAAAGAAGGCTCTTTATATAAACTTTATGCATTGATACTGAGATGTCACCAACAAATGCAATCATCTGTTCACTGCATACTTTAGTTTCTTTGTTGTCTGGAGACTTGCTTGAGTTCCTGTCAAAGAAAGCTCTGAGGACGTCTTTGTCCCTGTTGATCTTCTTCTTTACAATGTCCAGGTCCATGCGATTTGAAGTGTCTTTTTTGGCAGATTTAACTGTGAAGAAAGCCTTCAATGCACCTAAGGCCGTCTCTGCATTTGTAGATTTGTTGGTTTCCTCAGACTGGGGAATGACCGGCTCCTCTACAGTACTCTCTGGCTTTTCAGCAGGGTCCTGACCGATTGGAGACAGTGGGGGGCTTGACATGCTCTCTTGCTTTCTCTTCCCTTCCCCCTTGCTGAGGAATTGGGTAAGCTGTTCCAGGAAGTCTCCCTTGACTTCTTTCTTAGACTGATCGGTAAAAAGTCCTCGTTTGGTAGGGCTTTGGGGCTGCTCTGTAGTTTCATTTTCCTCAAGTGCTTCTTTCTTGGGGCTGAGCAGCCCAGTGAAGAGGGACGACAGTTGGAGCGGTTTCTCTTTTACTGCAGTTGGGGAGAGTATGGTTTGGTCTTTCGTGGTCTTCTCAGTGGAAGATGAATCTGTATCTAACATGGTGTCTTCTTGTATTATTTCTTCCGCACTCTCTTTATTCATTTCTCCCTCTGTATGCATTTTTGTCTCCACCTGGATGACTGAAGGCACCGGTTCTGTTTCTGAATTAGTCTTATTATCTAGCTCAGACGAACTGGAACTGTGTTCTTCAGTGTCACAGAGGTCAGAACATGTTAAAATCACACCTCCAGCCTCAAAATGTCTAATTTGGTTCTCCTGGCTTGTGGTTGGTGGATGGACGTGCACAAAAATGCTGTCTGAACTTGCGCTGCTTTCATTGCATATAGCTTGGCTACCTGCAGTCTCATCTCTCAGTTGGATCTCTTCAGTATCAACACACGGTCCAGCAGAAAGAGCTTCAACACGTGTAAGGGTGATGACCACAGTTCTGGTGTTCACAGGTGAGTTTGATGAAAGAACCTTTTTATCAGTGAGATTATGAACTTCACAATGTGCTAATGTTGTCTGAACGTCCATGTTTGCAGATGCCTTGTGGTTAGTCAGAGTTTGTTCATTTACACCAGATTTGGTTACCTCTGGAACATCTGCAGTGTTTGGAAGATTTCCACCAGACTCTATTTTGCTCTCAGGAGCAGATACTTCCCGGTGACTTTGCACTGAAATTCCGTTATTGCTATTTGTGGATGAATTCAAAGACTCTTTTATTAAAATATCATTTCTGCTTTGATTGTCTGTGAGGACTCTCTCTTTCAATGGTTCTTCCTCAGCAAACAGCTCCTCATTGCTGGAGTTATCTGATTCCATAACAACTGTCTCATTTGCAGATATGTCCTGATTGAGTCTGTGTCCTTCTCTGAAAACAGGTTCTTTATTATCTACTGTACCGATTACTGGATCCTCAAGTTGTTTGTCCAGTCTGTTAGCACTGCCACTGGCTGAGACTTTGCTAAGTGATTTAGACGGTGTGTCAGCTTGACCATCTGTTACATCCTGGACAGTATGGCGCACAACTGATGTTTTATGGTAATTATCTCTCTGGTGCATAACATTGAGGTCTAAGTCTACTTCCTCCTTTTCTGAAGAAAGATCTATTTCATTAACATTCTGATACTCCGATCTGTTGACATGGTCCTTTGTCCTGTCTTCCTCAGGGTTTGTATGTAAAATCGTAACAATTATAGCAAAATCCTCCCCTTGATCATCAAAACCATCCTGCCTTTGAACAACTTTTTGTAAACCATTAACCTCTCTTTCCTTAGTCAACAAGCAAAAAGAAGTCAAATCTGGACTGTCCTCAGTCAGTGTTTGGAGTTCATGTTTTTCATGGTGATTAAAAAAGTGTGCTAATTTGTCAAAAAATTTATTGATGGGCTTACTCTCCATTTCCTTCCAGTATGGTTCACAGTCTCTTTCAGATCAAATGTAGTCTGTATTCAAACAAGAATATTCCACAAGTGATTAAAACCAAAAACAAAGTCAAAATTCAAATATAGGTAAAACTGATAGGTCTATGCAGTAAAAAGAAGAAGAAGAAGAAAATCCAGGTTCTTTCCAATAGTCTTCCCAAGTCCATTCACCCATCCCTGAATGTCAAGCCCTTGTGCTGAACAACCATTGACAAATTATGAATATGAATTTATTCCTACTATACTCAGTATGAGTTCCATTTATTAGTCTTCTACTGGTATGAAAAACTGTTTTACTAAAATAATTTGAGTTCGGTTAAAGTCTAATGTGTCTTTATTTTTCGTAACATGTTGTCCTTACATGAAGTTTCCAGAATCATGGATGCCAGGAAAATATGCATTAAAGACCAGAGATGCTGTTCTCAGGCTCTCATTAAAGGAGAGCTGAAGAAATGGAAAAAAAAACATTCCGCAACGACCTTCCAAAATAGTGCCAGCATGCAGCTTGCTCCCTTTATCCAGCCTTTACTTTTATTTAGCCTCTTCTTTCTTTTCCATGTAAGATTTTGTACTTGCTCTTAATCCACAATTCGCAACAAAAGCGCATACGGCAAAACATTAAATCCTGAGAGACGCATATAGGCAAAGAGTGCTCCACCCATTTATTTTCTGCCACATGACAGGATTTCTGGTCCCGCTCTCAGTCATCCATGAGGAAGAAGTAGCATCTCAGTACCACACCCAGAAGAGCACACAAAACTCCAGTAAGAGTAACTGTCCAGACAAGACAGTCTATCCTGCTTCTGTAAAGCTGGATATCTCCTTCTGTCCACTTAACACTGGATAACATCACATTAATCACCACGATTAACCTGTTAACCCCACCTACATCCTTGTTTTGTCACCTATGGTTTTGTTTGTAGAGACTAGGCCTCCTGACACCGTCACAGGTATGTTTTTACTACAGTAATCCACAAGGAAGAAAAAACAATGTAAATAGAGATTCTTTAGCACGATAGACCTAATAATAATAATAAATATACAGTTTTACATCACATGAAAATATATAATGTAGTTTTTTTCTTAATACTGTTTTTTTGTGAGACATATATACATCAATGTATAAAATAATACACAATAACGGTTCACTACAAATCTGTCAAAAATAAAACTAATACTCACAGTGAGGTCATGGTCAGGAGAGACATGTGGGACAATGACGATTTCATCTTCTTCAGCTTGTTTGTGCTTGGACACAGAGTTGCAGAAGGGCACATTTTCACTGTTCTCAAATGGCCACTTCTCTTCAGCATGCACCCTGTTCTCGTTCTCCTCTGTGAAAACACAAACAAACAAAACAAAACTAAACAAATTTATTCATAATCAAGGTTTTTAATGACTCAAAATAACCCACCAGACAGGTGGCTTTAGATTTGGACTCTGCAACAAAGAATATAATGAATATGCAATGCATTAGCCAGATGCATGAGTCAAAAGTTGTTTTGTCAGTGACAGCCGCTAGCTCTTTGTAGACCTGAGTAAAGTGAAGAAAATAAAAGCACACATATTTATAGCTACAATGCTGTTTGACATATGATAACGGTTGCACATCATTTTAAGATGTATTTGTCAACATATAAATTGAAATATATGAAAATCCATGTTTTTCCTTTTTCCTGTGAGCATAGCTAAAAGGAATATCCACAGACTGCCACAGAGTGGACATTGAAGTGTACTGCAATTGAGAGGTACATGAATTGACTCAAGTCTCAAATTAGTTATCTTGTCTCATTAGTCATTACCTTTCATTTTAAAATACATTTTAATATAGAGTAAAAACAAAAATGTATCCCAATAACTGGACATTCTGAAAGTGAACATAAATCAGAAAAACACATGGAAAATCTCTACACAGCTCCAAGAATCAATAAAGCTTTTATCCAATATACAGCTGAGGTTCACAGCAGCGAGAGTGTAGGAGACCTGAGATCCACTCCTCTCCCCAGGCCTCCCCCTGCAGAGAGAAATAATGAACACACAATCAATGGACAGATTTCATTGAATGTGCAGGAGAGAACAGGAGTGTGCGGTGCAGCCATAGAGGGTGCAGCAGACAGTTACATAATTTTAAAAAGGCATGCACAGGTCACAGGTTGCTGTCTATTGTGGAAAGAAAAGCTTATGGTAGGCTACATTGTCTGAAGGACTGTTGTTGCTTTTTTCATTATTAGAAATTAAAGAATGTGCATCTAACGTAGCTGGGCTACAATTAAGTACTTAAATAAATATTTAAGTAATCTGCATTTAAGTATTAATATAGGCTATAATATTTTGCAAACATTTGACAATATGCGTACTTTATTTGCAACGCCGGGCTGTGACGTCATCAAATACAGACGACATCAGAGTCGCGCAGATGGACAATGGTGTAAACAAATAAACATTAAACACCATAGTTTAATATAAAATATGCTTACCGGTATATTATAAATCCATATGTACTTTTATTAACAAAACGTTATCATACATTCAAATTGAAATAATACCGTATTGTTGCAACTTTGAATGTAAATTAATATAAATCAAAAAACTTCCATATAAAATGTATATAAAAATGTTGTGCATTTATATTAAATAAAAATAATGTATAATCCAATGTGTTTCCCCTGCATGGTAACGTTAATCATAACGATCACATTTCTCGTGCACTTTAGCCTACTCATGCACAGCACAACTAGCTAACTCCTCTCCTGAGTTAAAATACAAACCCAGATAGCACACGTACGTCTGACCAACGTCGGCCCCACATCGAGCGTCGGCCTCCCTCCCTATAACATCGCAGAGGCGTCGGCCAGGCATAGGCAGATCTCCTGTCTGTCAGTGCTCTAACAAGCTCCGTTACGTCGGCTTTGAGTCGGCCCACTATACGGGAGGCCGATGTCGCGTTTGCGCGGGTCCATCTCAAGCATTCAAACAACACAATTTATTTTATAATTAACCATTTTGATAAATTATGTGATAAAAAATATGAGAAATGGCTGGTCATTTTAGACATAGGCCTATAGAGCTATAGGCTGCGCTGCACAATTCAAAACTCTCCGTCTCAGACATGTTCAGCACTATTTATCGTTCGTTTTTAAAGGGATGAATGGCTGCACGCGATGAATTAAGTGACAGCGCATGGTTCGTGGTCAAAATGAACACAGATTGACATGAAAATATAGTAATCTCACCATCAATTAAATTAAACTATTTTTCACAGACAACTTTTTACTTTAAGCCCGTGGTAAAAGCAATTAACACTTACCAGGAGTAGGCCTATACTTTAGAAAAAATAACTAAAGAATAAATAATGCGAATAATCAAATAATAAATAAATAATAATCAAAAGTTTTTATTTTATTTGTATTATTCTTGTGACCGCAGTATTATGTGTGGGCATAGGCCATTGCACCTATGAACTAGTCATATATCTCCAAAATCAGTTTTAAATTCATAATTTAATTTAAGTGCTGCATGATTTTGACGTGGTTTAATCAATGGCCGTGCGCGTGAATTTTCGATTCGCTCTCAAACACTGGAGCGGCCGCGCCCGCGGCGCAGAGTTGCCATGGAAACGGCGCGGGACCGGACCACTGCTACTGGCAAACAGCAAAACTCCCTCTCTCGCTGTTGTTTTCACTGCTTTCAGGTGAGAATAGTCTCTAAAAGCACACGAATAATACACACAACTGTTTTTGACATTTCCCTTACTTGTAATTGACACGCTTCTGTTGAATATTTACTTTATAGACATGGTTTAGTGTCTTCGGAAAAAGTCCGTTAGCATCTCAACCGTTTTTAGAAGAGGTAAGTTAAGCTAACGTTAACTCGGTTGAGCTTTTATTTATGAAAGTTTGGGCTTTTAATCACCTCTTATGTGTAGATGAGAGGTTTTGTAAAGGTTTTACTTGGAAGTGAGCTAATTTATTTAGCTAACACAAACGTAAACATAAACGTATATGTAATCGGTGATGTTACTTACACGGAGCGAGAAAATTGGCTGAAACTAGCTCAATGGTAAACAAATATTGATGAAAAAAAATGTTCTGTGATTTCAGTAGTAACAAAATAACCCATAACAGAGAGAAAGCTCCACGACTTCAACATTTCTGAAGAAATCTGCTGCCGGAGAAGTGGGAAACACAGGTGAACCGAGGAAGCTCATTAAAGAACGTCATGTCCATTTGATCACAATATGTTTCACCTAGCATGCTATATCACCATGCATCTGTTATTTTGTTTAATTATTTATTTGTTTAATTTATTTTAAGAAGGTTTTGACATCCAAACGTAAGTTACACTGTATGAGCAATATTAAATAAATAAGTAACGTTAAACCCAAAAACAAATTCTGTTATCCTAATTAAGAAATAATTTTTCTGTATATACTTTATTCTTTCTCTTTTCTGCATTTCCCCTCTGCTGTAGCTTCTTTCCTTTTAATAAACCTGACATTTTATAATAATATTGTTGGCTCTGTGACAAATGGTTTGTTGTGTTCCTAGATCCTTCAATGCTGATGCCCTGCACCGTAGCAGAGTGGAGCTGATCATCATCTCTACAGCACTATTGATCAACCATGTGATTAGTAAGTAAAACGTCAAACATACACTAATTGTGTTGGTACAAATGTTTATGTCTCTTATGACAGCATTAAAAACAATAATATTGTTAATATTGTTAAAATACTGTTTTCTATGTTAATATATTGTAAAATGTAATTAATTCCTGTGATCAAAGCTGAATTTTCAGCATCACAGCTTCACATGATCCTTCAGAAATCATTCTAAATCTAATATGATGATTTGATGCTCAAGAAACATTTCTGATTATTATCAGTGTTGAAAACAGTTGTGCTGCTTCATATTTTTGTGTTTTTCAGGATTATTTGATGAATAGAAAATAAAAAAACCTGCATTTATTTGAAAGAAATCGTTACTCTCTCTTTTGGTCAATTTAATGCATCCTTGCTGAGTAATTTTTTTTTATATTTTTTTTATCTTATTGACCCCAAATGTTTGAACATTAGTGTAAACTATGTTTATATGTTTGGGGTCTATTTAACAATAAATCCTGGAGGGGGGGAAAATGGTTTAAACTGTTACAATGGTTCGCACAAACACAACAATCAGCACAACTGTTTTCAACATTGATGATAATCAGAAATGTTTAGGATGTTTACATTGTAAGAATGTATAGTATTCATATATAAAAACGCTGACTCGTTAGGTCATGTTTTCTCATTCAAATCAGATGATTTCCTATTAATTCAATAGAATATGGTTATGGTGGCTTCACTTTACATGACGTCATGCGCAATAAAGTCATTTATATAGATCAGTAAGTAGTGCCCAGCATATCAAAGTCCACTAAAGGAGATTTCTCGTATTTTACCCCTAAACTCTGGAATAACTATGAAGGTAAAAGAGTAGCAAGACTCAAGAGCATGAACAATACATACTTGTATGCTAAAATTTACACTCACAGCTTCAATGTGAAAACCTGTAAAATACAAATCTGAAGTTGAATGTTGAGATTTGCACTTGCAGACAATAGTCACAAACCTGTATTCTGGATTTGAAGCTGCAGACAAGTAGTCACAAATGTGTAAGGGTGCTTTCACACCTGCCTCATTTAGTTCGGTTGAATCGCACTAGAGTTCGTTTTCCCCCTTGGTGCGGTTCGTTTGGGCCGGTGTGGCTGCAGCAATCGCACTCGGTGCACACCAAAAGCGGACCAAACAAGCGTACCGAGACTCCTCGAAGAGGTGGTCTCGGTACGCTTTCAAACAAACTCTGGAGCGGTTCATTTGTGGTGAGTACGTAATCCGACCTCGAACAGACTCAACTGCCAAAGAACTGCGCATTTTTGGACTAAACCAGCTGCCGTAGTCAGCTGCGCTGATTATGTCACTGTTTAGCAATATTAATGCACGCGTCGCCTCCTCCTTAAGTGACTCGCCGCGTGCATTGCATAAAACATTATTTTCACGCCGCATCCTCGCTTCATTCTCAAATGTTATTGTTTGCCTAAAGTAGTCTCGCGTAGCCAGACCTTCAGACTGACGGCAGAAGGTCTGGACTCTATCGCAGCTTTTCTTGGCCAAGGACCGCCTAAGACTGAGTTAGACTGACATGCAACGCAACCAATCACAGTTCGTTTTGTTCCGCGTCAAGTTTAAGGGCGTGGCAATATAATGTCGATGTCCCTACAATAACAGACCGGTGTGCATCTAATAAATGATTAATTCTAGAATGTTGTGCAAGTTTACTGCAACAATGGAGCTGCGAACTTCACATACTTTTGAAAATCCAGCATTTAGTTGAGCCTGGTAAGCGTTCATTGTCACAGTTGTAAACACAATGGCTTTCTTCTTTCACAAGGGTGTCACGGCATTTGTTTCCAGGCGGACCGATAAAGAACGCGACACACACGTCTCGCGGACATCCTGTAGAATTCAACTAACCAGATCACGACTTCGAAACTCCTGAAGTGTTTCCAGAAAAGTGCCATATGCATCAGACGTTCAGCCAACGGTCCGTGGGCGTGACGTCTGAGGCTGAGACTAGCCTAAAGTGGTGTAGACAAACTATATAATAAACTATGACTAGGGATACAATCAGCCCACGCAGCCGTCTCTCCATAGTAAAAAGCGGCGTGTTGTCTGCCGGATTTTCCTCCTCTTTGTTTAATTCCCGGAGTTCTGTTGGAATTTTCCCGCACGTTAATTCTGACAATCGAAGTGCAGTTATGAGAATACGTTCAAGACCCATCTGGCCAAGAGTGATGTGGATGTTGTCACATGACTGCATTTTGGTTCGTTTCATCAACTGATTCGGACCAGAGCAATCAGTGTGGTGTGAAAAGGAACCAAAACGCCTGAAAAATGCTACAAACTATAATTTTTCTCCCTTGGTCCGGACCAAATGAACCGAACTACAGATGTGAAAGCACTCTAAAATGCCATTCACAGAAATACAATGACACTTGTAGAACATAGTTGCACATAGGAGTTGCAAATGAGTTGTTTTATTGGTTGGTGGTGCCTAGCCAATGGGACTTTTTTTTGTACATGATGATGTCATGAAACCTGCGTCCTCTGGGATGTCTTAAAACGGTAACGTGGCTAAATGCATTAGATAGTGATATTAAAAGAAATAAATGAAATTATCAAACTCAGCAAACACCATACTAATAAAGCCTACTACCAGTATGTACAGAAAAACAAACGAGCACAGAATATGAACGCAATGCGTTTAATTATACATTTAGCGTTTACCTCCCATAGAAAACAAACTAAACGCTTAAGGCTTAAAGGGGTCATATAATGCCATTTTTGTACAAGTCAATATGAATCTTTAGGGTCTAAATGAAAACTTTGTAATATACTTTTATTAAAAATTCTCATTAGTATTGTAAGAAAACACTCATTTTACCTGGTCAAAAACAGCTCTGTTTTCAGCACGCCGTTTCAGTGCATATGCCTTTAAATGATAATGAGCTTTGCTCACTCCGCCCCTCTGTTCTTTCTTTTCGTTAATAGTCTTGAATCATATGCATTTGCAGGATGTAAACAGTATTTTGCCGGTTTTGTGTTACCATTCATCTTCATGCAGTTATAACTGTTTTTACTGACATTACTTCTTAATCAGTAACAGACAAGTAAACCAGGTGTAACTTAGTGTTACCACTTTAACTTTAACACCTGCGTACAGTTTTTAATAACACATTAACCATAACGCGTTGTTCATTATAAACGTGGGATTATGAATTATATGGAGAATGTCGTAACGTTACATAGAAAACATGGCGTAATATACCCTGAGTGTAAACATTAGCCGCCTTCATCGTGAACCGTGCAAGCGATTTGCAAAGATTAACATTTAAAGGTAAATAAAACGTTAAACTCACTTCTTCTGGAGGAGCAGCAGGAACACGAATATCTGGTACCGATTCTTTTTTCAGGAGCAGCTTCTTAGCAAAACCAGCTTTATACTGACCCTCGTTTATAAAGCAGTCTGGTGAGAAATAATTAGCGCAAACAAAAAAGCATTGACGTTGATTGTTGGGAATATTCCCTTCAAAAACAATTTTAGGAATTTTACAAATTTAGGAACATTAAAATGACTGCTGTGTTCGTTATTGCACCCAAGAACAGAACACCACAATCTCAAGGCTACGTTCACACTGCAGGCTGAAACGACCCAATTCTCTAACCCTGAACGACACAGATCCGATCTTTTCAAATGCGACCCAGGCCACTTGGGTATGTGGTCCAAATCCGATATGTATCCGATCTTTTGAAATGAGACTTCAATCTGAACGGCCAGGTCACATGTATCCGACTCGCACGTCATTGATATGCTACTTCCGCAAACAACAAGTGACGTCGTTGACCGTTGAGTACTCTTCTGCGCATGCGGGTCATTTCTGGGTCATGTCACGTTCACACAGGCGATCACAAAAGGTCGCATTTAATTGGAAATGTGAACGGCCTTGCAAAAAAATCTAATTTTTTCAAAAATCGGAATTGAGCATTAAGCCCCTGCAGTGTGAACGAGGCCTTAGACGCCATTCTGCTCCAGTGTATCAACAACGGCGGACTACGATGACGCTCGCTCAGGGCGGACTACGTTGACAGCTCGCTCCGGGCGGGTCTGTGTTGAAACGCTGCAGTCAATCATCAATCGCGGGAGGGGCATCGATATAGTGACGTCACAAAATCGAACGGCTCAATTTGAGGCAGGGGAAAACATATAAGGAGATTAAAACAAAAACACTGGATGGATTTGTATCATTTATGATGGTTGTGTAGTGTACCAGCACTGCCAACACACATTTCAGTACTATCAACTTGTAAAAGTGCATGTACCATTATATGACCCCTTTATATATCCAACAGTTATAAAAAAATATATAATATACTGTTTTTCTGAGTTTGGTCTTTTAATACCACTGTCTTAATGCATTAAGGTAGTTAAAGGTCCTATAGTATGGATTATTTTATTATTTTATAATGTTTCCTGGGGTGTAGGTTTTTTAGATCAAAATTAGGCCAAATTCTCTGGGCGGGCAAAGCAGAGAAAGGGGAGGTAACCTTTCCCCGTTTGACGACATACGGGGAAGATTCCAGATTGGCCCGTCTGAGCTTTCATTTTCTCAACGGCGGAGCAGGATACCCAGGGCTTGGTTTACACCTATCACAATTTCTAGCCACTGGGGGACCATATGCAGGCTAGGGGAACTCATATTAAAGTTAAAAAACCTCAAAGTGAAATTTTCATGCCATGGGACCTTTAAGCGTTTTCAACGAACGTTTTCAAGTTTTCTATGGGAGGAAAACGCTTAACTGTACGCTTAACTGTACATAGGCTATTTTTAATTAGTATGGTGTTTACGGAGTTATCATTTATTTATTTTAATATCACTGTCTATGTGTTAAGTCGCGTTAGTCCCCGAGGACGCGTGTTTTGTGACATCATCTGCGAGTGCAAATCTCTAAATTCAACTTTAGACTTGTATTTTACAGCGGAAGTTCTCAAATTCACATCTTTATGCTCTCGAGTTTTGCTACTCTTTTACTTTCATAAATAACCTTCCTGATAATGTTCGGACACACTCTCCCAATTTAAATCTAGACTAAAGACACATCTTTTTAGCCAAGCATTCAATTAACACATCTCATAATCTTGTTCTACAGTTAATATGTGATGAAATAGTAAAAAGTGCACATGATCATCTTTTGCCTGAAATAATACGAACTGAAGCTATGCTAATCTTTCTCCTGTTGCTTCCCTGTTTCTATCTCAGGATGCTCAGCAAATTTACTAGAGATTACAGCAGCTCCAGTTTGGATCCAGCCTCACTTGTGAAGACTTCAGATGATGGCAACTATAGATGGACATAAAAAAAACTGTCAGATATTAAGGTGGGGTAAGCGATATTTAAAAAACGCTGTTGGACATTGTTGATATTTGGAATCAACCCAAACAAACACACCCCTCTCTTCAATGCTCCGCCTCCAAAACTCACCAGATTGCCCAGCAGCCGCATCACATTATTGGTGTAAATAACTAATTTCTATTATTGGATGACCTGCTCAATAAAAGCGCACTAAGAACGTTTCAGGAAACACGTTATTAATGATAAGGACTGGATTTCCCGAAACCTTCTTAATGCTACGACGTTCCTAAGTTATACCTTAAAGGTTGTATCAGCGATTTCAGGCCCAAAAATAAATGATCACATTCATCTACTCTTTCCTAACGATCCGCTAGCTGCCGCCCCATAAGCAGGCTGTCAAAAAACGCGTCTCTGTAGGCAGCCTTGGCTCTAAGATCTGCACACAACCGTGATTGGTTGGAACACTGTTTATTTTGGTTTTGAGTGGTGGTTGTACCCGTTTGTGTTTGTGTGCAGATCTTAGAGCCAAGGCTGCCTACAGAGACGCGTTTTTTGACAGCCTGCTTATGGGGCGGCAGCTAGCGGATCGTTAGGAAAGAGTAGATGAATGTGATCATTTATTTTTGGGCCTGAAATCGCTGATACAACCTTTAAGCTGTACCTTATCGTTAATGCGTGTTTCCCGAAACGTTCTTAGTTAAGTATACCTTCTGTAAGTCATACGTTCGGAAGGTTGGTAGGGATATGGTGGTGAGGATATTTCACCACCGGTTCATCAAAGTGTGACAACACCGGTAATACCATAATAAAGCGACGCGCATGCGGTGCAGTGTGCTTGTTTTTCCAGGCGCACATATGCCACGGCGAGATGAAAACATCTCAACTTTTCAGAATGCCGCAAGCGCACCGCAGGTCATGTGACAAAAACCAACTGATCAGCTTTGGCCTTTCCGTAACAACATGGAAAGCTCGGCCGAACAGCTTATCATAGCTGTACAGGTTGGGTTTTTATTTCTCATCTCCATAAATATATCTAGAAGTTAGTTAATGCATGGGCTAGAAATCAATTAATCCTTTTGCTGATACTTCCTCGTCATCATGGAGAGCGCAGTTCATGATTACATAGCGACCTGTTAACAGTTATAAGGTAAAGCTAAGAGTGGTCCAGACCAACCTTCTGAACATATGACTTACAGAAGGTATACTTAACTAAGAACGTTTCGGGAAACACGTATTAACGATAAGGTACAGCTTAAGGTGTAACTTAAGAACGACGTAGCGTTAAGAAGGTTTCGGGAAATCCAGCCTGTGTTTAATTAATGGATGATTCACCGTTTTTTAATGAATCTCTCGAGTCTTCTTGAATAAAGGATTAAATGAAAAAATAATCTAACAGTTGATTTTTGCCACCTACTGGAGTAATAATGTAATCAACACAATCTTTGTTTAAAGAGACTCCTTTTACTTTAGCCATTTTATTGGTTATTGCTTAAAATTGGTAAGAATAAAAGGTAGACATATTTATTCTTCAAGTTTTTGCCCTTTTTTTTCTCTCCAAAAAATATTGGAATCGGAAACAAGAATCGATAAGAAAACCGGATTCGATAAGCAGAATCGGAATCGCTAAAATTGAAACAGTACCCAACCCTAGCTATGACTTGTTCAGCTCACGATTTATTAAACAGAAACTACATCCGTATGTATCCACATTGATTTTGGTCTGAGCTGCACAGTGCAATACCTGGCTTTTAGCACACATCATTTTATATAATCGTTTTATATCGTGCCAATTTATTAATAATATTGTATTAAAATCAAGCGATTTTATACTATACAGTACTCGCCCGCTCTCAGAGAAATGATCTTCTTCACTCAGTGCTCGCTTTCAACCAAAGCGCACACACACCCGCTCTATCGCGAGTGTGGAGCTTTACTACTGGCCGTTTGTAATAAAAAAACACAAATTGTGACGGTTTACGGATGACCGGGGCGAGCAGTGCTGCATATATCGCTCTACAGCTTGCGTTGCAGACATCAGACTTAAGCCCATGATCTGGCTAAAGAAAACAGTTAAAACATATTTGTTGATGCATTTGTTTCTTATAGTAAAGTCCTAACTGCTTTTTTGTTTTTCACTCTGTTACAGGCTGCCAGGAAGAATCCGTCTCTACATTGTTGCTGTTCCTTTTTGATCCCTTTTCTCCTGGAGTTCTTTCTGGTGTCATTAAAGTTTCTTAACTTGAATTGTGCCTGTTCATTATACTAGAGACAGTTACACACAAAATTAAGAAAATATTTTTCAATGTCAGTATAGCCTACTTTTTTCATATTGGATAGTCAAGTAGCCCCAGGGCTGTATATCACCATAGACATTGAGGGGGATAAGTCCTATAATTAAACATCAATAATAACAATAATATGTCAATAATTAGAAATGGCCAAATTGTCCCCCCAATATTTTTTTCTTGCTCCTCTGTTTTTAGGATGACAAAAAGGTTTAAAAGTTACATATTAGGTAGTTTTTTTTTTTTTTACATTTTATTTACAAAAGTTACATTTTATTATCTTAGTGGTCTAACAGCAACCATCCAAATAGATAGACAATCAAATCAAAGAAGGCGGGGTTTACTGTTCACAGAAGCAGAGCACGTATTCCATCAGTTTAACGTTGAAAGAGTAGCCTACGAGGTAAGATAGAAGTGTCAAACTACTCGACTTTCTTTTCTTGAATATGGCCATTTTGAGGGATGAAAGTTGCAAATGAAAATTCTGTCAGAAATTACTCACCCTCATGTTGTTCCAACCCCGTAAGACTTTCGTTCATCTTCGGAACACAAATTAAAATATTTTTTATGAAATCTGAGAGCTGGATCACTCCATAGGCTACAAAGTAATTGCATCTGCCAGCCCAGAAAAGTTAGTAAAGACATAGTAAAGGCTCAACCTTAAGTTTATTAAGCGACGAGAATTCTTTTTGTGCGCAAAAACAAACAAAAATAACGACTTTATTCAACTATTGATTTTCTTCTGTGTGGGCCTCTGAGTGAGTTCATGAGAGCGCCACGACGCATGCGCGAGAACTGAGAAGATGACGCTCACGATCATTTGATGGGAAGCCATTAATTTTCCGGCATTGGTAAGATACTTTTACGTTTTCTCGTTGGTTTCTCAGGATTCGGACATCCTGGAAATGCACACTTTAGAAACAGTTTAAACACTACATCGAGACCCATCTGCGTCATCTCAGTTCTCGCGCATGCGTCTCGTGAACTCACGTTAGAGGCCCACACTGAAGAAAATGAACAGTTGAATAAAGTCGTTATTTTTGTTTGTTTTTGCGCACAAAACGTATTCTCGTCGCTTGATAAACTTAAGGTCGAGCCACTGTAGCCACTTGGACTATTTTAACAATGTCTTTACTAACTTTTCTGGGCCGGCAGAATGAAATTACCTAGCAGCCTATGGAGGAGTGATCCAGCTCTCAAGGTGATGATACACAGGGCAACTTTTTGAGCAATGTTACTGGGCAATCTTGCTGGGATTTCATAAAAAATATCTTAATTTGTGTTTTGAAGATGAACGAAAGTCTTACGGGGTTGGAACAACATGAGGGTAATTACTGACAGAATTTTCATTTTTGGGTGAACTAACCCTTTAAAGCTGAATTTTCAGCAGCCATTACTCAAATCTTCAGCGTCAAATGATCCTTCTGAAATAATCTGCTGATTTGGTGCTCAAGAAACATTTTTCATATTATTATCAATGTTGAAAACAGTTGTGCTTGTGCTGCTTAATATATTTGTGGTAACCGTAATAATTTTTTTCAGGATTCTTTCATAATTAAAAAGTTAAAAAGAGCAGGATTTATTTGAAATAGAAATCTTTTGTAACATTATAAATGCATTTACTGTCACTTTTGGTCAATTTAAAGCATCACTGCAGCATAAAATAATGGATTTCTTAAAAAAAACTTATTTACCCCAAGCTTTTTAACAGTAGTGTATACAGCATGTATGTAAATAAATTGTTTTTTTTTCCATATTAACGTAAAAAATATGCAATTTAGAATTTCATTATTTTTCAATTCTACTTCCTTGAATTCAAATTCAAATTACTGCATCAGTTCAAATTCAGTTCATTCTCAATTAAATTCTGACACACACACACTCAAATCATTTTGCGTGCCTTTAATCTCATTTGAGGCTTGACTCATCTTCAGGATATCATTTCCTGTAAAGCTCAAGGGATTGGAACATTAACAGCTAGCTGTAACTGCTGCTACTGTGATACGTGAGAGTCTTAACACAATGCGGCAGGTTGGTAGCCACATTCTCATTGCTTTCTCTAGCATCCTGTATTCTATGGGGTACATGCATTGACGACATGTCTAAAGGAAATTTAAATAAGATCAAAGCCAAGGAGTTTAGGCCTGTCATTGCAAAATCAATACAGGGAAGATATGTTAAATAAAGCAATAAAAATATCATTCTAAATAACCAATTTCACACAAGATTGATTGCACATCCACATGTCATGGTCTATCCATCACACTTCTAATAACAGGTGATAGATCACAAGCCTGAAGAATTAGTTTACTAGCTTTATCTGGAACAGAGTGTCCTATATAATATATATATATATATATATATATATATATATAATATATATATATATATATATATATATATATATATATATATATACAGTGTTGGGAAGGATACTTTCAAAATGTATTTCGTTACAGAATACAGAATACATGCCCAAAAATGTAATTTGTAACGTATTCCGTTACATTACTCAATCTAAGTATTGTATTCTGAATACTTGGATTACTTCCACAAGTAATACATAATTTCCATTCAACTTTTTGCCTGCAACAATAGAATAATGACAAACAAATAATAATAATTAGAAAGAGTTTAGCTTTTAACACCTTTTACATGACACAGTTTCTTTTCTTGGCCATTGGTTAAAAGAATTTATTTTATTTTTTTACAGAAAAACACTATTTCAGTTTAAAAAAAAAGATTTCAGTGCTTCTGATGTTCTCTTGTATAAGCCTACTTTCCTTATGTAGGCTTCTAGGTCGCTATCAAAACAGCAATCACTTGTTTAGCATTCATGTAAACACTACATTCAGTTTCATCAATCTGAATGAATTCAGTCCGATTGAAACAAAAGGTGTGCATAAACATAATGAATGGCGACTGTAGAAAGCAAAAGCCGAATCCCCGACATTTTGGGTGATCTAGAAATGGGCGGCCGGACGCATTTATTTAGGTCCAAAAAGAAGACATGTCCGGGAAAAAGAGGACGTATGGTCACCCTAACGTTAATGTCAAATGGGGCTAGTCAGTCTTTCAACGGCTCGGGGGCTAGTAAATCAGCACATAGGAGAATGTGAAGTCGCACGTCAACTAACTAAGCAGGTAGCTACCGGATATATAACTATTAATAGCAAGGTGACCAGTAAAACTACAGCAGACGACTAACGTTAATAAAATAAATATTAAAAAAATTACTTTAAGATGCTTCTTCAGCTTGGAGATGGAGTCTTTGGACGCTGAAAGGAAGCAGAGGTTGCACTGCACAGTTATATTTCGTCCCTCTCCCTTCTCTTTCTTTAACGTAAAATACTGTTTAAATTTCCAAGATATAAATGCATTCTTGCTCTGCTGTTGTTCCGGCTCCATCTCTAGCTCCCGCTGCACCTCTTCCAAATCCAATGACTGATCACGCACGCAAACCGCGCATTTTTTTCGTTTTCATATTGGGGCTTCTGGGAAATTTTGAGTTGCCTTAATTTATTTAGAGAGTGAATAAACTCGTGAAACAGAGAAGTATCGTCATGTAATCCATTGATTTCAACAATGTAACTGTATTCTAAATACCAACTATTTAAATTGTAACTGTAACGGAATACAGTTACTCATAATTTGTATTCTGAATACGTAACGCCGGTACATGTATTCTGTTACTCCCCAACACTGTATATATATATAAACACACATATTATGTTAAAACGCCGTATATGACGGCGTTTGGCTGTAAACGCGATTAATTTATGGCGTAATTCTGAACCTCTTGGCTTGCCATACTAATCCTAACCAAACGTATAATACACACGCACCCCAATAAACCTACCAATGCGTTTCCTATGCATGTAAAAACTAATTTTCGCGTATAAATTGCACGATAAACACACTGCGTGCTATAGAGACGCATTTATTGTGACCGGGTTGATATATCTATCTTCACTGATAGATACTTCACTTCAACCAAACTTCACTGGTGAGACAGAAACGTGCGATGAACGGACGGTCAGGATGACGTTTTGGCAGGGGAAAAACTGATCAGAAAATTTACCGAAAATGTAACAGAACGTTGTAGAAATGTAGTGGAGTAGAAAGTATAATAATTGCTGCAAAATGTAACGAAGTAAAAGTAAAAAGTATGCACTATTGATTCTACTTAAGTAAAGTACAGATACGTGAAAAATTTACTTAAAGTAACAAAGTATTTGTACTTCGTTACATTCCACCACTGCCTACAGCCAATAGATGAACAGGTGTAAGCCCACAACAAATCACACAATCTTATTTACTGATGTGTATTCAAACATATCTGGACTGAAATAATCTCCCAAGAGATTAACCACAACTGCAAGTAAGCCAGAAGAGACTTCCTCATTCTTCATCCTTTTCCTTTTTTAGGCAAGTTGGGCATTACTTCAACAAGAGCAGGGAGATCAAAAATCATCTACAATCTTTCATGGTAGTATGACTCATTTGCGTTTTAATGTTCACATTCCTGAAAACCTCAAGCACCACCAGTTAACAGACCAAAGGCCCATAATGTTTCATTCTTTGACCCCTGAAATCATATGATCGTCTGCAAAATATAGAAGTATTGAGGTTGACACACAGCATGCCTCAAGGTTTTGGACGGGAAGTCTTCAGTGTTTCAGCGTCTCACCCGTGCTAATCTGTATCATGACAACCATCACAAGGTTTAGGTTTAGCATTCCTATCCACCTCAGTGATCACAGACTCTGTGAGGAGTAATAGCCTATGCTTTGCTGTATTCTTAACCCCTCCTCAATGTGTTTCTACTTTAAAAACACCTAAGTACCTTCAAAACATAATACTGAAGCTGAAGAGCATTGCATAAGGAATTAATGCAGCACATCTTAATCTTGCCTCTTTAGCTCCATGTTTACATCCATATATATATAGACACACACACACACCAATGAGCCAAAACATTATGACCACCTGCCTAATATGCTGTTGGTCGTCCGCGTTCTGCCAAAACAGCACTGAGGCATGGACTCTACAAGACCACTGAAGGTGTCCTGTGGTATGGCACCAAGACATTAGCAGCAGGTCCTTCAAATTCAGTAGGTTGCGAGGTCAAGCAGCTATGGATCGAATTTAGATTGGATTGAGATCTGGGGTATTTGGAGGCCAACTATTCCTGAACAATGTGTGCAGTGTGGCAGGGTGAATTATCCTGCTGAAGTCTCCAGTTTGTGGTTTGTCCCTCCTCGGACTATTGTTGGTAAAATCTCACCACTGCTGGGAGTAACACACAAGCCTTGCCATGACCCAGTCGCCTTGACATAACAATCTGGCCCTTTTCAAAGTCGCTCAGATTCCTGCCCATTTCTCCTGCATCCAACACGTTAGTTATGAGAACTGATTGTTTGCTTACCATCTAATCTACTCAGACCTTAATATGTGGCCTTGTTAGGAGATGATCAATGATATTCGCTGGTCATAATGTTTTGGCTTGTCAGTGTATATACTGTGTGTGTATACAGTGAATATATATATGGGTTTGGGGTTAAGATTTTTTATATTTTTGAGCACAGTCCCTTAATCTCATCAAGGATACATTTATTTGATTAAAAAATACAGTAAAAATATTAGGTAAAACTTTATTTTAATGGTCCCATTTAGACATACTGACTATAAGTAACTTCGCAACTACTTCAACTTATTCTTATAGTCAACAGAATGTCTAAAGAGGACCCTCAAAATAAAGTATAACCAAATATTATCTTAAAATATGTTCATGTATATAAAATAAAAATGTAAATATGTTATATGTTTCTTATAATTATTACGTTAAAAACACCTGATGGAAACCCTGTTTTTTTTTTCAGAGCATTTTTTTTCGGAATCTTTGATGAATAGAGAATCTTTTGTAACAATAAGAATGTATAAATGTCAACTGTCACTTTTGATCGATTTAATGTGTTTTTACTGAATAAAAGTATTAATTTCTTTAAAATAAAGATTCACATTTTCCCTGTAGAAATGAATCACAGGCCAGTACTAAATATCATGCATTTCATGAAAAGGTTTTTATCATAAAAAAGTGAGAAACAGAAGAACAGAATCATAAAGTGTTCTCTTTTTGAGGACAGAGAGATAACACACCTATAGTTGAAGAGGTGGGGATGGTTGTTGTAGTGGATGGGGTCCAACTGACACTCTGCTCAATGACTGTTGATACAGATCCATTATAGGTGCTCGTTTCTGTGCTGCCGTATACATAAATTCTGTCGTAGTCCACTGCATCCCCTTCAGGTAGCGGCAGAATACGATATTGCGGCAGGGGCCTGGATGAGGATAGACGGGATAATGGTGTGGATACTGTGTCCAGACTTGTTGATATGGCAGAGACAGCATCTAAAGAAGAGAAAGAAATGTTCTTCATTTCTGATGTTATATTTTTTTGCTTAAATTCTTTGCAGAGCTCCAAAGGGAAACTCTCCATGTTCTGGGTGGGTATGTGACTGTCCTTATGCAAAAACCCACCTGCGGTTGAGGCATGCGTGCTACCGCTCAAACAGTCTAAACTGGAAAAAACTTGGTGAATAATGTTCTCCACTTCGACTATTTTGTCTCTCACTCTGGACGTTGCTTCCTGCTGCTCCATTCCTTCATTCCCACACCGGTACAATTGAATCATATCTGTTGTTTTAGACTTCTCTTGAGGACTATGCTTAGTATTCTTCATCCGATGTAGATTGTGTGTCTCATCTGAGTCAATTTCAAATCCATTTTCATATTCGGAGTGCTCACTGGACAGATCTTCCTCAAAACTCCTTGAATGCTTAGCTATTTCTTTATTTTTCAATTCAGCCGGCGCCCTGGGACATTCATCCTCGCATTGCCCCTTTTCATTTTTCAAAACTTTGAGTGAGAGTGGTTCAGTAGTGCTCACGGGCATCCTCCTCTCCACATTCACCGAGCTCATCATCCACAATTTCTTCTCTTTCCGCCCTCTGGAGGCTTTTCTCAGGCTTTTAGGAGAAATGACGAGCTTGTGCTCCAGGCTGCTGGTGCAACACAGATCCACTCCACTCCCATGGTCACTTTCCAAGTCTGAATTCTTGTTCCCCTGTTGATTACCCATTATAGTCTCGGCTTTGCAATCCGCATGAAGATCCAACAGGCCCTAAAAAAGCAGCTTTTTTCTGACTTCATTTGTCTTATCAAGACCCCTTATGCTCAGTCTCCGACAGTCCCACCTCCTTCCTGCCAGAACTAATCAAAGCTTTGCCCTTAAGAGCTGCCCTTCCCTGCGTTACAGAGACCAGACCGTTAATGACTGGGAGAAACTTACTTATCTTGTTTTGCTCTCTGATTGTTTTGTAAAGCTGCAGAACAGTGCTGCTGCCCTCATTGACAGTCTGCTTCCTTATTATAGTGTTGTTAACCATTATGACGGTCTTTCTAAAAAAGAAAATATCCAAATGAGTTGCAATAAATGCTGTTTAAACGTTCTACTCATTAAAGAAGTCTGCAAAAAATGTATCTTGGTTTCCACAAAAATAATAACTGTTGATAATAATATAACTAATAATAATAACTGTTTCTTGAGCACCAAATCAGCACATTAGAGTGATTTCTGAAGGACCATATGACAATGAAAATTTAAAATTCAGTTTGTCCACCACAAATCCGAGTAAATATTAAATCGGACTCGGAGTAATATTTCACAATATTACTGTATTTTTGATCAAATAAATGCAGCCTTGGTGAGCACAAGAGACTTCTTTCAAAAACATTAAAAGATCTTACCAACCCCAAACCTTTAAACGGTAGTGTATATTCATATATCATTTGATATAATGGCAGTAATAGTGGAGAATTATTTCACACACACATCATGACAAAGACATGATTTTACGCCCAAGGATGGACCATGGGCAAAAAAAAAAAAAAAATCTTCTCAGACATTTCAATTAACTTTACACTGATTTTAGTTCTGACTATGGACTATCTGCATTAATTTAACAGTTGTGTCAACAAAGTAAAAAATTGAAGTTAAGAAGTTGCTATAAAGAGGTTGCAAAATAAAGCAAGTAAAAGTCTTTATAAAATCCACAATCAATGCTTATGTAAAATCCATAGAACTTTAATTCTTACCAGCATCATCCTCTGGCTACTTTACTGTATTCATTCGAACTGTAGTCTGTCCCCATGAGTCTTTCCTGTCCCCTTTGGCT
Organism: Rhinichthys klamathensis goyatoka; assembly: GCF_029890125.1. Classification (NCBI taxonomy): domain Eukaryota; kingdom Metazoa; phylum Chordata; class Actinopteri; order Cypriniformes; family Leuciscidae; genus Rhinichthys; species Rhinichthys klamathensis. Next base: position 1,409,407 of record NW_026607043.1, read on the forward strand.
GTGATTGACACATAACTGTCCAATCAACAATGACTTTGGTATTATATTTAAAAATGTTTGGAGGCATGATCTAGCAGGGGAAATGACTGATAGCGTGTCACGACAGCCTGTTGGCACACAAGAGCTGCGCTGTGAATCCAGTGACTGCAGTTCAGAATTGGCCGCCAGATAGCGCTGTTACCCCAGAATTTAATCTAGAGACCAAAGACCCAAGTACCTTTACGACCGTGAATGTGACGCGTGTAAATTACTTGGCATTATGCCCTGTCATAGGCAAGCATTCATATTATCAGCATAAAGTACATTAAAATGCTATGTTATTCACTTGCATATTTCTCATATTCAAGATGCAGTCATTAATGTCTGTATGAATGTCAATTTATTCCATTTTATCTTTTATTTTATTTTAAGAGTTGACTGAATAAACATGTAGCCTATTAGCTAGTAGCCTATTTTATTTTATTTTATTTTATTTAGATTAGGCCTACTACTGTTTCATTGTTTTTTGTTTTACCCGTCACATTTTGTAATGGGGTGTATAACGCTGTATTGTATGTAGCCTTTAATTATATCAATTTCAATAGGTCTAACTTTGAAATTGAAAACAAAAATATGATTATGAATACATGTCATTATTATTTGTTATTTTCATTATTTTATTTTTTGCACCTTATTATCGGTTCCTCTCTTTTCTTTTCTTCTTTTTTTATTTTCCAGCACTTTTTTTTATTAAGGCTTTGACAACATCATAACCTATGTTATGTAAAATAATTATGGCAATTAAGTACCTCTAAAACTGATAATGATTCATTTTCAGCTACCAAAGTGCATTAGAAATACAGCAGAAATAACATTATTTCTTCATGGTCGTATCGTTTAATATTGCAGCATGGAGAGTATGTTTGCATGCTGACTTAACCCCCCATATTTTCCGATTGACTGGAAGATCGCAGGTGATGCAGATGCGCTCGTCCCCGTGGTGGCATTGAGACACTGAGTGACAGCAGCGGCAGTGGGCTTGCCCGCTCTCCCTTATATGGCTGTGGATGGAGCGCTATGCTAATATCGGCAGGACAGGAGAAGCACCGCTCCGCTGCCTGCTGTCAGTGGTGGCTTTCGGAGTCTAGGCAGGCTCTTCTACAGCCATGGCCGAAGGTGGTGAAGGGGAAGATGAGGTCCAGTTCTTACGAACTGTAAGTAAAACACGTTCTTTTTTTTGCAGATGCAATATTTTTTTTATTTTTTTTTCGCAATGTTGATGAGTAAACGATAAAGACAGTGTAATGCTGAGACATCAAAAATGTTGGCTTGTAGGCTACTCCGGGTTTAAAGCAACGGTGTTAGGCTTTTCTCAGTGGTCATATTGATTTATTTTCCGTCCTTACGCATATATGATAGCAAGGTGTCATGTTAGCAGCTATTTAAAGTATTATTCCTTTTTTGGAACTTGAGTCAGGTGCGAGTTTTCTCTCGCGAGTCGCGACGCACCTGTAGTCAACGCGCGTGAATGGGAATTCAATGAGTATCAGGCAGGTGCAAGGACAAATGAATGATGTTTATGCCACTTAAATGTTAGCGAGACTGAGATGTGCATGTCTGTCTAAGAAGATATAAATATGTGTTTTGTTGTGTTGTAATTGTCTAGAACGCTACAGAGGAGTTACTGAGCGCGCGATTACTAAATGAATCCATTTGGCACTTGTGCACTGGTTGTCGAGCTTAATTCTGCAGTATTTTTCATTCCATAAAGAAGTGCTCTGTTTGTGTGTTCTCCCGCATGCGATTACATTTGATACCATCCTCTACCCTTCTTTAGGACTTTTCTATTTCTGTGGTTCAACGCAGATAGGTTACATAGATGCCATGACGCATGGCAGTTACCTGTGTAAACGATATGATAGGATAGGACTCTGTGGTGTGAATTACTTGTCACACTTTGTTAATTAGTTATGAAAATGAAGAGGGGGTTGAGTATAGGTGTCTTGAGGACTGCTTAGTATACTTGAGGTTGTTACATATAGCAGGCTACACTCATAATTTTCTTCTTTATTATCATTTTTCTGCACTAAAACTGTTTGGGCAAAAGAGATTTTAAATCACAAAGATCCGAAACTTGATGGGATAGTCACAAATCCCTACTCAGGCATACAAGTGTCACCGTGTGTCCCATTTTGCGTTCTGTACTTCTACGCCATTTTGCAGTAGGCTATAGCACCAATAGCATTTTCACATTTGATAAGTTTGATTTGAGATGACACTGGCTTTCTAAAACTCATCCACTCTGCTATATAAATTGTCTATAGTGTAAATGAACAGTGAATAGTACATGGTTTGCGATACAATTAATTATATCTTTGTCTGTTTATAATTTTTTACAGCATGTTGAATATTCTGAAAAATTAACTTTTCAATTTCAGCATCTAATATCTTAAACTGTGGACTGCTGATCATTATTAAATTTGGCATATTCATACAAGGTGTCTAGATGAGGCATTGTACCAACCATTGTGATAACCATTCACAAGGCTAAGCTAATTTATATTTTTGCAAATAGCACCAGAACCCTTCTGTCCATAAATCTAAATGTCATATGGTTTTTCCATTTCTGCAAGAAAAAAAATCTTAAAAAAAAAAAACTTTTCTCATTCCTGTTCGTCTGATCGACACAAATAATAAAGCTACCTACAGGCGCTTTTGACATAAGAACTTTGATTCATTTATTAATTTAGCAGATATGGACTGATACTTTTTTTGAGAGAGTTTGGCCCATAATGAATGATTGGCAGGGTATCTTGTGAGAACAATGTCAAAATATCCAAACTTCACAAAACTTGGTAGACATGGACAAAAGGGCATTCTGAGAGTACTTGCCAAATTGCTATATTTTGAAATCAGAACAGTTTCTGATGTGGCTTTGGAAATGTTCCTGAATGGGAGTGCTGCAGGGACACATGAAATAGTAAATTAGGAGTAGCCTATTTAGACAAGTCACAGTTTAGGTAAGGACAATAATGCTTTAAATAATGCATTTATGCATGTATATAGCCTATAAAAAAACTGTTTGGGGCCCCATTTAGAATTTTTAAATAAAGTGTGTAAAATATGTTGCATCGAGTTATGGTTTTGAAGAATTTGTGTTAGCATTGTTGATATTTATCATCTATCATTTGCATATGCAACATCAATCAAATCCAATATATACCAATTTATTGCAGTCTGTTATAGGATCTTGCATTAGGCAGGTGTGTTACATCTCACTTCCCTGTTAAAGCGTTAAAGTGAGAACTCTGGCAGTGAAGGTTACAATCTCACTAAATAGGGGACATTAATGCACTCTAGACGTCTGTGAAAGGCGCCCCAATTCTGTCTTTGCTGTTGGTTGGCTGTGTACACTGCACACAAAATAGCAGTTGCATGGTTTTCACACCCCAGTTGCTGGTCATTTTATGCATCAGGATGAAATCCCTTCTCTTTAGCTTATTTTTGGTAGCGAATAGTTTGCTCAGACAATCAAGGCAATTTACTCTGAATTACATCAATAATTGGCAGCATATAGATTGGTTAAGCTATAATAAATACGTGGAGATTAATTTCTCAGGGGAAAACATTATTACTATACATTAAATAGTAAAAACACAAAGAAACAATCAATCAAAAACAGTTTCAAAGGGCCTCCACAGGTTACCCAAACTCAGATGTTCTCTTAAGAGAAATGGCAAGAAATTCATTGTCCAATGTGCAGTGTTGGCCAAATGAGACTTGACAGTGTTGTTTGGGCACACTTCTATAAATCCAGATGCAGAGTTGGCCAGTACAGTTAGCAGTGGGCTTATTTGGAGTTTATGTTGTTCTGGAAGCCTTCTGCATTCCAGGGTTTAAATTTAGCCTCTTAAAAGTTAATACTTCCACTGCACATACACACACACAGTTCTCAGGCTCCATCTCCATAGGTCATTGCATCAGCTAGTTTAACAAGCCAGGCCACTGATGTTTCAACACTGTTTTTATTTGCACAGTATCGTATTTTAAAGTCAACAACTACGACATGTGCTAAGATATTAAAAAAATACTGCAAAGAGTACCGCAAACCTGGATTAGTATACCATATCATCACCTTACTACATGGCGCACTGGAATACTTGATTCTGTTTGGTCAATCGTGGCATGGAGTGGTCGAATATCTTTGTATAATGATGGCTACACTATAATCTCTCAGCTATAAAGTGTACATTTGACCCTTCTCCATATCAGCATATTACACCACATTCGCTTTCTCTCTGTTTGGCCTAAAACACTGTGTTCGTGGAATCCAGTTTGAAATATTCACTACAAACACAGAGGTTTTCTTTGCAGCGTTCTCTCTGTATTTACGATTCTTTGAAGCCTTTAGCCACTGCCTACAATGTGCTGGATCCTTCACTGAAAACCGAAAGGAACTCTCTCCCGTTAAATGTTTACTCTTTTAATTCTTACGACCAGGAACAATATACAAGTCGACACCATTTTGACTAAAAGTTTGCTAAAAACTATTTCCTACTAATGCATCGTGGTATTTGACTCTGGTAAGCGCATCCATAGCAGACTGGTGGGAGTGGCCTTGGATGTCAACATGCCCAGGGCATTATGGGTATAGAAGTTTTCTTACCTATTTGGCAAAAGGGAGGACAACAGCCTTTTTTCTCTATTTTTTTTTTTGTGAAGTATTTTTTTGCCTTTCTACTGTAGAGCAGCTAAGTTTTATTGAAAAAAAACTTTGACCTTTAAATCAATATGCCATTGCATAATTAAATGTTTTCCATATAAAAAACAGTTACCATTTTTTTTGTTTAACCACAAAGTTAACAGCATTTTTTTTTTACAAGGTAGCACAAATTTCCCCCCATTTCTTTTCTTCAAATAAGTTTTGTTTTAGAAAACACCTCCCAACCTTTAATTTACACTAGTACATTTGCACGACACCAGACTGTTTTGACAGCTCTTAGTGTGTATCTTTGATCAGCAATTGAGGTGGATATTTTAAAGCATTTTGTGCTTATCTGCCCTCACTATTCCACCATCACTGAGATTGTGCTGAGTGTAGATAGCTTGAGTAGACTATGAGTAATAAGTGGCGCCCCGGTAAAAGGTAAACCAAAGAGCTTTGGGGCACAGCTGAAATCCGCAGTATGTGAATTGAATTTTGTGTGTGTGACCCAGTGGTTTTTGTATAAGACTCGTCTGCGGCCTTTGAGCTTCATGTGGCAGCTTCAGCTCATTGAGCTTCCTTCAGATTAATTAAACCCAGACTGATGTCACTGCTATTATTGTGCCCTCTTGGTTTATCCCAAAGGGAACAAGCCATCTGTGCTAAAGGACACAAGTGCTCAAGATTAAAAGTGTTTGTGTGGGTGTTTACTGTACCAACATTTGTAAAGCATGTTTAGTGTATATAATTTATCTGACAGGATTCCATCAGACTGGTGTATAAGTTGAGCTTGTTAACTGTTCTAAAATCCACTTCAGGCAATTAGCTATGCCAGGATTACACTAGAATTCTTGTCACAGCAAAGTCAGCACATGTGTGGCATAGCTTTTGCATGTCTGACACACAGGCCTCATAGCAGCGAGGCGGACCCTGGAGCTGACAGCTTACTCAAGAGCACAACAGCATTGCTTAGAGGAAGAACCCAAACAAGTTCTTGATAGTTATAGTTATGAATGAATATTCTGTCACTATTTATTCACCTTCACATCGTTGCAAACCCTAACGGCTTAAAGTAATGCTTTGATTCAACAAGGATGCATTAAATTGATCAAAAGTGGAGTAAAGACATTTAGAATGATTTCTTTCTGTTCTTCAAAGAATCCTGAACAAAAACAAAATCAAGACTTAGTAAAAGGGCATAATAGGACCCCGTTAAAATAAAGTGCACAAGTCGGATGGACTACTTTTTTGATATTTTGATATCAGCTTTAAAAGTTCCCATTCATATTCCGAAAATCAAATTTTGTGTCTTTGCAATTGTATGGAAAAAGCGTGCAGTACATTATTAAAAAAATAATTTTGGATTAATGTCATAGAGGTTTGGAACAACATGAGGGTGAGTAAATGATAATATTTTTGGGATCTTTCCCAGTCCATTAATTGCTCCTCCAGCCGTAAATGGTGAACTCAGAGTTCAGTCCTTCTTCACTGACCAAACCTCATCTGATGCATCAGTATTTTTTCCACATGCAGAGATATCTCTGTCTACCGGCAGTCTTTCTGCATTCATTTGTTTGTGTAGATGGAGCTCACTCATGCATGCATGCAAGCCACTTTCTATTGCGTGAGGCTATTTTCCCCAGCAGTGCGCATGCTAAGTTAGCTTAAGTTGCTGAGTAATACAATTTGTAATTTGTCTGTAGTGGAAGACAGAGTATTTGCTGTCTGTGACACTGAAGCTCGTCTCCCTGAACCAAACACATTTTTAGCAGTGCACAACATTAAACATCAAAGCATGCCTTCTGCTGTGTCACTCAAGGAAACATCTCTGTAAGGATGCTTGACAGCACTGGTGAAAAGGCTTTTGCATTTTTAATCGACTTTCTATGAATACCCTCTTGTTGTGTTATACCTGTTCTTCTGAACTTCGGATCTTATGGAAGCTGGATCTTCGAGAGTCTAATCACCAATAAAAATGATCTACATCAGTTGTAGGACAAAGAAGAGAGTCACTTACAGTTGTAGTGTGTAAATATATTCTTCTGTGTGTATCCAGCCTCTTTAGTTATGCTGTGTGTGATTACTTTTGTTGAGAATTAAGAGTGAAAAAACCCCAACACATTAACTGCATTAATTGCACGAAACAACTCTATTTTTGATTAATTAATAATTTCTTTGAGCATGTCTCTGCAATGAAATCAGTTTTTTAAAGAGGTCATATAATGCCATTTTTGTACAAGCTAATATGATTCTTTAGGGTCTAAATTAAAAGTTTGTAATATACTTTAATTAAAAATTCTCATTAGTATTGTAAGAAAACACTTATTTTACCTGGTCAAAAACAGCTCTGTTTTCAGCACGCCGTTTCAGTGCATATGACTTTAAATGATAATGAGCTTTGCTCACCCCGCCTCTCTGTTCTATGCGTACACCATTTGTAACTCAATAACACAATAACCATAACGCGTTGTTCAGTATAAACGTGGGATTATGAATTATATTGAGAACGTCATACATAGAAAACATGCCGTAATGTACCCTGAGTGTAAACCTTAGACGCATTCATTGTGAAGCGTGCAGCTAGCGATTTGCAAAGATTAATATATTAATATAACGTTAAAGTTTAATAAAACGTTACACTCACTTCCGTTCTTCTGGAGATTCAGCAGGAACACGAATAGCTGGTACCGATCCTTTTTTCATGAGCAGCTTCTCAGCAAATCTAGCTTTATACTGATCCTCGTTTATAAAGCAGTCTGGTGTGAAATGATTCGCGCAAACATGAGAGCATTGACGTTGCTTGTGGGGAATATTCCCTTCGAAAACAAACTCAGCCACTGCGTCTTCAGCGGTTTGGATTTAGGAACATTAAAATGACTGCTGTGTTCGTTATTACACCCAAGAACAAAAAACCACAATCGCTTAGACGCCATTCTGCTCGTAGACAGTGCTCCAGCATATCAACAATGACCGCGCCGGTCCGCGCCGCGCAGACTATGATTGACAGCTGGCTCACGAGCGAGGGCGGGTCTGTGTTGAAACGCGGCTGTCAATCAACAATCGCGGGAGGGGCGTCCGACCGTGTGACGTCACAGGCTCGAACGGCTCGATTTGAGGCAGGGGAAAACATATAAGGAGATTAAAACAAAACCACTGGATGGATTTTTATCATTATATGATGGTTGTGTACAGACACTGCCAACACACATTTCAGTACAATCAACTTGTAAAAGTGCATGTACCATTATATGACCCCTTTAAAGTGTGAAAAGACTTTCAATTAGAATCATTCTTCCATAGTTAGACATGGATTTAATACAGCACAAAGCAAATCTTGAGCAGTGCTACTGTATCAGCGTTTTCAGTATCGGATAGCCAGGAGGTCTGTGGAAAATTTCTGAATTGAGAATAAAAAAAACTCACGACAAGTAATATGATATCATTAGAGTGCATATGACAGTCCATTTTTGGGGTTCTCAGAGTATATTTCCCTTTTTTTTTTGATCATCGAACTACTGCCTTTCACTGAATTTAAATGGAAAAATAAAATTGATATTGAATAATATTGATAAAAATAAATGTTGTGTTCTGGGGTGCGTTTTCCAAAAGCATCGTTAGCCAACTATGGTTGCAAATTTCGTCGTTATCAGCATAGTTCAACGAGTTGTTGTTTCCCGAAACCATAGTTCCAACAAACATTCGCAAACAGCATCGCAAAGTTGTGTGGTTGGAACGACATCTCTCGACCTGAAGCCTACTGTCTTGTTTGCATGACATGTGGACTTAATGGGGTCTTCGGATGCCCATTTTCCAAAAGTTGGTATCATTCTTTAAGGTCTTCATGTAAAGTTTGTAACATACTTTTGTTAAAATTCCTCAATGGTTGTGTAAAACAACACCCTTTTTACCTCCTCAAAAACAGCTCTCAACCCGTTTCGGTGTCATGTCTCTTTAAATGATAATGAGCAACTCACCCCACCCCTCCCTTGGAAATGTCACTGCTAAGACACATTTATATGCAAACAGCATATTAAAGTGGATTTTGCATCCGATGACCCCTTTAATAAATCCTTATCTTGAGCAAAATAAGCAAGCTGACATTCAGTGCAATCTATATCTTTTATTTCTAATATATACAAATGTTATTCAAGTCTTTTAGTTTGCCAAAAGATTTAAAGCACCGTTTTTGAAGAGTGCACATGTCCGTACGTGCTCTAGTTTGTAAGAATAAGGAGCCTGTTTGAATCTGGAAAAGAAGCAAAATAACTGAGAAAAATGAGAATTAGTCCTCCATGTCCGTAATTTATAGCAACAAATCTGGCATTAATTTGAACTCAAACGGATCAATTAAAAGAAGTTATTACTCCACACTCCACCGTGACATCATTAACCAACGTAGTTGAACGACAAATTTGCGACAATAAGGTTTCTGGAAACAGTTGAGACAAGCGAGTTGATTTATGCAGCGTACTATGGTAGTTAAGCAGTTAGTTATGTTATTGTATGGGAAACGGACCCCTGATTGGTAGATTTATGTTTGTTGGTAGTGTAGCACTTTAGTAGTAATTTGACAATTTATCATGAATAAAAAAAAACTTTTTTTTTTAAACACACAATGGGCTCTATGTGCACGGCGGTATTTCCGGTGAAGGTCTAAGGATGCTGGATTACTTCCGCCGATCGTAGAGTCCAATGCTATACCGAGAATTTATATTGGTTTTTATACTCTATTGCTATACTAAAGAAACGTTAGTCACAAAAACAGACAAAACAGACACTCCTCATTTTGTTTATGCTTCTGTGTTTATTATATTAAATAAACATAACTATATATAAAATTACATCTAAACGTATTAAAGTTTCGTTTCAAAGACCAGAGGACAGTAAATTTTGAAGACTCTGCCATAATACCGTTTTCCTCGGTTTTCCTCCGCTTTAAATCTCCCCAACCGGAAACGCAAGAGCATCCGTGCATCAAACGCGGAAGTTATGCGTGCATATAGCCCATTGGCTATTGCCATCTCCTGAAGGTGTGTCTGTGAACAACAGTAGCTGGCAATGAATTTCAGTTAAAGCTGCAGTTTTTCCTCTTTGTCGCCATCTCTGTTCGGAATCTGCAATTGCAGTTATTCGTGGAATTATCAACTTTACGTGTGTTGTGCCTCGACACAGCACAGCATGGATGAATCCAATGTTTGAGGAGAGTGTGCGGCTGTCAGTCACCGCGCCGGTGTCGATACTGGCATTCGGAATCACAGATTATTATTTTTGAAAGTATGACCAACATAAGAATTTTTTACCGGAAAATGTCATCTGAACAAGTAAGTAACATCCACTTTTGTTCTGGTTCTGACATTGCAGTAAATCGCGCTGATTAAATCTAACAATCGCTTATCATCATATCACGCAAAACCGTGCAAATTATACTTTGTCCTCAAATTGTTAATGTTCAACATCAGCATTGCGTGACTACATTTAATGCCCTTCCCATATTTACCCTTGTTTTCGCATGGGTCCGGTTGCAGTCTCTTTTTTTCTGTAGCCACTCCGAAGTCCGAACGAAGTCTTTTGCATTTTACAACGGGAGAATATTCAGTTGTCACTGATGATTGTCGTTTGAACCTTTCTGGATCCGCCATCAAATTAATAAGTTTAATTATATCAAGTGCTGTGAGAAAAGGCTATAAATCTCCAACTCCAACATCCTCACACGCAACATAGCCTACTAGTCGAGACTCCTTCTTTATGTGTACAGATGTGACGTAATGACGCAAAGACATGCTCGAATCTCCCGCGGAAATCCACCAGTACCACTGGAATTAAAGCTTACCGTTTTGAATCGATCTGAGGCAAGCAGATAGTTTTGAACACTGGCTGGTTATGTGTTTGCTCAATTTATTTTGGATAATTTTTAACCCCAAAAAGCTACGGACTGCAGCTTTAACGAATAATACTTCAGCTGATTAAACCAATCTCAAATTGTTATGCTGACAATATATTAAAATGTATTCAATTAGAAGACTTTGAAGAAAAATGCATTTTTACTTAGAGTTTGAACCCCATTGTACATACAATGATTTATGATGTGTTCGAGACACAGAAACCTCATCTCAAGTGGTGCTCACTACAGATCCGAATGATGATCCGACAAATCCCCCTCTCTGGACCTAATGGGTGGAGCTTGACCTAGTCCAGCTCCACCTCTGTGGACCTAATGGGTGGAGTTATGTTTAGCGACCCATTATACCCAGCGAGGGGGGAGCTAGATGTCAAGCTCCACCCATTGGCTCTGCACTGAACAGCCTTTCCATCTTTCAGATAACTGAACAATTCTACAGTGTTCAAGACTTTGCATGTGCGTACATTTCAAAATAGCATTGTGGGAGGGGCGACGCTGTGTATTCACCTTTTCTCAAGTTCATGTCAGTCGCAGGGCCGGGTGAGTTGTGAGCATTTATTTGGCACCAGAGCACATCAGGACCTCTCAAGTTACAGCCCCTGAAGTCTTCAGGCCACTCACCCACACCTGTTCATGTCCTTAAAGACACACGCTGAATATGGTGGAGGAAGGGGGATGGATGGATCTGTATATCTCTGCTGCACCTGTGTTTAAACTCACAAGCATGAATAGGTTTGGTCAGTAAGGTGCAGATTGGCTTGGCAAATGGTCCAGGAAGTCAGGCGTATGGAATATGAATGCATAACAGAGAGTTTGGAGAGTTCTGGTACTTACCCTTGTGATTTGGAGCAGACGCACCCCACCCCCCAGCATCCTTAAACACGCAACACCCCTATAGATAGACTGTGACTCTGCCCCTTAGCTGTTTTGCAGATGGCTTTGCGGCTTTCCCCTGGATCACTTTGCTGCAGATTCACCAGATTCCTTGGCAGGGGATCTAGGTGGGACTTAAGAAAGGGAAGATCTCCTCTTTTAGATAAAGACCACTCGACTGCATTAGGCAGATAACGCTGTATTGTAAATACACACTTGCATACATCTGTATAGGTACATACACCATCTGTCTTATACTAATGCTGTTAATCAGAATGAGCTTTTATTGCCAAAAGTCAAAAATAAAATATGTATAAAATAAAGTAAATAGAATATATATAGAAATACCCAAAGCACAGATAAACGTAACATATACATCTTCAATAGATGTGCAAAGGGAAAAGTAGTGCACAGAATTTGTGATAATATGCATGCATGTACAGTTTAAAAAATATGACTGGATATTGCATATTGCGTATGAGATGTGTTGCACGTTACTATTGCACATGATATTATGCAGAGTGGTAAAGGAATAGAAAATTGTCTTAACCTTCATGTTCTTACAATCCTGAATGACATTATTTCCTCTGTGGAACACAAAAGAATATGTTTTGAAGAATGTTTCAACTGGTTTTCTCTAGACAATGAAAGTTAGTGGGATCCAAAACAACATTGGACCTCATTGACGTTTATTGTATAAAATAATTGTATTTTTTTTTAAGCATAACAACAACAAAAGGGCATATCAGTTGGACTCAAACAGGAATCAATACACTACTGTTCAAAAGACTGGGGTTGGTATGATTTTTACAAATGTTTTTGAAAGATGTCAAGTCAGCAGCCTTGATTGATCTATAGAGTATTGTATTATTTAAAGACAAGACTGGTCATTTAATTTGTCAGTAGAAAAGCAAGCAGTGAAAATATACTTTTCAGGTTACAATAAGGAGCAAAATTGGATTAGAACGATTTGGAAATTGCTGGCAATTTGTTTGTCAATCCTGTAGGCTTCAGTTCAGATCCAGTACACACATTTCAGCTCCATTTAGAAAGTGTACTCAGTCCAAACAAATTTGCTTTGAATATCAATGTGCCCCATACCTCAGACACCAAATCTGCTCTTTGGCCTACTCTCCATTACAGTAAAATCACAAAATAATATGTACCCCCAGGTATGATATGTTTCAGCTGATAGCAATCATTGTAAAATGCTGATTTGGTGCTCAAGAAACATTTCTTATTATTACCAATGTTGAAAACAGTTGTGCTGCTTAATATTTTTGTGGAAACTGCGATACATACTTTTTTTGAAGATTCTTTGATAAATATTTTTATTTATTTTATTTTTTAAACAGAAGAGACATTTTTTAGTGTTACAAAATGTTTTTGTCACATTTGATAAATCGAATGCATCCTTTCTGAATAAAATAATTAACTTCTTTTTTTTTTAAATGGGGTATGGTGGGTAATGTTATATTAGGCTTATTTGTTTACATCAAATGTTGGTTTGGCATCTGGATTATAGGCGCTCCCACTGCTTTACTGTCAGAGTTTTAGCATAGCTTAGACAGCGGCGTTTGACAGCCCAATTTAATTAACATAACTCAAGCCCAAATATACACAGGTTATTATCTGTCTATTCAGAATTCTGGAAATTCCTGCTAGCTCTCATCATATTAACACATCCTGAACCTGATGAATGAAATATAAAAATGAACTTCCATGCCGTGACTGTGTTAAAGAATTGTCACTGCTCTGATGGTGTTCATCAGAACCATGGCAACCATCGGCTAGGATTAATGTGATACATGAGCTGGCACACAAGAAAAGCACTGGGTTGGAAACAAATGAGACAGAAATCTATATTCCTCCTGAGAGAGAATGAGGATGTACAGAGATTCATTGTGGATTCTAATGACAGAAGTGTCTCCACTCTTCTTCCTTTCCTTCAGTGACAACTTTGAGATAATTTAGCTATTGTTACATCAATACAATTTATTTAAATACAGTATTTACTTATTTATGACTTGACATGATATGATATGCCTCTTAATTACATTTATTTTTCAGGAACTTGAGCAGTTTTTCATAAATGTTTTTTTTTCCGTATCTGTTTCAAATTTTTTTCTATTTTATTTTACAATTCATATATTTGGCTATTGATAACTATTTTAGCTAACAATATTGCTGCTAATTGATCATTGTGTAAGTAAAGTGTGCAATTTTTTTATGTTAATTTTTTATTTTTTTTATTTTAATATGAAATTAACTATAAGTCATTCCTAGTCATTGCTCAAAAAGTGTAAAATGTATTGGTTATGTTTAGTTTTATTGGTTTTCCCTGTCGTCCTGCCCATCTGTGTTCCTAGTTAGTATCATTGGTTGTTAATTAGCTCTACATCTGTTTTACTTTGATTACTCCGTCTGTGTATTTAAACCCTTAGTTCTGTCTTTTCATTGTTGAGGACCACACCAAGGATTTTTTAGACCTGGCGAACTTTCCAGACCGCTCTCTGTGCGTTTTTTTCAGGACCAGCCTGAACGAAAGCACAAAGACACGCCTGCCTGGTGATGGTCCTTGGGGAAATTTCACCACGTTTGTGGATTGGGTGCTGGTGAACAATGATTCGGCGTTCACCAGCCCCTTTTCTGGACCCAGAACCCAGCCAGCCACCTTCTAAACCCTGCATGGAGCGTACACCTCCTCCATCTCCAGTGATCCCACCAAGCCTCCCTCTCCCACCTCCTCTGCCTGTAACAGCCAGTTCCTCTGCGCCGCCTCTGCTGTTTCCATTCAGTCTCTCGGCTCCTCCTCTGACTCCACTCTGCTGTGTGAATCTGCCTCGGGTCTTTCAGTCTCCAGCTCTGCCTTGTCAAGAGGATCCGCTGGCTCCGCCTCCAGCGCCGAGCCCATCACTCCACCTCGGCTCGTCAACCAGTCGGCTCCACCTTGGCTCCTCCCTCCCTCGGCTCCACCTGGGATCATCGTTCTTACGGATCCACCTGGCCCCCTCATCCCTCCGACTCCACCATGGTCAGACATTGTTCTGCCTGTGCCACGGACTTCCGGGCCTTCAGCTGTGCTTTGTCCCTCCACCTCTTTGGCTCCATCAGGCTTTCCCCTTCTTCCGGCTCCGCCTTGGTCCTCAGTCTCATTGGCTCCGCCTCAGTCCTCTGGCACTCTGACTCCACCTTGGACGCTCGTCGTTGCAGCTCTGCCTCGATCTCCTGATCCATGATCCCTGATCTCTCCGATCGCCTGGACTCATTGGCTCTTTGGCTCCACCTGGGTCTCCACCTCCATTGGCTCCGTCGCCGTCTGTCATCCCCCTGGTTAAACCTGCCAAGTCTCCACCATGGCACCTCCCTCTTTCGACTCCACCGTGGGCCTTAGCCCTGGCTGTGGTCTGGGTCTCCGCCTGGCTCCTCCTGCTCCTGGCTCCTCCTGCTCCTGGTTCCCCCCACCATCAACGCCTCCCTGGTTTCTCCTGACGGCATTTTCTGTTCACTGTCCTTCACCAGCCCCACTTCCGCCTCCAGAGCCCCCACCCTTCCTCCTCTGTTGGACTTTTTTTCTGTTTAAAGTTTAAAAGGAGTGATGTTCGGTTTTATTGTCTTTGTGTTAATTTTCCCTGTCTTCTTGCCCGTCTGTTCCTAGATAGTCTCCTTGGTTGTTAATTAGCTCTAATCACTAATTACTCCGTCGGTGTATTTAAACAATTAGTTCTGTTTGGCTAACCAATCGCAGGCAGGGGGAGTGGCCAGGAAACTTGTTTGAAAACAACATTCAAAAACAAACATTTTGCAGTTCTGCTTGGTGATGCTGGTTTCAAAGAAATTACACACTTCAGCTTTAAAGGTGCAGTAAGCGATTTCTGAGAGACACTGTTGATATTTGAAATAGAGACCCAAACAAACACACCCCTACCCAAAAGAAACACACCCCTCCCTTCATTGCTCCACCTACAAAACAACAAATACGCTATGCAACACAGGCAACCACTAAAGCTGGCGCATCAGACAGCTTGCACAAGTATGGATGAATCAGCTTTGATTCAACACCAACAACAGCATACAAAAGCATATCTTGGATCTGTGAAACATAGCAAAACCAAAGTTACTAATGTATCGAGAAGAAACAAAGCAATCTCTGTGTCTGTTTTCAGGTCCTCCTGCTTTCAAACGTCTCTCCAGCGCTGGAAACATTTTCCAATATTAACAGGGGTCTTAGCTCTTGCCCTTCTTCTTCCAATTATATTCATCTGACCATTTCCTCTTTGGTAGTATGTCACCCATCTCTCTTTTTACAGTCTTTCTGCAAATGACCCGCTTACTCACTCTCTCTCTCCTCCCCCATCATGAGTGGATATTGCTGAATGTTTACAAGACTGTTTTGGTGCTCTGTGGATCGACCCAATCGACTGTTTTTTTCTTCCTATTTACGCAGCCAGGACTATGTACAAAAACAATATTATTTTTCAGCAGACACAGAACAGATATCTAGCAAATATTCACAAAGATGTTTGTTTAGGTGTTGATTTAAATTTTCAACAGCGTTTCTCAGAAATCGCTTTCTTCACCTTTATGTTGTGTCAAGCTCTTGGGACTACTTTGAGGGAAAGTATTTTGAGCGTTTTTGCTTTTAAACATAAGTTTAATTGATTGTTTTTGTTCTGGCAGGAAGATGAGGTGGTGCTGCAGTGTGTCGCCGCCATTCAGAAGGAGAATCGCAAATTCTGCCTTTCGGCAGAGGGACTCGGCAACCGCCTGTGTTATCTAGAGCCCACATCAGAGGCGAAGGTAATGCTTCATGTGTTCTGAGGAACTAATCACTGCTTCAATATGCCTGAACCTCTCAACACAAACCACAATGCAGATCGAAGCAAAGCAATTTATGAAAAACAGAATTTTTTTTTCGTTTTAAAAAAGGTTTAATGGTTAGAAAATGGTTTAATGTTTTTTTAGTTTAATGGTTAGATAACTACAATGTACGAGTGCATAATGTTAGAATTACACAATCTGATTTGCTTTAGGTATGCCGATTAAGAAATACTTGTGGATTTGTGTGGAAAGAAAATGTCATGGTTAAAAATATATGTAGAGTAAAGATATTTGCCTTTGATGTGTTGTCCTCTAGCAATACATCAAATTAATTGGAAGAGATTCATGTAGTTGAAAACCATGGCAACAGCAATTGATCCTAGTGCTCTGCACCATATTTTCTATGCATTAGGAGGCAAGGCAGTAGAAGATGTGTGGGCATCTCTATGGTTATGTGCAGTGTCTACTGGGCCTGACCTTGTTCATACATTGAAAAAATGAAGGTGGATGATAATGATCTTTCCGTTATCATATAAAGTATTGGTCTTCATGCATGTCAATATATTAATTCTTATGGGTTACCAGTTATGATACGAATAACCCTCAGTGACACTGAGACATCTGCTGTATTTGCCTGAGTGACAAAGAAGATAACTGTCAGCTTTTACCATCATGCTTTACAATCACCCTGGTCTCTCACATATAGGTCTATGTTTAAGACATTAATTAAGGTCATTCATTTTTAGTATCAAGTGTGTGCAGTTTATATATAGATAGATAGATAAGACTTCTTTAGACCAAGGGTAGAGTTCATCACTTGCCCATGTAAATCCTCGCTGGCCTCTAAAGCTAATCCTTAAACACATATCGAAAACAAAACATCTATTTAGGCCTAATGAAAGACTTAAAGGGTTAGTTCACCCAAAAATGAAAATTCTGTCATTAATTACTCACCCTCATGTCGTTCCAACCCCGTAAGAACTTTGTTCATCTTCGGAACACAAATGAAGATATTCTTGATGAAATCTGAGAGCTTTCTGTCACTCCATTGACAGCAACATCTTTGCAACTTTCAAGGCCCAGAAAGGTAGTAAAAACATAGTTAAAATAGTCCATGTGACTACAGTGGTTCAACCTTAATATTATGAAGCGACGAGAATACTTTTTGTGCGCAACCCCCCCCCAAAATAACGACTTTATTCAACAATCTCTTCTCTTCCATGTCATTCTCATACGCTGTTGACGAAGTGTAAACAGTGCAGCGCTTCTGGGTTCTACATCAGAACGTCGGCTCACTACCAGCGTCGGCCAATAGTGAGCCGACGTTCTGACGTAGAACCCAGAAGCGCTGCACTGTTTACAATGCGTCAACAGCGTATGAGAATGACATGGAACAGAAGAGATTGTTGAATAAAGTCGTTATTTTAGTTTTATTAACATTAAGGTTGAACTACTGTAGTCACATGAACTATTTTAACGATGTTTTTACAACCTTTATGGGCCTTGAACGTTGCAATGACGTTGCTGTCAATGGAGGTACAGAAAGCTCTCAGATTTCATAAAGAATATCTTCATTTGTGTTCCGAAGATGAACGAAGGTCTTACAGGTTTGGAATGACATGAGGGTGAGTAATTACTGGCAGAATTTTCATTTTTTGGGTGAACTAACCCTTTAAATTAGTAAACATAGCCACTTTACCAGTTATACAGTATGACTTTAGCCATATTCAAAAGTAAGCAAAAACACCCACACTATCTTTCTCTCTCCACAGTATTTTCCTCCTGACCTATGCATCTGTAACTTTGTGCTGGAGCAGTCGCTCTCAGTGCGGGCCCTACAGGAGATGCTTGCCGGGCAGAACGGTGAAGGAGTAAGTAAACAAATCACAGCGATTACAGGGTTACTATACTGAATATACAGTATCTCAACCTTTATAGTAAGAATCCTTTAAAACCTTTTACTTTTGAGTACATTTACCATGTCAATCGGAAATTATATTGGTGCTGAAAATGCATCCTGAAGTTAAATAAAAGTATAATTTGTAAATGCTAAATTTAGTAACGGTAGAACCACTAATTATGTTTGTACATCAATACAATGCATTTTGATATAGACAATAACTCATGTGTTTTAAAAGCAACAGCAAAGTAAGTCATATTCATTGCACTCTCATGGAAAGTTATAGTAGCTGGAAAATGATATACACTACCAATCAAATGTCTGGGGTCAGTAAGATTTTTTTAAAGCGATTAATATTTTAGTTTCTGATTAAAGATCACGAGAGCACATGAATTAAAAAAATGTGCATGAATAAATAATTTATAATAAACTGCAACATTTAGTAAAAAAAGAATATTCAATTTTGATTTCATGCTGGCTTTTAGCAGCACAAAAATATTTTCAACATTGATAATAATAAGAAATGTTTCTTAAGCACCAAATCAGGATATCAGAATGATTTCAGAAGGATCATGTGACATTGAAGACTGGAGTAATGATGCTGAAATTTCAGCCTTGACATCACAGGAATAAATTACATTTTAAAATATATTAACATGGAAAACTGTTTTTTTTAACAAATAAATGCAGTCTGAGCATAAGAGTCTTATTTCAGAAACATGAAAAAAATCTTACCGACCCCACACTTTAGTTTTTATTGCCCAAACTATCCCATTAGCTGTAGTTCTTCTGCGTGATCTAGGGTAAGTAATCGTGAGTGATGACATTGATATTGTGAAGTACTGACCACAGATAAATCATAACTACAATTCACACTGGCAGGTTTGATTTGGAGAGTTTTATGAATTGGTCCTCAGTCCTTCGATGCCAGAAATTACTTTATATTTTCAATATGATAGTAATGCAAATCCATTATCCCTTAATCACTTAAACACCTACTTACTAACAAATGCAGGTGAGGTATGTATCGTCAAAAATGGATAATTAATACTGCCATCCTTTTAATGCCTAGTGTCGTACCTCACCTTCTGCTTTTCATAGACTAATTACACCACTCCACTTGTCTATTCTGCTTTCAGTAGAAGGTGAAATTAAATGTTTTTTTTTCTATTTAGCAAATATATATATATATACAGTATATATATATATATATATATATATATATATAAAACTTTTTTTTTATTATCATTTTTTATAGAATGGCTTCACAAATATACATTTAATATACATATTTAAAATAAAATATACATATTTAAGTTATTTACAGTGTTTTGCTCATGGGTTGCCTCATCATTTGGCAACGTTCCGTTTATCATATCCATGTATCCAACCAATATCAATACTTGACTTTTATTTCTTTAAAAAAAACTGTAGTAAGAGTGGGTATAATTAATTAATTGGGTTTTTGCTGAGACATAATGAACTGAATGTGCTGAAGTGTGCGAGGGTTTTCCAACTGCCTTCTTTAATCATATCTGTATCTTTGTTCATCATTGCAAGAATCCTGATCATGAGCGATGGGTATGTTCACAATTTGTTGACCAACGAGTATGCATGAATCCAAATTATGCAAAAAAAAATGTACTTACATAATTACACCTACTGCTCCTTTTGAGCATCCCAACCACTTCACGTGTCATTAACTGATTTTTAAGTGTGATTTAACTCATGACATAACCCTACTAATACAGTTCACAATGCTAACCCTGTCAGAGAACCAAGGTCTCTCTCCTTTATCTCAGACTCGTCTCGCCCTTTTAATTTTTATGTTATGATTGAGAGTGTGAAAATGTTCCTGTAGCACAAAGAATATAAATGGACTTGTCAAATCTAGTAGCTAGTGGTCAAGAATTATGCAAATCCCCAAATAAAATCTACTGGCTAAGCATGTTCTGCACAGGGCCATTTGAATGCTTTATTCGCCCTCCCTTCAGCACAAAATGGCATGCCCAATATTTTATTTCATGTTTATTTATTTTTTTACTGCAGCAATTTCAAATGAGATTGTCACAGCATATATTTTATTAGCTCAGTGCTGTCTATCTGTTGTGCTATCATTAATGTCTAGGTCTAGGATAGAGTGAGTTCTGTTGGAGAACCATTGTGAAGCAGAGTTTCTACATACAATACTTCACTATAAAGATTCCTATCGTGTCATTTATGTTACGAATTCAGTGTCTGATACAGCTGTCGTGAGGAAACAATGCCTTTTTTTGTGTTGATTATTTGTAGTTTGAAATGTGAACTGTTTCTTTTTGCATTTGGGCTCTAACACTGTCAAATTTCAGGAGTACCAATGACGAGGAAATGATCTGGAATGCTGATTCCAGAAAGAATGTGTCTTGATACATGAATATTCCATGATTTTTATACATTTTTTGGTTTCTTCTTTGTATGTATTGCTTGTTTTTCAGCCCCAAAATAGTATATCATGCTACTTTATAATACTCTACCATTCAAAGTTTAAAGTCAGTAAGATTTTTTTTTTTTAAAGAAATGAATCAGCAAGGATGGATTAAACTGATTAAACGTGACATTAAAGACCTCTAAAAAATATATATATTTAAAATAAATGCTGTGTTATTGATCATTCTATTAATCAAACAATTCTGAAAAAAAATGTCACGGTTTCCTCAAAAATATTAAGCAGCACAACTATTAGCAACGTTGATGATAATAAGAAATGTTTTTTGAGCATCAAATCAGGATATTAGAATGATTTCCGAAGGATCATGTGACACTGAAGACTGGAGTAATGATGCTGAAAATTCAGCTTTGCCATCACAGGAATACATTTTAATATTTATTTTAAAATGTATTAAAATGGAAAAGTTCTTTTAAATGGTAATAATATGTATTATTGCTGTATTGTGATCAAATTAATGCAGCCTAAAAGCATAAAAGTTTTCTTTCAAAAACATCATAAAATCCCACCGACCCCAAACTTTTGAATGGTAGTGTATATTCATTTAACATTTATGCATCAAGATGGCTTCTTGACCTTTTTATCAACAGTCCAGAGATCTTGCCATTTTTAATAAGCTGACAGTGAACACAGTAGTCGGATTTACCAGGAAAAAAACAAACAAACTGCAGCTGTTTGGAAGTTGCAGTTTTTGCTTAAATGTGGCGCTAAACTGTACGATATCACAGCAACGGACTGTGGTGTATCATCTGATATTTCAGTTAGACAGCAGGCATACAGCAACAGCTGGGAGTAGGGAACACAAGTTTCAGCTTTCCTCTTTGTCAAAGTCATTCGTTTTTGGACTGCCAGTGAGGGGTCACACAGTCAGATTAAAAATATGGTTGTCAAACGTGGCATTAATTATTATTGGTAATCATGATACATTAGTGAACACTATCTCCAGCTGCAGACTAAAACATGAGTTTTACCTGAGGTGCTACATTATACTTATATTTAACTAAGAGAAACATCTTTTTCCCCAATGCACTCAGAGGCTCATAAGACGGGTAAGTATATTTATACCTCTATTTCCTGTGGGCCGTTTTTACTTTTTCATTCTAGTTTTTTTCCACACCCTCCTCACATTTCCTCATCAACGGTACAACAACGAAATTTTGTTCTCGTTCAAACAGCTGAACGAGAAATTTCCATTTAACATCCGTCCAGCATGTTCTTCCCAGTGTTTTCTGTTTCAGTGACTCTTAACTTTATTTTAGCAGTGACCATTCTGTCCATGTCTCTGAACCTTTGCCTTGAGTGTGCTAACAGCATTTTACTCTCTCTTCTGTAGGCAGCACAAGGAGGGGGACATCGGACACTGCTCTACGGTCACGCTATCCTCCTTAGGCATTCCTTCAGTGGAATGGTGAGAATGCACCACACAAATTGAAGCCAGTGGGGAGAAGGATTAGGCAGCCTGTCACAGCTTACAGCTCACACACATCAACTTCATGATCAATGACTCCCAACAGTATATTGGGGGGAGATGGGGATAAGTGAAAATGCTTTAACACCACGAATGACAGGACGGCTTATGTTTAATAATTATCTGTTTATATTGTTGATAAACATTAACTATAAAGCTTGAAGCTTATTGAACTTGTCCTTCCGGAGGTATTTACCAATAATGCATTGCTACAGTGTATGGGAACCTCATCTGTCATGATTTATTAGTAGAATTTACACTTGTTTCTCTGTTTTCCCATAGTATCTGACATGTCTGAAGACTTCCAGGTCTCTAACAGACAAACTGTCTTTTGATGTTGGCCTAGAAGAGGATTCAATTGGTAATAACATCAGGGTTATTTTAGTATTATTTATATACTATTATAGTTATTCATATTTTAAATTAGCTTTTGTTTGTATACATTATTCATTTTAATTTTAGTTTGTGTTAGTTTGTCATTTCAATTTTTTTTTTTTACTTTATTTTTATTTCAGGTCTACTTTAAGTAATTTTAGTACCCTAATTTAAACTTATTTTGTTTCAATTAGCTGCCAAAGTTTTTTAATCTTCAAACTTAAACTTAAGTTTTTTTCATCTAATGTTTTTATTTAATTTTTGTTATTTTTTAATTAACAAAAATATGTTTAATAGTTTAAGTTATCAATAATAACACTGAACAACATCTAATTAAAAATATGTAAGGTGTGCTTCAATGGACTCAAAAATTAAATAAAAATAAAAAATGATCACAATTTTCATTTTTTAATGAATCATCCCTTTCAGGCCTCTTTATGGCTGTGATTGACATTTGAACTGTAGGTAACAGATGCAGTGCTAGGACTACTTCCCAAGCTTTGAAAAGAGATCCAAAATTAAACTTAGATATCTTACTATTTTTGTGTATTGTGTCACCCAGAATAGAGAAACATGAATATCCGTATCAACATCTAAGTTTGCAAACACCCAAAAGATCTTATAGGCAATCTCAGTTCATCATGGCCCAAATTGATTGAATCATTGAGAGCTGTGGGACATTGATAAGCTGTTTCTTTATTTACAGTACATCTGGTTAATGTCATTTAACTGATGTTTTGTTCAATCAAAGGGGAAGCTTGTTGGTGGACAATTCACCCGGCATCCAAGCAGAGGTCAGAGGGTGAGAAAGTGCGCATTGGGGATGACCTCATCTTGGTCAGCGTGTCTTCTGAGAGGTTCCTGGTGAGTACCTGCTGTGATTGAGGTTAAAAAAGGTTCCTTACAACACCAAGTCATAGTGACCATGTCTTTCAAGCACCACTAAAACACAATATAAATAGTCCATCCAACTCATGCAGTGTTTTCAAAGTCTTCTGAAGTCATGATAGCTTTGTGTGAGCAACAGACTGAAATTCTTTATCTCATACATAATTAAAGGGGCCATATGTCTTGATTTTGTTTTTTGGGGTCTACTAAAAGTTCAAAAGACTCATTATTTTTTACATATTTTACATTGTTGCAGCACCTCTCGTCCCAGTCTGTCAGTAAAGCTGTTTAGTATGACGAAGCCCCTGCTTCCGAAAAGCGCAATGTGCTCTGATTGGTCGGCTGTACCAGTGTGTTGTGATTGGTCAACCTCTTCCAGCGTGTTTTGGAAATGTCAGGCCCCTTGCCGTTTTCCGGTGTTCGACTCAACCAAGCCTCGCCCCCTTTATTCTGCTTGTGCCTTGGGCGGGAATTATTTAAATGAGAAATATTGTGACATGTTCATTCCCGGAAGAAAACTCAAGACTACAATCGAGGCGTTTCAGGGAGTTCAGAAACAGTGCTTACCTACTGACATAGAGAATAATCCCTTCACTTTGTGCTTTGTAACTTTACAGACCTTTTTCATGCTATAAGGGCAACATTACACTCTAAAGAAATTTTAAAATGTAAAACAGCATAATAGGGCCTCTTTAAAAAATATTGTGTTCATTTTTAAAGGTGCAAAACGCAGGTTTCTGAGTTTTTGCAGAACTACGCCCCCTCTGGCGACAAGCGAAACTGCAACGCACGCATGCACGAGCTGTTCATAACTAAAGGAGCATCTGCTGTACAGATCTTTGGTGTACAGTACAGCCAAAATGTCTTCAGAGGTAATAAAGTTATAAATCTGCAAGTCATTTCAAATATATGGAAGGAAAGACATTTGAGTAAATTACTCTTATGTGTGAGGGGAAAACGGGGGTAGTAGAAAACTTTGTTTATGTGTTTACTGTATCTGTATCCACCTATGATTGTATTGTTATGAAAACACGTTCATGAACAATATAATTGATTACTTCGCAATAGTTCAAAATAATAATCATACCGTACACGGTTGGTCAACAACGTTCACTCAAATGTCTCAAGGTAATAAACAATCAAATGTCACCATGACGTTTTCATAAAAGCCAAAACAGGCTAAGCTGCCGAAGACTTGCGGGGTTCAGCCTGTTGTATTGATCTGAGAATATTCCAATAACAATACATCCTTTTTCTGTTAGAATTTACTCAAAATTTGTGTCTAATTATCGGTCATATTTTTCAGCATGTTATCACACTCAAGAATCTTGAACTGTTTTGCTAATCACTAAACTACATGTAGCGCTGATTTATTTAGTAGATATTTTGACAGGGACAATACACACTGACAAACATTAATGTGAAATGTGTCAATACTTGTATTGACACATTAACATGTATTTTATCACAATACCAAAATATTTTACGTTTTCCTCGTTTTGATAGAATACGAGCTCTGACCAATTTGATGTTACTGTGGAGAGAAGCACTGAGGATAGCAGTGACAGCAGTGAAAGGATTTACAATTTACAATTTTTACCGAAAAAGACAATATAGCCAATGCAACGGCGTTCTTCCTTGTTGGTCCGAACACAATAGAGGGTATGCGCATGACGTCACCGTCAGCCGGAGTAAATGCGGTCACGCCCACAAGTGGCAAAAAGACTGAGCGGCAGCATTTGTTTTCAGCGTGAATGCCGTGAAAATCACACAAAACACATCTAAAACGGGAAAGAGCTTTGCGATTGACTGTACAACTAGATTTGACCAGAAATCTGAGGTACTGTATATTTTTACAGACTGCAAAAAGCTACAGAACAGACTATATTCTGCATAATTGGATGTTTTTAAATAAACTGACAAAAAACTATACAAGTTTTAGGGCTGGACGATATGATGATATACAGTATAACATTAATGTAAGTGATCACTCGGATTTAGACCTATCTATATTGTATTTATATAAAACGTTTACAGGCAAATTGTCTTCATTTATTTCCCCGGCGTCGAAATCAGGCACATATAAATGTCAGGAAACGCGATTCCTGGCTGCATGTCAATATCCATGGATCACTGGATCTTTGATAAGTTGTAAGGAACACTATATCGAGTCTAACTTTTAGTTTAAACTGATAATAGTTTGTTTTACTCGCGTTAACGCAGTTTCCCCCTATTAACTCCAGTCACGCAGCAGCTCTTCTGCCACTCAGTCCCGCTGAGGGGGGCGTGTTCCGGCGGGGAAGTGACGTTAATGCATTCCCTCTATTCCTAGTTTATGAAACTGTTCACTGACAATGGTATAAAATCAATTCTGATTGTATATGTATCTAGCCTACGCTAAAGCATTACACATTTTACGCATCGTCATTTGTTGTCATACACAGATTGGCCGTATCAAACATTAGAGACTGGGCTATATCTTACCGTTTTATCAAGAAAAAAGCCAACTGAGGATCCCGTTTGAGACCAAGAGCAGACCGGAGATCTCTCCATTTCCCGAGGTTGACTCTCGTCTTACTCCGACGCCTGTCTGACTCCAATTTGGCCCTTTTGGTGGCACTAGACAAAATACTAGGTTTGGAATGGACTACAAGCCGGTCTCTTTGAATCCATCTTCTACTTTTGACGCACGAGTTGTCCGCTGATGCGGAGAATGGCGGCGCCGGCGAATACACAAACTTGCGAGACAGCCTGGTGAGCGTGAACGCGCATGACGTCACGCCCAGTCTCAAATTCGAGCCCGAATCCCTCTTATATATTTTACTGTACAGGATTATAGAGGCAATCTCAGTAAGCAGAGAAGGGCTCATTCAGCCCATCAGGCAGTTCTTTAAGCATGTATAGGAAGAAAAACAGGTATTTTTAACATGAAAAGTTGCGCAATGCACCTTTAACGTTATAAAAAAAAATTGTTGTCCTTACGAACTGCCAGTGTATGAACAATTTTGAGTGATCTATTCTTTAATGGCCTCAGGCACCCAGAGTCAATGTTTAAAAATTCCCAGATAAACTTTTAACTTTAAGCAATGCAATAATGTAGTACATAGACTGATAGTCTGTAGTAAAAAAAGAAGAAAAAGTTCTTCTATAATTTCTCATTATAATTTCATTTGTGTCTGGTAAGGGGGGCAGAGGGGGCCCATCAGTTTTAATCAAGTTGTCATGGTGACGTGCTCAGCCTGCCAACAGAGCACTGAGTTCCCTTAGATGTACTGGAGGAGAATGGATGCACTGAGAGACAGAAAAAGGTTTTACCCCATTTTGTCCTGTTTCAGGCTTATTGGATTATATCTGACCTGCAGAGTGCAAATAATTTTGGAGGGTGTAAAACCCCTAATAAAAGTTTTAAACCCAAAAAGAATGTAAAAAAAAAATAAAAAAATTGGTGGTCTTACGAAATACACTATCGTTTACAAGTGGGCATAAGTCTGGGGTTGGTACGAATAAAAAAAATAATAAAAAAAATCACAGTAAAACAGTAATACTGTGAAATATGATTTCAATTAAAATTCTTTTCTATTTTTAATTATTTTAATCAACTCTCAACTCAACTCAACTTTATTTATAAAGCACTTTCAACACCACTAGTGGAACCAATGTGCTGTACAGAAGGTATAAAAGAGAAAATAAAAACAAAGACATAAAACAATGCAAACATATGACATACACAACTTACAACGCATTATCAAATGCTAAAGAAAACAAATAAGTTTTAAGCGCACTCTGAAAAACACCCAATGAAGGACAAGTTTTTACAGACAGAGGAAGGTCATTCCAGAGCCTAGGAGCTGCAACAGAAAATGCCCGATCACCTTTACATTTTAAACGGGATCGTGGAAACCATGAGAAGCAATTAATCATTAGAGCGCAAAGATCTACTGGATTGACAGCGGGTGATTAAATCAGTAACATACTCAGGTGCTAGGCCATGCTAGGCCATAATCGTTTTTAAAATGTAATTTATTTGTGTTGCTTTATCCTAAAATCATGAACTGGTAGCCAGTGTAAAGAGGCCAGAATATGGGGATATATGATCCCTCTTTCTTGTGTTTGTCAACAACCTTGCTGCCGCATTTTTACCCGCTGAAGACGTGACAGCGAGGACTGACTTACACCCAGGTACAAAGCATTGCAGTAATAAAGACGTGAAGAAATAAAAGCATGGATTACTTTCTTCAGAACACTAAAAGTTCAGACAGATTTAAGTTTAGCAATATTTTGCAGTTGAAAACTTAATTGATTTGTCTGTCAAGCTTTAACTTTTGCATTACCTTTAGCATTTTACATAGAGATTTAGACATTCAGAAAGTGATTTAATAGATTTATCATCTACAGACTTCATAGGCAAATACATCTGGGTGTCATCAGCATTAAACTTATATGAAATACTATATTTAAAAAAAAAATAGAACCAAGAGGAAGCATATGTAATGAAAATAACGCTGGTCCCAAAATGGAACCTTAA
Source organism: Rhinichthys klamathensis goyatoka (assembly GCF_029890125.1). NCBI lineage: Eukaryota > Metazoa > Chordata > Actinopteri > Cypriniformes > Leuciscidae > Rhinichthys > Rhinichthys klamathensis. Next base: position 1,437,325 of record NW_026607043.1, read on the forward strand.
GGGTTCCTGTATTACCACAGCTAATAGAAGCTATCTATAGATGATGAGAAATTTTAACAGAAAAGGTTCTATTTTGAAGATAAGAGGCAAACAAACTTAGGGCAGTTCTTTGGATGCCCACATGCGGCCTTAGACGTTCAATAAGGATAGATTATTGTCAATCGTTTCAAATGCTGTGCTAAGATCCAGCAAAACAACACTGCTACTAGAGTCAGTTTTCAATAAAATGTCATTAGCTACTCTAAGAAGAGCTGATTCTGTGCTATGACCTGATCTAAAACCAGATTCAAATGTATCAAAAACACAATTTTCTTTAGTAAGTTTAAACGTAAGTAAAGTAAACATATTACATGAGACCTTTCAAAATTCCAGAAAAATTCCAGAAATATTTCACCTCTGAAAGTCATTATTATAATTCAGGCACTGCTCCCATTTTTGATCAGGTCAGTTGCATTGTTTTTGTTCCAGCTATGAATGAACTAAAACAGCCTCTAAGTCCCTTGGAAGGGGTTGGGGAGCTGCTCATGCAGAGAGCTCATGTTCTGGGAAAGGCAGTCCTGTTTGTATTTTTCTAGACAGTAATCTTTTAAAAACAGATTTGTAACTCAGATGCTGACAACACAGACAGGCTGGCAGCATCAAGGCCACATCGCAGTATCTCTTTTCCTGTTTCCTTTCACTATATCTCTTTCTCTCTGTCTCCCTTGCTCTAACTTCCTTTCTCTTTTTTTTTCCGATTCTGCAAGCACAAACATGCACGCATAGTTAGTTTACACACTTGTCTCTTTCTCTCTCTTGCAGCACCTCTCCATCTCCAATGGAAGTATTCAAGTGGATGCTTCTTTCATGCAAACACTGTGGAATGTTCAGCCTACCTGCTCCAGAAGCAACGTGGCAGTGGGTGAGTTAAGTTAAAGGTCCCGTTCTTCATGTTTTTTTGAAGCTTTGATTGTGTTCACAGTGTGCAATATAACATGTGTTCATGTTTCGCGTGTAAAAAAACACTGTATTTTTCACACAATTCACTTATCTGTATACCGCTGTTTTCAATTTCCAAAAAACGGCCTGATGACTTCCTTGTTCTATGAAGTCCCTCCTTCAGAAATACGTAACGAGTTCTGATTGTGCCAGCGGTTCCTGTGTTGTGATTCGACAGCAGCTTATCGCACGTTGCCCGGAAAGGTCACGCCTCTTACCATAAATTGGAGATGCATGCGCTGCTGAAGTGCTTCTTCTCCGTGGGAGCGCAACAAGACCACGCCCCCTTTTTTTGTGTATTCCTGTGGGCGGAGATTAGTCAAAAAACTGTTCTAGTTACGTCATTAAAAAAGGAAGTAGAGGGATGTAGTCCAAACCGGCCGTTCGCTGTATGCTTTGAAAGGGGACTTCTGTTAAATAAAATATCTCGCTAGGCATTGAACTTTGAGCTTTATAATTTTACAGGTATTATTTATGCTCTAACAGCAACATTACACACTAATTAAAGTTTGAAAAATGGAATCGCGAAGAACAGGATCTTTAAAAGGGATAGTTCACCCAAAAATTCTGTCAGTAATTACTCACCCTCATGTTGTTCCAACCCCGTAAGACTTTCGTTCATCTTCGGAACACAAATTAAGATATTTTTGATTAAATCTGAGAGCTGGATCACTCCTCCATAGGCTTCTTAAGGGATCGAAACTAGCCGGCCCAAAAGTTATGAAAGACATCGTTAAAATAGTCCGAGTGACTACAGAGGCTCAATCTTAAGTTTATCAAGCGACGAGAATACTTTTTGTGCGACAAAAACAAACGTACAACCTAGAAGCTTTGCGTAGTTTCACTATGTGAAATCTCGAGGACCACAGAGAAGGAAATGAATAGTTGAATAAAGTCGTTATTTTTGTTTATTTTTTGCGCACAAAAAGTATTCTCGTCACTTGATAAACTTAAGATTGAGCCACTGTAGTCACTCGGACTATTTTAATGATGTCTTTCATAACTTTTGGAGTTTCGATCCCTTAAGAAGCCTATGGAGGAGTGAGACAGCTCTCAGATTTAATCAAAAACAGTCTCTACCAGTCGATCTACGAACGCCGATCCAAGCCTGCTGTTCGCGCTCACCTTATCACAACTTGTAGCTCGTTCACATCTCTCCAGCGCACTTGGATCGGCGTTCGTAGATTAACTGGTAGAGACTGTTTTTCAAAGATGGCTTCTGCCTGTATACGCAAAGTTGACTGTATGTATAAAATATCTTCTTATTAAACTGTCTGGACACTGACAAAGTTCTCAATGCTTCGGTTTGAAGGTAGGGACCCTCATTATGCTACCGTGCTAGTGTGGGGCTATTTTGAGCCTTGTTAGTGGTATTAACAAGCGATTTTTATTTGTCATTGATCTATGCCCAATATACTAGCGTTATACTAGCTTTATAGGCTAAACTGTTTTTAGAGATAAAACTATTTACATTCGATAATCATGAAAACAAATCTCAGATAACGGTTGACTAGGTAACAATGTGTAATTAGACCAAAGGTTCATTTTGCGCCGGAGTTCTCCTTTAATGCTGTGTGCTTTCAAAAATCTAAATCTATTACTTTTGTCTAGCTTTGCTAGTTGTTAAAGCACAGTTGATGTTAGGAATTGTCTCTCTGTTCCCTTGTCTGTAGGATTTCTTCTGGGTGGGCAAGTGATGCGCTTGTTCCATGGGCACGACGAGAGTCTCACTATACCAGGATCCGAACAAAGTGAAGCGCAACAGAGGTATCTATCTATCTATCTATCTATCTATCTATCTATCTATCTATCTATCTATCTATCTATCTATCTATCTATCTATCTATCTATCTATCTATAAAACCATATAGACAATTTCAGAAATTGGCAAAATAGAAAATATCCATCCATCGATCTGAGAAAATATGTCTACTAATCTCTTTATTTCCTATAGAGTGGTGAACTATGAGACTGGTAAAGGAGGGTCCAAGGCCAGGTCTTTATGGAGATTGGAGCCCCTTCGGATAAGGTTAAATCAAATACACAGTTTCTTACCTGCTTGTGCACACAAAGACACACACACACACACACACACACACACACACACACACACACACACACACACACACACACACACACACACACACACACACACACAAATCCTTTGGGTTGAAACTGCAGTAAATATTTTATGCCCCGGACTGGTTTCTCCTCCTCTGTCTTTTCCAATTATGCCCAAAAGGGTAGTTCAAAGTCAGGCCAGTGAGCAGTGCATGTAATCCATGACTTAGACAATTGAAAGGTTTCCTAATCTTCTGCAAAGTCCTATGGATTGATTAAGCATTCAAATTGTTAGCGTCTCATATTTGAAGATGAAAAGATGCATACTAACAGAGTAGTCTTTTTTCTTGAATTATAGCTGGAGTGGGAGCCACATCAGATGGGGTCAACCCTTCCGCCTGCGCCATCTCTCCACCGGTCACTACCTGGGCCAGACAGAGGACCATGGCCTGATACTGATAGACAGAAAGAAGTCTGACACCACTGCAACTGCCTTCTGTTTCCGGGCAAGCAAGGTTTGAACCATATACTTTAACCCTTGATTTTAGCTTTCAATTTTTGTTTGTGCTAATTAACTTTATGCCACAAATGTAGTCAACTGAGCCAGTAACATTCCTTCCTTATATTTATTAGAAAATTAAATAAATGAGACGAATCAATGACTTTCAGAGCTAGACAGCTTCAGCTATTGGACAAACTGACTTTATTAGATTGTACCCCTGCTAGTCAGTGCTCAGACTCTGTAATTGCTACATCTGTTTCCCAATTACTAATCCTCAATGCATTATTACTGTATATTGGTGTTTCATTATCCTTGCTCTGCTGCAACAAGCAGAGAGGTCATAAAACAAGCTGCTCTAAAACAAGCTTCTATTTTATCTCAATAAAGCTTACACATGACCACATGACAGTGAGTTGGCACAGTAATGGCAGGACTTGTGCAATTTGTCTTTCTCTTCACAGGAAAAGATTGACTCTGGCCCAAAGCGCGATATTGATGGTATGGGGGTTGCAGAGATCAAATATGGTGATTCGTTCTGCTTCATCATGCACGTGTCCACGGGCCTGTGGCTGTCCTACCAAGCGCCTGATGCAAAATCTTCTCGCCTGGGACCACTGAAGAGAAGGGTGAGAGATAGTGTCCTTGTGCTTTTTTGTCCTAAGAGGCTGAAACTATCACCGAGCTCCCTCTCCAGGTCACACGTACATCATTACAACGACTTTGAATGACACACACATCTTTTATGACATCAGGTGCCGTAAGTAATGATCCCATTAAAGATTATGGGGCTCACAGGATGGTCTAATGTTGGCTCAAGCTTAACCGCAGTGGCTTCTGTGAAGAGTGTAGGATATTCGAGGCCATGGTTTAAATGTGATAATGAGGTAGGCATGGTGACAGTGTGTTTTTGGGGAGTGGTCAGGATTACACGTTCACATGGACTGCACATCTTTCCAGCTTTCTGGTATGCAGCTTAACTCTGGGCTATAGGCCAGAAAAAGCATGCCACCTTTACGCACAGTCCAGGCAGCCGAAGTCGTAACTTTGGTGACACTTGATTTGATTTTCAAATCAAGACTCTGACTCTGACTTTCCTGTGAGGAGGAGGTGCCAAGTTGAATAGATTTCATAGCCCATAGATTTGTAATGGCCACTGAAATTACTACAGTAAGTGACCTGAATCTAAGCACTAATTTTGACATTAAAAAGTGGCTTCATGAGCATCCTGTCCAAATGCTAGATTAGAAAAGTACTGATAAATACAGTATGACCACAGACTCTGACACTGTGTCCTAACCAGACGCGATGCGATAAGATTCCAGCGAAAAATAATTTGACTGTTCACACCAGATGCAACACAACTATGGGACGCGATGTAGTCTATCAAAAATCACAGCCAATCTGAAGAGCGCGTGGGCGGGCTCTCTCGGCAAGCTCCCGGCACTCTCAACGAAATGGATAGTAAAATGGAAGTACATAATCAAATTCATGAATATTACACCATTTTTACATTATTAAAAATAGTTACTGAAACAATCGTTGTCATATAATACACTTGTCTGTTAACAATGAGTTGACAGTTTGAACGTTCTTTCTTGTTCACTTTTATTTATTTTGAAGATCTGAGGTGAATTGGTTTAAATGTGACTTTCAGTACGGCTATAGACACACAAAATGATATTCAAACTCACACAGACGCTTTTAACATTAAATAAAGCACATAAACAGTAGCCTATACCTGAGATTATCATACTTTCTGTTCTCCGCGACGTCGCAGAAATAGGAACCGTTTCTAAAATAGAATCGTTGAGTGTCGCCGTTGCGGCTGATTAGGACAAAAACTCTGATTAAAAAAGAAATTAAGATACCTTTTATCGCGCGTCGCGTGTAGTTATGTTACATTATAGCAAAACTGGTAATGCATCAATGCAGGATTTATAATGGCCAGAGCAGGGTGACCGACATAATCTGATGTAGTGTGTTGTACAAAACTCTGAGGCCACATTTAAAATCTGGGACTCAGAATTCAATTTAAACCTGAAAATGAACAAAATTGCAGCTTAAAATAAATTTGCAATATTTCAGATTCTGCACTATTTCTTGGTATAGATGGTCAGATATTCATTATTAAAGTCCCCATGAAATCAAAATTGACCATACTTAATTTGTTTGCCTAAATTGATCGTTTTGTGGTGAACAATTCATCCATGCAAGTCAATCCACACAAAATTTTTTTTTGGCTTCGTAATCTTTAATCAAATTTTGAAAATGCCCCTCCCCTCTGCATTGGAGGACCTTGCCCGATGACGTAGGCTTTACGGTTTGGGTGTCTGCTTAACATCCATAACCACGCCCCTCCAACTGACAGTAGACAGGCTGAATGAAAACACCTACTTTTCTAGATCCAATCAGGTGCTAGTTGGAAAAAAAGCCACGCCCACTATTTTGCCTCATTTAGTATTCCGTTTCTCTCGGATATACGTCACAACACTGGAGAAAAGTCGTTTGCAACTTCCGGTTCACGGGGACCTTAAAGCTGCAGTCCGGCATTTTTCCTCTTTGTCGCCATCTCTGTTTGAAATCTGTAATTGCAGTTATTCGCGGAATTATTAACTTTGCGTGAGTTGCACATCCGCATGAAACAGCGCGGATGAACACAATGTTTTGAGACTGCGAGTCTGTCAGTCACCGCGCGATGTGGAAACTGGCATTCAGAATCACACATTCTACTTTTGGAAGTAGGCCTACAGTATGACCATGACAACATACGAATTTTCATCGGAAAATGTCATCTGAACAAGTAAGTAACATCCACATCAACTAAGGGGGGGAAAGCCTTGCAGTAAATCGTGCTGATTAAATATAACGATCGCGTCAAACCTTTCAAATTATACTTTGTTCTCAAATTATCAACATCAGCATTGTGACTACATTTAATGTGTATTATGATTACCCTGTAGTTCAGTTTCTATTTCTGTGCAGTCTAATTTCTAATTGTCATACCAATAAATTAATGTTTCTTTACTGGTTTTCTTAAAAAAAAAAAAAAAAAAAAAAAAAAAACATATCTGTAATCCGATGCATATTTAAAACTATATATAATTTCGGAGGAGGCCGGTTTGGTTTGCTCGGAGTAGAGGTGAATTGCTCCCTCTCATAGCTAGCACAAAATATTTACCATAATAGCTAAACGAATAAAGACAGGAAACTCCGTAACTGTGTGAATTAAGCGAACAAGTGTGCTACTGTTACACGATTGAACTATTGAAATGTCTTACCTGTCCTAAAAGAAAAAAAGCCATCTCTGCGTCCGTTTTGAACCGATGTTTATCCTTGTTTTCGCGTGGGCCAGTTGCAGTCTCTTTTTTCTCTACCCACTCCGAAGTCCGAATAATTTGGGGTTTTACAAGTGGTGAATGTCCAGTTGTCACTGGTGATTGTCGTTTGAACCTTTCTGGATCCGCCATAAGTTTAATTATTTAATGCTGCGAGAAAAGGCTAAAAATGTCCACCTCCAACATCCTCACGCAATATAGCCGACCGGGACGCCTTCTTTATGTGTACAGATGTGACGTAATGACGCAAAGACATGCTCGAATTTCCCGCGGAAATCCACCAGTACCACTGGAATTAAAATCATTATTACAAGCTAACCGTTTTGAATCGGGCAAAAGCAAGCAGATATTTTTTAACACTGGCTGGTTATGTTTTTTTTAATTATTATTATTTTGGATAATTTTTAACCCAAAAAAGTTATGGACAGCAGCTTTAAGCAAAAATTACAATTACTAATACACTCTGAAATTAAAAAAAAAATTCAGAAAATTCTAATTGTTATACTGATAATATAATTTGTGATGAAAAATGAAAAAAAGAAAGAACATTTTGTCATCATTTACTCATCCTCATGTCGTTCCAAACCCGTAAGACTTATGTTCATCTACAGAACACAAATGAAGATATTTTTTATGAAATATAAGAGATTTAAAAAGAGAAAATATAAGTCTACACAACTACCACTTTGACGCTTCAAAAAGTTCATAAAGAGATCGTAAAACTAATCTATCTACTAATCTCCAAATTTTATGAAGAGACACAGTTAAGAACAGAGAACAGTTTGAATTTAGGCTTTTGTTCAAAACAGAAGCTCAACCGTATTGCGCGAGAACAAACCTCATTGGTTCCTGTGGAAGCTCAAACGTGCTGCGTAACACACGAGAATGAACCTTATTGGTTCTCACACGTCAAGCACGTTTACCACAACTGATGTGTGAAAGCCTAAATTCAATCTGTTTGTCATATAAAGTGAACATGAGGGTGAGTGAATGATGAAAGAATTGTCATTTTTGGGTGAACTAACCCTTTAAATTAAAAAAATGCGAAACTTTTGAACCTTGTATATCTGAACTGGTTCGTCAGCTGTTTTACTTTTCAGTCAATGCTAATGTACATTTACGATGTGTACAGGCTGTCCTGTCTCTTGAGGGCCATATGGATGACGGGCTGACTCTGCAGCTCTGCCAGCACGAGGAGTCCAGGGCGGCTCGCATCATTCGTAATACCACCCACCTCTTCACTCAGTTCATCAGGTACAAGACTCTAACTCACAGAGCTCAAATGCTCAAATAGTACAATAGAAAAGTTCCTCCTCTCATAACTGAGTGCCATGTACCCCGAGACTAGTTATTCAATTCCTAATGTTATTAAAATATTAAAAAATATGAAATAATAATTTAAATAATATTGATCATTTTATTATCCTGGTCTTAGGGGTCTGGATGGTTTGAATGGAGAAAAGGCTACAGAGGTGACTCTGCCTGTGTGTGAAGTGCTGCAGACCCTCAACGACCTCATTGTGTACTTCAAACAGCCAGACTCTGAGCTGGAACATGAGGAGAAACAGAGGCAGCTTCGATCTCTCATTAAGCGCCAAGATCTCTTCAAAGAGGAGGTTGAATACAACTCACACATGCCTTATTAGATTCAGGATCATACAATGTACAAGCTGACACTTATTATGATTATTTTATGTTAGGGAATGCTAACCTTGGTCTCACACTGCATCGATCGGCTAAACGTATACAACAGTGCCGCTGAGTTTGAGGAGCTAGCTGGCGAGGAGGCCGGAGAGGCATGGAAGGACATTCTCAACCTCCTCTATGAGCTTCTGGGTAAGAATTCAATAACATGCCCAAAGCCTTCAACTGTTCACAGAAGGTGATGATGGAGAGACATGACAGTTATTAGAGGCAGTTAAATAGCAATTCTATTCTCTTTTATCACCTTGTTGTTGACTCTCAGCCTGATTTATGGAGGGCAAACATACAGTTAGAGAAGAAGGACCTTGTTCAAGATATTAAAAGTAGAGAGATCGAAGCAAAATTGCTTCAGAAATCTATGAAGACATATAAAATCTATAGAAATCTATATATTTTATTTCTGCTACTTTTTCAATATTTTTGTAGATCCTGAAGCATTTTAATATTACTTTTATTTATAGAGTGCTGCAGGGATTACATATTTTTGGAGGCCAACCCAAACATTTTCCCCTTGACAAAAAACTCAATAGGATTTTTCCATTGACTTTTGGATTATTGCAGAAAAGAAGCTCTATGATCAACAAAAGTTGAATTTGATAATCTTCACAAATGAACACAATTTTTTTTTTTTTTTTTTTTTTTTTTTTTAAGTTGTTTTTTTCAAGCCTAAATACAATCGGCTGAGGTAAAAAAATCTAAAATAAGGCTATAATAAAATAAGTCACCACCAGTGTTGTGGAAAGTTACTTTTAAAAGTAATGCATTACAACATTGCAAGTTTTGGTCATCAAGATAATCTCCACAAATTAACAAAACTTTCATGAATTTTTTTGTTGGGGAAAGTAATGCATTACCCCCTTAAAAAAGTAACTAATTATGTTACTTATTATGGACAGCATGGTGTTACATTACTTATGCATTACTTTTTCCCATCTTAGCTGGCTTTAGCTCTTTCTGTCTTTTTCAGACCAATATAGCACTATGCTGAGCTTGTTATATTATTATACTTTTTAATTACAAGTTCTATTTTTTTGCAAGTGTAAAGGTCTTTTAGCTGCATTACTTATTGAAAATGTAACTCAGATATTTTGTTTAACTTTAAAAATAATGTGTTACTTTACTCATTACTTGGAAAAAAAGTAATCTGATTATGTAACGTGTGCTATTTGTATCTCGTTATCCCCAACACTGGTCATCTCTACTACGTTTTTGATGACTTTTTATTTAAAATCTAAAATTGGAATTTTTTATTATTTATAATAGTTTGCAAGAGCACAAGTGTAAACACAATGTAAAGCAAACGGCATTTAAGACATTTAAGGTCCCCAACAACCTCTATAGTCTTATAGTCTCCTGCCTTTTTCTATCACAATATTTCTGATGTATTTTATATAAATATAGAATTAATATTGAATATTGAGTAAATATTGTCAGGCATTTAAACAAAAAACCCATTTACTTTGGGACCATGAAAGCGGAAGTCCAAAAATGCTAACTTATTTTGGAGTTATGGTACATTTCTTGCAGCACTCTATAGAACAGTATCTTTAGCAAATTATTTTTGTTTTAAATTTTAACATCACATCAGCATCCAGTGAGCGTAAACACTCTCCTCGGTTCACCTTGACTGGCTTGGCATTTATCAGAGCCCCCATCGAGGCTCGCTCCAAATTTTGCTCGCTCCAGTCGCTGAGGTCACCCTCGAGCGGGGCCGTGCTGAGTCTGTCTGGTGAACAGTAGCGTGATACATTAGGCTAGTGACAACAGCCAGTTTTTAAAGGCTCCATATGGATGCATTTGCTGCCACAGGAAGCAGTTCTTTTTGGGGTGTTAGGGCTTCAAAACTGCCTAGACAATCTCCCAGCAAAGTGGCTTTAGCTCTGGGGTTGAGTTTGATTGATTGCTCTGAGAAAAAATTGTCTAGGGTAGGATTACTCCTATTTAGTATTTTACACACACACACACACACACACACACACACACACACACACACACACACACACACACACACACACACACACACACACACACACACACACACACACACACACACACACACACACACACACACACACACATACACACACACACACACACACACACAAACACACACTGGAGGGTGCATTCATTTTAGAATATGACCATTTAGGTGGGAAACCTTGTGTGAAGGATAGTGAAAGGGATTTGTCTGAGGTATGCAGGAAAATCATTGTAACATTGAGCTTATTGCCATTGATTTTTGTCCATTAGCCGCTCTGATTCGAGGCAACAGAACCAACTGCACACAGTTCTCTCGCAAGCTGGATTGGCTAGTCAGCAAGCTAGAGCGATTGGAGTCCTCATCAGGTAAATACCGCTATACGTCAAATTAGACATATTCATTAGCACTGATTATAGAGGTTATACATTATCCAGTCTGTCTTACGTAGCCATAAACTAAGTGATCCACCATCAGCATCTGCACATATGTTAATGGTTTTAGCTTTAGCTTCATGTCACTGAAGTATTACATGGGATTCATAGCATCATGTGGACAATTGTAGTAATTTGCTTATACAACTCTCTGCTATCTGATTATGTAATGCCTTTATCAGTTCTTGTGTTTACTGCAATGCAATATTAATAAAGCAATTCTAAACAGGCATTTTAGAGGTGCTTCATTGTGTCCTAATCGAGAGTCCAGAATCTCTGAACATCATCCAGAAGGCCCACATCAAATCCATAATTTCTCTGCTGTACAAGCATGGGCGCAACCACAAGGTCAGCATTTGCTATTTCTACAAACACACACACATGCACAGATTATGTATAGTAGAGTATGGAATATAACGGATGTTGCTGACCATCCAAAGTCTTTAGATGGAAACTAAGACCTGCAGTCCTAAATAGTACAAATATTAAATGAAGAGCTGAAAATGCAGTTTCATAGATAAATCCGTCAGATTTAGTGTGAATCTGTACATTTTTATAATATGGGGGAGACATACAAATCTGGTCAAAAGTTTGCGGTCGGCAAGATTTTTTATGTTTTTGAAAAAAAGTATCTTATGCTCACCACAGCTACATTTATTTGATCAAAAAGATACAGTAAAAACAGTTTTGCTGAATTTTTTTAGCAGTCATTACTCCAGTCTTCAGTGTCACATGATTCTTCAGAAATCATTCTAATATGCTGATTTGTTTCTCAAGAAACATTTTTTTATTTTATCAATGGTCAAAACTGTTGTGCTGCTTAATATTTTTGTGGAAACCATGATAAGTTTTTGTTAGAATTCTTTGATAAATATAAAGTTATAAAGAACAACATTTATTTGAAATAGATTTTTTTTTGTAATATTAGAACTGCCTTTAATGTCTTTTAAAAAGAAAAAAAATCTTCCTGACCCCAGTTGTTGAATAGCAGAGTCAAAAATTTGCTTAAACGTCACAAGGTCCAATGAGAGGTGCAAACATCCAGACATTTTAACAAGGGGCAGGTGTTTCTGCTGGTTTAGACCCATGCTACTTGACTTGAGAATTCCTCTGTCTTATAAAATGTAGGTCATGTAAACTCGTAAATACATTCTAGGAGCTGCACAGCATGTTACGCTAGCAAACCCTCTCAAGGATGCACTTGAGAATATGTAAGCACGAGACTATAAAGTTGGAAAATGTGCGCTATAAAATGTGTCTAAAGTAATAAAACAACAGCATTGTTAAATTGTATCCCATACTCCTTTTCAGATTCTAGATGTTCTCTGTTCCCTGTGTGTCTGCAATGGTGTGGCTGTGAGAGCCAATCAGAATTTCATCTGTGATCACCTGCTTCCCAAGAGAGACCTGCTGCTCCAGACACGTCTGGTCAATGATGTCCAAAGGTAGACAAACCACTCACCCACCCCCATACACACAAATACAAATAAGTTTCTTATTCAGAAGTTATTTAATTTAATTTATTCCTGTGATGTTAAAGCTGAATTTTCAGCAGCCGATACTCCAGTCTTCAGTGTCACATGATCCTTCAAAAATCATTCTAATATCCTGATCTGCTAATCAAGAAACATTTCTTATTATCATCAATGTTGAAAACAAGTGTGCTACTTAATATTTGTGTGAAAACTATGAATTTTTTTTTTCAGGATTCTTTGTATAATAGAATGTTTAAAAAAAGGCATTTATTTGTAATAGAAATCATTTGTAACAACGTAAAAGGCTTTGCTGTCACTTTTGATCAATATGTTGATCAATAATGTGTGCTTGCTAAATAAAAGTATTGATTTCTTTAAAAAATTTGTATGCCAAAAACTTTAAACAAGATTTATTTGAGAAGCAAAATTACATAAGAAAATAAGACTTGTTTTTAGAGAATGTCAGATTTTCTATTTAAATTAAAATGTAAGATTAAAATTTTATTTAAACTACTTTTACTTTTAAGTGTGAACCACTTTTTTAGATTTATGAATAAAACAAGAAAAAAAGTGTTTGTCGACAGAGTACAAAAAAATATCAGTATATAATTTACTAGACCACAAGACAAAAAAATACAAATCAAGACAATTATATTTTTTTGTGAAGCTGACTGTCATTGTCAACACTCAAACATCCTCAATGGACTTATTTGTTAATGGAATATTTGTTAATAATTTATGTGTTTTTTTTCTATAATTCCAATGTAATCTCTTTTTATACAGTATGAGACCCAACATCTTCCTGGGCATGAGTGAGGGCTCTGCGCAGTATAAGAAATGGTACTTTGAGCTGATCATCGATCAAGTAGACCACTATGTAACCAGTGAGCCGACCCACCTTCGAGTTGGCTGGGCCACCACCAAAGGCTACGCCCCCTATCCTGGGGGTGGAGAGGGTTGGGGAGGAAATGGTGTGGGTGACGATCTTTACTCCTACAGTTTTGATGGACTTCATCTGTGGTCAGGTATATTTAAAGCTGTTTTACCCATGTTCCTCACTAGCTGATCTAATATGACATTATTAAAAACGCATATATGAACGTGACTCATAAATCATTTCTGATACTCTTGTTTGAGCAGCAGTATTCACACAAATCTACTAAATTCTTTATTCTCTCCACGTCTGTTAGGGCGAATCCCACGGGCCGTGGCCTCTATTAACCAGCACTTGCTGAATTCAGATGATGTGGTGAGCTGCTGTCTGGATCTTGGAGCCCCTAGCATGTCTTTCCGAATTAACGGTCAGCCGGTTCAAGGCATGTTTGAAGACTTCAACGTAGATGGCTTCTTCTTTCCCGTCGTCAGTTTCTCTGCAGGGGTCAAGTGAGTTTCTCCAATATAAAGTGCCCAACACTGCTGATCTGTCGGGTTGTGTAACAGATACATAAATAGCAAGAATAAATATAGTCGGATTTACAGTATACATTAGTTTTAATATTAATGAGGACAAAATCATTCAACATGTGTTTCTGTAAGGCCGTCTAATTCGACCCAATGGCGGTATTCGATTAGAGGTAAAGGTCTCACGCGTGTTCCGTCTTTTCTCATGGCAAAGGGATTTTTAATTAAATGCAATACATTTTATCTTATGTATTAACTCGTTATTTCATCTGACTCCATAAATGAAAAGGTTTTTCAGTGATATCTGTGCATCATTAAATATACGTGAATGTTTGACTATTCCTTTTAAATCTAATGAAAATAAAGTCAAAGTCTGTTAGAATAATCAAATATAACAATTTATTATGTCAGGTAAATGTATTATTACAATTTCATAATCAATTGAAAGATAATCAATGCAAACCATCGAATGTTCTAGAACAAAGAGGAAAAATCTTTTACCCGACATTATGAAATCTCGGCGACTCAGCATTCACGGGCTGATCTGAGATACAGAAAGGCCCTGATCCTTCCGCTGCATTTCATTATATCGCCAGACCTCATTTCATATGTAAACATAAGTTTACAGTGGAAATTTACTGTGTTCACCCCCCTAGACTTACTGGGGGTAGAAGTTGACTTACAGACTTGGAGGGTTTACCCATCCACCCTCCTTTGTGTGTATGTTATCTAAAAACTCTTAAAAACCTTATTACCTTTTGTTTTACTTATTTGGAAATAGGACACTTGTACCAGTCGCACTTGTAGACATTTCAAATAATACTAAACACATGTATAAAACTGTATGATAGTTGTTCAAATTAAAACCATATAGATTCTTATGTGAGTTTCGGTGATCTCTGCAAGAGTGGGGAATGCGGGGAAGAAGTGTGTGTAAGAGAGTTCAAATGTTAATTTGCCAAGGTCCTTCGTCTCATAGACCAGTGGTGAGGTCTATCTCTTCAACCAGTTTTTTCCAGTCTTACATTTCTATCATTTTCACTTTGAAAATGATTGTACAGGAGTAGTTCTGTGTGACAAATGAACCCTTTCTTCTTTCGCTTTATGTTCGATCAACAGAGAAAGGCCATTACTCATCATTTGACTTCTCAACCAAAAAACAAATTAAGTAGCACATTAAGACATTTTTGAACAACCCGGTGGTGTATTAGGATTAATCAAGTAATTGATCATGAGTTTAAATGCCATCTTTCTTTATTTTTCCTCAAGGGTCCGTTTCTTGTTGGGTGGTCGTCATGGAGACTTTAAGTTCCTTCCTCCAGCGGGCTATGCATCATGTTACGAAGCCCTGCTCCCCAAAGAAAAGATGCGTGTGGAGCCTGTGAAGGAGTATAAAAGAGACCTGGAAGGAGTGAGAGATCTGCTGGGCACCACAGAGTTCCTGTCCCAGGCTTCCTTCATTCCTGTTCCTGTCGACACCAGCCAGGTGAGATAATAAGTCATTCACCATATTTTTACACTCTTTTCTACCTGTTATCAAGCTCTGCTAGGGCTGCTCAATTAAGTCAAGATTAATCAAAGACTGAAATGGCTTAGTGTGATTATCAAATGAAGACAAAGACAGACATAAATATTGGTATATTGTAATTTTACAGTTGTATTTTTTTGTTGTTGGTGTTGTCTTTTGATCCAGATTGTCCTGCCTCCATATCTTGAAAATGTGCGGGACAAGTTGGCTGAGAACATCCATGAGCTCTGGGGTATGAACAAAATAGAGCTTGGTTGGATGTACGGCAAGGTACGAAAACATTTCAGGGGACTGTGAAAATACTAAACAGCATCATCAGAATTTCTCAGCAAAAGCAAGATCCTCTCTGTATGACACAAGCTCGGATATCAGGATCATTTCTGCTGTGTAACTTTAACTACTGGAGGAACCCAGAGGAGGATAATTGAAAATGTCAACCTGAATTGAGAGTCCTTGGCTGCAGCCTAAATTAATATTTAAGCACCCCGAGTAGCTACACAGCAGATGGCTATGCAGATCTTATTTTTAGATAGTAATGGCAAAAGCAAAGTACTTTGATCCGGTTTTATTTCTTCCACTGATCGCTGCAGGAGAGTAACTGCAAAATTGCAGAGCACAGTGGAAAAGCACTCTGATGACAGAGCTTTGCGGTATTACAGTAGTTTAGACAATCTTAATGAGCAGCATGCTGTCCAAGAGCTTGGCAGAAAAAATGAATTGTGGTTGAGCGCTGTCGTTACTCCTGAGGCCAGATCTTAGCATTTATTAATAACAAATATTTCAGAGGCCCAGCTGGTCTCTGATTAATCAGATTTTAATAATATTTTGCTGGCTCAAGGTGGCATTGCTGTGAGTGTGTGGGGTTACAGAACAAGAGCGGCTTGGCAAGCACAATGCCACTTTCATTCTGCCACCACTATTCAATCCTAAACACTTTAGCATTCTCTCTCGCATCACATCAATCTAAAGAGTTTTACGGGTCATGAATTAGAGAGTGGTATTAGTTTTGGAGTATTTGACTTTCCATATTCCACATGAAATATTGTTGATTTATTATTTCACTCACTAATTAATATAAATTGCTATTTTTTAGGTTCGAGATGACAACAAGAGACAGCACCCTTGTCTTGTCGACTTTTCTAAACTGCCAGAAACAGAAAAGAATTATAACCTGCAAATGTCAACTGAAACTTTGAAGTGAGTATTACCTCAATGTCCTCTATAATACAGACTTGCATATGCTGTAAAAGGCTTTACTTTGGGCTATGATTATTAAAATGCTTATTGTAATTAAATGCACATCAGTAAATATGGATAGGCTGTGGCTGCAAATTCATCCCAATACAGCCTCTAGACTCAGCAGTATTTATGCAATAACCAGCTCAATGAGGTGTTGGAACAGATTCATTTCTTTTGCACTACTTGTCTTTGGCAACTTCGACTTCGACTTGCATCTTTCATAAAGTATTGCTCATTCTGTTTGTCTGATCATTTCCTCAGTTTTCTGAAAGTTATTCTTTTTCAGGACCTTACTTGCTTTGGGCTGCCATGTTGCACAAGTCAATATAGATGCTGAGGAAGACTTGAAAAAGATGAAACTCCCCAAGAAGTAAAACTAGCACACATTTAAAAACCAATACCATAAAGTTCCTATTTCAGCTAGCTGTCTAAATAAAGTTTGATTTATGAACATTTTGATATTGTTGAATATTTTTCTTGTTTATGCTTTAATTCTTTTCCCATTTGTATCCTAATTAATTTAAAGCTACATGATGGCAAATGGTTATAAACCTACACCACTAGACCTTTCTGAAGTGAAACTGACACCTGGTCAAGAGGTTCTAGTTGATAAACTTGCTGAAAACGCTCATAATGTTTGGGCCAAAGATCGCATCAAACAAGGATGGACCTATGGTATTCAGCAGGTAAAAAATTCCTTTTTATTATTCATTAGATATGAAGTTGTCTTAAGCGCATTGACAAACAAACCCATTAAGAATGATTAAAAGTAAAATGAACCATTTTTACCCCATAAAGTTGTGTACAATCATGTCTTTTGCATTTTATTCAAAGGATTTGAAAAACCGTCGTAATCCACGGTTGGTGCCATATGCTTTATTAGATGAACGCACTAAGAAATCGAACAGAGACAGTCTTCGTGAGGCCATCCGTACTCTGGTTGGATATGGATATTTCATTGATCCACCTGATCAAGAGTGTGAGTTTTAATGCACTCTCTCTCTCTCTCTCTCTCTCTCTCTCTCTCTCTCTCTCTCTCTCTCTCTCTCTCTCTCTCTCTCTCTCTCTCTCTCTCATATATATATATATATATGCACTACTTATGCACACTCTTCATGAGCAAACTGCTTCAGCTGTCTCAGGTTTAATGGGTGCCTTCTCCAGACTGTATCTATTTCCATAGATGTCTGTTGGGATTCAATTCAGGGCTCATAGAAGGCCACTTAAAACAGTCCAGTATTTTGTTCTCAGCCATTCTTGAGTGCTTTAGCTGTATGTTTTGAGTCATTATCCTGTTGGAGGACCCATGGGCTGTGACTGAGACAGAGCTTTCTGATGCTTGCCAGTACATTTCACTCCAGAATGCCTTGATTGTGTTTAGACTTCATTGTGGCCTGCACAGATTCAAGGCACCCTGTGCCAGATGCAGGAAAGCAGCCTCTTCTGTTAATTTCCGTCTGTGAACATAGATATGATGTGCTTTGCCAAAAAGCTTCAGTTTGCTTCTGTTGCTCAAAAAGTGGCGGATGGTGTGATCAGACACTGATGTACCCTGACCTTGAAATATCTTTGAAAGTTTTCCTTGGCTCTTTGACTACCATTTGCACTATCCTTCTGTTTAATCTAGGGTTGATTTTCCCCTTGTGGCTGTGTCCAGGAGGTTGGCTACTGTCCCATGATGGACCCTAAACTTCTTTACAATATTTGCATCTGCAGTCACAGGAACATCAAGTTGCTTGGAGATGCATGCTTGTCTGTGATTTTCTTTCAGATCTCATCAGACAACTCTATTCTTTTGCATTCTCTGGTCCACGTTCAGTATGGTGCACACAATGATACTAAACAGCAGATTGAATAATTTCTCCATTTAAATAGGCTGAATGACTGATTACAAGATTGAGTCATGTGTGATACTAATTAAGCAAAACAGTTAGTTTAAATCATCACTATAATACAATTATTTATATTTCTTTCCTAGGGGTTCCAACAAATCTGTCCGGACAATTTTAGAATATCTGTGTAGAATAAACAAAAATCTTCTCACTGTAATGCGGGGTATTTTGAGAAAGATGAAGAATAGGATCCAATTGCAACTAAAATGTTTATTAACTAACAACACCAGAGTAAATCCAGGCACAAGGATATAAATACACAGGATAACAAGAGGCAAACAAGGAACAGGTGTGGGTAATGGATATCTATGGAAACTAACAAGGGTGACTTTGGAAACTAAGTAAACAGGAACTAAACAGAGGAGGTGAACACTAGGAACAATGGAATCAAGAAAATACACTTCAAAATAAAAGCGCTCAAAACAAGACAGGAATTGTAACACACTTTATTTGCATTACTCTATGACATACCAAAGCAGACATGCAGATATACATGAGATAATTCCTTTTAATTTACTCAGTTTTTCAGAGGAATGAAGCATATTTTCAATGAGATGTAAGGGTACCAACAAATTTGTTTATGTCTGTATTCTTTATTTTATAAATATGCAATAAATTATTTCACAAATTCTTTAGCTTCTCACCATGGAGAGGAGGGTGTTGAATCCATCCGTGTCTTCCGCGTGGAGAAGACCTACGCTGTGAAGACAGGGAAGTGGTATTTTGAGTTTGAGGCGCTCACTGGAGGTGACATGCGGGTGGGCTGGGCACGGCCTGGATGCAGACCTGATAAGGAACTGGGACTAGATGACCAAGCCTTCATCTTTGATGGCTACAGGGTGATTATCTGATACTGTCATCAGAAGAATTTTCTCATGAATCTACATACAATACTATCTTTAATCCGATCACAAAATAAACAAACAATGTTTGCTAATAATGTATTAGTCAATAATGATACATGATTTTAATGGTTTTGATCTAATCCAAAAAATTGCTGCTAGGGCCGCCGGGTGCATATGGGCAGTCATTTCTTTGGGCGGTCATGGAATAAAGGAGATGTGGTGGGCTGCATGATCAACATGGAGGACAAATCTATGATATTCACCCTGAATGGAGAGCTCTTAATCACCAACAAGGGCTCTGAGCTCTGCTTTGCTGACTTTGAAACTGAAGATGGTAAACAGACAATAATCTTCATAAAAACAAAACCTGTAACATATATTATATTACTTAAAAAGTTGCATGGTCAAAATGAAAGTAATAGAACATGGCATTAATTTAAGTGACTGGTCATCAGTTTTCAGTCCAACCTTGAAAATGTTGATACAAACTGACCTTTGTCACCCCTAGGGTTCATTCCAGTGTGCAGCCTGGGTCTTTCCCAAATTGGTCGCATGAACTTGGGGAAAGATGCTAATACTTTTAAGTACTACACTATGTGTGGCCTTCAGGAGGGCTTTGAACCCTTTGCGGTCAACATGAATCGAGAGGTCACCATGTGGTTCAGCAAACGCCTGCCAACATTTGTGAATGTGCCAGAGGAGCACCCACATATTGAGGTATAGAATGATGTTGAACTTGTGGATTATACCCCAGGACTGTCTTGGAAAACACTGGGATGGGTTCTTTAATTGGCATCCCTTTGTGTTTAGGTTACTAGAATAGATGGGTCTGTGGACACACCTCCATGTCTAAAGGTGACACACAAGACATTTGGCACCCAGACCAGCAATGACGACATGGTCTGTTGTCGTCTGAGCATGCCTGTTGATTTCCACTCTGGCCCTCGCAAGATCACTGATATCAACGAGGGGATTGCTGATGCCCAAAGAGCCAAGAAGGACGATGGAGGCAAGATTGATTATGGCAGCATTACAAAGGTAAAAAAAAAATATATATATATATATATTATACTCAAGTACAGTACTTGCATTGCAGCCCACTAATCCATTACATTTGAGAATAATAAAAGAACCTTATTATTGTTCTTATTTGACTTTTGATGTCCATGTGCTTGTGCTTTAGTACTTCTACTCTGTGAGAGTGTTTGCCGGACAAGATCCATCATCAGTTTGGGTGGGCTGGGTAACACCAGACTACCATTACTACAGCAAACAATTCAGCCTCAACACAGTTCGCACTGTCACAGTAACACTGGGAGACGAGCGGGGACGTGTTCATGAGAGGTCAGTTCAAAAGACTGGTTCTCATTAGCCTAATAAACACCAAAAGAAACCCCATCAATTCAGACTGCTGTTCCTTTTTCACAGTTATTTTCACACCTCTCCAACATATATTAATAGCCCAGAAATTTTCTCAGAATGTCCTCATTGTTGTCTTTTTGTCATCTCTCTTAATTCAGTGTGAGGAGAAGTAACTGTTACATGGTCTGTGCTGGCGACATTGTCAGCAACTCCACAGGCCGTAGTAACACTGATCTGGAGATTGGCTGCTCCATAGATCTTGCCTCAGGCCTGGTCTCATTCACTGCCAATGGCAGAGAGCTGCCTAACGCATACCAGGTAATCTCAACTTCGAACCTTTAACAAAATAGGACACAGGGATGTCGCTAGACGTAAATAACATACAGAGCTTAGTATTGTAATGCAATATTATAATGCAAAGCTCACTACAAGAGTAAATAATTCAATAATTAAATTCACATTTTCAGGATTTTTATTTTCACTATTAATGCTGCTATAAAGGTTTGCTAGAAAAGATAATAGAATAAGTGATCAACTAAGAGGTATACCGTAAAAGATACAGAAAAAATAAACTTTATTTATATTTATTTAAATAGATCTATTAAAATTGCAAATGACAGTGCTTTTCAGGGGCTCAGTCCCAGGCAATTTGGTGATATTTGATGTTTATTGTACAGTTATTTTGGACCAATGAGATGTCACAATGTGCAGAGCTATCCTAGCACAATAATGGCACATACACCAACTGGTTTACAAAATGGCTGCATCCGAAATCACATTCTCTGCACTAAATTGCATATTTTTGCTCAGTTTGGGCCTCTGAATAAAATTGAGGTATTTATTTCCTCCTCGAGTATGAGCTCCATATTCTCACTATATAATACTATATGGGACATAAAAGCATGATGAATCAAATATAAAACTCAACACAAACTTTTTTCCTGAACATTTCGTCTAAAGGTTCAATAAACTGTTCCATAGATTTTTTTTTTTTTAAACTGACTATTATTTTATATGTCAGACTTTACAGGGTTAAGCATTTGGAACGTCAGTTGGGTTGAAAGTGAGACTTTCCAGAGAGCTAGTAAAGGCTATTGCAATATAACATTAAGGAAGCTCTGTGCTCAGTCTAGTCTTAGTTTGCCTCAGGCTCTGATTTTGAATCAGACTCACATTAGCAATTATGTAAAGGCTGTATAATGTCTGAGCAGACTGGATTTAAATTAAAAGTAGCGCAAACCAAGTAGTGCGCAACACTTGCTTGTCCAAGTAGAGCAAGTAAACTATAATCATAATGGACTTCATATGCTTTCTGCCTTCTTAGGTTGAGCCTAACACTAAGCTCTTCCCTGCTGTGTTTGTTCAACCCACGAGTCCCAACCTCTTCCAGTTTGAGTTTCCAAAAATCCCAGTAAGTCTATACTACTAATGTACTCAAGTTCCTCTGTCACACATATTTGTAATTCACTGACATCTGCATCAATTGTCACACAGGATGCAATGCCCCTGTCTTCAGCCATCTTCAAGAGTTTACAAAAAACCCCGGAGCCCCAGTGTCCTCCTCGGCTGGATGTCCAGACAATTGTGTCCGTGCTGTGGAGCAGAATGCCCAATACCTTCCTGTCGGTGGAGACGGCCCGTGTGAGTGAGAGGCATGGCTGGGTGGTGCAATGTCTGGAGCCCCTGCAGATGATGGGCGTGCATATCCCAGAGGAGAACAGGTGATGCATTACTCATGCACTCAGTTTTACACATTGGCAACTTTGTGATCCTGGGAATGTGACCTTTCATTGAAATAAAACCCCTTAAGTGCTCATTTGGCTCCTTACTCAAATTCCAACTGAGTTGGATGATCTTAAACCTCTTCCTGTTTCCCCCACCATAGGTGTATCGACATCATGGAGCTGTCCGAAAATGAAGGTCTACGGCAGTTCCACTATCACACTTTAATGCTTTTTTGCGCCCTTTGTGCCCTGGGCAACACTCGCGTAGCTCACGCCCTCTGCAGCCATCTCGACCAATCGCAGCTCCTGTACACCATTGATAACCAATACCTGACTGGTCAGCTACGTGAAGGCTTTTACAATGTCCTCATTAGCATTCACCTGGAGACAGCCAAAGAGGCCCATCTAATGATGAACAACGAGTTTATAATCCCAGTGACGGAGGAGACAAGGAGCATCCGCCTCTTCCCTGACGACTCAAAGCGTCACTCTCTTCCTGGAGTGGGCCTGAGCACCTCACTTACCACTCGCCTCAACTTCTCCCCTCCGTGTTTCATTACCACCAAGCGTGATCAGCCTCTCTTCAGCCCCCAGATCCCTCTGGGTATCCTGAAGGAGAAAGCCATCAGTATGCTGACGGAAGCTGTGCAGGGCGGAGGCACCCACATTCGAGATCCTGTGGGCGGAAGCGTCGAGTATCAGTTTGTTCCGATTCTCAAGTTGATTGGCACACTGCTGATAATGGGGGCGTTGACCAGCGAGGAGGTGAGAATCATTCTGCTCCTCATCGACCCCAGTGTGTTTGGGGACGGTAAGGAGGAGGAGAAACAGACAGCAGTTGCAGAACAAGGAGCCGAGAAAGAGGAGGCCACCAGTAATGAAGAGAAGGCTGTGGAGGCGGGAGAGGAAGAGAGTAAAGAGGCCAAGCAGCTTCCCAAAGGTCTTCTGGAGAAGAGCTTGCCTGAATCGGTCAAACGCCAGGTGAATGACTTGTCTTGTTCATGATGACCTGTCGGTTGCCATGCACATCATTTTCTTATTAATCCCATACTATGGTAAACCTTGATTTTTAATGGTATTGGAATATTCTTGCTCTTGACATACTAATAATTTTGGATAGATATTTAATCATTATTTAATATTTAATTTATTTATTGATTAAAACTATTATATATAACTATTAATTTTCCTTAAAGGGTTAGTTCACCCACAAATGAAAATTCTGTCAGTAATTACTCACCCTCATGTTGTTCCAACCCCGTAAGACTTTCGTTCATCTTCAGAACACAAATTAAGATGTTTTTTACGAGAGCGCCACGACGCATGCACGAGAACTGAGAAGATAACGCAGATGGGTCTCGATGTAGTGTTTAAAGTTCTAAAGTGTGCATTTCCTGGATGTCCGAATCCTGAGAAACCAACGAGAAATCGTAAAAGTATCTTACCAATGCCGGAAAATTAATGGCTTGCCTTTCACGCTTTCCCATCAAATGATCGTGAGCGTCATCTTCTCAGTTCTCGCGCATGCGTCGTGGCGCTCTCATGAACTCACTCAGAGGCCCACACAGAAGAAAATCTATAGTTGAATAAAGTGGGTTTTTTGGGGGGGGTTTGCGCACAAAAAGTATTCTCGTCGCTTGATAAACTTGTCGGTTGAGCCACTGTAGTCACTTGGACTATTTTAACGATTCTAACTTTTCTGGGCCGGCAGAATGAAATTACATAGAAGCCTATGAAGAAGTGAGACAGCTCTCAGATTTCATCAAAAATATCTTAATTTGTGTTCCGAAGATGAACGAAAGTCTTACGGGGTTGGAACAACATGAGGGTGAGTAATTACTGACAGAATTTTCATTTTTGGGTGAACTAACGCTTTAAAATATATCAAAAGATAAATCCAAAATAGTATAAGTAAAAGTAAAATTAACTAACTAAATAAATATAAAATAAAAAAGTAAATAAAATCTTCTCAAAATTGTTGTTATTGTTAACTAAAACGATTAAAAGTCATTTTCGGAAATAAAACTAAATATAAGTATTGGATGAACTTTTTTTTTTTTTTACTAAAATTACAAAAAATTAAAGGTACAATATGTAGGATTTTTGCAGTAAAATATCCAAAAACCACTAGGCTAATGTTATATATCTTGTTTAGTTGATTACTTACAATATCCCCAATGTTTCCAACTATTTGTAAATCGTGAGAAAATTGCGATTTTAACCAAGGAAACGGGACGTGTCAGCAGGGGTGAGTCGCCGCCAGTCAAGGGCGTCATATCCGCGTTACCCTCGGTTTCTGCTCGTACTGCCATAGTCGCCATGGCGACAGATGTGGACAACTGGGTTATGCCTAGCAGGACACTCACGCTGTTGTTGTTTTGTTCAAACATTATGGACCATGGCAAGCAGACTTTGAGACAAAAAGAGGACTAAAACGAAATTCAAAATCTTTCGAGATGCCGAGAGCTCCACGTCCGCGACTAACTTCGACTTGACAGAGACGCGAGTGTTGCATGCACTTTATTAGACAGGTGAGCAAATGTAAATAAAACTATTCAATGTTATTTAGTTCAACATGATGAAATCTTAGAATATGATCTGTATGTTATTCTAATGTTGATCTAGCTTACTGCTAGTCTCATACAGTCGACAAACAACCTAACTAACAACATTCAACACACTCAAATGCCGTTTAGTTTGATAGTGTAACTGTTAGAGCAAGTGAAACAGCGCTGCGTTACCTCAAGTTTCATTCGTCTAATAAACTGACCTGTGTGAGTATTAATTCAGCACTTGCGTGTAGTTCGGTAGAATGAAATGTCCTTATTCCTTTATATCCGCGGGACTCGCGTTGCGTGTGGCGCTGGTATAACTTACGTCTCTCATTAGCAATCGCGCCCTGCTTCACACCACAGTCATGTTAAAAACATCACTGTATTCACTCATCCATAAAAGATCCATCAGCTTGACGACAAGATCCATAATTCCGCTTAATGCTTTGCGTCATCGATATACGCCTTTGTTATTGTAAGAGGTTAGTTACCCCTGCTGGCGAAAAATCATACATATTGTACCTTTAAATAAAAATTAAATAAAGCTATATAGAAATATTTTAAAAAGAAAACCTAAAAAAAATCACAAAAGCACATAACAAAATTACTAAAACTTAAATTAAAATTAATACGGAAAATAAAAGATAATTCAAAATATTATTCAATATTATAATAGTATTTTCTGTTTATTTTTTAAACTGTTTATACTCCTACTTTGTGCACCCACTCGTGACAAGTATATGAATAATACTAGAATAACACTTTTCTAAAAGTGTTTCTTTAACTTTTGTCTGTATATAATATCACCCTGAATTATCAGATTAATGCTTTACAGAAGTTTACATGATTCTTGTGCATTTAGAGACATAGTGACGTGGTAACCCATAGTTGGAATTTGTCCTCTGCATTTACCCATCCAAGTTAGTGCACACACATTAGGAGTAGTGAACATACACACTGCAAACACCCGGAGCCGTGGGTGGACACAGTGGGCAGCCATTTTTGCTGTGGCGCCTTGGGAGCGATTGGGGGTTTGGCGCCTTGCTCAGTCATTTCCTGCCGGTACTGAGAATCGAACCAGCAACATTTGAGTTACCAGTCTGACTACCACGATTCCCTGACACAAAAAATAAACAAGTATAGTGAGTTTGAAGTATATGAGTTTGAGTATATGGACGATTTTACTCTCTAACACATTTTTCAGGCTTTTAACCTCAACTCTCTGTTACTCTTCTAAAGTAACTATAAGATATATGCATTCAAATGAAGTGGGTTCTGTTTGTTTATCATGCAGATGTGTGAGCTACTGCACTATTTCTGTGACTGTGAGCTGAAGCAGCGCATTGAGGCTATCGTGGCCTTCTCAGATGATTTTGTATCCAAGCTGCAGTACAATCAGAAGTTCCGCTACAACGAGTTGATGCAAGCCTTCAACATGTCAGCTGCTGTCACGGCCAAAAAGACTAGAGAGTTCCGCTCACCTCCCCAAGAGCAGGTAACCCACACAGAGCCACATTCTTTATAAAGCTCAGAATGTCCAAAGTCCTTTAATGACTTTTAATTAATGACACTTTAATGACAGACTTCAGACCATCTCCGATGTCTTCATCACATGCAGCATGTTTCGCTCAATGTGTTTCACTTCACTTCCTTTGTCATGTAATTCCAAATATACGGTATTTGTTGTTATTATACAAAACTAATGACAAGTAACACTGGGTTGTAGATGGAATGTTCCTACTGCTGTCATCATGTTTCTTCTAATTTCTGAATGCAACTACATTCTTTTGGATGGGAACTAGAAAACAAACACCTTGACATCAGAACAGATTTTTGCCTTTTATTTGAATTTGTTGTGCAAATAAACCAGTGCCAAGGTCTTGACTTTATTTTCTTTTGATTTGCGCTTAGGACAGCTCAAAGATTGATTCAGAATGGACGTTTTCCAAAATTATTCTTGCTTTCTTTTTTTAATAACACTTCTGTTTCGGTCACTGAGAAGATGCATCTTCTGCACCCACTCCATTAGTCTCAGAGACACTGATTAGGACTGCTTGGCAGAACCGTTCACCCTGTTTAAAATACACACATCTACTGACTGAGAAACCCCTCTGTACTTTAGCCTGCAACCCATCATAAGCTCATGTTGGAAATAAACTTGTCTGTCTCTGTAACCAGGGCAACAGAAAGGTTTCCTACAGATACAGCTGATTTCCATTAGAATGTTACATAATTTCTGTGAAAGGTTAGGCACATGAAATCTATATTTCATGATCCATCATATTAAAAAAATAAGACTTCTCTGAGAATTACTTCTCAGTTTTTGCTGTGGTGAAGTGATGCTTTTTTCCTGAAGCAGCATATAACTTTTCATTGCAGATAAACATGCTGTTGAACTTCAGCGCTGGTGATGATTGCACCTGCCCCGAGGAGCTTCAAGAGGAACTTCAAGGCTTCCATGATGACCTTCGACTACATTGTGGTTTGTATTTATCCATTCTTTCCATTGTCCGCCTCCATTCTCACCCCATAATTCTCTCTTTATAAGTGTTGAAAGGTCAAATCAATTTCAAATTCTACTTTATATGAGCTTGTGAAGTTTCCATTTTAATTCTACTTCCTTGAATTCAAGTTTAAATTACAAATCTACAACCTGTTCCAACACAATTCAAATTCATAAAGACATTATTAATTCAACCCTAATGCCGTGAAATGCCAGTTGCAGCTCAAATAATTGGAACATGCAGACAAAGTGAATGAATGAGGCATTTATATAGTGCTTTACTTTGTACTACTGTAGTTGGATGATAAGGTGTTCATCTTTGTGTATATATGCAGGCATCCCTATGGAAGAGGAGGAGGAGGAGCAAGACACATCTCTTAAAGGCCGCCTGATGTCCCTGGTATACAAGATTAAAGGTCGTCCTCAAAAAACTGAGGAAGAACCAACTGAGCAAGAGCAGGCTGCTCCTAGTAAGGCTGTTGTCAAAAACAAATTCTTCTAACATATTTTATTTCTTACTGTTTTTTATGCCTTTTGTTCTGCTTTATCTGGTTACAAAGACTCTCCTGAGGGCCAGAACATTCTAAACCAAAGTATGCAAACATTTCTAATGAAAAATAATAACTTCTAGGCAACTTGTTAAGCAAAGCATTTACATTGTTTAACTTGTACAGAATGTGCTTAAAGCTTAGCTGGACTCTCAAAGTAGTAGATCAAAAGGAAGATATGGAAGATAATGTTGTATATATCCAAAAGGTCAGCAAAATCTTATCTGATTAGAAATGTATTTCTACTTTGTATTTGTTATATAGCCTACAGAATGAAATGCAGTCAGTACTGAGCTGCAAGTAAGCATAAAAGGGCATTAAGATGGCAAGAATATTAACATAGGCTTGAATCATGTTACCAGCGATGGGTGGACAGGTAGATAATATTAAAATGGATGTAATTTGCTGATGCTGGATAAAAAGCGCCAGTGCTGCACTCTCTCTTGATGAGAAGAGTAGGTGATTAGAGCAGCTATTCTAAGAACAGCATACGAGGGAAATATGTGAATAGAAAATATTAATAGATGTAATGACATACATTAATGGTCCTAACACATTAAGCATGACTAGGGTGGCCCTTTCCATAACACCAAAAAGGAGGACACTTTGCGGCATTTAGTGAGGCAAGAGTAATTGCATAGGACTCTGGTGTACTCGCAACTACAATACAATTTTGTCCATCATATCGATGGTGTCATGATACAGTGATTCTGAAATAGCCTACACTATTCATTGCCAGACAATTTGATCTACGATGTATCTTGATGTAGACCTATGTGTAACAGAAGAGGCAAAAAAGTGTTTGTTCACAGTATTTGTATTTAGGCTATTCAAGACATTGTGATGTCTGTTTCAAAAACTGACTACTGAGATGAACCTGTCTTGCAAAGTGCACAGTGCCTGAAAACATAACATTTCTGGACTTCTGGAAATAAAAGAAATACATAAATAAACAAATGATGAATGTGAAAAATAAATAAATACACATTTCAGTTCTTAACAAAGAAGTTCACCCCCTGCAGCAGCTCAGCCGACAACAGCACTTGATATAAATTCGTGCTCTTTTGTCCATTCCGGATTAAAGAGGTCTGGTGTTTCGGCGTGTTAACGTTATGATATGACGTAGCCAGCACGTGGAGGCTTGTTTACGTTTTTAACTAATGATTTATCAGATATTTATTTGACAACGCTTTCAGCCAATCATTTGTTTGACCAGAGATCTTACGGCATTAGATGCTTTGCTGCTGCGTCCCAATAAAGATTCTAGGGCAGGGTTTTTTTTAGGCCGATTCAGCACAACTCCAAAAAGGAGGACAAATGAGTGCTTGAGGCTGTGCCGGACGTCAGACAGGGGGCTTAAAATCCGAACTGTCCGGCCAAAATCCAGACGTATGGCCACCATAAGCATGACTAGAGCAGAGGTCTGAAACCTGATAATTTAATATCAGTAACACAGTTACTATTCACCCTCACTAATTTATTAGTATTATACTATATGCAATATAATACAATATACCAGTTCACCAATTATAGCATTAATCCATATTTAGTGCTTCACATTACAGAGATCTAATTAAAAGCAACAGAGGGGGAAAACATACCAAAAGATACAGAATCCTAAACAAATTCAAATATCTTTTTTTCTTCCTCTGCTTTTGTCTTCTCCAGCCAACCTGAAGGAGCTGATATCTCAGACTATGGTCAGCTGGGCTCAGGAGTGCAAAATCCTAGACCCGGCACTGGTTCGCAGCATGTTCAGCCTTTTGAGGAGGCAGTATGATGGCGTCGGTGAGCTGCTCAGAGCTTTGAGGAAGAGCTACACCATCAGTGCCAAGTCTGTAGCGGACGCGATCAACCTGCTGGCCTCACTGGGCCAGATCCGTTCACTACTCAGCGTCCGCATGGGCGAAGAGGAGGGCCAGCTCATGATTGACGGCCTGGGGTAAATTTTCATCTTCCAGTCTTTATGAGGTTTACAATCTACTGAAGATGCACAATATTTTTGTTACATACTAGTTATCAGTTGATATTAAGAGATTGGTCGACATCGGCCAATGTTGGACATTTAATTGTGCATAATCATTTGCCATAGTTTTACATTAAGATTTAATGTAACGCTCATCTAATGCTCATTTAAAGTTAATTAAAAAAATCTAATTATGAACACTGTTAAATGTAATCTTAAGCAAATCTCAAAATGAATATCAATTTTCCATTCTGTACATTATAGTATTTTGATGCCTAAATTCAATTTAAAATTTTAAATGATTGATTCTAGTTTTTACTGTTTTACTTTACATTTATTTATTTAAATGTTTTATTATAAATTTAATTGTATTTAAAAGTATTTTATTTTCAATTAATTTAGACAAAATAGTGCATCATTTTAATATCCACCTTATTGCATTGGCCAGAATTTTAATATCAAAACATCTCTGCATTGTACAGCTACATCCTATAAATGTTTTATCTTATTCTTGCATTCAGGGACATCATGAACAACAAAGTGTTTTACCAGCATCCAAATCTGATGCGTGTTCTTGGCATGCACGAGACAGTAATGGAAGTCATGGTCAATGTGCTGGGTGGAGACAAGAATAAGGTACTATTATTTTTTTATTTTTTTGTAATACTGCACCAAAAGTGCTTTTTCTGGGGTGGGATGCTCTGATTATGTTCTGTTGATGTGATGTGATGTGTTATATTCTGATGGCTGTAATGCACATACTTAACAAGTTTCTTCTGTCCATTTTATCAAATGATTAAAAACAAGAATATAGTCTTTAGATAATACTGCTTTTTTATGATATTAATAAGATCCCTTGACTCAGTTGGACACTTGGCCACTGTGTCCAGACCAAAACCCTCTCAGCCAGACTAAACTAAACACGATATCACGATAACAGTAGTACATCGGCAAATACAGTACCTATGGTGCCTTGTGTCTAACAGCTTAATACCTTCTTATGCTTAAGTGTGGCAATAGGGCGAAAGCTAAGACAAGAAGAGAGGAATAGGTTGCTTCTCATGCCAGATCTTTTTGGGGTTTGTCGGGAGTCTGGGGTGTGAATTAATACCACTGACTATGCCAGATATGACATTGCCCCAGTGTCTCTCATTTCTGCTTGGCAGCCTCATTAAAGAGGCCTCATGCAAAGGGACATGGGTTCCAGGCATTTAGGG
Source organism: Rhinichthys klamathensis goyatoka (assembly GCF_029890125.1). NCBI lineage: Eukaryota > Metazoa > Chordata > Actinopteri > Cypriniformes > Leuciscidae > Rhinichthys > Rhinichthys klamathensis. The sequence continues at coordinate 1,468,569 of NW_026607043.1, forward strand.
TGACCATATTCCCTGCTCAGACGAAGTACAAAACATATTTGCTTGTATTCACGGTGGAGCCTCACGTCTCATATTTCAGTCTGGTTTAGCTGTCTCAGGGGCTTCTTTCGATATCTTGAGTATGTTACATTACACACGTTTAGCCACCACGTGAGGACATGCACGCAAAAAAGATGAAAGATTAATTTAAAGTGTGAAGGAAATGATCTCCATCAGAGCAGAAGTAAAACGAATGCTGTTTTTAACTCTCAGGAGATTGCCTTCCCCAAGATGGTGGCCAGCTGTTGTCGCTTTCTGTGCTACTTCTGTCGCATCAGCCGTCAGAACCAGAAGTCTATGTTTGACCACCTGAGCTACCTCCTGGAGAACAGCAGCGTGGGGCTGGGTAATCACACACACACACACACACACACACACACACACACACACACACACACACACACACACACACACACACACACACACACACACACACACACACACACACACACACACACACAACACATAGTTCTTTAGGGATGCAGGTCAGGCAGGGCTGACTCACAGTGTCTGTGTTGCCATGTCCACTTATTGAAATTACTTTGGGCTGTTTTTTATTTTTTTATTTTAGAAATAGTCACATATTTGAGTTTTCTGAGGGGCGCAAAAATGACATATACTGTACTGCATAGGGCCACAACTCAAAGGAGAGTACCAAATGTTTGTTACTTACCCCCTAAAAATGGGGTAGTTGCTATTGTGCTGCATAGCACAATAAAGGCCACTAATAGCAATTAACAAATATCTCCACCTGTGCTTTGAGCCACAGTCTGTGTATTATTATTAATCATTGTACTTTTTGTTTGTCCTTGCCTCCTGTTTTTTAGCCTTTCTCAGCCTATCCCCTACTCCCATGATGTGTAAATTATTAAGATTGCCAGTTGTACATAGGAAACGTTATTTTTTGTAAAAGGATATAAGTAATAAATTATCTTTTCAATTAATTGTATTTTAAATTATACTACCATTATAAAGGCTGGGGTCAGTACGATTTTTTTATGTTCTTGAAAGCCTCTTATGCTCACCAAGGCTGCATTTATTTGATCAAAAATAAAGTAAAAAGTGTTACAATTGAACTGTTTTCTATTTTAATTTAATTTATTCCTGTGATGGCAAAACAAAATTTCAGCAGCCATTACTCCAGTCTTCAGTGCCACACGATCCTTCAACAATAATTCTATGCTGATTTGGTCCTCGAAAAACTTATTGGTTTCATATGTAACCCTCGTTCCCTGAAGGACGTAACGTCAAACGTGACTGACTGAAAGAGAACGTGTCGTTTTCTATTAGCAATATTGAAGTTGTGCTGCTTAATATTTAGTGGAAAACAGGATAAATTTTTTTCAGGATTCATGGGTCAGAAAGTTCAAAAGAACAGCATTTATATTAAATAGAATTTTTTTGTAGCTTTATAAATGACGTTACTGCCATTTTTGCTCAATTGAATGTCCTTGCTGAATAAAAGTTTTATGCAAGTTTATGCTGTAATAAATCACATCAATGTAACAGGCAATTCTCCTTGATCCATAAACACCTCCCCAAAAACAAAACCGCTGCTTATGTTGGTGCAGCAACTCATTTATTTCAGGCTTGTTTTGTCAGACCAGGTTACTTGTTTTTCTAGCAAGATCTGGCAACACTGCACAGTGCGCTGTTTTGACTGTGAATAATAGCTTGTGCAGCTAAGACCACCTGACTCTGCAGGAGTCGTTTCCTATAACAGCACATTATTGAGAGCCCACTCACACCTTTATAGTCCTTATCACTCCAAGATCAATGACAGCACAGATCAGATCAGATGAAGATAATGCAGATGAAGATAATGCCGTAAGCTGCAAACCAGGGTGTGAAGCATCCAAAGATGTACAGTTTTATGTTAACATATCTTCATGCTGCATAGATAGTGTTGTAGTCTTATTTTTTAATTTCAGTAATATAAACTCACTGATTGGGTTATACAGAGCAGCTGTATAAAAAAGTAAAGACTGCCATCTGCTGGTAATTGCAAATCCGAAAATCTGCTGTCTCTCGTGGCCATATGGATATAACTTTTGTTTCTTATTATTTCTCTCCAGCATGCCCAACCATGAGAGGCTCCACACCTTTAGACGTAGCTGCGTCCTCTGTGATGGACAACAACAGTTTGGCTCTGGCACTAGAGGAACCTGATCTTGAGAAGGTAACCGGTTACTACAACATAAGCCCTGCTCATGTAATACTTCTTAATAAAATTCATAAAAATTATTTATAAAAGGGTTGATTGTAAAGGAAAAATTTGGTTGATTCTTTAGTTTTGGTGGTTCAGTGTGAGGAATATACCTCACATGTGTTGCCACAGAAATTTTGGATGAAAAAACAACAGTTTAAGCACCCTAGATAAACTTCTGATGGTACTGTATATTTACGACTTACAAATGAGGCTCTAAATAATTAAATGTAAAATAACAATTGAGGTAGAAGTTTCTAAAAGACTTATGAGGTTCACTGAGCTTTTAATAGAGCACAGCAAGGATCAGACTACATTTCTTGTGATTTAATTGATGAAATGTGTTGCAATGCCTAATAAAGTTTCCTGCCAAATGGTTGCCAACTAAATTTACCTAAGCCAGTTTTTAGTGCCATTTGGATTTCATTTTGGATCCTGTCCATGCGTGTTTCAGGTGGTTACATATCTGGCAGGCTGTGGGTTACAGAACTGCCCAATGCTCAGTGCCAGGGGATACCCAGACATTGGCTGGAACCCAATAGAAGGAGAACGCTATTTGTCCTTCCTACGGTTTGCTGTTTTTGTCAATGGTTAGTACTTTTTATCAATAATACTTGTTTTGGATTACCTTTTGCATCTTGGTTAATAGAAAAAGACTTCATGATAATTATGCAAACATTGTTTCTTCTTTTGTGTGTGTTCTGGTCATCTCAGGTGAAAGTGTTGAAGAGAACGCTAATGTCGTTGTGAAGCTTTTGATCAGGCGTCCGGAGTGCTTTGGACCTGCTCTTAGAGGAGAGGGAGGTCAAGGTTTACTCACTGCCATGAAGGAAGCCATCAAGATCTCAGAAGATCCTGCTTTAGACCTGCCCAACTTACCTGACGGGGTTGCACCAACGTAAGACCACTCAATTCTTCCATATATCTGCATAATCTGCCATTTTATGTTAGGTTTGAGTTGTAGTTGAGATGTCCTTTGACCTCAGGAATGAGCGAACATGATTTAAAATAAGCAAGTCTGTTTTGCCTGTTTTGACAGGGTTGGGAAGGATGAAGAGGAGGAGGAGGTTCCCCACATGGGCAACTCTATTATGTCCTTCTACTCAGCCCTTATTGATCTTCTGGGCCGATGTGCACCTGAGATGCATGTGAGTGCTCCTTTCTGCCACATTTGATTGATTTACAAAGCTGGGGACAAAGCATGCAGTTTCCTTCAGTAAAGTGCTGTTGAACTGTACACGGCCTCACTTTAATGTTATACGGATGCTGTTTTACAGCTTATAAACAAAGGTAAAGGTGAAGCATTGCGTATCCGTGCCATCCTCCGTTCCCTAGTACCCACTAAAGATTTGGTTGGAATAATCAGTATTCCTCTCAAAATGCCGGTCGTCAATAAAGGTTTGTACAAGTCACTAGATGCCTTTGAAAGAGCCTGAAGACATAATCTCTGAAACTTATTACGCGCATAAGATTGATTGATGCTATCACTCTTTTAATGTCATCTTCATCCCTACGTGTCTCATTATCTGTGCTTTTTGTTCCGCAGTCATTATAACCCTAATGTCTTTTTGTTTAACTCTTTCGGCTGCTTAGATGGCACTGTGACGGAGCCAGATATGAATGCCAGCTTTTGTCCAGAGCACAAGGCGCCTATGGTGCTTTTCCTGGACCGTGTCTATGGCATTGACGACCAAAGCTTCTTGTTGCACCTGCTTGAGGTTGGCTTCCTGCCAGACTTGCGAGCTTCAGCCTCACTGGACTCGGTAAGGGTGCTCTGCGGAGAAAAACAGAGAAAAGTGGCAGACATAAATTTATCATGCTGTGAAAAAGCCTAAAAGTTTAATGTGATGTCAGCCATTTAACATAGTGATTTTAGCAGTAGCAAAAAGTAGATATGAATACTAAAAAGAATATTTAACCTCTATAATTTGAATGATTTCTGTATAATTAAGAATTCATTTAGTAGTTTTGCATTATTATAATATAATTAATAATTATAAAAATGTAAACACACAACTCAGTTGCCTGATTTGTTTATCGTGTTATTTTGCGTTCATCAGGAGGTGCTCAGGACTACTGAGACAGCCCTGGCCATGAACCGGTACATTGGATCAGCAGTGCTTCCTCTGTTGACCCGCTGTGCTCATCTGTTCGCACACACTGAGCACCATGCAATGCTCGTTGACTCTACGCTTCACACCATCTATCGCCTCTCAAAGGGCCGATCACTCACCAAGGCCCAGAGAGATGCTATTGATGAATGTCTAATGGCCATCTGCATGTAAGAACCTCCTGAAAACCTTTAGCTGAGAGGCTGGGATGGTTTCCTCAGCTCAGTGAAAACTCAAACTGCATTTTCATGCTATAGATAACACTCAATTAGAGGTTAGGTATCATCTGATGTTATACTTTATACTTTTCATCTGATGTTTATACTTTCTACAGGCATCTGCGGCCATCAATGCTACAGCAACTTTTGCGTCGTCTTGTGTTTGATGTCCCTCAGCTTACAGAGTACTGCAAGATGCCCATTAATGTGAGTCTAGTGAACCATAAATGTCCATACACTACCGTTCAAAAGTTTGGGGTTGTTGCGATTTTTTTTTAAATGTTTTTAAAAGAAAATTTTCTTGTCAAATTTTATTTCATTTTATTGTCTTGAGTGTCACATGATCCTGATATGCTGATATGGTGCTTGAGAAACATTTCTTCTAATTATTGATGGTTTTTTTAGGACTGATGAGTATAAAATTCAAAAGAACAGCATTTATTTGAAATAGAAATCTTTTGTAACAGTTATAAATTGATTGTCACTTTTGATCTATTTAATGCAGTCTTGCTTAACTGAATTATTTTTAAAAAATTACTTACTGACCCACAATGGTAGTGTACATTTCATTCCTTATTGGCACCTTTAATAAAACCTTAAGAGGCAAATTCACTAAACATAGTTCAGGCACAAAACCTAAATCTTATTCACTAGCCACATGCAATTCTACTAAGGTTTTAAATGCACTAAAATAGCACTGCAACTGTGCAATGTGACTATTTAAATAAAGTCATAGTCATTCTTTTAAATGCAAATGTGCTATATTTCAATTTTTAAGTTACTATGTAAGTTCCACCATATTCACAAATACAATACATTAAAAGAGATGTTTGTGTACATTTTCTGTTTATCATGTCAGCAGTGATTTATCAAATGATGATCAAATGGTGGAGATGAGTGTTGTTACCAAACAAATCAAAGTGTAATCAAACACATTTTTGACATTTTAAAGAGCTAAATCAAGTATGCCAGATGCACTCTGACCCACAAGATGTGTTCCATGTTAATTGCAGTAAGGACTTATTTTGTCAGTGTGTTTACCTGATAACGGGGCACACTTCATCCCTGGTGAAAAGTTCCTCTTCATTACAGTGAGGTCACTCGACTCACAGTTATAACTTTTGTGATTTGACAGCTTCACACACCCTGCAAACACACAGAGCATCTGGATCCTTCTATTCCTTCTAGATCCTTCTATTCGTGAGCCTTTGATAGGCAGGTGTAAGCAGGTCATACTCTCCTCTCAATTTCAGCACCTTGTCTCTCTGCTGGTAGCCGTCTCACCCCTATCACAGGGCAAAGTTATCAGAAGAGTGCTTGGTAGACCACACACCATTTAATTATTTAGTAACTGTGAACCGATACAATTCCCTAAATTAAATCCAAATATAAAATCAACCTTTATTCTATTTTTTTTTTTTTAAATTTACCCAAGACAATATTAGAATATTATTTAAAGTATCCTGAATGTTGACAGCCTAATCCACATATCTGTTTATCCTTGCAGCTTTTGACAAATCACTATGAGCAGAATTGGAAGTACTACTGTCTGCCAACGGGCCTGGGCAGCTATGGAATGGCATCAGAGGAGGAACTCCACCTCACCAAGAAACTCTTTTGGGGACTTTTTGACTCTCTATCTCAAAAGGTACAAAAAAAACTTCAGTGTAAATTTGGGTTGTCAATCAAACAAAAATGTATTCATAGTAATGACTTGTGATAAAAATTATTATTAATTATTATGACATAAAATGCATTGGATAGACATTAAAAAGGTTGATTTGGAAGTCTGCAATAATTTTTAAATTGTTGGTCAAGGTACACTTCTGAGGTCATCCTGTCAAGTCTCACAGTTTTTCAACAAAAAAAATTGAGCTGTTAATTTTAATACGATTCAGTTTTTAAAAATGCACCTACATTTTGGTAGTAGTGTGATTCAAGGAAGTATGAATAATTCTGTTAATTTTTAAACACATTATTTTTTATGTAATTAATAACGATAAATGAAAACACTACATTTATAGCCCCACTATAAATGTAATCAAAAGTTATTTCACTAAGATATTATCAAACCTTGCTCTTTGACTCCATATTCTGTCTTGCAGAAATATGATGCAGAGCTTTTCAAAATGGCCATGCCGTGTCTGAGTGCCATAGCCGGTGCATTACCACCTGACTATGTGGACTCCAGTCCAGGTTCCACATTAGTTAAGCAGGCCTCTGTGGATGCGCAAGGCAACTTCGACCCCCAGCCTGTTAGCACTGCTAAGTAAGTACCATAGAAACACTGAAAATTGCATCCTTTCATTTGAACTTTATGTGGACTTCATTACATACTGTTTTGTTTCTCAGCATCTCGCTCCCTGAAAAACTAGATTACATTGCAAGCAAGTTTGCGGAGCATACTCATGAGAAATGGTCCTCTGAGAAGGTTGGACAATGTTAAAACTCATCTCATTAATCTTACGTGTTCATTGTGTCACCGGAGCTCCTCTTCTGTTGAATTAGACAAAGGATGACTGCTTGTTTTATCTTGTATGGTGATAGATCGCTCTTGGCTGGTCTGCGGGAGATAAATTAGATGACAACGCTAAAACTCATCCGCTCCTGAAACCATACAAAGCACTAAGTGAAAAGGTACACATACATTTTCTGTATTGACTTTTGTCTCTAACATAAATGCAAAGTTGAATCTACTCAAATATGTCACTTTGTATAGGAAAGGGAGACTTATCGCTACCCTGTGAAAGAGACTATAAAGAGCATGTTGGCAATGGGATGGAACATTGAGAGGACCAGAGAAGGAGAGGCCAGGTTGCAGCAAAAGGAAACAGAAAAACAACGCAAAGTATCAGAGTCCTCACAGGTAACGGAGGACAGAGGTTCTTTATTTATAGTGTTTATCAACAAATCAATGCATTTAGGACACTGAGTTGCCTCTTCTTCTCTTTACAGGGTGAGTTTAATCCAGCCCCACAAGATTTGGAAAATGTTATTCTATCAAGGGAACTACAGGCGAGTGTGAATCAGATTGTTAAAAACAATACATATCTCATATGCTGTGTATTAAACCGGTAATCATTTCAACAGGCAATGGTTGAAACAGTTGCAGAAAATTACCACAACATTTGGGCAAAGAAGAAGAAGAAGGAACTTGACAGTAAAGGTGACGCTTTTCTCCTGGAAAAGTCTGTCTGGCTCAATCCCGTCTAAGCAGTCCCAGGTGCATTGACTCATTGTGTGTTGTCATTGAAAGGAGGAGGAAATCATCCATTGTTGGTACCGTACGACACACTGACAGCGAAGGAGAAGTACAGAGACAGAGAGAAGGCCCAGGAGCTCTTTAAATTTCTACAGGTCAATGGATATGCCATCAGCAGGTCAGTGCACTAACAATTTTTTTCTTGTATAATCAGACATTTTTTTTTTACTTTTATTTGGCATGGGTGCATTTATATATTAATAATGTTACAAGATATTTATATTTCAAATAAATGCTGTTCTTTTAGACTTTCTATTCATTCACAAAAAATATTAAGCAGCACAACTGTTTTTAACATTGATAATAATAATAATAAAAAAAGTTTCTTGAGCACCAAATCAGCATATTATAATTATTTATGAAGGATCATGAGACACTGAAAATTGGAGTAATGGCTGCTGAAAATAAAAATAAAATAAAACATTTTTAAACTCTTTTTACTGTAATTTTGATCAAATAAATGTAGCCTTGGTGAGCATTAGATAATTCTTTCAAAAACGAACCCAATTATTTGATTGTTATTATACAAAACATCCAAATGATATAAATAATCCAAATGAAACTTAGATACTAAACAGAGATAAGACGTATTCAGATAATAATAATTATATACACAATATTTGGCCCAGTGTTTGCACCATGAGTAATATTTCATATTCGATATTTTTCTTACGTTTGTACAGCAAACAATTTTAGTACTGTTTTGGGTTGTCACTTGATTTTTCAATCTGGGTCTTGAAGCACTGTATTACACGAAGTGTGCAACAGTTTGTGATCTCTTTATTACCGGTAATGTTTTTTTTCTGTATGCAGAGGTCTGAAGGACCTGGAGCAAGATTCCTCTTCTATGGAAAAAAGGATTGCCTATAAGTTCCTCAAGAGGCTCTTGAGTTATGTTGATTCTGCGCAGGAGTTTATCGCTCATCTTGGTGAGAAAAGATGACAAATATACTGTAAACATTTAAAGATTGATATGTTTACCTAAAAATTTGATCAGTTGTTTTCTTTGCATAACTTTTTTTAGAGGCTATGGCTTCCAGTGGGAAGACAGACAAATCTCCCCATGATCAAGAGATCAAGTTTTTTGCTAAGGTAGCATTCCGTTTTCAAGCAGACACTCTTTTACCATATGCAGAACAGTCTTCAAACTTCATATTTTATGGGAGTTAGAGGCCAGTTTTTAAAAGGTTTTTCTCTTTATCGGTTAAAACACAGGTCCTGCTGCCCCTCATAGACCAGTACTTCAAGAACCACTGCATGTACTTCCTGTCAACCCCCAACATCAACCTTAGCAGCAGTGGCTACGCATCCAACAAAGAGAAGGAGATGATCACCAGGTGCTGCTGTTACAACTCTGTTATTTAGAATGAGACAATATTACTCCATATCATTATAAATGTTTATCATATATGTTTGTCCTGAGAAGGTGCATTAATAATAGATAATTTGTTGACTTTCAATATTTGGTTTGGGCATATTTGGTTTGGGCATATAAGTTTGCATATTTGGTTGCAATAATTGTTTTATGTACAGTACTAACTTGAACCATTCTTTCTTAGTCTTTTCTGTAAGCTGGCCGCCCTTGTCAGACATAGGATTTCACTCTTTGGTAAGGCATCTCAGAGCATTCAAATTCTTTTAAAAAATGAGCTTCATTTTGCCTGGTTATCCCTCAATTCACTGATTTAAGACTGTTTGTTCTTTCAGGAAGTGACTCCACCACCATGGTGAGCTGCTTACACATCCTGTCACGCTCAATGGACTTCAGGTAGTGAGCAAAATCTCAGTGCAATACGAATCAGTCAATGGTGATTGATGTCTAAGTTGTTTTGATCTGATTCTGTTCTTACTGTAGGACTGTGATGAAGTCTGGCTCAGAGCTGGTGAAGGCTGGTGTCAGGACTTTCTTCGAGAATGCAGCGGAAGACCTGGAGAAGACTCTGGAGAACTTGAAGCTGGGGAAGTTGGGTCAGTCGCGCTCTCAGATGAAGGGCGTTACCCAGATCATCAACTACACCTCAGTGGCCCTGCTGCCCATCCTGACGGTTGTCTTTCAGCATATTACCCAACACCAGTTTGGAGCAGAGCTGCTATGTAAGTGAGCTATGATGTTAGTCTCGTGAATTGGTTCTTTTTAGTGAATCAAAAACATACAGTGTATTCAGTCCAGCCCAAAAAATGGGATTTGCATGCCACTATTTGGTCTTAAAATGATTATATTTCTCAAAATATTTGCCCTTGTATGTTTTAGTGGATGACATTCAGCTGTCCTGCTACCGCATCCTGACCAGCCTGTACTCATTGGGCAGTGGCAAGAACATCTATGTGGAAAAGTACAAAAAACTTTATTTCTGAGGGAACTTTTTTTCTGATGGAGCTATCCATTTCTTCTTGAAACTGAGACCAAATGTTGTTTTTTACAGACAGCTGCCCTCGCTGGGTGAATGTTTATCTACCCTGGTTGGAGCCATGCCTGTTGCTTTCCTGGAACCCCACCTAAATATGCACAATCCCCAATCTGTCTTCAACACCAAGACACCAAGAGAACGAGCTAGTGAGTATATTTTCAGGATCTGAGACTATTTTAAATCATTTGGAATTCAGTAAGAAACCATACGATGAAAATATGGTTCATTTGCAGCCAATCATAATAGGCAAACTGGTATTTTGATGACAGTGGCTTATTTCTTTTTCTGAAGAAAAAACATGATTTAAAAAATTCCCAACCCTAATAATACTGAATGTTTTACAGTTTTGAGCATGCCAGACACCGTGGATGAGATGTGTCATGAGATGCCTCATCTAGACGGCCTAATGAAGGACATTGGGGACATTTCTGAATCTGGAGCACGCTATACAGAGATGCCACAGGTCATCGAGGTCATCCTTCCCATGTTGTGTAACTACCTGTCTTACTGGTGGGCAAAAGGTCCAGATAACTCCCCAGTTGATGTCAATTGCTGCACAACTGTCACATCTGAGCATCTCAGCCTCATCCTGGGCAATATCCTCAAGATTCTAAACAACAACCTTGGCATTGATAACGCCCCCTGGATGAAAAGACTTGCAGGTGAGGGTGAATTTGAATTGGAAATGATGTTTAGCCTGCTTTAATACAGGATGATTACAAAATATCAGGCCAATTCTCAAATATCTGTCAATTCCCTCATATGTAGTATACACCCAGCCGATCATTAGTAGGGCTAGCCCAGATCTCCTGAGAGCGCACTTCCTGCCAACGCTGGAGAAACTGAAGAAGAAAACCGTGAAGATAGTGACTGAGGAGGAGCTGCTGAAGGCTGAAAGCAGGGTAGACACTCAGGAAGCTGAACTGCAGATTCTGGATGAGTTTTCTGTTCTCTGCAGGGATCTGTATGCCTTCTATCCGATGCTCATTCGTTATGTGGACAACAACAGGTATTTATGCTATAACCTGAGAGGGAGCTGCTAAACTTTTTTAATAAACAATAATGAAAACAATATATATATTTTCTTTGTATTTTTATTGATTATGGTTTTATTTAGTTATTCATTAAATAAAAGTCCTCAGCTTTCCAAAACAATGACCATCTCTCTTTTGACAATCTAGATCCACATGGCTGAAGGAACCAGATTCAGATTCAACTGAACTTTTCAATATGGTGTCGGAGATTTTCATCCTTTGGTGTAAATCTCATGTAAGTTCTCTGTATTGCTCCAAAGAATAATTTCAAGGACTTGCAAATAAAAGACTTCCAAAAGCTGTTTCTGCTCTTTGTCCATAGAACTTTAAAAGGGAAGAGCAAAATTTTGTGGTGCAAAATGAAATTAACAACCTGGCATTCCTTACTGGAGAAAGCAAGACGAAGATGTCAAAGGTAAGTATGTTTATAAAGTAATTGTCTGCTATAATAAATTGTACCCAAAAGCTCTGAGCTAATTACCCAGTAAACATGTGCTCATGAAAACAAAAAGCCATTATAAGATCTATATATCCATATGTGTTTAAGATATATTGCTTTGTAAAACTAGTCTGGAGGTCAGGACCAAGAGAGAAGAGGGAAAAAAAGAAAAGGAGAGTTGTACTCCATCCAGACTTCCCTTATTGTAGCAGCTCACAAGAAGATGATGCCCATTGGCCTGAACATGTGCACTCCTGGAGACCAGGAGCTCATTTCCCTCGCCAAGATCCGTTACAGTCTGGTACGAGTGTATGTGTTGTTGTCTTAATTATGCTCGATAAGTGATCTCCAACAAGCCTCTAACAATATCTCCCTTTAACAGAAAGACACAGATGATGAGGTTAAGGATTACCTGAGGAAGAACCTCCATCTTCAGGAGAAGGTCTGGAGCAGCAAAGTCTAACATACATGATTAGATGCTGAAATGTTGACATTGGCTTATTGGTCTTTCTTGTCTCATCACAGTCGGCAGATCCAGCAGTGCAGTGGCAGCTGAATCTCTATAAAGATGTTGTGGTGAAGAGTGAGGGAGCTCCAGACCCAGAGCAAAATGTGGAGAGAGTTCAGGCCATCTCTGCTGCTGTCTACCACCTTGATCAGGTACAATAGGCATGCAAATTAAATCCACCATGCTCATATAATGCCATTACACATCTGCCTACACCGGGTAAGCAACCTTGTTTATTGGGAATCACTTAACAGGTTCAATTAGTTAATGCATCAGTTATCATGAACTAACAATACAAAATACCTTAACAGCATTTATTAATCTAGGTTCATGTTAATTTCTACATACTCTGTGCTAATAAATGTAACATTTTAAGTAGGGAAAATAAAACATAAATTTCTGCAATTAATATTAGCTGTTTAACACGTTATGTTAATTAAAAATAATTAACAGAGCATACATTTTTTTTCATTTACTTTCATTCACATCCTTCGGCTAGCGTTACAGTGTATGATGATCACACTATCTGTGCGCCCCTCACAGCTTTTAAGTTTTAGGTACACTTAAATTAAAAGTTGTTTTAATATTTGTAATGTTCTGTAATTGTTAATAAATGATAAATAAAACTAATACGATAATTTAGCTGTCATTCATAAAAAAATGCCATTAAACAAATATTGAATATGCAAAATAATGTCTTTATGTTTCTCATACGTCTATTTGTAGATGTGAAAATGTATTTATTTATAACTCTGTGATCTTTTTTTAATCGATCAACAACCCTAATTTTATTAGTTGTATTTTGTATCATGAACAGACACTTACTATGAACTCCAAATTAACTCCAAATTGTGATTTGTTTATCCAAAAGATTTTTTATTAACCATTTATTTCACTCTCAGGTTGAGCTGCCACTTAGGAACAAGAAGATGGTGTTTCAGAAGCTGCTGTCAAAGCAACGAAAGCGTGCCGTAGTGGCCTGTTTCCGAATGGCACCACTCTACAACTTACCAAGGTATGTTCTTGGAAGCCTTTGTATTGAAATTCCAACTTTGCAATATACATTCACAGCATTCAGCTTTAAAATGTACTGACTCAATGGACAGTAGATACTTCTGAAAGTTTCCGTGATAGCTATTCCTTCCTTCCAAATGCATCTGAATGCATTCCGTGCTCCCTCTAGTGCAGGGGTCTCCAACACGTTGCTCGTGAGCTACCAGTAGCTCGTGGCCTAATTATAGGTAGCTCGCCAAGACAGTGGCTGCATCCGAAATCGCATACTTCCCTACTATATAGTAGGCGAAAATCAGTATATGACAAATGTCAAAATTCACAGTACCGTACTCATAAAAGAGTAGACAAAAAGTACCCAGGTGACCTACTACTTCCAGCGAGATTCTGAAGTGTGCATACGATAGACACTTTACTATCCCATGAGGCAACGGGAGAGGATTTGTGAATGGCAGTGAAGCAACGCAACTGAAGCTGGTAGGTCACATGATAATGATAACATGGCGAATGTAGTATGTCCTGATTACATTCATACTACACACATTCGAACTATGTAGATTAGTTTTTTTAGCGGTCATGAAGTAATTACTTATTCAAAATAAGGAAGCTATCTACTCGAGAGTACGTGATTTCGGACACAGCCGTACTTTTCACCCAGTCAGATTGAGCTAATATAGACCGTTGTCCCACCCCCTCCATAGCAAATCAAGTAATTATTTGACATATCGACCATGAGGTTATTTGTTTTATTTATGAACATGCAGATGTAATTACAATATAACAGAATAACAACCAACAACAGGGGAAAAAAAGATATCAGGAAGTTTCACTCAAGCATGTCATCATGTTTATACGGCTATATTAACTTTGTTTGCATCTGGATGATTAAAGACAGCGTTCAAGCGAAGTCAAGGGAAAAAAACATGCTATTTTCTTGAGGAATGGGAGAGTGAGTTTTTCTTTACAAATATAGGCTAAAGATGTGTGTGCCTAATTTGCGGCGATTGCAATACAGTAACATGAGCCTCTTGGCTTTTCCATCCAAGTTGCTCTTTTAAAATTCAGAACAATTATTATCGTTTCATATTTTAATTAACATTAAACCCGAAAAATTTGCGGTAAATATTGTTCAGCATTAAGCAAAATTAGAAACAGTCTCATGCAGGTGAAACATGCAGTGTAGGTTTTGTTTTTGTCAAAACATGACGGTAGGCAGAGTGCTAAGAGAAATTAGATGAATGAATGAATGAATGAATGAATGAATGAATGAACGAAGAAACGAATATCTAAGAGGGAACCAACTGTCTTCAGAAAAGTGGTATTTGCTTTTCATCTTCCCTCCGTGTAATGCCTAATAACCTAGTTTATATAACCTTTACAGAGGTTAAGGGATAGTTCATCCAAAAATGTTATCATTATTTACTCACCCTAAAGTTGTTCCAAATGTGTATGAATTTCTATCTTCTGCTGAACACAAAAGAAGATATTTTGAACAATATGGTCACATTTCGAACGATATAAATTCACACAGGTTTGGAACAACTTGGGGGTGACTAAATGATGACAGAATTTTCATTTGTGGGTGAACTATCCCTTTACTGAGGAAAGAGCTCTATTTTTTCTCTTCCATAAACACCACCTACTTGCAGGTAGTGGATTTACATTTTTGTTTAGACCAGTGCGAAATTCGGACCAAATGTTTGTTGTTAATTTTAACCTGTAGAGTTTATGAATTGTTAATGGAGCACATAAAATGCCTATGATTTATCATTTTGACTCTTTTTATGAAAACGATTTAAAGGTTGAAATGTGATGTTTATTTTTTTTTTTAGATTTATCATTTCATTTCCAGCACATTGTAACAATACCATGATAACCGTAAGCATTTTGATTACTATTACCGTGATATGAAATTTTCATACCCTTTCATTTCTAGTTATGATGCACAATAAAAACAACTGTTGCTCTCAGCCACTTTCATTTTTAAAAAGTAACTTTTAAATTAAATAAGGTTAGAGACCCCTGCTCTAGTGTCATTCTGTTTAAATGTGTTTTATTGGTGTTTTTCCGTGCTCCTTTCTTCCTCCTCCTAAAACCTGTCCCTTTCTATTGTCTCCATAACACACTTCAGATACAAAAATAATAATTACTTCCTGAATGGCTATCGGTACGTTTGGCTGGAAAAGGTGTACCATACCTCCAGCTTTGACCGTCTGTTCTCCATGCTAACGGTAATGTGAGACCAAGAGAACTCATGATCCCAACCTCCTCCTCCTCCTCCATTCTCCAAGCTAAGGGCTGAGCACAAGCATACAGTTAGCGCCGCCACTCTGAATGGTCACCTTCTGTTTCCCACGGGTCTCTTAACTTTACGTAGCGACAGGCAGTTTCAGAGTGGGTGGAAGGTTGTTCACCTGATGAGTTCTTTGTGATTAGTCTTCATGCAACAATGATCATTTAGATGGTAGCCGTGCTTTCATGGAAGTCCTCATTAAGGTGACCAGTCAGATCAGGCCATGGACTGTACATCTTCCTCTCACACCACAGAATGCACCTCCTTCCCTCATCTTCCTCTTAACCTCCCTCTCCCCCCCACTTCTCAGGCATCGCTCAATTAACCTCTTCCTCAGTGGCTATCAGAGACTTTGGATAGAGACAGAGGAGTACTCCTTTGAGGAGAAGCTAGTGCAGGACCTGGCAGTAAGTACCGGGCTGGCATCAGCGCTGCCCCATGTGCTGTGTGTGCCCGCTGGTGCCTTCTCGGCGGCTGAATGCTCTGCGGCCAGCACCGTGCCTGCTCAGGCGCGGGAGCACGTCTCTGCCCGCCTCATGTACTCATCCTGGCCTGTGTTCAGCTCTGCTGGTTGCGTGACACACTACAGACCGAGGCACAGCAGCCATGGCATGCATGAGTTTCGGCTGAGCCTCAGTCCCCGCCATCTCACTAGAAAAGCAGTCCGTTTCGGCGCAGCTTTGGTAAGAGGGGCGGACGTTCCCCGCGACGCTCTGATTTGTTCTTTGAGTGTCGTCTTTCTTTCGTAAGTCTCTGTTGTGAGAGTCGGTGGCATGTTCACCTCATGTAGAGATCATGTCTCAGCTAAAGTTTAGTCTGCGCTCTAAATTGACCCATCTGATTTGTGCGTCTTAAATAAGAATATATTTATTCATTAATGAGCTGGAAATATTTTGAGCACTAATGAAATATTTAACAGAATTAATTATTATTATTATTATTATTATTATTATTTTTAATGGTAAACTTTGATAATCGGGCACTCATTGTTAAAATCTTATGAAGACACCCTTTTAGTAATATTTAATATTTGTTTTAATAATGAAACAAGTTCATTAACATCATTATGTAACACTTAACATACACTCCAAAGCCATTTCCATTGCCGTGTCTCCATGTGAATTTGCATGCTTATCCTGAGCTGGTCCTTGTGTAATTCTGGGACATCCAACCAGACCCCATTGACCATGCTCAGACCACGATGTCATCCGAACAAGTGTTTCTCAGCTCAGGCTCAGTGGACTTCCAGGATCCAACAAATTTAACCCAGTTGTGCAGCACATCTGATCCAAGTAACATAGCAGTAGTTTTAAAATGTTGATTCACGTGGCTTCACAAGACCTGAACAGAGAGACACTGATCTCGATTACATTTAAGTGTGTCTTTGTGTAAAATATCTGCATGTCTAATTTAAACCCTTGTCACAAGATCAGGAAGCAAAGTATTGGAGTAGTAATGCTGAAAATGACTGGAATGAAACTAATTTGCATAAAGTGTCACATGTGTTTATTTCATGTTTCTTCTCATAATGAGGAGAACAGATTTTCCGTTGTGTTTTTAATGAGCTCTTTTGATGTATGTGATGTTATGGTTTGATTTGTAACACTATAGAAGTTATTTGTTCAGGGTTGTGCAGCATTTAGAATTGAGAATTTAGCTCCTAAATGTAAAAAGTTAAGCAAGATGCAGAAAGTAATTATAATTTGATTTTAAGGAAGTAGAATGGGAACGAATTCATATAAATTCATTGTCGTTTTTTAATTGAATTTATGGATGAATTATCCATAAACATGTTATCACACACGCAACATGAGATATTTCCAAAAACATTAGATAATGGTGACTTTAATGTATTTAATATATACTTTATTTGCCAGACTGCTATGATTTACCTGTTCAAAATGTCAGACTCCATGAAGTGATCTGCTCTTGAACATTTTGTAGTTGTGTTGGACACATGAAATGTGTTTTGCAATTCAATAATTTCCTTTGCTTGTAATTCCAATTTCAAATTCCAGTTAATCATCCTTTGGGACATGACCTATTGAACTAAAATGTACACTCGTTGATTAAAAGGGAGCTAATTCATAAATTCTGAATTTAGCATAACACTGGCAGTGGAGCAGATGAGCATGGTTTTAGTGAGAGAGTGATTGAAGTGTCAGGGTGTGTTAATGCATCGTCATTTGCTTTATTTTGATTTCAACTGGTGGGTGTGCTTAAAAAAATATAAATGACTGGTGTTAAAGAAACCAAGGTTTATAAAATTAGAACTCTGCTTATAGCAACAACAAAAAAAGTTCACATTTGCTTGTGTGAAGTCAAGTTAGAGAGAAATCTGGTGATCAACAGATTGTGGGAAGTGCAGTCTTTATAACTTCAGTGGGTCTTCATACAGAAAACTCCTATGGCTGTGGTAGACGAAGAAGAGGAAGAGGAAGCTGAAGTTCAGCCAGACCCTCTTCATCAGCTCATCCTTCACTTCAGTCACAATGCTCTGACGGAGAGAAGGTGATGTTTTCATATATGTGCTGTAAAGATTATAGAAGTAAATACATGTTCATTTAATAATGGATATACAACTGATTTTCTTCCTGTGTTTTTGTAGTTTCCTAGAAGAGGATCCTCTCTTTATTGCATATGCT
Organism: Rhinichthys klamathensis goyatoka; assembly: GCF_029890125.1. Taxonomy (NCBI): domain Eukaryota; kingdom Metazoa; phylum Chordata; class Actinopteri; order Cypriniformes; family Leuciscidae; genus Rhinichthys; species Rhinichthys klamathensis. The sequence continues at coordinate 1,486,743 of NW_026607043.1, forward strand.
GACATGATGGCAAAAGTCAGTGTTGGATTGAATCCAATTAATCCTTCTAAATTAAATTGTAATTGTTTTAAAGAGTTAATATTCAATCAATAAATATTTTAATTTACAGAGCTGTGCTGAGAATGAGGAAGAAGAAGAAGAGGAAGGAAAAGAAAAAACTTTTGAGGTATTCAATTCCTGAATTAAAAAATAATGTATATGAACAGGTACACTCTTCCATATGTGCCAGGCATGATTTACCACAGTGTAAAGTACTAATCAGAGCACCAATGCCCAATTGGACAATTTTTTTTTGTGATCCTTCTTAAGTGGAAGCATGCTTCTCCCCTGACACATGACGGGTGGATACAGGACATTTTTTTTTACTGTATTAGACTTGAAAAGTTAAGATGCTCGCTCTCTGGCTCACTTAAATCCTTTATAAGACTTGGGATCCCGTTTTGAACTACATTAAAGGCCTACGTTACTCACTGGTAACTGACTATTTTATTTTATTTAATTTTAAATCATGGATGTACATGGATTCACTGCAAAAAATTAAACTCTTTATTTGCTGGCTTCTTGTCCATTTGAGTTTAAAGGGATCATGGAAGGTATTAATAAAGGACAATGTCTTTCTGTTTACCTCATCATCAATGTACCAATCTGTATTGTCACACAAAACACCAATAAAAATAATTCATATGATGTTTCATGGACTGTAAGCAATATTCTGGTCAATTTGAATGCGTTTGTCTTGTTTCACAGGAAAAAGAAATGGAGAAGCAGAAGATTCTGTACCAGCAGGCCAGACTTCATGCCCGTGGGGCTGCTGAAATGGTGCTACAGATGATCAGTGCCAGTAAAGGTACACTTCTCTATTGCTGACCTGCTTTCGCTCCATTTGATTTTCTATAGCAGCATTTGTTTGTTTACAGGCCGACTTGGTCCTATGGTGACTGGCACCCTTAAACTGGGTATTTCTATCCTAAACGGAGGCAACGTTCTTGTCCAGCAGGTAAAGAGCTTGACTGGGCAGATCATATTATTTTGTCCCACAGAGGATACTGAGCTCAGTAAATACTTGTAATTTATAATTTTTTTAGAAAATGCTGGATTATTTAAAGGAAAAGCGAGATGCCGGCTTCTTTAAAAGTTTATCTGGACTAATGATGTCTTGCAGGTGGGTGTGAACACAGACATGCACTGATTATCCATTTGACCCTACTGTGATTATTCATTTTGACAGTATCTCTTTATCTCTGACAGTGTGCTGGATTTGAATGCATTTGAAAGGCAAAATAAAGCAGAGAGTCTTGGAATGATGACTGAAGAGGGATCAAGTAAGCCAATAAGCTTTATTCTTCTCTATCTGCAATTTTTAATGAATACCATGAGTAATTAGTTAATGTATTTGATAACAACATCTGCATTATATCATTATACTACAATACAGACAAAAGTTTTGTGTTTAGAATGTGCAGAGTATATTTGCCTTTTTTAGTACTGTCAGGATTGAAAGTGGTACCAGTTCTGGTCCTTCCTTTGGCTAGCTGGCAAATGCTGCACCCTGATAACTTTGTGAAGTGCATTGTTAATGTGTGTACATGGATTCACTGCAACAGTGGAAGTTGCAGTATTCTTCTCATGCAATGTCAAATGTCTATGGTATACCATTAACATTAGGGGCCCTATTTTAACGATCTAAGCACATGGTCTAAAGCGCATAGCGCAAGTGCTCATAGGCCGTGTCCGAATCCACTTTTGCTAGTTTAACGACGGGAAAAAAGGTCGGCGTGCATGGGCTAAAAGGGTTCTCTTAATGAGTAATGGGTGTGTTTTGGGCATAACGTGCAATGAACCAATCAGAGTCTCATCTCCCATTCCCTTTAAAGGCCAGTTGCGCTCGCGCCATGCGAATTCGCTATTTACATGGCGGATTCGCTATTTACAAAAATACCGCGGTCAATGGCACAGTCTATTTCAGTTGCCTTAAAATAGCAAGGCGCCAACAATGCACCTGAACACACCTCGTTTTCAGACCAGCACGCCCATGGGCGCACAAATGGGCTCAAATACATTTGCTACAATGTGGCGTAAGACATGAAAATGATAACTGCGTCGGGCTAAAACTAGCGATAAACACTCGCATCGTGCCTGGCGCCGGGTATATGATAGGGCCCTAAATGTTTTATTATCCAGTAATTCAATAGCTTCATCTTCAAAGGTGAAATGAAGGACCACAGTAGTGTGATGATGCTGTGCACAAAAAATAAAGAAATGTCAACATTGGTTTATTGAAACAAATTGGGTTTTTTTTTTTTGCATTGTGACATTATTTTCTTGACAAGTCCTCCTCATACTGTAATCCGTCCAGATGTCAACAATTTTTATTATTCTCAATGATTTTTCTCATTAAATTATAATTACTATAAATAATGAGAATCCTTTCGTCCAGATTTTTTAAACAAATTAAATTAATTTAATTTGGAACAAAAATTTCCATGATGTAATAAGTTACATTTTAAATAAATTCAGCATTACTGTAATGAAGAGATATTTTATACAATTAGCAGTTTTTTCATAGAACTTCATACGAAATATTATATATATAAATTTTATATATAAATATTAACCTAGACATATTCTTGAAAGGCTTGATGAGTGTAACGTAATAGCTTTATTTTATTAGCCATATTGTTGCCTTTGGCATCAGATAACATATGAAAACATATGAAAGGCATCAGATATCAAGTATGATACAGAACATGATTGAAATACTGGAAATAATACTAACACCTTCGTTAACTACTGATTTTGCAGGATGACTGTGTACTCACAACTAAACAAATAAAGCCTTGTCCAATCCCAGTGAATAATATGCTGTATGTGTTACACAGTATGTGGTCCAACTTTAGTTTCATTGTTATGGATTGCATCTAATTAAAAACCAGAGGTCTTACATTTCATGAAACACGTCTGAAGTCTGTCTCTGTTCACATCTGTAACTGCATGTCCATCCTCTGACTAAAAGTTTAATGACTCCTCTTTTTTCTTTCTGAAATTTAGTCTCTCTCCATTTGCTTATGTCTGCTCTCTTTGTTTGTTTTCCATCATTTTATACTGGATTGCAGCCAACATGAGAGAGCGGGGTAAATAAAGTTTAGCTACTCATTTCTTAATGCGGTTCCCTGGCATGTCTCCATTTCTTGTAACTTGTCTCTTCTCCTGCTACTAGTGATATGAATGTACTACTCTTCAGTGCTTGTAGAGACTAATGCATGCTGACAGTTTTAAGATAGAACTAAGACCAAAGCCAGGCTCATTTACCTAACTCCCTTTACTAAACTAGTAGACTCAATGGGAAAAACATTTCTTCCATGTGAACATTTTCAACAAAATATGAGTACAGATGATTCATAAAGATGAATACATGTTAAAAAATAGGTGTACACTCAGCTAAAGATTAGAACACAGCTATAAAATGAGCAAAGAGCTTTGCCAGGCCGTGAATCTGTGGCTATTTCACAAAGCTGGTTCTTCACATGACTAACTTTCACAAGTATGACATTGTGTAGAACACAATAAATACAATAGGATCTCCTCTTTATGTGTGCAGTATATAATAATTAAATTCTACAAAATATAGCACTATTTTTGCCAAGTTGCAGTATAATCTGTTTGTATCTCCAGCATATATACTGTACACCATCCTTGTGAAAGTTACCTCGCTAACCCAGCTTCTTGAAATTTCTGTGTATTAATCGACAAGCTTTTCTTTCTCCAGTCAGCTCTTGGGATGCTGTTGCGAGCCTGCAATCTAAAGCTCCTCATCCTAAGTGAAGCAAGCTCCCAAAATATGTGCTAGTCACCTGCTTGCTTGAGACTGATGTAAATTTGTTATTTAGTTTTGCTTTAACCATATGGCCCAGAAATAATTTCATTTCTCTGTCATGTTTTAAGGTTCCAAAGTACTACAAAATGATGACTTTACAAAGGATCTATTCAGGTTTTTGCAACTTCTGTGCGAGGGCCACAATAATGGTAAGACTTCTTGTAAAAAATATAAAAACTATAATATTTTATATATATTTATTTATTATATCTTTATATAACAAATATAATTATATAAGTACTGTATATATTTTTCTAAATGTAAATTGGTCTGCTTATTCTTTACCATTTTCTTTTTTCCATTTTAAATTTCCTTAACAGATTTCCAAAACTTCTTGCGGACCCAGACTGGAAACACCACTACAGTCAACATCATCATTAGCACTGTGGACTACCTATTACGTCTTCAAGTAACACAAACTAAATGCATATGTAGATGCATTATATATATGAGAACAACATAGCTCTGAATCCTCATGAATCTTCTCAACTTCAGTCTGTGGTATTGCTTGTGCTTGTTTACACCACCAGGAATCCATAAGCGATTTCTACTGGTATTACTCTGGGAAAGACGTCATGGATGAGGCTGGGCAACTTAACTTTTCCAAAGCTTTGGCAGTAGCCAAACAAATCTTTAACTCACTCACTGAGTACATTCAGGTAATGCATATACTCTTCACCAGTGCACCAGTGCATGTTAGATTTCAATGGATGTCTGCATTTCATAATATACTGTATTTCCTCTTTTTAGGGCCCTTGTATCGGGAATCAGCAGAGTTTGGCACACAGCAGGTTGTGGGATGCAGTGGTTGGGTTTCTGCATGTTTTCGCAAACATGCAAATGAAACTGTCACAGGTAACCCATCAGGGCACTGTTAATGTCTAGCTTTTTACCAAAGATGATGTCTCTCAAAACGAAATATTGTCCACTTGTTTCAGGATTCTAGTCAAATAGAGTTATTGAAGGAACTGATGGATTTGCAGAAGGATATGGTGGTTATGATGTTATCTCTTCTTGAGGGTGAGTGTGGATTGACCTTTCAAACATCACAATGGAGCTAGTGAGAGACTAGTATGGTTAATGGTTAATGCGTCAACTGCATGTTACAGGTAATGTGGTGAATGGAACTATCGGTAAGCAGATGGTCGACACTTTAGTGGAGTCCTCCAGCAATGTGGAAATGATTCTCAAGTTCTTCGACATGTTCCTCAAACTGAAGGACCTCACTACATCTGATAACTTCAAGGAGTATGACCCAGATTGCAAAGGCGTTATATCCAAGAAGGAGTTCCAGAAGTCAATGGAGAGCCAGAAGCAATACACACAGTCTGAAATCGAGTTTCTTCTCTCCTGTGTGGAGGCAGATGAAAATGACATATTCAACTACGAGGAGTTTGTGGAACGCTTCCATGAACCAGCCAAGGACATCGGCTTCAACGTGGTTGTGCTTCTCACTAACCTTTCGGAACACATGCCTCACGACTCGCGCCTATCCACCTTCTTAGACCTGGCTGAAAGTGTGCTCAATTACTTTGAGCCGTACCTGGGCCGTATTGAGATCATGGGGGGTGCCAAGAGGATCGAGAGGGTTTACTTCGAGATCAGCGAGTCTAGCAGAACCCAATGGGAGAAGCCACAAGTCAAAGAGTCCAAACGACAGTTCATCTTCGATGTGGTCAACGAAGGCGGTGAGAGCGAGAAGATGGAGTTATTTGTAAACTTCTGTGAGGACACCATTTTTGAAATGCAGTTGGCCTCTCAGATCTCCGAGTCAGATGCCGCAGAACGCCCTGAGGAGGATGAAGATGAAGAGTTGCACAGTCTGCTTGAAGGCTTGTCTGAGGAGGAAGACGCATCTCTCGAATCCGCCTCAGCCTTCACGGCCGCCTGCGTCTCTGTGAAAAAGAGCATGTCTAATTTCCGTCAAATGCTGACATTTAAGAGTATGAGGAAGCAGTTTAAGAAATTCAAGAAGCTGACCATCAGAGAAATGATCACAGGGTTCTTCTCCTTCTTCTGGATGCTCTTCACCGGGTTCTTCAAAGGCATTTTCGGCATCATCTTCGGGTTCTTCCATATAATTTGGTCCTCCATGTTTGGAGGGGGTTTTGTAGAGGGAGCTAAAAACATGAAAGTGACAGATATTTTGGGGAATATGCCTGATCCAACACAGTTTGGGATCCATGGCGATGTACTGGAAGCAGAAAAAACTGAGAGCAGTGAGCTGGTGGTGTCGGCAGAAATGGTGCAGATGACCGGTGCTGGTGCTGAGAAGCTGGAGCCGGATATGATCATGGATCTACTTAATACTGGTGTAAAGAAAGAAGGCAAGCATGGAGCAGAACCCGGTCTGGGCGATGTCTGTGAAGTCCTGACTGAAGTTAGTGCCCCTGCTGAGAAGAAGAAAAGCCAGGTTTGTATCTTATATGCCCGGTTTCACAGACAAGGCTTCAGCCTGGTCCCAGACTAAAAGGACTGAAATGAAAATGAGGCTGTGAGGGATACTTGCAGTCTTTAAAATGGCATTTTACGTTTCTAGATCACATTTCATTTTCAACAACTTTCAAAACTGTTTTAAGGAGTTTTTGTCTAAAGGTGTTTGGAAAGATTTCAGTCAGATGAAGAGTTGGCATTTTTTTAAACAACAGCACAATTCCACTGTACTTCTATTCCTCATAGCCTCAATTTCATTCCTGTTAAAATTTAAATATGGTGCTTCCCAGACTGGTTTCAGTGGTTTCAATGCCCGGTTTGGTCTATTATTTTAATCAAATATAATGCACTGCAGTGTATCATGCAATTTCTATATTTGCCAAAGTATATTGTTTTTTATTACACAGAAAGTAGCAGCAGAGAAGCCAGAATCTGAGCCAGAGAAAGCTGAGTAAGTTGACTATTGTAAAAAGATATTGTCATATTATTTCTTTTGTCAAAATGTTCTGACATGGTGTTTTTTTTAGCACCGAGAATCAGGAGAAAGAAGACAAGGTTAAAGAGGAAACGCCTGAGGAACCAGCAGCAGAAAAACCAGCTCCAAAAGCCAAACGTGGCTCATCAAAAGAAAGAGCTCCAGCATTCATGGCCAGTTTCTTTGTAGTGCTTGAAGTCTACAAAACCAAAACTCTAGTAAGAAAAAGCTCCATTCACATTTTTAGTTAAACTGGAAATGTTGTTAAAGTGGCAAACATGAAAAATGTAAGTTTACTTCTTCTCTGTAGAACTACCTGGCTCGTAATTTCTACAACCTTCGTTTTCTGGCTCTGTTTGTGGCCTTCGCCATCAACTTCATCCTGCTCTTCTACAAGGTGTCATGCAAATAACTTTTCTTTTAACTTTCATTGTGCTTATAAATATGAAGTAGACATTTATAGTATAAAAGACATTTTAAGTTGCTCTCTAACACGTTTGAATATCGCCACTCCAAAGGTGACTGGAGGTTTCGATGACGAGGAAGAGGAGGAGGGATCCTGGGGTGGAGAAGAGGAGGAGGGTGATGAAGATGACGAAGGATTGGAATACTTCATTCTTCAGGAGAGCACTGGCTACATGGCTCCCACCTTGACTTTCTTGGCTATAACGCACACGGTCATCTCCTTGCTCTGTGTCTTTGGATATTACTGCCTTAAGGTTTATCCCGTTTCCTCTAGTTTGGTTATACTTATCAGGATTAAGAGTGTCAAAGCCAGATGCTGCACAACAGTGTCCATGATTCGTGTCCTTGTTTTCTCTTCACTTTAGGTTCCTTTAGTCGTGTTCAAGCGGGAGAAGGAGATCGCTAGGAAGCTTGAGTTTGATGGTTTGTATATTACCGAGCAGCCGTCTGATGATGACATCAAAGGACAGTGGGATCGTTTGGTCATTGCAACTCCGTAAGAAACACTTTTGGCTTTCTCTTAGGCCCAAGTGATTTGGTCAATCGGATCACAAGTAGATGAGGGAGACACGTTCCGGTTTACACCTGGTGTTTTAATCCTTCTCTTTTGTCCACTTTCAACCACTTCTGTCCTGATTTTTTCGAGGGGAGGGTCTATGGGCGGGTAAATGTATGAGCTTTTTGTATGAGCATCTTTCAATCTAATGGATGAAATACAGTAAGCTTGCGCAATTTACATATGAATGCGCCTAGAGGCGGTGCAAAAACATACAGAGAGCAGCAACTTTTGTTTCTGCTCTAATAGCCGCAAGACCATGCCAAACGCTGTGAGTGTGTGTTAGAAATCAGGAATGGCGAGAGAACATTGTGCTTAGTAAATTTTTCATCTTCAAACCAAACTTGGGTCTTCAGCCGACAAAGTTTAAATCCTGTCTGGCTTGCGCGCTTCCCAAAATGTTTACGAGTTAGGTCAGTAAGTGGAGAGTAGGCGGTCTTTTGTGGCTGTTCGAACACATTCAACCACACGAGTGTCTATACTACGAAAGCAATCCGGTCGAATGCGTTTTTGGAAGAATGCGAAATTGTGAACAAGCTTGAAACGTTTTCACCTTCAAAGGACCCCGTTTGCACCTGTTTTTTGCATCATCCACTTGTGATCCGATCAACCAAAACGCATCTTAATACCAGGGTGTAAACAGGGCCTTTCATTCAGTCCCTTATGTTACATTTACAATACAGTGTCAGTGTTTCAAAAAAATAATTTTTTCTATAGCATCGAGGACCACATACATACACATACCACATCTTTTGTGACATAAATTTACCGTCACTTTTGATTATTTTAATATGTCCTTGCTGAATTAAAATAGTATTAATTTCTTTAAAAATTCTAAATCTTACTGGCCCTAACCTATTGAATTGTAGTGTATGTACAATGGCATTAAATACTGTGGAAAGTTGATATGCTGTACTTGAATTTACAATAAATATGCATATCGAAACATTTTCACAGAAAAAAAAAAGTCATAAACAATCAACAAAAAGAAACAATTTAAATCAAAAGTACAATGCAAAACTATTTTAAACAGCATTTTAAAATTTCTTTTAAAGTATTATTTACTTTAATACTTTAATACTTTTAATAGCATTTAAAAAGAAACAGTGAAGGAAAATTTAATTCAAAAATGAATGGTGACCTGTTACAATTTTTTACATTTTAATATAAGATGAACCATTAATCCTTCAGATCATCCATAAATTATTGTCATGTTAACATCCATTATTACTGGATTTTGTACTCAATTTTATCATGGATTTGAGTACTTAAAAACTAACTTACCTGTCTTTCAGGTCCTTCCCTAACAATTACTGGGACAAATTTGTTAAGAGGAAGGTAAGCAGAATCACAATAAACTTGTGATGTTACTCATTTACGGTGCTTGTATTCAACAATTTCCACTGTCTTCTTTAGGTCATCAATAAATACGGGGACTTGTACGGGGCCGAGCGCATAGCTGAACTCCTGGGTCTGGATAAGAGTGCTCTGGACTTTGATCCCACTGAAGAGGCCGTGGTGAAGGAAGCCTCCCTGCTGTCCTGGTGAGCTGACAGGACCCACAAACATTTGGTTTTAAGGAGCATTAAAGTATTCAGTCATGTTTTGGTTTCAATTGCAGGTTGAGCTCAATTGATACCAAGTACCACATCTGGAAAATGGGGGTGGTGATGACGGACAACGTGAGTACGGTTCAGATTTGAGAATGTTAGGAAGATTATCCTATTCCAGGATAATAATGTTTTGTCTTTCATCTCTAGTCTTACCTCTACCTGATCTGGTACACCACCATGTCGATTCTGGGGCATTACAATAACTTCTTCTTTGCTGCTCATTTGCTGGACATTGCGATGGGCTTTAAGACCTTGAGGACCATCCTCTCTTCTGTGACTCACAATGGCAAACAGGCAAGTGTCATCCAGCAGGGGGTGACTGCAGACAGTACAGCTTTACCACCAAAATACTTCAAATCTGATGAAAACACCTTCTTGATTTGAACAGCTGGTGTTGACCGTGGGCCTCCTGGCTGTCGTGGTCTACCTGTACACTGTAGTGGCTTTTAACTTCTTCCGCAAGTTCTACAACAAGAGCGAGGATGAGGACGCACCTGACATGAAGTGTGATGATATGATGACTGTGAGTTCATGTTTTCGTTTTGAAAGGTTTTCTGGGCTTGAATGTGGATTCAGTCTGATCTGGAAGTCATCTTGGTCATGTTTCAGACATTAATGCAGAAATGCAGTCTATAGTCAGGAATTAATCATTTATTATATATATATATATAAATATCAAATGGTCATGTGACCTAATGCTTCTGATATTAGCTCGATTTGTTTTCATCATCCTTTTTTTTTTTTTCTCAAAAGTAATATTCTATGGAGCCCCTAATGGAACATGGTGGAGGAATAAATATATTTCAAAACATTTGCATCTGCTCGCAAAACTGTTGTGTTCCCCCGAGAAACTTTGCTTTGCCTGCAAAGAACTCAAATGTTTTGCAAGCGAACTTGGAGTTTCTTGGGGAAATGCAAACATTTTGCAGGGGAACACAAAACAATTGTGAGAGAACGCAAAAGCATTGACATATAATTTTTCCTCCCATCTCATATTTTTTTTCCATCACTGTGTCCCTTTAGGGGCTCCCTACTATTCAATTTTAAAAAGAAATGGGAATTTCTATTATTGAGAGTGCCTTTAAAGCTTGATTTTTACATTTTTATATTTAAAGATTGTACTCCACTATTCAAAAGTTTGCATTCAATTGATAAAAAGTCAATAAAGACATTTATTGAAAGAAAGAATTCTATTTTAACTAAACGCTGTTCTTTTGAACTTTCTATTCATCAAGGAATCCAGAAAATCTGTTTTCAACATTGATAATATTAAGAAATGTTTCTTGAGCATCAAATCAGCATATTAGAGTGATTTCTGAAGGATCATGTGACACTGAAGACTGGAGTAATGATGCTGGAAATTCAGCTTTGACATCACAGGAATAAATTACATTTTAAAATATATTCAAATAGAAAAGTTATTTTTCAAATTGTGATAATATTTAACGTTTTTTACTGTAGTTTTGATCAAATAAATGCAGCCTTGGTGAAAAAAATCTTACAAACAGAAGTGTGTGTGTGTGTATATGCCCAAACTGCTTTGCTAGATCATTAATAACTAAAACAAATCCCATGAATCCTCAGTGCTACCTGTTCCACATGTACGTGGGTGTGAGGGCTGGCGGTGGCATCGGTGATGAAATCGTGGACCCGGCCGGTGACCCCTACGAGCTCTACCGCATTCTGTTTGACATCACCTTCTTCTTCTTTGTCATCGTCATTCTGCTGGCCATCATTCAGGGTACTGCTGCACTGCACTGATTTACATGCTCCATTAAACTCTTTATATTAACACTGCTCGTGAATAGCACTAGCCAACCGATCATAACCTCACACTCAATATTTGTATCTTCAGAACATCAACATAATAGTGAATGCTTTCATTTTTCAAACCAGGTTTGATCATCGATGCCTTCGGCGAGTTGAGAGACCAGCAGGAGCAGGTGAAAGAGGACATGGAGGTGAGTGATGTCACACGTCCTCCTGTGAAGTCTAAAAAGAGCACAGTTTTTGTTCCTGTTTTAACGTTTTGTCTTCGGTCTAGACAAAATGCTTCATCTGTGGAATCGGGAATGACTACTTTGACAGAACCCCGCATGGTTTTGAGACCCATACTTTACAAGAGCACAATCTGGCCAACTATTTGTGAGTAAATCATCTATATGACGTACTACAACTAACATGAACATACAATATGCCATCTGATGACAACCTTTTTATAGTTAGAATGCTTCCTTTTTAAACAGTCAACACATCTAAAAATTTAAATATTCCTATTTAACAGATTCTTCCTGATGTACCTTATCAACAAAGATGAGACTGAATACACTGGTCAGGTAATCTACTAATCTAATTTCAATTAATTGAATATAAAATCATGTAACTGTTCAAAGGTTTTAGGATTGGTAAGATTTTTGTTTTTGTAAGAAGTATTATGCTCACCAAGGCAATATTGTGAAATATTATTACAATTTATAGGACACATATCTCAATACTTGGGCAAAACTCTTCACACAGTGATCACAGCAGCTGTCAATATAGGCTAAATTTTGGATTATTTATCATTACTTTGGCACAAAATGCATTCAACGACTACATCTTTCGAATTACATCAGTTCTTTTCTCATAAACTATTGCACACGTTTACATGCTCTTTTCAAAACTGTTCAACTTTAGTTCAGTTTCAAAACTGAAAAAGACAGTAATTTGCTACACCAAACTGAAATATATTCTGATTCTGAAAAATCAAATACTATCAAAACAATTAGATGTTGCTGAACAGCTACACAGGTGTTAGTCTTTCAAATTAATTTCCATCTGTACAAAAGGAGGAAACTAGGAATTATTTGTACTGAAATTTAAACATGGACCATGTAAAATACTGTAGTGAATTATAAATGGTAGAATGTCATTTCATGTTTTGTAATTTCTTTTTACAATTTCTTGTTGACAAACTTTGCTAATGTTATGGGAGAATGAATTGAATTGAGACATGACTGAAGTGTTTTGGTAGTTTCAGTGAATTTTGAATGTGAAATCTACTGCTGTCCCAAGTTGAAAGTTGGTTGGAAGAACTGTGTGAAGAGTTTTGGAAAAGTGACCCAAATATAGAAAAATGTGTCCTAGCGATTATTTAAAAAATAGAATAAAAATAAAATAAAAACTAGTAAAATAACTGTTTTGTATTTGAATATATTTTAAAACTAATTTATTCATGTGATACAAAACTGAAGACTGGAGTAATGATGCTGAAAATTCAATGTCACATGATCCTTCAGAAATCATTCTAGTGTGCTGATTTGCTGCTCAATAAACATTTCTTATTGTCAGTGTTGAAACCAGTTGTGCTGCTTCAAATTTTTGTGGTAACCGTTATACATTTTTTTTCAAGACTTTTGATGAATAGAATAGCCAAGTTCTGCATTTATATGAAATATTTTTTTTTAAACATTATTATCGTGTTTAATAAAAAGTATGTTTTTACTGACCCCAAACATTTGAACGGTAGTGTATATTATATTTCATAAATTATATCATCACATTACTTCTCTATCCTTTTACTACAGGAGTCGTATGTTTGGAAGATGTATCAGGAGAGGTGCTGGGATTTCTTCCCTGCTGGAGACTGTTTCCGGAAGCAATACGAGGACCTGCTGGGCTAGAGGACATACTGTTGTCCTCAGTCCAAACATGAGAGAAATCACATGCTTCAACCTACATGAGCTCCTAATATAAATGGATTTTAGGATCTTATGTAGGTTGGACACAACATCCTAAACTAGCTCTCATCAAATGCTGCTCACCGATTCATACAAACAAAAAAAACCTCAGCCGTTTCTCCACCAGAAATGACAGTGACATACCGAGAACTCATTGTGATCAAGCCAAAAATGTGAACTCAAGTACAACATTGAGAGAAAAAAGACAAAAAAAAAAAAAAACATGTAGCACACATTGCCAAATTAAGACACAAGCCATGTTTGAAAAAAAAGTTGTGAGATGAGATGTTACCATATATATGTTTTTGATGTGTTGAATGAACGTCTACACAAATATGCACAAGAATACCTTCTGAGTGCCAAACACAATTTATGCCTGTTTGATTTAAAAACAAACAACAACAAAAAATACTATGAAGAATGTGCAATGCCTTTAAAGACGGTAATCTGACTGGTGGAATGAGACATATAAAGATCATCTGCTTCAGTCCACTAGATGTTTCTCATACAGCAAAGTGCCTTATGACAAGAGACTATGCAAACATTTGGTTCCCGCTCGTATGATTTGCTAGTTTGCATTTTAGTTTAGACTCTCACTGACAGTCTCACTTGGGTTAGTAGTTTTGTAGCTTTAGTTGATGGTTCATAAGTAAAGATAATCACTGTTTTTTTTAAAAAATGTTTGGTTAAGGTTCAATAACTGAAATCGTGTTTGCCTGATCATTTATGAAGTACGACTGCAAAACAATGGAAATCTATATTCAAGGACAAAAATTATTAACAAATGTATTGAACTGTCAATACTGTAAACTGCTATTGTATGGCCATTTGTATGTATGTAGTGGCTTTGGTGATTTGCATTTGTTTTGAGCAGGGGGAACGAAAATAAAGTAGCTGATGCAATAAATCCCAGCTGGCCATAGCTGCATTTAATCTGAATGAAATCTGAGTCAATCGAGGAGTGAGAAAACTGTTACATGGCATTACATCAGCATTTTTAGGAGTTCTATATTGATGGAGCATTTATATTCCACACGACTGAATTAGCCTTGGTTATTATAAGACTTCATGAAGTGTCCGAGTATGATGTAGACGTCCACACAGAAGTAACGCTGTCAGCATTACTAAAGCTGCATGTGCTGATCTAATCCACAGCCGTGTCAGTCAGCAGGGAGAAAGTGCTTCTCTCAGGTCAGGAGATCATGCTGTCCAACCAGTCCTCCAGATCCTCTTCTGTCACTTCCTGCCTCGTGGGTTCAGGTTCACTCTGCACTTCTGGCTTTGTCTCTTTCATAACAACGGTTTGATCTTCTTCCTCTGAACCTGTTGAGGTGATAAAATCACATTTTTACACCATGTTCAGGAAGCTACTTTGAATCTATAACTTGCAAAGCTAGAAGATTGAAGCACATAAAGTAGTTCAACAGAATCGAAACTCAAGATAAGTATTTAAGGATTATATGTGTATCAGAGGATATTTTCATTCTGCAATAGAATTCAGGTAGAATTTTACCAAAAAAAACAAACTATGTTATATATGCTAATGTTAAAAAAAATTGCAAGACTGCATTTCATTGATCAAATTACAGTAAAAACAAAAAGTGCAGTACTGTTTTGTATTTGAATATATTTTAAAAGGTCATTTGTTCTTGCGATGGTAAAGCTGCATTTTCAGCAGCTATTACTTCAGTCTCCAGTTATTAATGTTGAAAACAGTTTTTGTGGAAACCATACTTTGATTTTAGTTTTTAGGATTCTTTGATTAGAAAGTTGAAAAGAACAGCATTTATTTGAAATAGATTTTTTTTGCAACACTTTACTGTCACTTTTGATCAATGCAATGTGTCATTGCAATGAATAAAAGTAATATTTTCTTCCACAAAAATCTTACTGACTTTATTTATAAAGTGAAAAAGAACATATTTAGCTAAAAAAACAACAACAACTGGGATTAAAATAATTTGGCAAAATTCAGCTTGAACTGAGAATGTTACATGAACTGTCTCACTAAAATGAATTAATTCCCAAACACTACGCTACTTAGTTAATTTGTCACTGAAAGTTGCTATTTTTAGTTAGTTATAATACTCTCCAACACTGTTTAGCAAAAAAGAACCAAGATACACCAATTGATTTGAACAAAAAAGAACCAAGATATACCAATTGATTTGGATACCTTGTATTGGGGTGTTCAGCGCATCATCTGTAGCATGGGATTGTACTGAAGAAAGTTCTGTGACGGGTCTCTGCAAGCTGAGGAGAAGGTCGAGCTCCTGGTCAGCATCATCAGTGGCCGCAGGGACGGCTGTGGAGACACAGAGTGACGCTGTGGTACTTGAAACAGGCTTTACACTGCAGGAAATGCCCAGGCCTGACTCTCGGCCTGCCTGAGGAGCTGTCGGTGTCGAGTCGGTTCTGTGAGGGACTGTCACGGGCGGCAGTTCAACAGGAGTCGTCACCTGAAGCATATTAAAGCTCAACTACATCATACTTTACTAGTAGCATTTCAAAGTATTTCAGCAGAAAAAGCAATGGATCTACCTGAACAAGCTCAGCCTCCAGGTTCAGTCTGGTGTGCAGTGGAAGCTCTTGAAGTGACTGAGTTAAAGCTGGCAGGTCAATAAAAAGAGCTGGAATCTGGAGAAGTCACAATCAACCATAGGAAGATGTATCCTCAAAAAACGCAATAATTGCACAGCAAATCTTAATATTAAGTGACTTGAGAAATGACTGATTATGCACCTGATTTTTTGCCAGTGAGTCCATGTCCCAGTCCTTCTCATCAGAGAACCTGAACTGTGTGAAGGAGTCCCCTAAAACAGATAAACATGCGAACTATGTTTATACAGTATACCAACCTGAGTATGTTAAGTGAGTCACCAGCTGTTGTACTGGTTTTGTTTCAACACTTTCAGGAAGCTTGGAATGAATTCTTTATTTTGGTAAAATTATTGATGTGTTGGTGAACGTTTTTTTTATTACTAATAACACTATTAAATGATCAACAAACTCAAAATTCTCAAAGTGTTATAATATTTACTATCAAATATTATTAATATTTGACAGTACATTTATATGAATCTTACCAAATAGTATTACAAATAAATTAATATTAATAATTGATTTAATTCAATATTTAAAATCAATATTATAATAATGCAATAATATCATAGATTATTTTGTCCACTCTGTGTTGATTCATTTACCAGGATTAAAATGATCCAGTTAACACATTTAATTGAAAATTATACTACAGTTGTGTTATTTATTTTAGTATTATTTATATACATGTTGTATTCTAAATTAGCATTAGTTTTTATATTTTCAGTTTATTTCAATTTAAGTTTAGTAATTATGTTGTGCTTTTGTCTTTTTTTTTCATTTCCGTTTAATTTCAACTTAAACCTATTTTATTTTAGTTACCAAGGCAACATTTCTATTTTTTTTTTTCATATAATATTTACATTTTATTGTAAGATTTATTTTGATGAATTAATCGTCAAAAATAACTGCTGTACTACAGCTCACCTTCCAGACCCTATATTGCTGATACAAGTCAATTATTAATCATATTTTGCACTTTGTTTTCAATTCCAAATGGACATAATGACACGGGCCAAGAAAAACAACTCGGTTCATTGCACACCATCACAGCAGCAGCTGAACGTGTGTCATCTTTTGAAGTCATTTTCACCTTGACACAAGCAGCGTGAAATGTGAGGCGGCAGCAAGTTGGGACAGCTGAAGAAAGAAGCGTGAGTCTGTCACACACAGCTGTCCAGCCAGGGTGAGGCAGAATAGCAGGCGTCCCGTCTCAGAAACACGCTTTCACTAAAGACACACTTGCCAACTGCAGTTGGCCAAACTGACAGGGATGATACAGCGCAGGGTCTCGAGGTCAAGAGGGATCCTTCAAAAGCGAGCATTCTGCCACTAAAGGCTCCATGTAAAGTAGTAGCCTATATTAAACTGATAAAGAAGAACCTAAAGATGTAAAATTGTCTATATACCAGTCCAGTGACTCAGAACCGACGTCACAGATTCCTCGTAACGCGGAGCAGAATGCCAAGTACGCAGTGGTTGATGTCGCTGTTCTGAGAGAATGAGTAGCTGTGGACAGGAGAAGACATCCAGGCAATTTCATCACGTTTCCTTCACTGGCAGTGACAGCGCCATGGAAACTGCTGCCATAACAATGAGCAAATGTCCTGTCAGCATGTGCGGTGAGGGTCAGCGTAGCATTATCACAGCGAGTAGTGTGTGTGTGTGGTTAGCCAATATAACAAACCAGCTGCATGTGACATGCGTACTGCTGTGTTGCATTAATTATGGTAAGACACTGTTTGTACAAGTGAAACAGTGCAAGAATAATTGTAGAAATAATCATACACGGTTTACTAGGGATGCAAAAATATAGAATAATAAAAATACAGTCGTTCATTGTTAGTTCACAGTGCATTAACTAATGTTAAAAAACAACTTGATTTGAATAATGCATAATGTTGGAATTAACATTAGGTGGGGTATGTAATTTTCTTTTTTGACCGTTTTTTCAAAATCACTTGATATCCTATTCCTAACCCACTTACAGCCACTGAGTTAGAAGCACTGAAATGAAAATTAAGCAATTTAATCATCTGTGGAACAGGCAGGACTCGAAAAACTCCAGCCAATCATTTCCAAGACCACCTAGAATCATTGGACAGTCAGTGCGTCAATCAAACGGTCGTACCCCATCCCCCTCGCGCGCGTGTCCCCTTCGTGCGCATACTCAAAGCTCGCGACCCAGTCACAGTAAATGCAAGTCGCCCCAGTACAGAGAGAGAGAGAGTAAGTGCAATCTCGCGCATCAGAGTTTTGCAGATGCATGATTGCGCGTCCATGTTCTTCGAATGGGTGGAGTCAGGGCCAGCGTTGGAGGAAAGAAGTTAGGACCTTTTGAGTTGTGTATTTTCAAATTCTGCCGACCGTTTTGCAAATCCCATACCCAACCTTTAGATTAATAAATGCTGTATTGTTCCATCTTTTAGTTCATGTTAACTAGAGTACTTTGCGCAAAATAAATAACTTTTCACTTTTTAAATCTTTTTCTTAATTCATTTCCCAAATTATTGTACTTTTATTCTTTTTTCAAAACAAGTTTAGAAAAATGCCCTAGGACAGTTTTTAGACTTTCAAATGAAATGGATAACCAAAAGTTGACATATTGTGCATATCTACAAATAAGCAAAGAACTCAATAAGGTTCTTTGTAAATGTCTGGTGTGAAAGGAAGAGCAGTTGTCAGTAGCAGCTCTCTCTGGTGCAGTGCTGGCACAATGTCAGTGTGGCAGATGTTGTCTCTCTGCAGGCTGGCGTCCTCTGACCCGCTCACAGGAAGCCACATACAAGCACAGGTCATTTCCTCCCAGAGAGTGGCACCATGTATGAAGCCTGCCAACCCAAAACTGGCCAGTGTTCTTTGCTTTTTCAAGGGCCCCAATAGGACACTGATGACAGGAGGACCATGAAACGCTGTGGACCCACAAGCACAGGCCATCCACTGTTAGTCATTCAATGGCACTTAATGAAGGGAGGCTACAGCCTTTTGGAAGTAGCTGCTAATTTGCTTTGTCGTCACGGCTCTTGAGCAAATCATTGCTAAGCCAATTACCACAAAGCAACTCCGTAACGAACTGAACCATCAAAATAAATCAGACTGTGATGATTGCAATTAAAACATTTCAAGCCGAACATTCAAAACAATATGACAGTTATTTACTGTACGCTTCAAGATAGCTGCCATGAAGAACACCAAGAGTTTCCTATTAGTGTCTGGACTTGAAAGGAAAGACTTTTGTGCAGTTCACACACTTGGTACATTTGAAAACACATCTTTAAATGCAACATTGCTTGGATATCTGACAGAGGCCAAATGTGTAAAATAAAAAATGTTTTCCTTCAGATCATTAAAAGTTTGAGCTCTGCTTTCGGTTTTGATCAGATACTGAACAAACTGTTGCGTAACCTTCAAATCATTATGTTTATAAAGTGGTCTGAGCTTCCTAAACCAGAAACGGGGAATAAAACACATCTATTCAGTTAAATCACAATTGAAATGACTGGAACTATAGCTGTGAATCTCTTCATGTGCTTTCAATGGTGCAGAAAGTGACAAATCAACTCTTATTTTGAAATCTTTAATGTATCAGAAATCAAATAATAATAATAATAATAGTTATTTCTCTGTTTATATCTATAACGAGTCACGCAGATACTGGGCTACTCCGCAGTGGTACGACCCAAGCCAGTCTAAAATAGCCGTGTACCGTAGTGATTCAGGATAAAACAAAAACACGGTATGGAAATTGGATTTATGATGCTCATTTCATTATATATTTTTGAACTCAAAAAAAGTTACCGATTGCAGCTTTAAATATGTGCGTGTATTTATAAGCATTTTCTTTTTCAATTGGACAAAGAAAGAAAGATTATCAGACACAGGATTGAGTCTCATGATTGATGAGTTTTCCAGTGTTACAGACACAGTGTTTACGCCTACTGCTCTATATTAATCTATTTAATTCCTATTTATTTGTGAATGCACGACGTCCCCATATGTCCGGTGCAGTAGTGTGTGTGAGAACAGGGCTCTAGTGTGAGGTGCACCTCCTCAAGTGAATGATGCTGCTAGTAATGAGTGATACTAGATGCGAGCCATGGAATGAACGAAAGACCACAAAGAGCAGAAGTCGTCCAGAGTCCTTTTCTAAATCCATCTTTCTCGGCACAACCTGACCTACACTACAAGAGCAGCAGTATTCTCCTTTCGTCTTGATATTTTTAGCTAAACATAAAAGCTACATAACGTGTGTGTTCACTTTCTACAAGTGGGGCCAGTATTGCAGCTGGGACGATGGGTTGAGCTGATCATCAGGTTAGCAGACAGCTGTGGCTCATCTTAATAAGACATTTAGAAGAGTCATTTATTTCCATAGAGATGAATCAAGCACTCAATGCGCTACTCTTGATTAAAGGAGATGCTTTTCCCAATGATGAACACAGAGGAAACGCATCTCAGGGAGCATCCTCTTCAGAAACTACTAAAAAAGCAATGTCAATATTTAAGAGGAGGAAGATATTTTATAGAAATTAATAAAAGCATGTCACATAATATTGCAGTATATGGTTTTCTGTGAGAATTAACAAAAAAACAAAAAAAAGTATTTATTTCATTTATACAAGAAAAAATATCTATTTTAAAATTTAAATAATAGGCGGCTACATGCATTTTATTACTTAATATTTTTTATATTATTTAATTTTGTATTCTTTTATTATGTAATAAGTTTATTACTTTTATTAAGCAAACAAATCCATTATTTTATACTACTTAAAATAATACATTTATTATAAACATTGAGAGACCTGAAATACTTGAAAACATTCAAAACCAAAATGCAGTTGTACTAGATCATAAAATATCATACAAATATCGAGGTATACATTTTTACTTAGTTTTATTGCCCAGGTCTAATTAGGACTGCATTCAATTTCAGGACGCACATTGAATCGGAAATCTATAGTGAACATGAGTACCATTTACATGGCATACATAATATCTTGGAAGATTTCTCTTTCATCTCTTATAGACTTCCCAACTACAGAGAATCTAGATTACAGAGGAATAATAAACTGAGGTATTTCAATGACAGCGCCCATTAAAAACATCCACTTCCAACCAAATACCAAAGGACTTCATGCCCCAAATATCAACACTGCCCCATATAATGCATCTCTGGACATACATGATGACATCAAAGGGACAATCAGGGGACCATTTCCTGGCAGAATGATAAAACAGATTCATTGGGGACAAAATATTAGATCACTCAGGCTATTTATAGTCAAAAGCTAGCATTATTACACAACCACATTTATACAAAAGTGTCACTTGAACCTTTAACCTGTAAATACGGTTCGAAAAAAGCTCCCATATTTCAGTGATGTGACAACAGGGAACAATCGCCACAGGAAACAAACAAGGAGTAAGTTATGCTGGACAGATAAAAAGATATGGAACGCTAATATGGAAATGATTCGAAACAAGTGGCCACTGTTGCTCTTCCCAACATTCATAAAGGTGTCTGAAGGATACAAAATGGCTTTAAAATAATGAGCGGCCTCATGCAAATCGCACAGGTGTTATGGTAACAACAGCAGCGAGGGAAGAGAGCGAGTGTGAAGAGAGACACACACAGTCATTAACAGAGTGGTTGTTACTGTTACACATTATTACAGAGATGACATTCTGATACTGTGTGTGGGTGCAAACGCACACCCCCGCATCATAATTACTGTCCAATGCTTGATGCAGGGGACTACAGTCACAGTATGAGGCACGATCAAAAACGCAGGTGCTCAGCATTTAAGTGAAGGTTGCTCCAGCATTCTTCCAGAAACGATTTGTGTGATTACACTTAGCAGCCTGGAGTGAGTCAACATCCCTTTTGCATACTTTAACTTAAATCAAATAGGCTCAGA
The DNA here is from genome assembly GCF_029890125.1 of Rhinichthys klamathensis goyatoka. Taxonomy (NCBI): domain Eukaryota; kingdom Metazoa; phylum Chordata; class Actinopteri; order Cypriniformes; family Leuciscidae; genus Rhinichthys; species Rhinichthys klamathensis. The sequence goes on from NW_026607043.1 coordinate 1,508,400, forward strand.
TTCAGAGAAAACAAAGTCCATAATTGATATTCAATTAGTTGGCAATGCATGGTTAGCAAGTATACCCCAGTTGAAAGGTTTGGGGCCGGTAAGATTTTTAAGAATGTTTCTGAAGTCTCTTATTTTATTCCTGTGAAGCTGAATTGTCAGCAGCCGTTGCCCCAGTCTTCAGTGTCACATGATCCTTTAGAAATTATTCGAATATGCTGATTTGCTTAAGCAACATTTTATTATCAATGTTGAAAACAGTCGTGTTGCTTAAGATTTTTGTATGAACTGTGATAAAAAAAAATTTCAAGACTTTTGATGAATAGAAAGTTCAAAAGGAGCATTCATTTGAAATAGAAATCTTTTGTAACATTATAATAGACTTTAATCACCATTGATGCATATAATGTCCTTGTCATTGATCAATTTAATATTTAAAAAATTTTTTTAAAGGGGTCATATAATGGTACATGCACTTTTACAAGTTGATTGTACTGAAATGTGTGTTGGCAGTGCCTGTACACAAACATCATATAATGATAAAAATCCATCCAGTGGTTTTGTTTTAATCTCCTTATATGTTTTCCCCTGCCTCAAATCGAGCCGTTCGTTTTTGTGACGTCAATAAAACGGACGCCCCCCCACGATTGTTGATTGACGGGAGCGTTTCAACACAGACCCGCCCTCGCACATGAGGTAGCTGTCAATCATAGTCTGCGCGGCGCGGACCGGACCGGCGCGGTCATTGTTGATATGCTGGAGCACTGTCTATGAGCAGAATGGCGTCTAAGCGATTGTGGTGTTCTGTTCTTGGGTGTTATAACGAACACAGCAGTCATTTTAATGTTCCTGAATCCGAACCGCTGAAGACGCAGTGGCTGAGTTTGTTTTCGAAGGGAATATTCCACACGAGCAACGTCAATGCTTTCATGTTTGCGCGAATCATTTCTCACCAGACTGCTTTATAAACGAGGGTCAGTATAAAGCTGGATTTGCTAAGAAGCTTTGCTAAAAAGGATCGGTACCAGATATTCGTGTTCCTGCTGAACCTCCAGAAGAACGGAAGTGAGTGAAACGTTTTATTAAACTTTATATTATTATATTAATCTTTGCAAATCGCTAGCTGCACGCTTCACAATGAATGCGTCTAAGGTTTACACTCAGTCAGGGTACATTACGGCATGTTTTTTATGTACAGTGGTGTGAATAAGTTATTACCCCCATGCTAAAGTTGCCTAAAAAGAGGAATAAAAAATCATCTTTTGGAAATTGATCTTAATGCCTTAATTAGAAAAATGAGGAAAAATCCAACCTTTAAGGACACCAATTTTCTTTGTGTATGAATAATGTATCATAAATAAATAAATGTTCTTCCTTAAAATACAGGGTGCATAAGTCAGGCTATGTTAAATTCCCATAGAGTCAGGCAGATTTTTATTTTTAAAGGCCAGTTATTTCATGGATCCAGGATAATATGCATCCTGATAAAGTTCCCTTGGCCTTTGGAATTAAAATAGACCCACATCATCACATTCCCTTCACCATACCTAGAGATTGGCATGGGATACTTTCCATAAGATCATCTTTCAATGCAAATCAAACCAGCTATTAGGCTAACTGAAATAACACCATGCCAATGGGAATTTAACATAGGGGGGGCCTGACTTATGCACCCTGTATTTTAAGGAAGAACATTTATTTATTTATGATACATTATTCATACACAAAGAAAATTGGTGTCCTTAAAGGTTGGATTTTTCCTCATTTTTCTAATGAAGGCATTAAGATCAATTTCCAAAAGATGATTTTTTATTCCTCTTTTTAGGCAACTTTAGCATGGGGGTAATAACTTATTCACACCACTGTATAACGTTCTCAATATAATTCATAATTCCACGTTTATACTGAACAACGCGTTATGGTTATTGTGTTATTGTGTTACAAACGGTGTATGCACAGAACAGAGGGGCGGAGTGAGCGCAGCTCATGATCATTTAAAGGCATATGCACTGAAACGGCCTGCTGAAAACAGAGCTGTTTTTGACCAGGTAAAATAAATGTTTTCTTACAATCCTAATGAGAATTTTTAATTAAAGTATATTACAAACTTTTAATTTAGACCCTAAAGAATCATATTAGCTTGTACAAAAATGGCATTATATGACCCCTTTAAAAAATACGTTGTGCATGACCTTTGCCTTTCAGAGCATGCGCAACAACGCTGATTCCACTTGCATTCCAATTAAAGTGCAAACAGTAACACATTATCTAGGTCTGTTAGTCCAAATTCACAAAATCCGGACAGGCTATTGACAGTAAAAAAAGCTTATTTATTGCTTTAGTCCAACTGAAACTGAACTTAGAAAGTGCATGTAAACAAACACATCTAGCATGTGTTTATCAGCATGCTTAAAAAACAATAAGGGTTCGATGGTAGTTATATTTTAATGGCTGACTTTGTGCAAGATACAGTAGGTTGTTGCTTGCCAAGAATATGAAAAAAGAGACAATCTAGAGAGCTGTGTCCCAACAGGGTGCAGTCATTTGTGGAGGGTCCAGCTGGTGAAACTGCCAGCAGCAGGGCCACAGGTGGAGGTCCAAGGTACTGAAATATAGGAAAGCAAGTTGGGAGGGGGCAAGGTTTCCTACAGGTGCAGTGTCATTGGTAATGAATCAACATCTCTTTGCTTCTCTGCAGGGACACAGACAGGTCGAAGTGCAGTCCACAGCTAAACAAGGTCATGAAATTCAGGCAGCATTTAGGATTCATTTGCTGCTCTCACTGTCAAGTGTAACCCGAGTATGTAGCGTGTAGGGCTGAGTTGTGTCTGCTAGCCATCTGAGACCCAGAGGAGACGTACTACGTTAGGACAGACACACAGATGCAGGCGAACACAGCGGAGCTGTCACTGTATATCTATGCCCTTCATTATTAGTCCTCCTCCAGGGTACGTGATATGGCTCATATCCTCCATTATGATCTCATTATGATCAATAAACTTGGAGGCCTGGAAATCCTGCCCTACATGGAACTATCTTACATAAGCCATTTCCTGTCAACCTGACTGTACGACATGAAGATGTGAGAATGTGATCGCACTGTGGCATTGTAAAAAACCAGGTGACGGCTGACAAAAGGAAAAAGTGTCAAAAGAAATGACCCTGAATTGGTCGATCTGTACTCAATCCCCAACCAGACAACGCTTACGCAGACACACCTTGCAAGGGCACGATGTCACTCATTCCCTGAGCGTCCTGCACTCTTACCATTGCAACTTTATGTTTGTACTGTGTGCATTGAATCTGTTTTTTTTCTCATTGATCATTCAAGGCTTCCTTTGATGGCCTGTGATGTAACTAATTGCACCCATGCAGCTGTGAGAGCAGAATTAGAGGGATAATCTTCAAATAAACAATAAGGCTAACCTCTTAAAATAGTGTAAGTGCAAAAATAAATGAATGAATAAATAAATTACACTGTCATTCAAAAGTCGGTTTGATTTTGTCATGTTTTAAACGAAGTCCCTTATGCTCACCAAGACTGCATTTATTTGATAAAAATTAAAGTAAAAACAGTAATATTGTGATTCAATAGTATTACAATTTTAAACAACTGTTTTCTATTTTAATATACCGGTATCTTAAAATGCAATTTATTCCTGTGATGCAAAGCTGAATTTTCAGCATCATTACTCCAGTCTTCAGTCACGTGATCCTTCAGAAATCACTCTAATATGCTGATCTGCTGCTCGAAAAAAATTCTTATTATTATCAGTTGAAATGTGATGAATAGAAAGATCAAAAGAACAGCATATATTTTAAATAGACTTCTTTTGTAACACTGTAAATGCTCATGTCATTTTTGATAAATTGAATGCATATAGAAGAATTTCTTTCAAAACAAAAATCTTACTGACCCCGAACTTTTGAGCAGTATAAATAAATAAATAAACAAACAAAATCATAATGGTCAAGGATATATGAACAGCTAAATGCTGAAGCACATAATTTGTAAATGTTAAATATATCACTTCCACTTCAATACTATTATTCCAGTGCGATGCAGGAGCATTGACTCAACTAATGATGTGAATTTGGGGTGAGGCTATTCATTTGGCTAACCAATGCTAGATGAATTGTATTTTTTGTTTGTTTGGTGAAGCTAGTGGAACAAAACCAATTTAACCGTAAGGTTAACTTTCATATTGGAATGACCAGAGATTTTTGATAACCTCACGTTGAACATCAGACAAACAGCTATATTCCCTCAAAATATATGGGAGAAACATTTTAAAAAAAAATCAATTAACCTGGCACCTTAATAAGTTGTACTATTTTAGAGGACCATTTTACTTTGATTTGAGCTGAAGTAGCTCCTATACAGACACAACAAAAAGTCATTAAATGACCCTCTTACTTCTGTATTTCTAGATAACCGATCATCTCCACCCACTTATTTGCTCGCAGCCACGCTATCTGTGTCAAAAGAGAGTAATTAATGCCTCCATTATGTTTCAGTGAGCATCATACCACCCTTTCACACCCCCCCTCTGTCTCCAGCATGAGCATGAACGGTCTACCCTTCATCCCTTCATTTCTGCTTCGGTTCAGCCCCCTGCTCTTCTCCTCTTCCTCCCATTCTCGGCGTCTGCCTGTTGTTCACTGCCCCAAATCATGACGATCATCCCAGCCCAGAGGGAATGACCTCCTCCCAGCCATTCACATCTGTGTCTGTCAGTGCATCCACAGGCAGCAGCACATATTCATCTAAAGAAGCAGCAGCAGCAGCAGCAGCAGCAGCATTTCCCAATCATCCTCCACCACTGAGAGAAAAGGAGATGCTTAACAATGGACTTTGGCGTAGTCGTCACAACTTGAGACAGAGCTTTTTACTTTGACTCTTCCTTGAGCACCAACAACCATCCAAAAACCAAGGAGATCATTTTACTACAACTTTGAGGATTATATAATTTAAGAAAAGGCTCACGACTGGATGAAGAAGCAACATCTAGACACTTGATTCCAGAGTGGTGAGAGTTCACAATAGAGGAAAAGGTTTGGGATGAGTGACAGTGTGACCGAGCCAGATCTGTAGATGGAGTTCAAGGCTGAAATATGAAAACAGTGAGTACTGAATACATACATCTTTTACAGGTAATTAGACAATTTAGTAATTAATATTGGTCAAACTAGCTAGGTGGCCGAATATTAGGTCAACATTATTAAAGACAATAGATATCACTGACTGTTATTCTAATTAATTAGTTATGTTTCAATTAAAATGTAAATGGGCAATTCATCCAAAAATGAAAATTCTGTCATCACTTTCTAACCTGTATCAAAAAAGTATTTTTGAAAAAAGCAGGGGGGGGGGGTAACCTTGCCCATACAATGTCAATAGGGTTTAATTTTGTTGCTTTTATGTTCCACATAATAAAACAAAGTCATACAGGTTTGGAGATGAAGGTGAGTGAATGACAGACGTTTCATTTTGGGGTCTATTGTCCCTTTTAACAATAAAAAAAAAAAAAACAGACATTGTTTTTAATGTTATGTTAGGGACATCCCAGAGTTCCACTAAGCTGATTTAAATGGGTAGAAAAAAGCAGCACAGAAAGCTCCTACCTACAGTAATTTGGAAATTGCCAAATAAATCTAACATAGATGTAATAAACATATGCTTTCAATGATGTTGAATTTGTTAACATTAGTTAATGCATTAGCTATCATAAAATAACCATGAACAATACTTGTACAGCATTTTACTTTTTTTTTTTACATATAGTAATACTTACACATTGAAGTTTGAATTGAAACATTCAACATTAATGCAATGTGACTAATAAAGGCTGTAAAAATAGTTCAGGGTCCTCAATGCATTAACTAATGTTAAAAAATGTAACCTTATTGTCATATAAAGTGACTAATATTATATTATTATATTATATATAAATATTACACCATTAATATTATATTTGCATGCATTATTAGTTTTTACATTTCCTGTAAAAATGCAATTGTGTTAACAATACAGACTCCTTACCAAAACTAGAAATCAATGCAAAGCTTATATGGCTGTGTTTACAAAATGTTTAAATATTCAAGCATCTTAAGCGGGAAATTGTGCCCTCTTTAGAGGGCTCTCCACATCAATTTCATCTGAAGGAGATCATTATTACCTTGTAATATGAGGTACTAGGTGGCAATTACCACATTCTTCCTCATACTGGATTTTCATTTTCATTTCATTTATTTTATGTATTCTCTTTTCATGGTAATGCAACACGAAATGCCACAACAACAATTTAACAAATCCAACAAACACAACAACAAATCCATGACAAGAAGAACAGGAGTAGGATGAAGAAGAAAAAATCTTATAAACTCCTACCCCATTCTTATAATAAAAAAGTTACAAATTAGATGGCCTCACCGACATGACAAAAGATACAAAGCAATGTGAGTTGCAGGGTTATTCTGAGACCAAAAAAGACTCCCAATGTTTGAGCAATGTCCTATAATGCTGGCCCTAGCAACAAGTTCACCGCCAGAGACGAGGTCTGGATGATGCAATTCAAATTTAAAGATGTTATCGAGAGTTTCTGACAGATTAATCTTTGATCAACTGTGAGATTAGACTAAATAAAATTACCCATCTGTGTGAGTAATATGCACAAAAATGATTGCATCAAAGATTTGCTACAGCATGAAGCCTTCTTTCGGTGAACTGATTTTCAAATTGTTATCTGACAAACGTAGTTTTCTTTACAGTGAAAGCCTAAAAGATACGCCTACTAGGGACTATAATTTGACATACATAATAGATCAGTGCAAATCAACAGATTACAGCAATCTTGCTGCTGAATGCAAATCAAACCTGGTGGAATATTGTCTCAATTACATAACGTTGCAACACCTGTGTTACCGTGTCAAAGAATGGTTAAGAAAAAAAAAAGAGTTTTCTATGAACAGCATGACGATTTCCTCACTCAAACTGATAGATTACAAACTACCATGTGGGTGACAGACAGAACAGGTGCAAGCCCCTGCTGTCATGAAGAAGACAACTCATCTGTTTTAATGTGTAATATGTGTAAATAAGAAATGAAAATGCTGTCATTTACTCACCCCCATGTAGTTCCAAACCTGTAGAACTTTGAAGGTGACTAAATGATGACAATTTTAATTCTAGGCAAACCAACCCCATCAAAGAATCCAGATTAAGTTATGATTTTGGTCATTTGTGAGAAAGCTCAAGGGTAATTGAAGGGTGTTCCTGGTGAAAGCTGAATTACACTCATTTGGTATGTAATCAGTCCGTTACCACCACACACACTAATCAGGGCCTGCTGGCAGAATCATAATAGGATAAAAGACAGTAAGTTGAGTATCGCAGGGGAGGTCAAGCAACTTTGAAAGACATGTGGAGCTGAACAAACCGGAACAGCCATTTTTCTATTTATAACTTAGCTGAAGTCATTATATTGCAATATTTGACCAAGAGGTGTGACCATATTTATATATCTTGCCAAGTCAAACAAAACTTTGAAAGACTTTGTTTATTCCCGTTTATTACCATTGTTTAGGCTTAGTGCTTTTCAGTTCCTCGACCTCAAAGAAACAATACTATATACATGAGGTCGAGGAACTGAAAAGCACTAAGCCTAAACAATGGTTTAAGTCTGTGAAGGCATTAATGGGGATGGAAGGAGATAAGAGTGATATGGTGTCTCAGGATCAGAACATCATGCAATATGAGTGTGACAACTTGGCAAAGCACTTTGCTTCTGTGTGGGATTATGCAAGTCACATTTCACCGTCTGAGGAAGAGGTCACCTGCAAGTTATCCAACTGTAGTATACCTCTTTTGAGTATTGGACAAGTTAAGGTTAGACTTCGCAATGTGAAGGCAGCAAAGGCTGCTGGTCCTGATGGCATTCCTCCTTGGATGTTAAAGACCTTTCATGAGGAGCTGGCACCGGTACTATGTGATATCTTTAACACGTGCATGCAAAAGAATATTTTTCCCAAACAATGGAAGGAGGCTATGGTCAAGGCTGTTCCCAAAAAAACAAAGCCCAGTTTTCCAGCAGATTATCGGCAGATTTCATTACTTAGCTGTGTTGGAAAAGTGTATGAAGGAATCCTCAGAGATGCCATTCTGGAGGATACAGTTGCTAAAATTCAACCATCACAACATGGCTTCATGGCGAACAGATCAACTGATACTGCACTGATTCAAATTCTGCAACACTGGCATGAAGCACTCAATAGCAATCCTAAATTGGACATTCATGCTGTTTTTGTTGATTTTACTCTAGCTTTTGACACAGTTGATCATTGTCAACTGCTTTATGCACTAGCTGACATGAATGTCAGACGTCCACTTTGGCTCAGTGTAAGGAGCTATCTGAGTAACAGAGAGCAAAAGGTGAAGTGGGGCTCCTGTGTGTCTAACTCCTACCCAATTTCAGCTGGTGTTCCGCAGGGGGGACTTCTATCCCCTCTGCTTTTTGTCATCGCCATAAACAGCTTGGATTCCCGCCTGCCTCCTTCAGTAATTCCGGTGAAATATGCCGATGATTTAACAATCACTGAATTTTTAATGGGATCCTTACCAGGGTTAGCACAGAAGGCCTTGGATTCAGTGGCGGAATGGGGACATGAATTTTCATTGGCAATGAATGGAGGTAAGACAGTGGACATGGTCATTAGCGCCAGGAAAGACAAAAACATTCCCTGCCCTTCCTCTCTTGTAATATCAGGACATGTAATTAGCAGAGTTTCCACCTTTAAACTACTTGGAGTTCAAATTTCTTCTGATCTGTCGTGGGGCGCACACATTAAGTACATGATTTCAAAGGTGCGTCCTAGAATCCACTATCTCTGTGTTGCTAAAAATGCGGGTCTCCCATGTGATGTTTTAATGAAAATATATTTGACATTTATACGGCCAGTTCTTGAGTACGCTAGTCCAGTATGGGGTGGACTACCAAAAGGTCTCTCTGATGAGTTAGAAAGGGTCCAAAAACGTTGCTGTCGGATAATAGGTGTTCCAACTTCTTCACTCCTATCATTGAGTGAGAGGCGTGACGAGGCCACTATACGCACTTTTACAAAACTACTCAAGGACAGTTCATCACCACTGCATTGTTTCCTGTCTGTGGCTCCAACACCTACTTACCTACTACGCCAGCGTAGAGAACTTATTGTGCTCAGGAGTAAATCAATAAGACATGAACTTTCTTTTATTCCACGTGCTCTTAAACTGTTTTATAAATAACTTACATGTTCTCTTTGTATGAAACCTGATGTATTTCAGGTTTTTCTATGCATCTGTTTTACTGCTCCTGTTTGTTTCTTCTATTTTAATTTTTACATTTTAAATTAGGTACATAGGTTGTTCTGAGTATGTGTTCTGTTTGATACATTTCAGGGTTTTGTCCTTCAATATCCTGCCTTGTCAAACTCTTAAATAAACTAAACTAAATTCCCTGTTAAAATATAAAATACAAAATACAGAAAAGAAGATTCTTCATCAAAGCAGTCAAGTTAAAGCACTGAACTATTTCTTTTGTTGTTATCATGGTGCTGTACAACCACATCATGATGGTAAAGCTGTCCTACATAATTCCTGAAGTCATGGATACAATACTTGTTCTGGAGAACAGATACAAATTCCACCCACATTCACAGGGATCAGCGAGTTTGAACCTCTGATGACTAATCGTAAATGTGCAGGGAACAACACAGGAAAAAATAGAGAGCAACAAAACAGATTAAGTGCTCCAATTTAGTTTGGAGTACAACTTTAACTGTTTGGCCACGACAAACAGAAACAGATTGCCACTAACAAATGACATTTCCTAGTACGTATGTTTGCACAGATATGCACGAGGGATAAATAGTCTTTCTTTTGCAATACCACAAGAGGCAGTGCAATCCTGCAGTACTTCACTGTCGTAAAATTAGATGACATAAATATATCTCATGAATATCAATGTGGCTTTTGAGGAAGCAGATTAGGGAAATGAGAGGCAAATTGAGCAAAGAAAATTCCCTCAAGAGAACGGCGTAATGGAAACTCATTCTGCACTTACAGGGAATTTAGGCTTGTTAAATTTGACGTACCAATGACTTTGTAATGGTTAATTTTGAATAATTAGACAGTTGTGTATGACCTGCCCTTGAACAAAAAATGTACAATCTCTGCATTCACTTACTGACATACATACAGGAACTGGGCAGCACATCAAATCGTGTATTGCTTTGGCTACGGGTATTTCCTGAAAACCCATTACATCATGTTTTCTTTATGTTTTAACTTGCTTATACAGTACTGAAAAATATAGGGTCAGTAAGACTTTTATTTTGAAAGAAGTCTCTCATGCTCACCTAGGCTTTTCAATTTTCAGCCTCATTACTCCAGTCTTCATTGACACATGATCCTTCAGAAATCATTCTAATATGCTGATTTGCTGCTCAAGAAACATTTCTAATTAATGTCAATGTTGAAAACAGTTGTGCTGACTAATATTTTTGGGGACATATTTTTTTCAGGATTCTTCGATAAATAAAAGTTCAACATAACAGTATTTATTTGAAATAGAAATCTTTTGTAACATTACAAATGTCTTTACTGGCATTTTTGATCAATTTAATGCATACCTGCTGAATAAAATATTTTTACTAATCCCAAACTTCTCATTCAGGCAGCATAAAATAGACTGTGAGTGGTAATGGTTGCTCGCTGTGCTGTTTGTAAACATGGCAAAAACTGTTGCTCATCATGAGATGAGTCCTTCTCCATCAATCAGATCCAAACATGCAACAGAAAAAGAGTTTTGCCCTTCTCATCGCATTTAGTATCTCAATAGCACACAGCTGGACAGTCGTTTAACGCCATCGTTGTTGTTATACATTAATTTTAGTTTTGATCTCCTCCCGGCATGAGGTGTATCAGAGACACGGGGGAAATATTAGACAGATTTAAGTGGGCAGTATGTCTTACCAGCTGAAGTGAGGAGGACATGATAGTCTGTGCCTCTTTGTGTCGGTACATCTTCATTAATTTCCTCTTTCTCCGATTCCTCATAACGGTCCCAGTTGGGCTCAAGCTTTCGTCGAGAGAAGGTGTTGTGCTCCTCTACTTCCTCAAAGTTTTCTTTGTTGTCATGGTCATCTTGATTCTGAAAAACAATCAGAAAAATGATGACAGTGAGCAAACATGACACAATACATACAATGAAATGAATACTTAAATACTTATTGATTTTAAATTGGTTTGGTTTCTAATAAACTATTAAAATTACCATGGTAGCGGCAATGCAACATGTAACAGTACTGATAGTTACATGTTAAAGACATTAAAAGACAAATAGTACAGTAACCACTGCCAACACATTATAGTACAGTAATGTTACTACAGAAATACCATAAATTAAGTTTACAATTATTTTGCATTAATCTCATTCAAACAGTGTGACAGTCTCTCTTAATGCTTGTGACATTATTTTATTTTCACATATTTAATATTTATGACATCTGTGTCTAATACCAAATAGCCAGAGTTGTATAGTAATCATTAACTTAGTGTAATTATGCCATTATAGTAACAGTTACTCTGGTATTTCGGCAGAAAAAAATGGTTCGTTGTCATGGAGATTGTTTTGTATGGGTGACACTCACTCGTCGAAACTCTCTAAAGTCTGCGGGAGGTCCATATTCGCGCCCTCTTCCTCTACGATGGTCCCGTTTGCCTCTTCCACGATGCTGGCCCCCTCTTCCGCGACCCCTGTGCTCTCCCGAACTGCCAGTGTCCCCCTCACCTTCACCTCTACCTCCACCTCCTCTTTTCCAATGACCACCCCGTCCCCGACTATGTCTACTCTCCATAGCTGAATATGAAAATAAGAACTAATACCGAGACTGTAATCATGTAACACACCACAACAGTTGTTACATTTAAAAAGAACCCTCTTCAATGGAGAAACGTTACCCCCATTCAAATAGTTCCGCCTAATCATGAACGTGAGATTGTCATCTTTAGGCTGGTCGAACTGGGGGGAAAAGTATGAGTATTATCAGTACGTAGTATCAAAAGTAGGGGTGACACTAGCTCTTTTGAAGGGGCATGTGAGATCTGGTGCTCCCATGCAATCCTGTCATTCCTTTGCATATAATGGACTGTAAAAGGTAGTATAAAGTAAACTATAGTAAACTAGTCCCAAACTAAAATGCACGTTTGAGCTGTTAAAGCAACTTGCAGTGACGTTTCTTAAAATATGTCAGTGTCATTGTTTTGTCTCAAGATGCATATCAGTAATGTTTTTTTTTTTTTTTTATCTAAGGCACGTTTAAAAAAGCTAAATGTCTTTGAACTAAGGCCTAATCCTAGCTTAATCTAAGCCCTGTCTATGAAACTGGGCCAATTTTTATATTACAAGTTTTCTGAAATGCTATGTTAAATATGCACATTTAATTAATTATGCTCTCATTTGCATTAATTTCCAAAATATGAAATCGGAACATTGGACAAAGCCAGGTTCATTCTTTCATTTTGTTATATCTATTTTTTAATCACTCCATAAATCCATACTGTCAACAGGCAGAGAAAAAAAAACATGTTTTTCTAAATAAAAGGTTATAGGAATCTTTTTGAAATAGATATTTTTTTTGTTAAAACCTTGAGAAACTACATAAGAATAAAACTGGAAATTTGGTGTATATACCTGTTATTGAAATGCCTACTGAACAGCCTTTATGACACAAAAAGAACTCTTGAATGTGCATTTTGGATGTTTTCTTTCCACTTGTCTGAAAGAAATGTGCATGAAAAAACAATGCTTTGCCTGTAATGTCTTAGAAAAGTACACTATTTTTATGTTTAAATTTTCTGTTTTTGAAATGTTAAGTCTCTTTGTTCTCTGTTTTCAGATGATCCTTTGCCAAGTGAGCATGAAGAATACAGTGCAACTTTTATCCAGCATTTACTAACCTGTCAGCAGTAACAGGATGGACATGGATATTCAAAATTTAACAGCAAGTGGAAATGTCTCTGCTGTCCTGCCAGCCCCATACAGTCTGTTGGAGGTCATAACCATTGCAACAGTGTCAGCTGTTGTGAGTCTCATCACAATAGTGGGGAATGTTCTGGTGATGCTCTCTTTCAAGGTCAACAGCCAACTTAAGACTGTTAACAACTACTACTTACTCAGTTTAGCTTTCGCAGACCTCATTATTGGCGTGTTCTCCATGAACCTGTACACATCCTACATTCTCATGGGATACTGGTCTTTAGGGAATATAGCATGTGATCTGTGGCTGGCCCTTGACTATGTTGCAAGTAATGCATCGGTGATGAACTTGCTGGTCATCAGCTTTGACAGATATTTCTCCATTACAAGACCACTTACCTACAGGGCTAAACGGACCCCGAAACGTGCAGGCATCATGATTGGCTTGGCCTGGTTGATATCGTTTATATTGTGGGCTCCACCCATTCTGTGCTGGCAGTACTTTGTCGGCAAGAGGACGGTTTCTCCTGACCAATGCGAGATCCAGTTTTTCTCAGAACCCACAATTACATTTGGTACAGCCATAGCAGCCTTTTATGTCCCGGTATCCATCATGACAATTTTATATTGCAAAATTTACAAAGAAACTGAGAAACGCACAAAGAACTTAGCAGAACTCCAAGGATACCCATCGCTGGACAGCCGTGAAGACTCTAAAGCACGGAAGCCAATACTGCAATGCTTTAGCTTTAAAAACAAGAGGGACGGGACTCAAGCGTCATGGTCTTCGTCCAACCAGAGTTATGTAACTAGGACAACATTGCAGTCTGATGACTTGTGGACCAAATCAGACCAGGTCACCACCTTGAACAGTTATACATCCTCAGAAGATGACGAGCAGTCTGTCTCTGAGATGACCCCTCGAGAATCTTTCAAGAACCAAGAATCGACACTCAATAAAAATGGACAGCTGGACTGTTATGAAGACAGCAAATATCTAAGTGATCTTGCAAAATGCTCCCAGACGAACAATAAAAAATGTATGTCATACAAGTTCAAGCCGATCCTTAGTGACATCACCGTTTTGCAAGGTGGTACCGAGACTGAGAGAACAAACACAGATCAATGTCAGTCCTCAGAGCCACAGGCTCCTTCATCCACCTCGGCTTCTACCAAACCGGAAGATCCAAACTTAAAGATCCAGATGACCAAGCGTAAACGAATGGTCCTTATCAAGGAGAAAAAGGCTGCACAGACTCTCAGTGCCATCCTTCTGGCTTTCATCCTCACCTGGACCCCATACAACATCATGGTGCTCATCTCCACCTTCTGTTCTAAATGCATCCCAATGTCCCTCTGGCATCTGGGCTACTGGCTCTGCTATGTCAACAGCACCATCAACCCTATGTGTTATGCCCTATGCAACAAGACCTTCCAGAAGACCTTTTGGATGTTATTCCTCTGCAAATGGAAGAAAAATAAAGGAGAGGAGAAACTGTACTGGTCTGGTCAAAACCATTAAATACAACAGAGATGGCTAACATTAAATTAATTTGAGTTTATGCTGTGCATACAGCACCATATTCCTTATGTACATATTGTTTGAAAATATGATTTGTTAATATTTTATGTAGCTTCTAATCTGTTTTTATTTAAAGATTATTTAACATGTTTACATAGCAGTGTGTATTTTACTATTGCCTAATGTCTAAATGCCAGGGATAGTGAAGACAAAAAATAAAGATATGGACTGTGACGTTTTAATTATAGATACCAAAAACATGGTTAACTTTTTGCGATAGAATGATTTTAAATATTATGTATTGTACGCCTTGGTCATGTCAGTGACACTGCATGCATAGAAACGTAAATATTGAAATATCAAGTGTGCAAAGCAACGTTGTTGTATTATGTTTGCATTAACTAGACAGTGTTAAATATGGATCCGTCACTTCTGTAGAGATACACACAAAAGATTGTAGCTTCACTCCGAATGTAATATCCATGATATGGCAGAGATTCCAACATTACATCATGTGAAATGAAGCAACATTTAAACATCATCACCCATATAATCCCAATGTGCAGTGGTTCATATTAAATAGAAAACGAATCCATATTTGTGGTGCCATGAATTAGATCCCAACTCGCTTGAACATTAACATCCACCACAGAAGCACATTTATGGATGTTAACTGGCTGTTTTCCATTCATGTTGTTTAATAAGTCTCTACTCTTTGTGTTGTGATGACATGCCATTTAATTTGTGAAATAAATGTTTTAAGATGAAATTCACCCAATTAATTGAAACAAATTTAGATTTGCTCTGAAAGTTAGTCTGGCAAAGAGCTCATTCAAACTCATTTCCAATCCGCCGAAATCGAGGCACCACTCAGAAAAGTTGGGGCGGGCTTTACACGATGACGACAGCGCTGGGATTTTGAAGCAGATTTTGTAGCCTACATTACAAAGATGGATGTCACCGTCGAACATCACTCGTTCGAATCAGCTATCGCGTCTGTTTTAAGCGATTTGAATGTTTCCTTTTTGTTAAAAACCGAGCAAAGAACAACACTCGGGGATGTTTCTCCGCCGGTCTGCATACGTCATCTCCTTCATCGCTCTGATTGGTTTTAGGTCTATCCGCGACGTCCGTTGGTGACGCCCCTCTGGAAATGATTTGTCTATGACGCTTTGCCAGACCATAACTCAGTTACAACTGAGAATGGTCTGGTTTTAACCAGGCTAAGGGGTTCCGTCTTCCACTAATGTTTTTAGTCAAACTAAAGCTTTACAACTACCCACAGTCTGACATACTTGCAAAGTTTTATCAGTCACTTATTATCATGAACATGTTTAAATGTTGATCTCATTCTCCACACATCTTACCATGCAAGCAACATGCTGAGAAAAGTAGGCAAATAAGCAAGACGTTAAGGATATTTCCCACCAAAGTTTATTTCCATTCAGTTTAAATAAGTTTATACTTCATAGCTTAAATCGTACACATTTCTCATCTTCATTCACAGTCGTGCACAAACCAAACAAGATATAGTAAATATTATAACCTAGAAGCTTTATTTCAAGTAGTTATGAAACAGAATTGGGGTCAATGTCACCTCCTCAGGTTGGTCTGAAAACGCACAAGGCATCACTGCAAAGATGGAAAGATTTTTTCATCTATCTTGACCCTTCAGCTCAAATGTGCTTTTAAAATAGCCCAGAAGGCTTGTGACAAACTGAGCAAAACAACTACATACAGTGAGTACTAACTTCTGCATCTGACTTTATCAGTGCAACAAAACTGCAGCTATTGCATCAACCCAAAGCACTCAACCGCCAGACAGCCACAATATGTTAAATTTTACTTAAATCTTTCATTCTTGCTTTTATTCAAGTCGTAACGGAGGTGAAACTGCATTGCCCTCAATTCTGAGAAGGAATCATATCTGTGTGATGAATGGTATATGCAGCAGCAGTGAAAGCATAGACTATGTTAATTGCATGACAAGATATTGAAATGTTTCAGCAAAACTGAATATCTCAGTCTAACAATCCCCTCTAGGAATCTTGACCAATCTTTTACTTTCACACTCATTCTACTTTTCAAGTTAAAACATCCTATTTGAGCTCTATTTTTATATTAAAAAAGATTAATTCATGCCTTGCTCTATCTGTACTGGTCTTGTACACTTTTAAATGTTATGTATAGTTTTCAGTGTATCATACAATGATTAAAATAATCTGATTATTAACAATGCAGCTAAAGAAGACAATTGAGCGTGGAAAAGTAGCACAGTGCAAACACAGTCCTGTTTTGTCAAGCATTTCAGTCGAAAAAGAAACGGTTCATTTAATTTTAAAAAAAGAGAAGAAAAAAAGAGAGAAGAAAACCAGTAAAACAGTGTTAAAGAAAACCGACAAAATGATCCCAAACACACGGCACTACCTCCTCTTCAGAGCAACACTTCTGCTGCCTTTGTTCCCTCCGCCAGACTTACTGGAGCCCTTGGAGAACAATTTAGTCATCAATTCAGAAACATCTGGCAATTCTGGGTTAGGGTTCAACATATTCATAGATTGCTCCATTTCCTGCAGGAAAAAATAAATAAAAAAATTGGTTGAATAAAGAAATATACAGTAGATGAGGATGTCCATTTAGCGCATGTTTTGTATTACCTTTCTCATCTCAGGATCATTAGTATTTACCACCTTTGGGAGCAGGACAATGATTAATAAAGGAAGGACCATCATCATGACCTAAGGACAACAAAAACATTTTAAAAGTGAAGTCACAACAAGTATTAGAAACCATCAGCAACACATATGACGTCAAAGAGAATTCATACTATTATAAATGGCCCTGAAAATGTGCATTTGCAACACTGGTAACGCTTTACAATAAAGTTTCCTTATTTCCTTAGTTAAATGATACAAATAAACTAAGAATGAACAATACTTATATAGCATTTAATCTTAGTTCATGTTAATCTCACCATTTACAACTACATTTTTAAGATCAAACATTGTATGTGTTAAAATTAGTTAATGCACTGTGAAGTAACATTCAACGAATAAAAGGTTAATAAATGCTGTGAGAAATATTGCTAATTGTTAGTTCATGCATATAGAGATGACTTACATAGTTAAAGAATAAGTAAACAAAAGAAACCACGATTGATACATTTCCAGTCAAATCACCAAAAATTCAACCAAATGCAACTGATAAAAAAATAATAATAAATAAAAAAAACACACACAGAGAAATCATATGATCATACCATTGGGTTCATCAGAAAATCAGTCCACCCCCAGGTTTCCCGCTTCATGAAGTATGTATGTGGACCACCGGATCTGATCTGAAGAGGGTATGGCTGTCGAAGAACTTCAGAGGTTTTGATGTAATTCACCAAGCGTGCCCTGTGGTTCAGCAACATCTTGATATTAACTGAGGTGTTCGTGACGTGAATAGACAATCATGTTAGAAGGTAGAAGAATTCGAGATGTTAGCTACCTCATTTTCCCTTTGGAGGTAATGTCCACCCGAACAGGATCAAATCTGAAAGATGGTGATACAATTTCAACCACATATGAGCCAGAGGGCACATCGTTGACAGCAAAGCTCCCATCAGTCCTATAAGGCAAATTGATGTGGTTAATTGTGTCATCTTGGCAAAACCTTGTTTAATAAAGGCATGTTTTGAAACCCCTGCACATCCAATCTGAATTTATCATGCCCCGCAAAGACATTTACATATAACCTGCACATTATATTTCACAATAACAAATTAGCAAGACGGATTTATAAAACAGAATGCTTCCAGCAAGATCATTATAATTGAGATTATCATTGGCATTTTTGAGACACGCTGCTGTAAATCAAGCAACACACAATCATATTTACATCGTTCTTTTTGACGTTAGCATTGCTGGCGATATAACTCACTTGAGAAACCCAACATATTCCTCCCCCTCCACCAGGATTCGTGCTGTGGAGATCCAGTCTTGTGTTTTCACTCCAGGAACGACAGCTCTTCCTTCGATTTTGAAACGGTCTCCATTCGACTGAGAACCTGCTACGGGCCCCGGCTCTGTGTCAGAAAAACCCCATGACAACACAAACAGAGCCTGCAACGCTATATATAAATCTAATAGACGTTTAATGTATTGCATCGTGCTTTGTAACACGATATATACGACGTACAATACTGCACAATATTTCACAACGCGTCAATATGAACCACAGGAATAGGACTCAGCTGAAGGAAGTAAACGGTAAGCGGAAATCATAGAATGCAGAGACCGGAAGAACATGTTACACGTGATTATCGTTGAGGCGGGGCTTTTGATGGGAGTTCCGAGTCCGACTCGTTTTCATAAATCCGTTTTTTCCTTCAAACAGTTCATGTTATAAATGGTTTAAACGCCACTTCAGATTATTTACATCATGACATTGTGGTACATCATATTAAATACTCCTAATCGTTCCAGTAAATTCTTATGTAGGCACATATTGTCGTTTATTGCGTTTTATTTGTTCATTTTGTATTACATTGTCTCCCAGTTCAGCTTGTTGCACCCATGACATAATGTACGATTCATTTAAACCCAGTTTAGTGAGTACGTTGATAAATTATTTTAAACCCCATTGAATTCGAGACAAATATTTCCAGTATCGTACTTCTGCTGAGAAATTTAATATAGGGGTTGTGCCTGCACAGGATTTTTGGGAAATATTTCTTATCTTAGTTAAATAACATGTATGTCTATATAAATATTCATATAAACTTCAAGGTGAAAAAAAAAAACATTCAGATTAAGTAAATTTATTTGAAAGTTCATTAAAAGAAAATCACTATGTACACATTACACTCAAATATCCATTCATGATCGGGCAATGGACAACAAAACGCTAATAACTTAAAACTCCTGCAATTCAAGTGCATGACTGAAACAACGTCTAATAAAGGTACACTTACACAATCACATCCACTTAAGCAGATTCACACCATAGCACTACAAGTGCAACAGTTAAAACTTCTGCTTGGCACTTCAGTGAGTCGCCTGATTCCAGAGTCTCATGGAGTTGATTATGTGCCCCTAAGCAAGTCCACTTCAATGTGAAGCAGTCATTCAGTGCCTGCAGGAAGAGTTCCTCCTCCAGTGCTGAAATCGGAGTGTCTGAATTGTTCAGTTCATCTATCCCCAATTCACCACAGCCTACCGAGCTTCAGATTCACCAGCTCCAAGCCGATCAAAGAGCTTAAAATGCACCAAGAGTTTGTAGTGGTTTTCTCCTTAGTGTGCTACATTGATACATCAGCGCAGTTGTGACAAATATGATTCTATAACCTGCGAAAGAAAAGCAAAAGATGACCAGTAAGAGGAAAAAGGTTAAACTGATTTTTGTAAAGTTGCTTTTATTTATTTTTTACTTCATTAAGAACACTTCACCTTTGCCGTTTCACCTACAGTTCCTGGAACTGAACTTAAGTGACTCTTTCCCTCCCACAGTTCAAGCAGCATTGTCTTCATTGCCTGAACATTCCTGCTGGATGCAAACATGTTCGGTTACACCTCCCAGAAAACATTTATTAGATGTTCTGCCATTTTATTTCCGTATGTACATATAAATATAAAAATTAAGCACCTGTCATTTGAACAGCCATCACGCGTGTTTGTGGAGAGCTCAGACCACCAATTTTTTATGATAGATTGAACCCAGTGTAAAGCTACAATGAGGTGTCTGGAAAAGATTCAACAGTTGAAAAGATTAATTATTTTGTGCAGAAAGCAACAAATGTATATTACAATTATATCTATATATACTGTATGTGTGTGTGTGTTTGTGTAAAAAGGTCAACAATGTATAAAAAAGTTCAAAATACTTACTCTTCATATTTAGCGTTAAGAATCATATTTACTTGTGGTAAAAGGTCAACACAACAACCTATTGAAATGCATGGCTGTTCTTCCTGAAGACTATAGAGGGAGAAACTGGTATGAAACAACATGTCTGTCAAATCTATAAACATGTCTATCAAACTTTGAGTTTACATGTTGTGGAAAAGTTTTAAATACACTACCTTTTAGTAAGTACAGGCAAGCAGTCAACAAGCACCCCTGTGTCTTGTATTCTGGGGAAAAAGTGAAAATGAGTTACCAAATTACCATGGTATTCTATTGACGACACATAAAATGTAGAATTGCAAGCATCAATATGCCAAAGCAAAAAGCCAATTCGTCATACTGTAAAGACAAATCTATAGATATCAGCAATATTTCATTTACACTACTGTTTAAAGGTTTTTTGGAGTTGATTTTTCCCCCATATTTTCGAAAGAAGTCTCATGCTCACCAAGGCTTGATTTATTTGATAAAAAATACAGTAAAAACAGTAATAATGTAGAATGATTAATCTATTTTAATTAGGGCTTGTTGGAAACAAGCGCCCATTAACCATAAATTAATTCAAAATGGCGAACGTCACCAACAGACACCACACATCAGATGTGTGGAAGTATTTTATCAAGGATGACAAAAAAATCGTAATTTGCCAACTCTGTAAGAGGCCATTCACATATCGCGCCTAAAAACGCTCTCCTCCTTTCCACAAGCGATCGCGCTCCCATGGCGTTTGTCGTTGCTATGCAACCATGAACTGTGCTCTCTCCATGATGACGAGGAAGTATCAGAAAAGGATTAATGATTTCAAGCCCTTGCATTAGCTTTACTACTAGATATATTTATGGAGATGAAAAATAAAACCTGCACTGAACAGCTATGATCAGCTGTTCGGCCGAGCTGTCGATGTTGTTACGGAAATGCAAGCTTATCGGTTGGTTTTTGTCTCATGACCTGCGGTGCGCTTGCGGCATTCTGAAAAGTTTAGATGTTTTCATCTCGCCGAGGCATATGCGCGCCTGTAAAAACGAGCGCGCCGCACCACATGCGCGTCATTTGAAATAACAAACTTGAGCGATATGTGAACGGCCCCTAAAAGCGGACATTGTGTCTGTAATGTAAGGCAAGAACAGCTATTTATTTGGCTTTACTCCGTTACATGAAAATTAAAATATGTAATGTCATAATTAATGTTTTGAGAGTTTACTTATGTAATTGTTGCATTAGGCTATGAATTAATAAACATTTATTGTTAAGAACTATTTCATGTCTTTTCATTTACAGTAGCATGAACCAGAAGTAGTCGAGTAACTCGAGTATTGTTTTGATAAGAAATCGACAAGCAGAAATCAGTAACGTTAGTCGTGCAACACCTAATTTTAATACATATTAAAAAGCATTTTAAAACTCCAGTCTTTAGTATATGCTAATTTGTTGCTCAAGAAACTTTTCCTACCATTTTCAATGTTGAAAAAAAGTTGTGCTGCTTAATATTTTTACATTTAATAACCATGTAAAAGTCTGTTTACTGTCTCCTTTGCTGAATAAAAGGATTAATTTTTCAAAACAAAATTATGGTAGCGTATAGAAGTGTATATTTTGTGTCATTTTGAACAATTATGGTAAATGTCAAATTGCTAACCTGTTCAAATATGCCACTAATTCACTTGCGTTTTTCCGCCAAAGAGTCAAAGCAACATTCAGCCTGAGATTCCTTCCAAAGAGCACGTGAGTCATTGCTTCATGGTCCTTTGATAACTGAAATTCAACAAATGATTAAGTTAATACAAATAATACAGTTTTCTGATAGACCACACATAACAGATGCCCCCAAAATGAAGGGTGCACCAATTGATCAGTTGCCGATCGGAAGAACCAATTTTTCAATGGGCAGCTAAAATTACTTCACTATATTCACCGGTCTGGCAGTTCTACCAGGTGTCTGAAAAGGACAATACATTTGCAACATCATTGAGGAGAACGGAGACGTTGCAACACTACAGCAATGACAGCTAAGAAACTAAGGCTGAGTGATTTTAGGGCATTTCTTTCCTTCACAGCAGTGCGCTTTTTCATTCCTCCCTAAAAGCCCAAACTTAACATCCAAATCAGCGATTGTCATAAAATAAAGTCTACTGCTAAACTCCAGGACGTGCTAGATACAATTAGTTTTAAATTTGCATTAAGCCATGAAATTGATACTGTGTTTCCCAGACGGCTTTCCGTGCGCGTGCTCTGAGATGGAGCAACAAGGAACACGGATGAGCAAAGTGATCGCATTCATGCAGAAAACACACAGAAATATGTAAAAATGCCTGTCTTGGTGAGTATTTGCTAAAACACCGTCAGTTATGTCTTAAGTGAACATAAACAGTATGTGTAATGTCGCATGTGTAACAGTATATTGGATTCATGCAATCGGTCTTCAAGTGACAGCAGCCTAATATTCTTGTGCCTTCTGTGCAATTAATGTTAATCAAACCAGAAAAGACAGAGAAAATCACTCATTGCTCTTTAGTAGATTAATATACGTTCTGTTGACAAAGACTGTTCTGTTTTTTATAATTTTATCATTTATTTCTCCAAAATAGGAACTCCTGCACACTCTCAGTAACCTGACTCCGCCAGATGGATTTGCTCCGCATATCCATCTGGAAACCTTCCGTTGAAGTAGTTTTGGTAAGGGGCGAAAATACTGGTTAGCTGATTGGCCTATGTTGGTGATAGACGGGCCAAATCAACCAATCAGATCAACGAAGCATATGACGTACTAACACTATATTCATCAGTGAAGGTCGTAAGACGGAAATGTTGCCGCTAAATTAAAGTTTTATTTGAAAGTACTGATAGTGTGCGGGAGTTCCTATTTTGTAGATTGTCGACCAATCTTGGTCTTCCTTTCCTACGCACCTATCACCTACAGGTGTGCGATGGCGTTTGTTTATTGATCATTTATTTCTCAGGAATTGCTATATTTGTTCAGCTCTAAGCGATTCCTAATCACCTCTAGGAGAGGGAATGGAATATGTTGCACATGCTGCTTGCCAATAAATAAATAGTTGTCAATTCATGATACTTTCTCATCTCTTATTTTTTTATAGTTTCATTAGCATTATAAGCAACTCTTATAGTATTATTTATTTCAGTGATCGGTATCATTGATCGTATCGACCAATACTGCTTCTAGTGATCGGTAATCTGCCCCAAAAATACTGATCGGAGCAACCTTTCCAAAAGTAGAGGGGATAAAGATATCATTATAACAGGTGGACAATCATGAATAAGAATCAACACAGGAAATTTTACAGAACACTAGCTTAGAATGACACGAACAGTCAACACAACAGCACAAAAACTGGCATTAGCATTCAGCTTAACTCACCTCAGTGAAATAATCACTGTACTTGGAGCCAGCTCCTGTCATTTTTGAGGAGTCTGTTGAGTTCACAGGGAACCCACAGTTGTCACTGTAAAGAATAGCCTGCACGTCATCAGGGCAGGTCAGTTCATTTTCTTTGTTTGCCATGTCAGATGTCCTGCTTGCGGTGGGCAATCTCCGACATACTCTTGATCCCACTCCGGATTGGCGCGTTTTCTTCTTGCTAACCAACGCTCGCTTTGCTTTGCTGTATTTGTGCACACAACGGCCCACTGGAAATCTGTAGGATGGAGGATAAAACATGCTCATACCTACAAAATGTTACCATGTGAGCTTGTCAAACCAAGGAATAACACAAAAAGTTATTTAGTTTGCATTTGGCCCAAAAACATACCTCTCTTGATCGGTTTCGTCCTTAAGTGAATAATCCACCTGAAAAGAAATAACAGTTAAAGCTAGCGTTCCTAAAGGCTGGAATAAATTACACGACTCTTAACACCTGAAAGGTTTTAAATCATTCATACATTTTTGCATCATACACACTATACGACTGAGGACCACACAATGCCACCCTTTCAAGCCATTCCCGAAAACAAACATACATTACAAACAACTGTACATTTTTTTAACCGATTCCTCACTCACCTCCCTCATGTTCTTCTCATCTCCAGAACAAACCATACGTTTGAGAAGATCATGGGGCTGGGCCTGCTTAAGCCTGTGGACTTCTGCATGACTTCCAACATGACTTCCAGTGGCCATAATAAGGGACTCTAGAGTAAAATGCAAACAACACATTAGCTGGCACAGGATGCATGATGTTGTTAAAGCAAATAGCTGCAGTCTGTTTACTCAAAGCCTCGATTGTATTGCTTCCATTTAAGAGCTTATAGTCAAACTATAATCAAACCCTTATTAACACGAGTCAACTGATCTTAATGAAACTTTAAAATGTAAAGCTTTTCCCATTGTTAGACAGGTTGGCAAAGTAGTCAATGTAGCATATGGCGCCTTCATCATAAACAGCTAAACTGTTTGATTTCTACAACGTTCTGCGAACTTTTTTGGTTATAAAGCAAAACCTATAATAACCATTAGAAAAAGTGCTGTATGAGTTCTCTTTATGTAACGTTAGTCACACAAAAAAACTCGTTCTGTGAGGGTTCCTTCCTTTTGTTGTTGTTACAAAAACCTACAGAGAACGTTATTACATTGTATTTTCAAAAAGAGGTTTTGAGACGCATCAATCAAGACAATACTGCATACATGTTGTGCAGAAATTGTAACATTAATACCAACCTACTGTAAAGCATATTGCATATTTCCCACATAAAAAAAGATAAGCTTTGTCAGTTTTCAAACGGACGTCTTACCAGGTAACGTTAGCACGTTATGCTGAGTCAGAGGACAAATATATGAATCGTTTGAAACCCAACTAATACGTTTCAGAATAACAAGCTAATATTCCTGGTAAATGTCTGAACGTCTGTCAGACGAAGCTTTAGGCCTCCGATGATATGACGTCGCTGTTTAGGTCTAAGGTCTGTTAGCACTAGCGCGCTAATTAAGTCAACAACTACGCTTTGACAAACAGTCAATAATTTGTGACTAAATTGCAAAAGACAAGTCTTGAGATTAGTCTACACTCACACTGGCTGTGCATATCAAATCAGTTGATAAAAACACACCAGATAGCTAGTTGCTAAACAAACAAGTCAGGCTAATCACCTGCTAGCAAACAAGGACTTGGCACGTACAAAACATTTAACTTGTACAACGTTGGCAGCCAATCGTATTTCGTAAGCACCCACCATAACAATGTGTAAAGTTGTCTATGCATCCTAGAGCACGTTATATATCCGAGAGCATGTCCATGCACAACCAGAAGGAAACGGGAATTTGAGTGGATTTCAGAGGGAAGGAAGAACCATTCAAATAAATACAAACTTGAAATGCTGGGATGGGTGAAGCACCAGAGGATTGAGGGTTTAGCGACATCAGGTGGGGCATAATGGAACTGCGCGGCTTAGTAACAAGTCAACAGAAACTATGAAACAATACAATTAAAAGTATTAGATTTATAACGTTACCAAAACGTTTTTAAAAAGTAAAAACTATTTGCACATACACCTTCACGAGGTGCATCTGGATTTCAACAGTCCTGAAGGAATTTCCATACATGCCCTTTACAATCTAGTCCAACACACCCATTTTGAATCAATGTCCAACATAAAATTCGAAGGCCCCCCTTTAGGCAGAAGATAAGATATTTCCTGTATTGGCTGTTTTAATTATGACAAAGCTGCTTGTTTCAGACTTTTTTTATTCATAGAAACTGGAAGCACTGATATATTACATTAACCATGATTCATTTTGTGATTCTAGAAATTTCAAGAACTGTAGTCTGTTGATAAGAACAGTAGGCTTTTATACAAGTGAAAGAAACTTGAGTTGCCGTTTACATCTTAATTTTATGTTTTAATTTAAATTAAAGTTTGATTATGTTAACAGATTAGCCTAATCAATTCTAGATGTAAATACTTTGAAGTCATCCTGCAGCCCCCTTGGAAATTTGCCTCCTGGTTGAGATCCACTGTTTAATATTCTAATAAATAAAAAGAAGCATATGCCTTTAGATACAAAGGTCTTTAAGATCATCAAAAATAATATTAAATGGGTTTCACTGTAGTTTTTCAAAGTGATGCTGAACAGAAATGTTTTCAGAAATGATAAAAACTTCAAAAAATAAAGGTCCTTAATAAATATCAATGCCACTTTAATCTTCAGTAAGAATCTCGTTAGGATTGATGTTTTTAAAGGTATAATCACATTTTGCTTCTCATGATGACTTTAAGTTCAAATGTGTCAACAAAGGTACTGATCATGGCAAACAGTGCTGATGTGATCATTAGTTCATTAAAACCACAAACTGGAATAAAGGGACACACAGTTACTGGTAAATTTCACTCATGAATCACATTTCACCAAAGGTTATTCTCTTACTGTAACGGTCATAATAAATAATATATAGTTAAGATAGAAGTTCAGCCAACTTACAATGGATGGAATACTGTGCATATTGCCATTAAACTACATCTCTGAAGGACTGGTGTAGACTCATAATATGAATGCAGGAAGATTTATGAGCTGAACTGAAATGTATTTGAATGTACAGAAGCAGCATGCCGCCAAAAGACAGCCATCATTTTTTATCAATCTGCTTTCATTTATTTTCTAAAATAATATCTGAAGTTAAGCACAAGAAATCAATGCCATTTCTTGAGAATGTGAAGACAAATCTTCCCACATGGAAATGTGGCAACAAACAAATCATGGAAGACAAATCTTACCACAGTTCAAATAAAAAAGCTGCTGAACTGATGCGGGAAACTGAATAAAATAGCCGACATAGGACTCATATTCAGACAGCCACAAAAATTCACTAACATCTCCACCATTATTTGGGTTGTGCCTTTCAATAAAAATAATTATAATAGTTACTCTTTCAAGAGTCAATATTAGACTGCAATAGCTTCTTCAATATGTGTAAAAATAGTCTAACAGTTTTTAAAAAAAACTAAAGATAAACAGACATGACTTCCTTAGTTTTCATTGGAATGAAAATGGCAGACACTGGGGAACATTCTTCACAGCACTTGTTTTAAACAAAATATTGGAAAAATTACATTTAATTGACTTGAAATTACAATCAAATGTACGCTTCCGTTCAATGAATTGGGGCAGTGAGATTGAAAAAAAAAAAGGTTTTAAAAGAAGTCTCTTATGCTCACCAAGGCTGCATTTATTTGACCAAAAATACAGTACAAACAGAAATATTGTGAAATTTTATTACAATTTAAAATATCAATTTAATATATTTTAAAGTGTAATTTATTACTGTGATGGCAAAGCTGAATTTTCAGCATCATTGCTCCAGTCTTCAGTGTCACATGATCTTTCAGAAATCATTCTAATAATCTTATTTGAAGCACATGGAAACATTTATTTTTTATTATCAGTGTTGAAAACAGTCGTGCTGCATACTATTTTTTGTAGTAACCATGGTTCATTTTTTCTGAATTATTTGATCAATAGCAAATTTAAAAAGCGCATTGTTGACGCATTTGGCAGAAGCTTTTATTTTAAGCAATCTACATTTTTTTTCTGTACATGCATTCCCTGGGAATTGAACACATGACCTTGGTGTTTGTAGCGCTAATGCTGTCTATTAGCTTTAATAATGTTATAAAATTTAAATCAGCAATCAAGGTTGAGTTCTGAAATCTGGGTCCTCAAGTCTGTCTAAGCAAGCATGAATACAGATAGTTGGATCCACTTGTTTTTCTATTTCACAGATGTTAAAGCCACATATTATATTTGCAAGTGATGATATAATGATGATATTATCTATAATGGAGGTGACATTTGATATATAAACTATTCAGGCTTGTAACATTTTGCTCCATAAATGGACATCTAATCTCTGATCTTTTGCATTAGCATGCTTAGGCAGACCTCCACCTGTGATGTAACATCTTAAGTCAATAGTAAAGAGGGGAATGTGTTTGACATAGTTAACATCTGTTCTCCTCTTCATCCGATTGTTGAGATCACTGAGGTTTTGAGACGATGGCTCTCATTTCACCTCTAATGACAAAACCTGGGATCAGGCTGATGCTGGCTCCTGCTAACGCTGTGAGATATATCAAAAATATAATAGATTAGCTGCATTATAACTTTTTAGCATGAATTTACAGACAAAACCATAAAAAGCCAAGAAAAGCAAGTATAAAGTTAACTGAACACTTTGTATACATCAGAGAGAATAGCCTAATATATGATTGATTAGTCTGTTAAAAAAAAAAAAGAAAAGAAAAGAAAAAAGAAATTCACTTTTCACTCATTATACAGTTTGGTTCCTTGTCCTGATTGGCAAGATTGACATTCACAACAGAAATATTAGTCAATCTTTTGAGATCATTTTTCATCTGGCTTTTTTTCTTGTTGCCAAAGGTAAGATATTTGCTGGACGGTATACAATATGTCTAAAACTAATACAAACTGATCTAGGATAGTTAATTTTGAATATCTTCTGCTCGGCTACCAAAACACTACATTTCATGCAACCACCAGATGGCGATACGAAGCTGTGAAAACTGAAAAGTGTGTGTGGGTGAGCTGTTATTTATGAACTCTCACAACTCAATCTCAAACGTTCTTCTGTGGCGTAACCATCATTCTTGTACATATTGAAATTAGTTTGAACAAGGGAATTCAAACCTCAAATTAGCATTAGTGATAGTTTAACCAGCCATCTTGTGTGTCTTCAGATACTCTCTGACCTTACTAACCCTAATATAAACTTTGACCTCTGAACTCATTTTGCTTGGTTAACCTGACATTACACCTGACCTAGCTTAGAATAAATACACTTTATGTTCAATTCAATTCTCTAGTTGTTCACTTCAATGTTCACCTAGTGACATCTCAAAGTTCAAACTTATCTCACTGGTGTGCTACAAAAGCAACCAATACAAAAAAAAAAAAAAAGCAAAAAAAAAAGCCACATTTCTCTGCCAGTGCATCACATTACTGACACTGTTGTGCTCATTTTTCAATCATGCATGTCATTGGAAAGCAATAAGTGCAGTTTTTACTTCAACTGCCATCCTGTTTGGTTCAATGGCTGTTTGGATTTCAGGTAGCCCTCTTGAAGCAATCGTTTTCCTCAACGTTGATGTGAACAGGATTATGAAGAGTTTATTCAGTGCAGATTCGTCTAGGGGCATGTGCAGGAGCTCCAGTATGGGTTATACAACATACCTGGAGTATCTGTACACTGGAACCTATACCTACACACTTCGGAGTACTGTGTTATAAGCATGGGTACTGCAGTTATATGTGAATGTTTTTAAAAAATAGTAAGAAAATTACCTATATCTTTACAATTTTTTTTAAAGAAGTTTAGTTCTCATGTTTAAAAGTGATAGTTCATTCATAATTGATTTCCTCCTCCCCCCCCCCCCAAAAAAATGTATACGCTCACCTTCACACATATTGTTCGAAAACATTATTACTTAATTTCTTGTCAGTCAGAACTGGATCAGTCTGATTTATAAATCATTCAGTCCAGATTGTACAGCAACACAAATATAGCTCATGTACGGCATAGACCACGTTTATGAGACTTAATGTGCTTTTTTTCTTTTTTATAATATTGTAAAGAGTGGCCAGAATATCATTTTGTGTTCCACAAGCAAGTTCATGTAGATTTGGAAAACCATAGTTCACTCATTTCTGGAGTGAACCATCTCAAGAAGGTAAAACAAAAGGCATGAATCAAAACAAGTTATTACAAATATGATCCATGGCCTTTAATTAAATCTGTTTTGACTTGTTATAGTGAATGCGGTCTGAAAAGACATTTGAAAACTCGATGTGATCAACTCTTTCAAAACCATACAACTTAACATTGAATGCACGCACACACACACTCTGTTTCGCTGTCTTTGTGGGTGATTTCAGGTTTTACTCCCCACAATGCAATATAAACCTGTACACACACACACACACACACACACACACACGCTAAGACCAGACAATATAACTCTGTGTGATGAAATTAGAAAAAGGAAGTGCTGGAAAAACAGCACTGAGGGTAGGAAAACAGTCATTGTTTTTTAGCCTGTATCTGCTGTGTGTATTGACAGGGATGAGATTCCAGATCCTGACAGGCTGGCCAGACTCTCTCCTCTCTGCAGGGAGGTAAGATGATACCTCGAGTGGTGTATGAGACTTGACTGCCAACATGGAGCAAGGGTGTATTCGTCATGGAGCCTGTGGACTTAAACCTGCCACTGCAGGCAACCTGTGGCAAGATTTACTTCATCTGAAAGAGACATTACAAAGAGATCATGTATGACAGTTGTGTTCCGCCTTAAAAATAAACTAAAGGTAATTACGATTGTGTCAGTCTAAGTACCTCACAGTGTGACCTCAATGAAAGCCATACAGGATTGGTTAAATGCTTGTTCACACCAATAACTATAATGATAATTATATTAGCATTCAACGGACAAAAAATGTTTTGTTTATTATAAAAGCCTGTTCACACAAAGGGTGTTAATTATAGCAATGTCTATAAAGTTTTAATAATCGACCAAAATCTATGAGAATAGAGAAGTGCACAGCACAGCTAGAGGCCCGTTTACACCAAGGACGATAACTATAACAATATTCTAAAAATAATTTTAAATATAAAAAACTATATTTTTTCTTCCAGCTGATGAACAAAGCATTGACAGCCAATCAGAATCCACACAACTTTAAAGAGCCTGAGTATATAGCAAACTTATAATAAACAGAACATTATTGTGGATTGCTGTGGATGCTATTGGCTGCGTACGAATTATGACTTGTTGCCTCGCTGCCCCATCAGGCAATGGCTGCGTCCGGAAACTGATAAATGCCGTCTTCGGGAGACGCATTCCAAGGTCGGAAGGCATCAAGACACGTCCGAATCCAAAGTTAGCTTCACTTCCTGTCTCCTGAGATGCCGTCATCTGATCGATTTTTGAAGGCAGCATAGATGTATCCTTCTCTGCCTTTGATATCCCACAATCCTGTGCTTTCCATTCTGTGACAGTTGAGCAAAAATAAAGATGGTGTCTGAAAGTTGTGGCTGGTCATCAGTTTGTGTGTAAATGTACATTTTTGATCAATGTTTTCCACTTATGGAATTCCACTATACCATTTCTAGCAAGAAATCATAGTCATTAAATATTCACTGTAGCTTTCACTGCTGAAATATTCACTGCAAATATTCACTGAAAGCAAATATTCACTGCTTGACTTCTCAAGCAGTGTTTGCGCATGAAGGTACAGACTTCTGAGGAGGCATAACGGTTTAATGATCTATTCAACAAAATAGAGAGAGCTTTGGTGATATAACTAAGCAAATATTTAATTACTACAAGTGATTTCTCGCTGTATGAAATCAAAAGTGGAAAAGGTTGATCAAAAACGCATATTTACACACAAAATGACCACCAATCACAAATTTCAGATGCCATCTTTATTTTTTAGCTTATTTTTTGTGTGAAATCAAAGGCAGAGAAAGACCCATCTATGCTGCCTTCAAAAATCGATCAGATGACGGTATCTCAGGAGACAGGAAGTAGCCTAAAGCTACCATTAGATTCGGACGTGCCTTGATGCCTTCTTACTTTGGAATGCGTCCTCCGAAGGCAGCATTTTTAAGCTTTCGAATGCATCCATAATAGATTTCTTTTAACATTTTTTTAACATCTTAATGATAACGACACAAAGAAAAGGAATAACATTGGAATCACTTGCAGAACATTTTTCTTCCCCAGTTAATGGAAGATAAAATTATTGACAGCCAATCAAAATCCACCCGAATTTAAAGAGCTTGATTGCACACTTATAGTAAAAAAAATATTATCATGCGTTGGTGAACGGGCCTTAAACATGCAGTTATTTCGTCCACCGATTCTGATCAGTCAATATTTCGTTCATCAGCTGGGAAAGAAAAACGCTCTGAAAGCAACAAAAGAACTATACTGGAACTTGGAATCTGGAATTTGGAATCAAACTTTACAGTATAGTTCTCTTCTCGTTAGCATTAGTTGTGGTATAGACTTTCCTATTCTTGTAGATTTATTAAAACAGTTATTGTTATACTGTAGATCATCCTTGGTGTGAATGGGCCTTAAAGGAACACGCCGACTTTTTGGGACTTTATCTTATTCACCGTATCCCCCAGAGTTAGATAAGTCCATACATAGCCTTCTCATCTCCGTGCGTGCTGTAACTCTGTCTGTCGCACCCACCGCTAGCCTAGCGTAGCACAAATACTGGAAGTAAATGGCTCCAGCTAGCCTACTGCTCCCAATAAGTGACAAAATAACGCCAATATTTTCCTATTTACATGTTGTGATTTGTATAGTCACAGTGTGTACAAATAACAAGGTCATATGAGACACAACCATCTAACCGTATACGTACTGGGAACTATATTATCAGAAGGCAAAGCACTACTACTAGGGCGGAGTGATTAGCGCAACACCTGAAAAGCACCGTCGTTACTTATGTCAACAAAACCAACGTGACTAGCTAGCTAGTAGCCAACGTGACTGGTGATCATGGCTGCTGCGAGCAAATCACTCCGCAGAAGTAGCAGTGCTTCGCCTTCTGAGAATATAGTTCCCACTTCCCAGTATGTATACGGTTAAAAGATGGCTGTGTCTCATGTGACCTTGTTATTTGTACACACTGTGACTATACAAATCACAACATGTAAATAGGAAAATGTTGGCGTTATTTAGTCACTTATTGGGAGCAGTAGGCTAGATGGAGCCGTTTACCTCCAGTATTTGTGCTAAGCTAGGCTAGTGGTGGGTGCGTCAGACAAAGTTACGGCACGCACGGAGATGAGAAGGCTATGTATGGACTTATCTAACTCTGGGGGATACGGTGAATAAGATAAAGTCCCCAAAAGTCAGCGTGTTCCAGAATGACAGAATGTTCATTTTTGTGTGAACTTTTCCTTTAACACTTCTATAAATCGGTGGATGCAAAAAAAACACAAAAGATGCTTTCTTTGTATTCACCTTTTTGAGCCACCTAAACACTGGAGTCTGGCCAAATAGCACATATGCCAGCATTTTGAATCGTGCAGATTTGCGCATGTATTACGCAGGCTGTCCTGCTTTATGTACGGTTTCCCTAGTGTAATGAATCGATATTGAACTGTTGATTTTCACAAGATGGGTTACTTCCTGACGTGCCAAAGTTCCTCAGAGGACCCTGACATCAAACAGCCACACATTTTCATGTGCTTTTTCATAACAAATTACATTTACCACAAACTTAGAGAAAATAGTTTCCATTTGACTTTTCGCAGTCCACCCTTTGCCTCATTGACGAAGCAAGGCCTTGGGAGTGTGATATCAGATGAGCTAAGAATGCACATTTTTGCATTTGGCAGATACTTTTAACCAAAGCAACTTCATTCAATATATATTTTAAAAGGCAGTGTGGAATCAAACCCATGAAGTCAGTGTTGCTATGCATCCGTTTAGCTAGGACCAATTATAAATCAGTCAGGTGTTATCAACCACATGAATAACTTTTTCAGGTAGGCTATATTATAAATAAGACTAATATCACTAATACACTAACTTGTATAGTCTGTGTAGGTCGGATGAAAGCTTGAACGTCATAAAACCTTCACCACATGTTTGTGGGAGTCATGACGACCGCACACTGATCCAGCTGTAGTCTGAGTGATACCAGAATCACTCTGGGAGTAATTTCAAAATTTCAGACACATTCAGACCAATAAATCCATAGAAGATTCATAAAGGGCCACCAAATTGTCAACAAGCCCTGGGGCCACACGCTAAGTAGCGAGATTCTACCTCGCATCAGTTCATCTGTTCTTACTTTTTCATGGGGACCCAGGCGCTGAGTCAGACTTTGGCTCGCTGCTCTTGACATCACTGTCATATTTCATACAGAAACCAAAGTGACAGAGTGAGAAGTTACTTAAAGTTCATAACTTCCAATAGATGAGGTCCAGAGTCGCAGCTTTGCAGTATTTTGTTGTTGTTGTTTGTTCTCATCTGCCTAACAGTGAGAGGACAACTGGGTAACGCAAACATTTCAAGCTGGATTTTTTTTTTTTACACTTTTTATCACAATTATGAGAATACTTTGGAAATTAAAAGGGTAGTTCACTCAAAAATGTAAATTCTGTCATTATTTTCTCATGTTGTTCCAACCCTGTATGACTTTCTTTTTTTCTGTGGAACATAGAAGATATTTTGATGAATGTTGGTAGTTTTGTTTACCACTGACTTCTGTTGTGTGCACAAAAAACAAACACTTTTTGACATTTCTCAAAATATCTAAATTTTTTACAGAAGAAAGAAAGTCATACAGGTTTGGATTCAAATGAGAACTTTAAATGTAAACTAAAAAACTACCTAGAACTTTAAACTAGTCAAAACAACATAGCACAGCATTGTTTATGATACTACAAAAGTCATTTGCAGCCTTTAAGTGGATTGAATATCCTAATTATGAGGTATGTGCACATGAATGACCAAGCAAAGCCATATTTACCTGTGGGACATTTTGAATTCTCAATTATAGCAAAGTTGAGACTCTGGAAGTAGCATGCCCAAATTGTTAATTTAATTTATAGTTTTATAATTTATTTATAAATGTAATTTATAAGTTCATAGTCAACACCCTATGTGGTTTGCTTTGTGAAAATGAATTTGTTAAATTACCTTGCATTTAATTAATGTTAAGTTGTTTTTCTTTAGACACCATGCATAAATAGTTGAGTAAAAGTACTTGTCCACTAATGCAGGAAAAAAATATATTTTTGTTTGATTTGTTTTGGCTACGTTTGTATTTCGTTTCCAACCTGAATGCATGACCTTGGCTTTCCAGGTCTATTTGAAGTCAGAGAAGGTCAGCAAACTTTGCTCTCTAGAAAGTTTTTACTATACCTTGAACATGACCCATTTTCATCCGTTTTTTATACATAAAACTGGTCACGTGATATCTGATAGTTTCAACAGAATTCTTAAGGACAAACAGGGACATGAATCATCAGTCAAAGATGAAGAGCTACTGCTGGTATTGTTTAAATTAGAGTTTCCCAACTCCGCTTTGTTTGATTATCCATGAAAGGATCTTGTCAAGTGATCATGTGCAGCCCCACACTGGAACAGACTCGACAAACAAAACAAAATCTGCTGTTATGTACAAAGGGAAACTTTGCCACCATCCATACATAGACTATTAGTGCATGTTTACTTGGATTTGAAACTTAAATATGCTCCAAGATATGTAAGAGGCCATAATTTTCTCATCACTGTGACAAATTTACATCAAAACCACTTCAAATTAGCTTTGACGAATGATTCGATTTAGCAGCACAATCAAGCCCTTTTCCTTTCCGTCTGTCATTGAGGTTAATGTGATTAAGGCGGATAGACAAACAAGTGCATGGGAAAATATTGTAACGACAGAATAGTTGAGGCTACTTGTAAATGTTTGAGGCAATGTAAACACTGCAATGCACGTAATTCACACATTGGGACAAATATTGACTAACACTAAACTCTCACACACGCTCATAGAGCCAAAGAGGAAGCTGTTGGCTCTTTCCATTCTGATAACATACAGACGTAAACTTGGACCCACACACGCTTATTGACACCAGCTGAGAAGGGTTCCATTCTGAACTCGTGCCTGAGTATACATATATATATATATATATATTCAAAAAATAGGGTTAGAGTGTTTCATTACTTCATTATAATACATCGGAAGGGGTTGGCATGCATGGACTTGAGCATTTATATCTGCCATTCAAAGTTTAGGACCTTTAATGACATGGAACAGCTATTAAGTGGACCTACTGTAAACACAACTTAGAACTAATGCAGCTCAGTCCGATACAGTGATGGGAACAATCGCTGCATGCTATGTGCTAATAGCCTGAATCTCAGAGGCGTTTTTGTTTCCCAGAACAGTTCGGCATGGCTACAATCCCCTGTGGAGTTGCAAATATCTAATGTGGAAAGTGAGCTACTGAACGTCTGAATGCTGTGAAAAGAGGCAGAGCGTGTGGAAAGCCAGCCTCCCTCTGCGCTCAGACATGATGTGTGTGATTTGTGAACATGGCAATTATTGCTGCTTCAGGATATCACTCTCTGTATGCTAACTGTGTTGTAAAATCTCCCAAAAAAGCTCCAATGGAGCCTTGCTCCAATGTTTTGTATTCAACACTTACCATGCAAAAGAATCAATTCATATATTAAAGAACATAAGAATTAAAGGGATAGTTCACCCAAAAATGAAAATTTCCCCATGATTTACTCACCCTCAAGCCATCATGAAATTCTTCTTTCAGACGAATACAATAAGAGTTATATTATTAATAGGAGTTGTATTAAAAAATGTCCTGGCTCTTCCAAGCTTTATAATGGCAGTGAATGGCTCTATTTGTTTTTTTTAAGTCCATCAAAGTGCATCCATCCATGATCAAAGTGCTCCACACGGCTCTGGGGGGTCAATAAAGGCCTTCTGAAGTGAAGCGATGCTCTGTGTAAGAAAAATATCCATATTTGAAACTTTATCGACTAAAATAACTAGCTTCCGGCAGACGGCAATACGCAACGATTTATGGTGGAAGACTAACCCTTGACCTTGACGCACAACGTAATGACGAAGGCAGAAGCGCAGAGGATAGAGCAAAACAAAACACCAGTCACAAATTAGAAGTCTAAAACGACAATTTTTAAAGAGAAATGTCGGAGGAGCTTGAGTTTTTTGCCCCGCCCTGTTTGTTTGAACTGCGAGAGGTGGTAAAGCTTATGCTACTCATCAAGTGAGAAAATGTAATGTTTCAAGGATAACAGATATATACACCACTGTTCAAAAGTTTGGGGTATGTAAAAGTTTTGAATGTTTTTGAAAAAAGTATTGTGCTTACCAAGGCTGCATTTATTTGATCAAAAATACATTCAAATCTGTAATATTGTTTTTGTTATTATCATTTAAAGAACAGTTTTCTATTTTAATATAAAAAAGTCATTTATTCCTGTAATGGCAAAGCTGAATTTTCAGCATCAGTGTCACATGATCCTTCTGAAATCATTCTAATATGCTGATTTGCTGCTCAAGAAACATTTCTTATTATCAGTGGTGCTTAATATTTTTGTGGAAACCGTGACATTTTTTCAGGATTCTTTGAATAATAGAAAGTTCAAATGTAAAGCATTTATTTAAAGCAGAAATCTTTTGCAACATTATAAATAGAGTTTAATGTGTCACTGCTGAATAAAAGTATCACTTTCTTTAAAAAACATCAACATCTTACTGAACTCAAGTGTACATTTTTTGCAATATCCTATAAAAGCATTATGAGGGCAGTGTGCCATATGAACGGCTTGTATCTAATTATCTAACAAAGCCCAAGCTTTGTTATTACAGTTAACAAATTTAAACACCAACAAATCCTTGTCCTTTGACCCTATACTGCTGTCTCTATATCCATTAACATTGGGAATTATAAAAAAAAAAAAAAAAAATCAAAGCATGAGTGGAATGGAGGTGGGAATAATCTTGGTATAACAATATTTGTTTTACTATCAATGTGTGGCTGAATACAAAGTGTGTTACACATGAATGAAAAGAAAAAATGTATAGCAAAGAAAACAATTTAGTGACATATCAGAAAGATGACACAATTTATGTACCTTTTTGTGATATTGTGAATTATTTGGAATTAGAATAACACCCCTATTGATGGTTAACAAAAATAGCCTTTTAAATTTGTTGCTCCATCCAAACTGGCATTCCTAGGACTTTTACACACTTCAGACATTAAGGTGAAGAGATCATACACTGTCTGAAACAGTATCCAGTTCACCTCTCTGAAGGTCAGATTCCAAATTCCTCTTGAAGCAGAGCTCACCCCCTCCCTGCAATGCAATATTTCAAGCAGAGAGCTCAGACAACAACCCATAAACTGGGTGCAAGGGCATAGATATTACATGACATGCACAAATAAAGACCTTTTATAGCCTGTAAAATTGGGATTTGTTGACTTTATGTATATCTATGAACCAATTCAACATGGTTCCCCGGATTAAACTTTAACCTGCATAGTTGTAACAAAGAGAAAAGTGTTTTAATTACAATTTGATGACGCCCAAGTATAATGAATTGATACGTATCTGATATTTGAGAATACTGGCAAAAAATAAAAATTAAGTAAAATAAATAAATAAATAAATAAATAAATAAAATAAAAATCTGTATAATTCCTTACCTGGAAGAAATTTGCTATTTTTAATTATTATTTATTACTCAAAAAGACAAATCGTTATTTTTCTTACATCTT
Source organism: Rhinichthys klamathensis goyatoka (assembly GCF_029890125.1). Taxonomy (NCBI): domain Eukaryota; kingdom Metazoa; phylum Chordata; class Actinopteri; order Cypriniformes; family Leuciscidae; genus Rhinichthys; species Rhinichthys klamathensis. Next base: position 1,547,137 of record NW_026607043.1, read on the forward strand.
CAGCATTTTCAGACTTAAATGGCACAAAGCAACATCTAAAGGAATAAAATATTATATTTTAGATACTTTTTTCATTATTATTGCAAATGACTAAATCTCACAGTAAATGTGCGCATAATTTGAGCTGGAATTTTGTTGATCTTCTCTTCGCACACATACTTGGCTCAAAACGTAATGAAATGCTTGTCTGTCTCTTTATCTTCAGAACTTGGACAAGAGATCTGACACAAATGACACAGGCCACAGCAAAATAAATAAATAAATAAGAATGTGCCTTTTTCTAACCACCATATCTTTTTGATGAAACTGAAACCTCTCTAATAGTGAGGGTGTGATGAAGCATCTACATAAAGATGAAACAGAGAGGTCAACTTGGAAAATATAAACACCTCCACTCAAATGCTTGGCCAGGAACAACACTGTCATCAAAAGAGATTCCAGAGACAGTAGGAAAGATCCACAAGGCAAATCAGCAATGTTTAGATCTTGCTTATCCTTCACCACACCAGAATTCTCACCAGTTGGAAAACTCCCCAGAGATGCCACTAATGTGTGTTGTTTGATAGTGTAGGGATCAAGGACACATATTAAGGAACAGTCTTCCATAAACTCTCTCTTCCTGGAAGCTCAGTCTGTCTTAATGAGCTGGCTTTGGTAAAAAGAAAACACGTCGCTTGCAGATTTTGCTCTTTCAAGTGCTGCTTTGGAATACCATCAATCCACGAGCACATCCTCATCGTCTTCGTTCTCAACGTGCCACAGTGTTGGGGAGACTCCATTACAAAGAGTTCCAGCGGGTATCTTGGAGGATCTCAGTTACGCAATTGCACAAATTCTCATTTTAAAAACTGTCCCACCAGCTGGAGGCAACAAAATATGAAGTAAACAGGATGACTAATGGACAAATGTTTCTGAAGAATGAAATAAATAAATAAATAAATAAAAATAAATATATATATATAAATATGAAGGTGCAATGTGTAAAAATTTAGTAGTATCTATTAACAGAAATGCAATATGACATCCATATCTATGTTTTCAGTGGTGCATAAAGAACTTACTTAATAAACCGTAATGTTTTTATTACCTTAGAATAAGACATTTATATCTACATGACCGCGGGCACCCCCTTCTATGAAGGTCGACATATTGTGTCGCCATGACCATAGCCGACAGCGAACAAACAGCGCTACAGAGCGCGTTTCGTCACTACCTTGAAAGAGAAGCAGCAGAAAGCTAAGCCATAGACACCGTGAGTAGTGGCTTTTCCCTCGTCAGTGGTGTAAAATATAAAATATGTAGTTGGATTGTTTCATGTAACTTAGTTCTTCTCCCTCACTGTGTTATGGCTTTGCTATGTGGGGATAAATGTGCTGGTAACGTTCGTGAGACAGCTGATTAGTACTCTTGTCATTGACCGTAAAACAGTATGTTACAGGAATCACCAACCCGTCGATCGCGGTCGACAAGTCGATCTTGGAAGCATTTTAAGTCGATCGCGAAGAGTTTTCAGAGAAGAAAAAGCCTATTGTGTGTAGTAAATGGTGTCTAGGGGATGCGGAGGCGCGCTGTTACAATCATGTCATTTCTGCCGCGCGCACCTTTGGGCTCATGCGGACGCATCGAGTTTAAACAAGGCTTTACGCTTTAACCAGCTCAGCCACAGTAACAGCTCATATTTAGCCAGCTAAACATTTACTACCCTGTTAGAAAAAATATATAGTTGCATAGTTTCATGTGGTTCTTCTCCCTCGCTGTATTATGGGTTTGCTATGTGGGGATAAATGTGCTGGTTACGTTTGTGAGACAATCAGCTGATTACTATTATTATATTATTATATATTAAGACCCTTGATCCTCACCTGACTATGGCTTTGTAAACTTTATCCATGATGTGGTTTATAATGGACTGTGGTACAGAAACAGTGACAATGTTACACACTCTTGGCTTACTCTGGCTATTCTCTGCTGTCTCAGACGACGATATGTTTGTCCCGTTTTAGCCACCGTAGCTTCTTCGAAAGGGAGGGGCGAGCAGTGGGCTGAGCCCTTAGTGCAACTCGCAACCGAACCGCTAGACGTCGCTAAAAAATACACACTGCACCTTTAAATATAACTATTCATTAAAGTTTTCTTTCAATATTTTTTTTTTCTTTTTTCTTAATTGTGACACCAGGACAGTTTTTAATCACCCTAACATTTTTAGACTTTAATTAATTTCATTTAAGAAATTTAAAATATGCTCATGGTGTATTCAAGTCATTGGATGTATGAATTGAAATTTTAACATATATTTTTAATTCGTGATAAGGACGCTGACCCTAATAATCATTTTTTTCATTATTGATTCAATGTCACCATGAAAGAGTACCATATTGTACTGCATTGCTCCCCCAGGTTTGATCAGGCACTAAGCATTAGAGTTTATCGAGCTTTTTCGCTTAGATTGACCAGGTTTCCCTGCACAATACCTCTCTCTGTTGGCCACCGTGCTCAAAAAACTACCCTGAACATTCCATCCATGTCCAGCAGATATGCAATGCGGGCCCATCTTGTGTTGTTGTATATTTCCCTTTCATTTTCTTTCTGCATGACACAGGTCCACAGATACACAACTGACCTCTTCCACTAATAAATTAACATGTAAACATATCACCTTCACTGCCTGCCGGGGTGGGTCAATTGGACTCGATGAGTGAATCTGAGAACAGAGGGCCCCACGGTAATAAAACCTGGTGTCTGATTTTGCACTGTTAGGCGATGTTATTTTAGCCGGTGTTTGACTTTTGTGGCTGAGGCTAGACTTGTTAGTTTAGGTTCCTGCCCTTCTGCCAATGTTGTTAGCCACATTCAGAGCCACCCTCAACATATTAGATGACTCTTTGCTTCTTAGCTTTTGAAAATAACATAGCAGAGTGTCCCCCACCTGAAGTTTTTTGCTCAGAGGAGCATCTGATTCCACTCTGAGGTGGAAACGTTTGAGCTTTGGCTTCAAATGAATCTTTCTCTTTTGATTGAGCAGCATGGAAATGTGTTTGACTTGCTAAATGAAGAGGTTCACCAGCGCATAAAGCAGCATGATGATTTTGAAAGTGTGCTTCTATTCAGTCCACAGTTATATAACAGAAAAAAATTAGCTTGTGGTTTCACTCAGCCACAGCTTTCAAAGGGCACCACAGTTAACAAGGCTCAAGAGAGGATCATGTCCTTAACGTCTGTCTACCTTTTGAAAAATAAATATAAAATCAAGTACACATAAATGGCTTGAAAATTATATAACAACCAACCCTTGAAAAAAAAAAAAAAAAACTGCTGTATATTATCCTAACTCATATGTTTTCAAACTGGGGTCCAGGGAAATGAAAATAAAATAAAAAACGAAACGACAAGAAATGAAATAAAAATAATCGAAAAGAAAAGTAAAGACATGAAATGAAATGAAAGTGTTAGCTGAAAGTGCATGTCTTCAGTTCAGCCAGTGTTCAGTACCGCAAGAGTTTAGGCCTTGTGAACAGTGTCATTAATCTGTGTGAGGAATGACAGCAAGTAATGTATGAGCAAACATTTAGAGCATGACCTCTGACAAAACAGGTTAAAGTGCTTCCTTTTTAGGAACTCACACTAAGGTACAGAATTTTTTTTTTAACTTATAAATGGCTCACAAGGTGTAAATCTTTGCAGTACTGAACACTCTGGCTGCAGTGCAGACAAGCACTCTTAGCTCATATTGCAGTTCTCTGTGGAGTTTAAGGGATAGTTCATTCAAAAATAAAAATTCTGTCATAATTTACTCACCCTTAAGTTGTTCCAAACCTGTATGAATTTCTTTCTTCTGCTGAACACAAAAGATGATATTTTGAAGAATATGGTTAACCAAAGAGTTGATGGACCCCATTGACTTCTATATTATGTAAAAAAAAATTGTCAATGGGGTCCATCAACTGTTTGGTTAACCAGATTCTTTCAAATATCTTTGTTTGTGCTCACACACAAATGCCCCTTATGTACTGCAAGCTAGCACAGGAAACCGTTGGGATTGCATGAGAAGGAAACCAGTGCTTTTATAGTGTACCCCAGTGCTTTCAAGTATATCCCATCAACACCACAAGAAGGTAAAGAATGTGTAAGCAACAAGAAGTAATAAAATGTAGGGGCAAAAACAAGGCAATTCTTTGTACTCATAGCGTACCTAACAGTGTTCTCTCTACATGGCGTGGTATGGTCCTGAAAAGGTGTTACTAAAGTGTTTGACATGAAACCCTACAAAACATAAAAACATCACCACCACAGTGGGGCTGAGGGCCGTTGAAAGGTCCCCGGTCCAATCAGTTCAACTGCGCCATTAACACCCCATTGAGCTGCCAGAGGGAGTGACTGACACCCGACAGGACAGAACTGCGTGAAAGCACACACGACTCATAAACATCATCTCTAGTTAATAAAAAAACAACTGCTTATAAGCTTTTTGGATTATTAAGATTCCCAGAATGGAAGTCATAACCACGGCAGGACATAGTGATATACTGAAAAGGCCAATGGGTGATTATGTAAGTGTTCCCTGTGCAGGAAAAGGTCAGGAAAAAACGTGCTAACTGTTCTGAACTTTGATGCTAATGAAAAGCAATCATGTATAATTACAGCACAACAAACTTTGGCTTAAGTATGGCTTAATAAACCCCATCTTCTAAATAAAAGAGCCAAACGCAAATTGGTAAATTCATCGTGTCACTGCAGCAGCTGTCAAAAGCTCCGATTCCCATAAAAAAAAAAAAAACTGTGTCTTTTAAATGCACGCTTGGGACTGCACATGCGCATTGGCTAGCTAGATCAACCAGAAATTCCCCAAATAGGACTGACTTTGCAATTTGTCGTAAATCAGATCTGAACTGTTAAGGGGAAGAATGGGGGCTGTAATTATCTTTTATAGAAGTTAATTTCTAAAGTAAATTCAAATTTAAAATATGAAATAAAGTCAATAAAAATATAAATTCAGTATTGTGTGATGTAAAGTCAGAATTATGAGAAACTGTTACATTTCCACCTAGCCACCATCCTCTGCACTACACTTCCCAGCATCCCTCCTGGTCCCCACCTGCACGTCATCATCACCCTCATCACTGCCACTACAAATGCACACTCTTCGCCACAGTTCATTGTCTGACCTCGTTCATGCAATGTGGACTATTCCCCCCGTCTCCAGCGATCTCCCTGTCTCCAGCATCTTCCTTTCCTCTGTGTGTCCATTAAGATCATCCTTTGGACTCCACTACCCTGCTTCCCTCATCACTGCACCTTTAAGTTACAATTATGATAATTTGAAAAGTTGAAATTGCGAAATATAGTCACATAGTGAGATATCAAGTCACAATTGGGAGACATTAAATACATTTGCAATTGTGAGATATAAAGTCAAGAATACTTTTTAATTTCTTCATTCTGTGGCTTAACAAGCTTCCAAGTTGCTTCGAGATCATCAGATTTATGTTTTAATAGAGGGAGGATGTTTTAATGGCCCATTATCCTACTATTTTGATTCTTCAGCGAGGCTTATAGTGCACTTACCTCAGTTCTTTTAGTGTAAGCTGGAAGTCTTTGAAGCTGTTTCCTGGTGTGTAAAATGCTGAATTGCAGCCAGTTCTTACTAAGGGAGTAATGCAACCGGCCGGGTATCCTCCCTGCTCCTTAAGGTCTCCAAACGATCAAGGAAAACCTCCAACAGTGAGGTCTATGGAAAGATCATATCATCATTTTAGCTTACTACATTTTTATTTAATTTTTATTTTTTATATAAATATTTATAATAACTCAAAGGGCTTGTAAACATTTGTTAAGTCCCATAAATCCATTTTTATGTTGCATTTTGTGGTTTATGGTGTTTCGAAGTGCCTGCTTTTCAGGACAGTGCTAAAGCTTTCAAGAGCCAATGTTTTACATTAATACGATGTTTGGAAGTCCCGCTTGGCATCAGCCAGACAGGTCAGGGTGACTGGCACTTCTTTTGCTCTGGCACTGGAGTATGAGACCGTTCAAAGCTGCAGCCAGGCACAAAGGGGAGACTTGTTCCCCTCAACTCACTGACCTGAGATCAAATATGAAGCTCACACAGACTGCAGGGGAGAGTGAAATCAAAGACATAATTCTGCCACCTTCGCAAAATCTTGCATCGGTGAACGTTTGGGTCAGACGTCACCTTGGCCAGCAGTAAAGCTGCACTCTTGACAAATCCTCTAAAGAAATCTGTAGCCGTTGGAAGACAAACAAGAAACTCATTCTGTATGTTACATATTCCTGGGTTAAACAGCCTAAAGGATGTGTTATGAATGAACAAAACAAATAAATGTATGTAAAAGCCAAATCTATCATTTGTACTATGAATTTCTTTACATTTTTTAAAATTATTTAGGAAATAAATCATGGTACAGTTTGTTTTTATTTGCCATGTTTAGAAAGTTTACCAGATGGAAAATTTTACCTACTCTAATGTACTGTCTGTGTATTTAAGCCCTTAGTTTATGGTCCGGTTGTGTTTGTTATTCGTGGTTGTATAATATTATCTCTTCTGAGTTTTCCTGTGCCCATTGGATTTAATTATTAAAGACTATTTCCTCGAATCTCGATTTCTCGTTTTTTACTCACCCTCATGCCATCTCAGATGTATGTTAGTTTCTTTCTTCAGTGGAACACACATGGAGATTTTAGAAAAATAATCTATCTCTGTGAGCCTATATAATGCAAGTGGATAGTAACCCAAAAGTCGATGCTTCAAAAACCACGAAAACGAACACAATGATAATCCATACGACCTCAGTTGATGAATAGCCTTCTGAAGCAAAAAGATAGGTGTGTTTAATAGGAAACAGTGTAAATTTTTCTTGGTTTTTGAAGCATAATCTAGTTACTATCCATTTGCATTATATGGACTCACAGAGACTGATTATTTTTCTAAAATCTCAGTTTGTGTTCATCTGATGAGAGAAAGTCATTTATATCTGGGATGACATGAAGATGAGTAAATTTTTATTTTTGGGTGGAGTACTATTTTTTTTGACTAATTGGTTGTTGTTATGTAGCATGATTTTAATTTTGCTGCACTTCTCCTCATACTATCAATGGTCTACCAGACAAGCCAAACTTAAGACGCTTAAAAAGGACCAAAGGAGGCATGCAGGAAGATGGGGGACTGGAGAGAATCATGCATTCACCCATCCATCCATCTCTCCCAGCGCACACATTAATCCAGCACATTAGACTGTCAGCTTGAATACATTGACTATTGCATGTGTCAACAGGGATCTGCTTGTCTTGCCCACGGAGCAGGTGAGATATACATGACCTGACACTCGCACTGAGACTCGTCTGAATGCCTGGAGAAAGGGAAGAGTGGGAGTCAACAAACTTACATGAGGTCTATGGCGAGGTCACAGATTAAAGAGGCACCCACTGGCCTCAAACGGGAGTAAAACTGAAAGTATGTGTGATATGAGGGTCCAAGCTGTTTCAACAGAACAAGATCAGGTGTTGAAATGAATTCGTTTGGGACAGGCCGCCTTTGCTGGAATGCAGCGTTTGCGTGTTTAACTTAAGCCTGGGATTTCACGTCTCTTTAGATTTTTCTTCAAATAACAAAACATCTATGCAGGTAAAAATAATTATTTGAGAATGATTCTCTTTGTAACAATTCAAAGGCTGAGAAAGTGAAAACAAGGCCAAAACACGGACAGAACAATCACAATGTCTACACACCATCTAAGGATTTGGAAGAGCTGAAAAAAGCCTGGCATGTCCTCAAAAAGACATCTGACTGATAGTGTTTTATACACGTTAGGTTTTGATTCGTATGATGTAAACTCTTCAGGCTCTTGTAGGTTTGTGCAGAGCTACAATCTGGAAAGGTTTTAATTATACACACAAACACTTTCCTGCAGTACAACCAATTGAAACAGTTATACCTATATCGTTTATGGTCTGCAGAGGGGTTCTCCTTGGCCACTTCGTGTAGGATTATATGAAGACATTAGCGGGTCGCTGAACAGTGCGTATCTGCACACAAATTTCGATCTTAGGGTCATTATCATTGTCACTAGGAAAAATTTCTGGAATGTTTTCTGCCCTCTGGCCCATGAGGCCAGATTACTGCAGCCCTAAAGTGATGTTCTACATTCCCCCAACAGATCCTGTGAGCTTTTGAAGAAAAACTTCAAAAAGTGGAGAAACATTCCTCACTTGTTATTGACTTCAATTAGATGAGAAGACTTCTCCTGTCTATTGGTCCTTAGCACGCATCTGGAGGAGAAACAGAGACACTCACTGTCTCCAGGATTGTCGGACCAGTGCTATGAAAACAAAACTGCAGCGCTGCTGTCACTTAAGAATGAACAAATATTAAAGATTGAGACCCAAATCCGGATAACAATCTAAAAATAAAACTCCTTGACCAATTTCCCACACCAATCACTAGAATAATCTTAACCACAGCCCTCTGTCTGCAATCCTTTAACTCTGTCTGGCTTCAACCATAAATGTTCTGTTTTTGCTTGTGTTTGCCATTAAAGAAATATTTCAACCAAAAATAAAAATTCTGCCATGCCGTTATGACTATGTTGCCATTTTTTTTTCCAGTGGAACAGAAAAGAAGAACATTTTGAACAATGGTAATGTTTAATAGAGTATATTACAGAACAACACTAAATAAAAATGTGCAGTAAACTGTACGTGAAACTGAAATTTTTCTGTAATCAGTCTACAATTGGTCACACTATGTTTTTGATTCACAAAAAAAAAAAGTTCTGTAATCAAACCACACTGCTCGCCATGTATGTTTTATGATTCACTACAAAACAACCAACTCATAAGAGTCATTCGCTCAGGAGTTGGACTACACTGGTCACACTGTTTGGTTTTGATTTACTAAAAAAGAATCGTCTCACAAGAGTCATTCGTTCAGGAATCAGACTACAATGGCTGTGCTGTATGTTTTTGATTCACTAAAAACAACCATATCCTAGGATTCATTCTCTCAGGAACTGGACTACACTGGTCACACTGCATGATTTTGATTTACTAAAAACTATTAGTTCATACAGTAGGCGTCATTTGTTTGGGAATCATACTACAGTGGTTGCACTGTATGTTTTTGATTAACTAAAAAAAACGGGCTAATTAGAGTCATTCATTCAGAAATCAGACTACACTGCATCCGAAATTGCATACTTCCCTGTTATAGTGGGCGAAAAACAGTATGAGACAAAAGTAGTATATTCAAATTCACAGTACTCATAAAAGAGTAGGCAAAAAGTGCCCAGATGACCTACTACTTCCAGCGAGATTCTGAAGTGTGCATACGATGGACACCTTACAATCCCATGAGAGGATTTGTGAATGGCAGTGAAGCGATGCAACTGACGCTAGTAGGTCACATGACAGCATGGCGGATGTAATATGTTCAAATTACATTCATACTATATAGAACATAATTTTTTAGCGGTTGTGAAGTAATTACTTATTCAAAATAAGTACATACTTAAGAGAGAATGCGATATCGGATGCAGCCTTTATGAATCGCTAAATCATTCACTCAACAGTTTCGTTCAGAAACTCATTTGTCAGGAATCAGATTACACTGGTTCTGCTGTATGTGTTTGATTCACTAAAAACAGCCACCTAAGAGTCATTAACTTGGAAATTGGACTACACTGGTCACACTGTATGCTTTATTCACTAAAAAAGGACCAGCTCATACAAGTCATTTTATGTGTAATCAGACTTCACTGGTCGTTCATCAGTCAGGTCTATTTTTTTTTAAAGAAACTGGTTCAGAAAAGGCAGACTTTACCTTTTTTTTCCCTGGCTTGATACTTACAGTGCCTCTGGGAAGAGATAACATGACTTTTTAGAGCACTGTTTTTCCACAGGGCCAAGAGTCTTTTGATAGATGTGTTTGCATAACTAGGCTGTCTGTGGTGTTAGAGAGTCTGAAAAATCAGGCCAGCCAAGGAAAGTAACACAGCTGCAACTGCTGGCCCCCTTGCTTTACATTAGACCTTAGGCTATCACAAAGATACCTTTATGATGAGAGCCACTGAGTTCAGGGGAAGGAGAGAGAGCACACACACACACACACACACACACACACACCCTGTGAACACAACATGTAAGAGCACAAGGAGAGAGGTAAGTATGCTCAAATGGAAATGTGAAGGTGCAAAAGGTTGCAATGCTATTTAGGTACTGCACATTTGCAGAGAACTATTTGGGACAAATATACACATTTCAGTTTAAAATAGAAAAAATCCTCAAAGCACAGTGCCACAGAAGCAGGAGGAGCCCAGACATCTCAAAGAGGAGGAGTAAAAAAAAGATTCTCTGCGTAGACGGTGACAAAAAAAAAACCCATTTGTTTGTAATGGATCAAAAACAGCACTGGGAAACAACATCAAATGGACTAAAATCCATCTCAAAATCACTAAAGTAGCCACAAGGGTCATGTAAACACTTTCAATCAGTCTCAGACAGAGAAAAACAGTTTTATAGATGGAGTATTCTTTCCTGGAATAAGTGTGTTTTTATTCACTGAAATATTACAATGCACACGCAAGAATACCACCATGCTAATTCCTCTATTTTGAAAAGAACAACCTCAATCAATTTTATTGCATTTTTGAATTTCTTTCTACACTTTAGGCATCATGAGAATGACCAGATGTGGCCCAGGCTTTTTCTAGAGGTTTAGGCGGTTGATATTGATATCATCCAACAATCTAGTGGCCCCTGGCGCAATGTCAGCAGTCTGCCACCATCTAAAGTCTTTAGAAAGAACAATGAAGCAGAGATCTCTTCAGGTCCAATCTCAGAGATTTCATTTCATTGTCATCCCAGTCATATGTATTTAGTCATATACCAACCATTGTCCCACCTGCTGAAGTGCCTTTCAGTGACATTAAATACTTTCTGCGAAGATAGAGCTGTCTGTCAGAGATTGGCTTTGGGGTATTTCCTGTAAAACGGTCTAAAGTTTAGATGACAGCTATAAATCATCAAGTGTACATTTGGTCTGAACTATTTTTAAGCCAAATAAGGAGGCATCTTAAAATATCATACGTGTATTTTAGAGCTGCAAGATTAACCGTTAAAAGATCGCGATCTCGATTTAAACATTTACACGATCTTATTCCTAAATGACAACGATTCACCTGTGTCTATTAAACCTTTGACAAAATCACTTTCAAATATGCGTTGGTGCTGCCGCTGACCCAGAGAGAGAGCAGTTGTCATGTATAGGTATGAAATCTGATCCATCAAGTAATGAAACAAGTGAATTATAGAGTGGTGCAGGTATGGTTTCACTTTGTAGGCCAAAACGGGGAAGCGAGTTAGTATTTTAGCACTTCCGGTTCCATCATCCAAAAGTCAATGGGTTTCTGGAATGGGATTTTGGTTTAATGGCTGAAATAGGTCTGTGCTCAAGACACTTTCGTGTTTTATTCTACAACATAAAATACATCAGTATTACCCCACTTGTGATTTTTGAAACTGTAATGTGTCTTGAAAAAGGCGGTTGCTAACAAGGCTAAATGGGACTACAAAGGCCGTCGAGGAGATTAAACATCACGCCAAATAGGTCAGCTCAGTTCGCTTTTACAGCATCGTTATGGTTATAATTGTGCTCTTACAAACTATTCTAACTCAAACTTTCTGGGAAAACATTTTTAGATGAAAGAGTTGTCGATGGCTTTTTACTTCTGGCAACTGCATTTAGGCTTTAAAATTCATAAAAGATGTGTTCATCTGTGAAAATGATCTTGATGGACAAAACGTGCAAGTATTATAAACTTTTCGATTATCGCAAAAAATAAGCTCTGTGATCAACAACAGCCTATGGAAAAATCCTATTGGGTTTTTGTTGAGGGAAACAGTGTGATGTTAACTGTCTCGATTGGCCTTCAAAGTGACCTCATACCTGCACCACTGTAAGACTGGAAAAACTGGAAGAACTGGTCGAGGAACGACCACTCATCGAGGGGACAAAGGACCTTTGAACTCCCCCTCGTGCACTATTGAGACGAAGGTCTCACCTCCCTCATCCTAATCTGAATTTCTCCCCCTCATCCCCCATGCGAAGATCCCCAAAAACTCACCCAAGAATCTAAATGGTTTAATGTGAATGATTATCATCGAGTTTTATACATGTTTGGTATCATTTGAAATGTCTCAGTGCGACTGGTACAAATGTCTCATTTCCAAATAAGTAAAACAAAAGGTAATAAGGTTTTTAAGAGTTTAGGGATAACTGGCACACAAAGGAATGTGGTCTCTAGACAAACGGTCTCCTACCCCCAAAAGGTGTAACCTCTGAATGCAAATAACCATTGTTAGCCTATATAATGAAATGCAGCAAGGGCCTCGGGGCCTTTCTGTATCTCAGATCAGCCCGTGAATGCTGAGAGCCACCGGGACTCTCAGCTTCATGTATTTCCTAATGTCGGGTTAGATCTCATTTGATGTTTTATATTGATTATCTTTGAACTGATTATACATTTACCTGACATAATAAATTGTTACATTTGATTATTCTAACTGACTTTGACATTATTTTCATTAGAGTTAAAAGGAATAGTCAAACTTTCGCTTATATTTAATGATGCACAGCAGATATCATTAAAGTACCTCAGATGAAATAACGAGAGAACACATATGAGAAAATGTATTGCATTTAATCAAAAATACTTTGCCACGAGAAAAGACAGTAACACATAAACCTTCCGTGCTGATCGGATGCCGGACTTTGGGCCGATCGAGCTTGTTTACAAGTACTTATGGGTGAGTCATTGAATTATTCATTCAAACCGATTTAATTCATTTAAATTAATTAAATATTTTTAAATAGACTGCAGCCATGAATATTTTGTCAGAACCTCTAGTAAATTGCATATTATTTTGTATATTCTTCCATAGAATTCAGTCTATAAAAATTCTATCTGACACCCTAGCAGTCACACAGCAACTATCCAAAATTTAATTCAAATTTATTTGTATAGCGCTTTTCACAATACATATTGTTTCAAAGCAGCTTTACAGAAAGTGCATTTCAGAAATGTACATAGAAAAATACAGTTAGTTAATCATGTATTAATTTAGGGCATAACATATCGCCGGCGTTGAGTCATCTCTTCACAGGCGTTTAGTTGTCTCATCGCAGGTGTTGGGGCATCTGAAGTCTCCATGAGAGGCTTGATACAAACTGGAGCTGACGAACGCTATTTACCTCGGGACTAGCGTCCCGAGATAACAGCAGAAAAGCAGATGGGAAATAATTAGCATAGCTGCTGTTCATAATATTAATGCATTCGATCTGATTCAACAGTGGTATAAAAGGTAAGCATTATGTGAATGCTTGGCTAAAGAGATGCGTCTATAATCTAGTTTTAAACTGGGACAGCGAGTCCGAGCCTCGAACAATATCAGGAAGGCTATTCCAGAGTTTAGGAGCTAAATGTGAGAACGCCCTCCCTCCTTTAGTGGACTTAGATATCCTAGGAATGACCAGAAGCCTCGAATTTAGTGATCCTAAAGAACGCGATGGATAGGGCGATAGAAGGTCCATTAAATACACAGGTGCTAGACCATTTAGGGCTTTATAGGTCAGTAGTAATACTTTGTAATTGATACGGAACTTAATAGGTAACCAGTGTAGAGATGATAAAATTGGTGTTATGACCATATTTTCTTGACCTAGTAAGAACTCTAGCAGCTGCATTTTGCACTAACTGTAGCTTGTTTATTGTGGATGCAGGACAACCAGCTAATAAAGCATTACAGTAATCTAGTCTCGAGGTCATGAATGCATGAACTAACTTTTCTGCATCAGAAACAGATAGCATGTTACGTAGCTTAGCAATGTTTCTAAGGTGGAAAAAGGCTGTTCTTGTAACATATGAAATATGATTTTCGAAAGACAAGTTGCGGTCTAGTATAACACCCAGGTCTTTTACAGTAGTGGATAAAGTAACAGGACATCCCTCTAAATTAAAGTTGTATTGTAAGAGGTTTTGTGGGTAGTTTTTTGGACCAATAATTAATACCTCCGTTTGCAACAATTTTGCAACAAAATCACCCAGAACACTGTAGCAATCACATAGCAACATCCTACCAACCATCCAGAACACCATAGCAACCACAGTGTGATATTTAATGAAAATGCAATCTCAAGTGTCTTAACTATGAGTGTAAATGCAATTAAGAAAATAACATTTAAATTATAATTTTGCAACAATTTTTGCTTGAACATATCTAATCATTTCTGTAATACATTTTAATTTTAATTTTGCAACTTATAAAACGTTAAAAAAATATATGTTAAAACTAGTGTAGGAAATAGCAAATCTAAATTATATTGTTGAATCTGAATTATCATTTTGCTTTAAAAGTTACACATATCGTATGGAAAATGTACATTTAAAAACAGAAATGCATTATATTTTTACATATCGCATTGTCATTTTGCATATTACATTTCAAATTGAATATTGCTACCCATATGCTTCCATAAGTGTGACCCAGGATCACACATACTGTGTTTGCAGTTTGCAGTATTTTTTCCCCTTGCCCATGTTAACTGGTTAGATCGTTCACACTGCACATGGATGCGGTTCGGCAATGCGTTCCAGGAGTGCTGCGTCTGCAGCAGTGCAGCGATGGTTCACGGTCCGAGTCTATTTTTGCTGTGCTGCACGCGCTGAATTAAAATGACAGCACATTGTTCACATTACAAGTAACACGAGTTACGTAATCAGATAATCAGATTACTTTTTTCAAGTAAGTAAAGTAACACATTACTTTTATATTTACAACAACATATCTGAGTTACTTTTTTGAGGGAAATTGAGGGTAAGCTTTCTGTTCGCTCTGTAACCATGATGGTTATTCTAGTTTTAGACTAAATGTGAGCATACATTTACTCATCTCACTTGCACAAAAACAGTGAAATGCAAACTCGGAATATTACACAAACCTGCAATAATTAATATGTCAAATAAAATAAATATACTTTATGTATTTAATCTCACTTTATTAAGCAATGTCTTTGCTTCTGACATTTGATGATTTCTTTTTTTGTTTTTATTGCTTAAGTAAGATAGTTGAACTTTCTTCTCCTGCGTCATATTCTTCTGTGATCCAGAATTGGAGCACATCTGACATGTTTGTTTGTTTGTTCGTTTGAGCTGCGCCCTCCACTCTACAGACCTGAATTTGCATTTCCTTCAGCATAACTAAGGCCTTTACATTTGCAAAAAAAACCCCAAAAAAACAAAAATAGTTTTTTTGTTTTTCAAACAAACAGCCCAGCCCAGATGAGAAAAAGTCACGCAAAAGTAACGTAACGCATTACTTTACAAAAAAGCAACTAAGTAATGCACTTTTTTAAAAACTTTTGTTTAAGGAGTAACACGATATTGTAATGCATTAAAAGTAATTTTCCCCAACACTGGATGCCACATCTCTACGTGGAGGTGGAAAAACAAGTTCTTTATGACCCGCAGGATTTTATAAAGATTTAAATGCGAACGAAAAGGCATGAGAGTCGGCTGTTTTTGTCAATTGTAAGTTTTAATTTAAAATGTTTGTGATTTTAAAGTACGTTTAAATGTTTTGCCAACTTAATATATAAGTCTATAGCCTAAGTAATTAATTGAATAATACGTTGTTTAAATTTAGTACATTTAAAAGTGACTACGAAGATAATCACATTGCTGAAAACCACTTTCAAGTTTTGGATTTGAAATCATGAATAAATGTTGTGTTTGTGGTATACAGCCGTAAATCAGTTGCGCACTGCAAACGCATCATATGTGAAAGCACAATGAGCCCGTGCTGCTTCTGCACCGCAAACGCACTACAATACGTACTGCAAAAGGAGTATGTGTGAACCTGGCGTAAGATGAAGTAGCCAGTGTTTACTGAACTGATGCAGGCCACACCAACATAAGTCATCCAACATAGTTGTAGAGGCTGCTGTGTGGAGACGCTGCCCAACTGCAACCATACAAAGGTCTCATTCTGTAGTAAAGAGGAGGTTCAGGAATGTCCACGGAAGGTATTAGACAGCGGACATGTAAATATTTCCACATCGCTTCAGTTAAACTTCCTGGGGGCAGTTTTCCTTTGCTCTCAGCACTACATTTGAAGGAAATTAAACCTGGCAGAAACTATGGAAGTGTATTTTCTGTGGAAAGGGTTGGGGGATGCTGGGTTTTACTTAAGTTTATAAGACGAGAAACATTTTAGAGACAGAAATGGACAAATGTAGTAGGGTGTGTAGAAGTTCAGATGGATGGCTCTGAGGATGAGTGCAGGCTTTAGGCAAGAGGCCAGTGCAGAGAAACCACTGGTGTGGACAGACAGTGAAGAGTTACATTAAAGAAGGAGGAGGGTGCACCATATATGAAAGGTGCTTCATAAAATTTGTAAACCTAGAAGTCCTCATCGCTTATTTTTTCATCAGCTGACTTTAATGATGAAAAGGTGGGGAGAACTTTGTGAGGAAGCTGGGGGAAGTACCCTCACAGAAACTTCTTTATGAGTTTCACGCACGATGCGCACCTGCAGAGACACACACGGCGTGTCAGTGGAAATGCACTGAGAGCTGCAGATAAACACGCAGCCACAGAGTGCCTGTGTTTGGCTGATCGTTGCACATAGGAAACTCTGTTTATTGAGCCAATCGCTCCTCATGGATTGAAAACACAAGGGCAGTTCATGAGGAAAATTAGCAGGAAGGTACAAAAAAAAGAGCATGTGTTTCCTATAAAAGCATGAAGAAATGTGCAAAAAAGACTGCACTGGCTTTGGAGTTTTCTTACAGATATTCACATTTAATGTTAATGTCCAATCTCTACTCAAAACTGCTTTCCCAGTTGACTGCACTATGTGTTGAAAATCACAGTATACTAAAGACATACCAAATAAGACATAATGCCACCAATCAAGCAAATGTTACAAAACAAAAGCTAGTTATTAAAAAAGCACTATTAAAGCTAGTGAACTATTCAAATACATTCATTTGAAATGCCTGCATTCAGCGTTCTCTATGGCACAACCATTGATGTGACCTGATGCTAGCAAACTAGATAAAGTAAACAACTGTTTAAGAACATAATTTAGCATTTTAACATATTTGACATCTTTTATTACATACAGTGAGAGTCTCACGTGCATAGAATTCATTTAATGTGTGGTAATCCTTCAAATGGGCCTGGCAGCATGGCCATTAAGCCACCATAAGAGATCCTCTGCTGAATATTGATGAGCTGGAAACCAACACTAGGGCAATGTTAGAGCTCTTGGACTGTAATATTCTGGCATTATATAAGTTACCATTTCCATCTTGACATTGCCAGGTGGTTAAGGGAGGTCCGGATGATGATTTGGGGGCCTCACATTAGGTTTGTTTAACTATGTTTAAATACATAAAGATTTCTCCAGAAATATCAAGAACTATTGGGTATAGAGTGATTAGATCCAATCTGATGGCAAACCTGATGTTTTGATGCAAAATTTAAGAACAATCTTGTGGTTCATGATCACGATAGACCTGAGAACCTGCTTGTTTACATAAAGTAAATGGAAGATACCTCCCAAATCAGATGCAACTTTTACTTTTCCCTGATCGTCAATGGAGCTTTTCCAACATTATCACTCTTAATTTTTGAGGGAAGGCCATAACATACAATAATGACTGGAGTCATAGAAACTCTCAAAAGAGGGAAAACACTCTTTGAGACACGTGTGGAGAAATCAGCCTCACGTGATAGGAAAAACAGAGCCACAATATTTTCAGACTGTGTTACAGCACTATATCATACTTTTCATAACCACAAAATTATGAAAAGGGGCTTATGGGTAGAATATAACGCACTTTTAGCATTAAAATACAGTACTGAGTCATGGTCACCTTTCACTTTCATTGTATGGACGACTGCAGCTTAGACATTCTGTTAAATGTCTTTTTTTTGTTCTATTCAAAAGCAAAAGTAAAACAGGTTTGAAATAATATTAGTAAATGTTGACAGAATTTTTATTTTGGGGTGAACTGTACTTTTAAAGACTGTTTTTAAGAATTTTCCTTGAAATCTGAAAGTAAGGGTGTGCTCTGTCAACTAAGATCACAGTCTGTGGTCAGAAGAGATGAGCACTGGAGTGGAGGCACATGCAGACTGCCGGCTGGCAGCATTCATTCAGCAGAAACAAAGTAAACATCTGTAATGTGACTAGCATGCATAGCCTCAAATCTGCTCTCTGTGGTGCCTCGGAAAAGCATTTCTTAGCAACAGTCAAAAATAAAGATGTTTTCCAAGCTTTACTGAAAAAAATTAATAAGTCCACCATCACTGCTAAGGTTCAAAAGTTTGGGGTCAGTACTTTTTTTAATTTATTATGCTCACTAAGGCTGCATTTATTTGATTAAAAAAAATGTTAAAACTTTAATCTTGTGAAATGTTATTAAAATTTAAAATAACTGTTTTCTATTTTAATATGCAATTTATTCCTGTGATGGCAAAACTGAATTTTCAGCATCATTACTCCAGTCTTCAGCGTCACACGATCCTTCAGAAATCATTTTAATATGCTGATTTGGTGCTAAAAAACATGTCTTATTATTATAAATGTTGAAAACAATTGTGCTGCTTAATTTTTGTTGAAAATCTGATTATTATTATTTTCAGGATTTGAAATAGAAATCTTTTCCAACAAGTCTTTACTTTAACATTTGATGAATTTAATGAATCCTTGCTGAATAAAAGTATTAATTTATTAAATAAAATACTACTGAACCCAAAATTTTGAACGGTATGCTCCAAGAGCCTGAAACCACTTTGAAAATCTAGGATTCAAAGTCAAATATAAATAATGCTATAAACAGAATGCGCTTTTAAAGAATTATTTAAGGTTCTATTTTAAAATTTGTGATACTGATCTTGCAAACTGTCTTTGTACAGACAGTAAGATGTTCTTGCTTCCATTGCACAAGCACAAGATGCTCTCTGAATCATTCTCAAATCACGAGAAAATGATCATCAGGTTTTACACAAACTTGTGAAGTTCTTGCAGCTCGAATGCTGCCGTCATAAAAGCAAAAGAGGGACTCTGAAAATATTACATTATAGTCACAGTAATTTTTGATGCAACTTTTTACTCAAACTGTCAATACAATCATGTCATTTGCAATGGGAAAATGTTAAACTTACTAGTTGGCCCATATTTTTGAACCTCTAGGGAGGTGGTAAATAGGTAAAAGAGGGAGAGCACTTTATTCAGAACATCTCAGCTGGATTTAACTATAGTAACTAAATACTAATAAATACTTTTAATGTGCCAATAAACCAACTATTGCCTCACATTTAGGGTTTTTTGGTTCACGTTGACCACAGACATGTGGCTGACACAGTGCGACTAGCTATGTGAACACAATGTGATTCCAAGCCCTGTCTAACACAACACAGACTCATATCAGCAGTCCTCTGGTGCTACGTCAGAAAGATGGTTTCCGACTATAAAATGTCTTGTGGATCATTTTAGAAATGACAAAGACTGAAGGAATTAGGCTTGTACTCATTTTAAATCAGACGTTCATGAGAAAATCTTTTGATTCCAGTGCTATCATTCTGGTTGTGACACCAGAAACGGCTCATGGTGAAATGGGGCGCAAATATGAAAAAAACTAAATGCAAATATAGGCAAGAACAACATGTGATTTGTGCTTTGAGAGGGCCAGGAAGATGTAATTTAGCATGTGGAATCAATTCACTCAATCATCAGTTCACTAGTGACTGTAATTACAGCCTCAGGGAAAAATGGATAAACTTTATCATATGTAAAACAATGTCTTCTTGAGGAAAATTGGACAAATAACAACTCTGAGGAGCATTTAACTGCCATAATTTAACAGAACATGTATAAGAGAAACAATCCAACAGTACTTGATTTGCTGATCTCTGAATCCTTCCTCTGAAGGTTAAGTTTAGAAAGCCCAAACACCTAAATGGGAGAGAACAACTTAGCTGACATTAATTAACCAGTTTCGAACTTTAAAATTCCTATATCAGATTTCTCTAAAATGAATAAGAACCTCTAGAATTATTCAAGAATACTTTATCCGAAACACATGCATTCGATCTAAGCAGTATTGAATGATCGCAATATATAAAAAAAGTTACAAACAAAGCCCATCTCCGAGAAACACACAGTGCCGTGCCTGAATTAATCAGTATTTCTGAACGAAACTGTTGAGTGAATGATTCAACGATTCTTAAAGGCTGCGTCCGAAATCGCATACTCTCTTGAGTAGGTACTTATTTTGGATAACTAATTACTTCATGACCGTGAAAAAAAGTCTGTTCTATATAGATGTAATCCGGACGTACAACATTCGCCAAGCATTGTCATGTGATCTACCAGCGTCAGTTATGTCACTTCACTGACATTCACAAATCCTCTCCCGTCGCCTCATGGGATAGTAAAGTGTCCATCGTATGCACACTTCAGAATCTCTCTGGAAGTAGTAGGTCATCTGGGTACTTTTTGTCTACTCTTTTATGAGTACTATGAATTTGGACATACTTCTTTTGTCACATACTGTTTTTCGCCCACTACATAATGGGGAAGTATGC
The DNA here is from genome assembly GCF_029890125.1 of Rhinichthys klamathensis goyatoka. Classification (NCBI taxonomy): domain Eukaryota; kingdom Metazoa; phylum Chordata; class Actinopteri; order Cypriniformes; family Leuciscidae; genus Rhinichthys; species Rhinichthys klamathensis. The sequence continues at coordinate 1,567,800 of NW_026607043.1, forward strand.
GATTTCGGATGCAGCCTAGACTTTAATTCCTGAATGAATCATTGTGTTTCAACAAAGATGAATGAATTATTTAATGACTTATTCATAAAACATCTCTTGTCACCACCTACTGGGTTAAAAGATTCACTGAAAAATCATCACCACTATTATTTTGACTGAAAGTTAGTCTGAAACACAAATACAAACAATTGGAGTGATACAAACAGTCGCTATGTTTCCATCCATTTTATGTGAATTTTGGGATACTGCATAAAAAAAATGCTGAATGGAAATGCCAAGATGTGAATAAATTATAAAAACGTGCATAAAAAAATATATGAGCTCAATTTTAAAATGGCAATTTTGGATGGAAACATAGCTATTGAACAGTCCGAGTGCTGTTGGACTGTTTTTTCAGCACTCTTTAATAAAGATTTTCAAAGTAGAACAGCTTTTATTCCACTTGATCTTTTGGTAATCTTGTAGAGAAGGAAAAATATCCTTCAAGTCTTTCTATAACCTGAGCAGCTTTACAGTGAACACAGCCTGACCCCATGTACAGAGGAAGGGTGTGTCAATGGAAGGATATACAGCAGCAGAGGGTGGAATATAATGTGGCCTTTTTTGTGCCACATACCAGTAGCTTTAATTTTTGCTAAAGAAATGAGGTAACACAGAACTTCCTATGTCAAGCTTGTCTGAAAGTACTGATGTCATACTACAAAAAAAAAAAAAAAAAAATGTTTTCTCATAGAAAGTTAGCTTCTGTCACATTGGATGTATACTGAGAGCAATTAACATTTTCAAGTAATATACAAGCTGAAAATGCAATAACACGCTCAGGCTTATGACTTAAAGGTCTGGTGGGATATTTAATGTTACAATAACTACACAGTTTTATGAATTAAGAAACCCGGTACCCCATCATAACTAAACTATGTGGTTCTTGGGTCTGAAAAAGTCTTTTGGTTTGGGTGAAGTCAGTGAACAGTCAAACAAGAATAATGACCATCTCTAAAGATGTGGTGATGATAATATAACTTAGACATTTTATTTATTCCCTGTGGATTTTTAAACCTGTCGTTTAGAGGTTTTGGTACCATACGTGTATGCCGGCTTGTCACAAAAGGAGAGAATATCTATAACTTTACATATAATTCCTCAGGCAGGTCTGCATGAGCCCATTTAATATGGTTTTCAAATTATGTCATTAAAAGACTTATCCTACAATATTTCTATCATCGTAACTCACCTTATTTCCATTTAAAAAGACTCAGCAGAGTGTATTTCATCATGGCTGTGCAATAAATTCTCTGTGAAAATCAATTCCTTTGGCTGGTTTATTCTATTTAAAAAAAGTTCAGCTACAAACATGATTTGTATGTGATTCTTTATGTCATTGCAGGTTTACAGTATGATTTCTAGTTCAAATTATTCATGAAATAGTGATATAGCTGTACAGGAGCTCTAACACATGAAACCCTGGTGCTCATGCTGTAAGTTCAAATCTGTTCATATCTATTTATTTTCTGTACTATGACCACACTGGTGAATGTGATTTCACCAAATACAACATGCCCCTGGATCAACATCTTTGTTGAAAAACATTCCAACCAATCAGATTTGAGGGACACGTTTACAGTTTATGTCAAGTTTAGGCTTAGGTGCTTCTACATCAGTGTTATTCACCTATTATTTCCCTCTGATTTTAGGGATAACTTTTGGGTAGGGATAGGACAAAATTTTCGGATGTGTATGTTGTTCTAGGAGCAACAAAATATGTTAATCCAGGAACATGGCTTACTTGGCAAAATAGGTGACCCACTAACACTACATCTAAATAAAAAGTGCATGGGGAAAAAGGCAAATACAATTTAAAAAGAAAAAACTTAAATTATGAATTACAATTTTTGAAAGAAATTTACATATTCATACATTTTTTCCAAACTTCAACAATCTCTGGAAATAATCAGTTAATCATGGTACAACTTCAGTTTTACTATCCTCATGTTGAGTTTCACATAATAAACAAACTAAATATTCACAAGAAACAGAAGGTGGAGGTCCTTGTTGAATAAAACCCCCTCCCAATAAAATGTATTTGGGGGGGGGGGGGGGGGGGGGGGGGGCAGAAGAGTTACTGGAAGTGAGGCAGCAGGGAATGGAAAGTGAAAACGGAGACAGCATTAATGAATGACGGGTACGTGCCAGCCATGGTCCATATTCAAGCTTGGAAGACACAGCAGGGAGAGCAGCTCCTGAAGTTATACAGTTGTGGGGGGGCTAGTTAGTTACGTAGGACTACTGAGTCTGAGGTTAGTCTTTAAAGGTGAAGACTAAAGGGTCATTGTTGATAGACACAATTCAAATGTATATACAATATGTATTAAAAGTAATATTAAATTATTCCATTTTATAATTATTAAACAAAAGTTATATTTAATATATATTTATAAATAAATTTGTATATATTTTATTAAAAATATTAATATTATAAAACATATGTGCAATATTTTAAATAATACTACTAAATGAACATAGGTGGCATCTTCATTTATTCAAAATAATATTCTATTTGAGATCAAACAATAATTGCCAGACCCCCTGCAGTACTGGATGCCCTAGGGAAACTTGTTTTATTAAGGAAAAGAGGCCTTTAAGACCCCAATATACTTCAAGTGAAATCAGGCCAAAACGAAGATCGTTTTGTGAGTTCGAAACAGCTTGCCAAAGCGAACTTTCAGGAAAAGTTCACTCCGGCTGGTGAACAACAGAAGAACTTTGTAGCCAGAGCTACTTCTATGACGAGTCACAGGTACTGGGATCCGTTGGCGTCCCATTTAGTCTAAAATAGTACGAATATAAACACTTTAGGCATATCGTAGTGATTCATGATAGAACAAAAACACAGTTTGGAAGATAGATTCATTGTGTACTCGCTCATTCTATAAATTTTGAAAACAAAAAAGTAACATAGTGCACCTTTAAGACATGAACTGAAGAGATAGCATGGAGAAAACTCATGCCTCGAGGCTCTAGGCTGAGACCCCCCGATTGAAATTACGCTTAATGTTTATTACATTTATTATTTCAAGTAACAAAAATTTATTTTTTATGGTTTTATTTGTCCTTATGTCATACCTGATAGATTTCTGCAAACCTCCCCTAGACAGAGTGAGTGAAGGACAAGTCTCTAAGCATCTTATCTTGGTTTGTCCAGCCCACAACCTCTATTATCCCTTTCAGCAGGGATGCAAGTAGACCAGCAATTACATAATGAGCTTATAAACTGCAAAAAGAAAAAGAGAATAGCAAGAGGGCTCCGTTCCATGCCACTGGGCTCCTCACCTATGTCCCACAACAGAATGCCTGGAATGTCCTGAAATCTCGCGTTCCAGGGGGTCACCACAGGAACAACATGGCGTCAGTCCAGCTGAGAACAAACAGAGCAGTTATTGTTCTATTACTCAGCGATCCGTTAACCCCCTTCAAACACACACACTCATATGCAAACAGTAAAATCCAACAATTTGTTTTTGTTTTGAGGCAATGGCTTGTGTGAGCAGCAGCTCCCCATGGGACACAGGTGATGATAGCTGGAAGATCAAATTCATCGTCGCATATTATAAATCAGCAGCTCGTCCTAAACCTTTGTTAAAACTGGCAGCTTTTAAGAAGAGGGTGAGACATGACAAAAAAAACATAAAATGATCATTGCAAAATGATTAATTGTGAGCCGTGCTGTGGATCTTTTCTCACAGCTGCCTTCGCAAAACTATATTTTGGATCATTCTCACGAATAACATCAAGAAAGCAATTGAGTCATGATGTATGAGTCCTGTAGGAAGACAAGAGACAAAATGTGCATAGTTAAGAAATACCAGACACTGAATGAAAAAAAAGCCATCATACGGAACGCATCATTAGCTGTAATGATATCATGTAGACCTTTCTCAAAGTCACAAAATCTCTGTGTTAAAGCATAATTTAAATGACGTGAACAGTGAACTTTATCAGTTTTAATGCTTTAATTGGTTAATGCTTTACCCATCATGAACTAACACCAAATATATTGTTCATTAAAAATGTATGTTTTTTAAATTAAAAAGCATTTATAAATCCAGGTTATGTTATTTTCTACATGCATTAAATATTTTTTACATTTAAAGTTGTACACATTAATGTATTATAAACAAACATGTATAACAATGAACAATAGTATTGTATTATAGCAAAGTGCATTAACAGATTTAGAAATGCAGTGACATTTTATTTTTTTAGTTCATGATACCTAATGCATTACTTAATGTTAACAAATTGAATCTTATTTTAAACCTAACAAATGCCCTTTTGTGAAATTGAATCTTAAGTTTTTTTTTTTTTTTGGTATGTGATTTATGTCTATTTACTTTTACAATGGGGCCATTGTATTTATATAGCCTAACAATACAGCACATACAGTACATCAATACTGTTTTGTGAAAATGTTTTGATTGCAGAGCAAAGTTTGTGGAAGCATTTTGCGAGCATGAAGAATATATAAGAACGGAACCTTGAAAAGTAGCTATTTTAAAGTAAGACAAACAGAAGCATAAACTACTATACAAAGAGTCACAGTCACTCTTGGTTAATGTTTTGTGCTAAAGGTCAATGCTTCAAATACACCCTGACATCATCAAGACTGGTGGTCCAGACCTGCGACAAATTTCTAGAGAGCAGACCTCATGACTGCCGATTAGCAGAGAAATCACTGACATCATTCTCCCTCTGGGCATCAAACTCAATTGTGTAAATGACTGCAGTAACTGCTATCAACAGATGCTTGAGAAGTTAAATTTAACATGGTGTATTTCTTTGGCTGCTCAGTATACCTCCCTCATGGTCTAGTTCAGATGTCATTTTTATCAGGCTGTTTGGGTGGCTTTTACCATGTGCAGCAGAACACTATGAGAATTGTTCACTGAAATACGCTTATCTCTAGAAGTGAGTGATATAGGTTGTCTTCCATGTTTTTAGGCATGTATTTCTAATATTTGTAAACCTACAATTTTAAGGGTATTATATGAGCTTATATATATATCTTTCTAAATCATGTCCAATGGTTAATAAGCAGCCAAAATGTATTAACAAAAATGTATAGTATATTTGTCAAATTGGCTTGGCGATTGGTAAATTGTTGCTCATTCTCAGCCAGGTCACCGAGGCCAACCTGAGAAAATAATATGTGAAAAAAATGATCAGTAGATATAGAATGCTATTCAGCTAAACAGCCGTGAACAAAAATATAAATGGTCTTACCAGGATATTTATGACAAGGAGTTGCTGGCGGAACAAAAAGAACATGAATACTTTTTGCCCTATCATACGTAATGGTTTATTAATCCAGTGCTCAAGGGAGTCTTTAACTTAAGGGTTATACAATGTTTAACTTAAGGGTAATCGAACTTAAGAGTCATTCTTATCCCACTGAATGACTCTCACAGACTAATGGTGCCTATAAAGTGCCTGTCCATGAATTTACAGGAAATGCTCCCAACTGCAATGTTTTTATTTTGTATATATTTCATGATGTCATCATTTTTATCCATATCACATCCATTTCATGTACACAGTGATTTAATTCTATAGCATTATATTGCATATGGCAGCAACAGCAAGTAACAAATCTTAATACTTTAGGCTTACCAAGAGAAACATATGTGGCATAAGGAAGCAAGTTGACAGTCATAAATCTTATTGACATGGTTTATGGTTTTCCCTCCTGGATTTGTACTATGCTTATACAACACCATCTGCAATCTTCCTGAGCTTAAACTTGAAAAATTAATCAATCATATGGAAAATTGTGTCAATCAACTGACAGCATCTGAGATGTGGTGGAAAATTGTTCAGCAAATTGTTTTCACCACAATTTTCTGTTCTACATATATGATGCTTTTAAAGGATAAAATGGGCTTCAAATTATGCTCACTTTAACAGTGATAAACTATGCCTTGCACTATATATGGCAGGAAGTAAAACTATTTAAATGTTTTGACTATTCAAAATCAACACAAAGTATCCATTCCTGAACAGTTTGTTATAGCCAAATGAAACTCATCTAGATTATTTCATATCCAGACACGTCTCCGATGATGTCCAGCTATGCACCTCGTAATCTATGTACAAGATGAACTTGAAATAATATTAATGTGACATCATCCTTCTAATCTGTCTCCATGATGCCTTCCATTGCTGCCAGTCAAACCAGGGCAGTTTACACACTAATAGCCCAGAGGCATTAGTTATTCAGATGCCCAGAGGCCTGCAGTCTAATCACTGATAATGCTGCCTAGATCTAATACATGTTAGGGTCGATAGTTACCCTTGCAATTATCAGCATTTTTTCAGGAATTTAGTTTGAGAGTAAATGGAAGCACATTTAAAACTGGAGACATGGAACGTCTACTCCTTTACTACTTTGCAATGTCACTGACATTATTTAGTGCCAAAACGGAGTTCCCCAAATGCTTCTTTTTACAACACCCAATTTATTTGCCAAAATGCAAGCTTTCTGAATACAAAGTGTGTCTCACTGCCCATTATTGGTCTAATCATATATTTCTCAGTCAAACTAGTCTTCTTCAACTCTCCTTTCTGCTAATATAGCCTATACACTTTCCCTTAATCTCTATAGTTTAAGGTTGCATTTGACCTGAGACCCGTCTCTCAGCTCATATTCTCACTCTATGGATGAACAGAGATATTACAGACTTGTTTAGAGGAGATATTATCTCCTGCAAGGCTTGTTTGACTGAGGTGTGAAACTCACACTGGTTCCCCCTCAACTTCAGCAGGGCAGTGACCTCCACTGGCCACCCACTAGCACACAGAACAGATCGCGTTTGTCAAGGTTTCATTCCTGGGACGGGACGAGGAAGTTAAGAGCCACTCTGTGCGGTCTGAGAACATCTATTTATGGCTTTTAACCTAAGCATGAAAACGACCAAGACTGATGTGGTGGTGTGATGTTTCAGAGCACATTCCCTTGACTCAGGAATGTGCGGCAAAGGGGCCCAACTAATTTTAGTCACACTTGAAAGTGAATGAAAAAATAAACAAATGTATACTCAGCATACACCACAATAAACTAAATGTCAATTTGAGAATACTTTGATGTTTTTTGAAAAACACCAATTTATTTGGAGTGGATCCAATGGCTTAAGTTTCAAATTTAAACTATAAATATTTTTTTACAGCAAATCTTTGTTATACATTTTGCTATTATATCAAATAAATAAACACTAATAATTATTATTATTATAATTACACAAAGCAATATTTTTTATATATTTTTAAACGTATATGGACAAAAAATACATTTTACACACACACACACACACACAATTTATTTATTATACATTTAAAAAATATATAAAAATATTTTAGAAAATATTGCTTTGTTTGTGTGGTTATAATAATAATACTTATTTTTTTGTATGTTCCACATAAGAAATAGCCATACAGGTTTTGAACAACATGATAGTGAATAAATTAACTCCTTTACTCTTTCCTGTAAATTATGCTCTCAAACACGCACACACTCACATCTGAAGAATGTCTTATCCTCTTGTGTCTTTAAATCCATCTCTTACAGTACATAGACATGGCCATTATGGTTAACGCCAAATCTTAAATTCAAAACACAACATTTATCAGTCATTCCCTGAAGAGACAACCACAAATGCAAACATTTGGTAATTGGGAAAACCAGACAGGTAAAATGTAAAATACTTTTGCACCTTCAAAATAAGACTTGTCTTGCGTAATATTTGTGTGAAGGAAAATGAAATGTCACTCTCGATTATTATTAGCTATAATGGCTAAAGACTGGAGGGTATTACACATAATTGCTAAACATATGCTACAGAATCCTACAAACACTGTGGCTGTGGCTCTGATTTAGTCTGAAGCACAGACTGTTTTGTCATACCTTATGGACAGACAAGCCACAAAGAATCTCATGATACTGCAAAACAGCTCCTGCATGAGTTTATTCATCAGAGGCAGATATTCAATACACCATTAGATCTGACCAAGATTTGATGAGATTTCTGTATTTACTTCAAGATGCTATCCCTCAAGATTTAATATCTTTGAACAGTTTGTGTAAAAATGCCTTGTGGTGCATGACATTGTTTTGTGTTTATTGGCCATAACTCTTAATAAAATGTAACACAATCCAAAAAAACAGAATTTCTGAAAGTAGGTTTCATACTTAAAGGGATAGTCCACCCAAAAATGAATATTTTGTCATTATTTACTCACCCTTTTTGTTCCAACCAACACTGGACATTAGTGAATTTCTTCATGAACAAAGAAACAAAAGATCTTTGTATGTATTAACAGAAGAAAGCCATACCGCTTTGGAACATGAGACTGAGTAAATCAGTGGTTCTCAACCTCTCCTGCAGGGACCCCCTGACACACCATGTTTCTGTTTTAACCCTGAAATGGCACACCTGATTCAATTAATTAAAGGCTTAATGAGTCATTATTAGAGTAGGAAGTAGGAATTAGTTAATTGATCAATTAGTCAACTACTCATTAAGCCTTCAATTAATTGAATCAGGTGTGCCATTTCAGGGTTAAAACAGAAACATGGTGTGTCAGGGGGTCCCTGCAGGAGAGGTTGAGAACCACTGGAGTAAATGATAACAGAATTCCAATTTTGGGGTGAACTATCCCTTTAAGATATTGTTAGGACTTCTGTGGTACATCAGCTTTTACTTAATCTGTGACCACAATAACTATATTCCTTCATACGTGCATGTGCAGAAATTTTAGTTTCCTCATCTTAACTGGCTGAATTATTTTTCTCTGTCAAGTGATTGCGCATTGTTTTGGATTAAGGAATAATCTGAGGTAAATTGAAAATGTAACCTCAGCAATACAGTTTGAGTCCTGTCAGCTGACTGTGGACCTCACATGGTGGTTTACCCGGTGATTAATGTGGATTGCAGCTAATTCGCTTTTTGTCTTCACCCTGTTCTTACAGTAAGCATGAATGAAAGGACCAGTCAACTCTAATCGTGTAAGATTAGATCAGTTCAACTATTATTAAGTGGTTTTATTCATCATCTTCATCGAAGTCATTAGACACACTGAGAAGAACACAATCCTTCTAGATCTACTGCTGCAGCCATAATGTCTTTGAAAATGTTAAGACTCTCTGATGTTTAAGTATTAAATGTTGACTTTCTTGACTTTAGCAGATAAAAGGTATTCTTGATTACCGTTTTGTGATTTATGCAGCTGCTGTAAGGACTCTGACAGTGTTACAATAGATCCAGTGCCCCATATATATATATATTTCTACTTCCTTTCTCATCAATCTCCAGTTCTTAGATTGTCTTGCACCTCTATCATAATGATAACTGTACTAGTGCTATAGTCATATATATTATCAGGTAACATAATAGGTCTGATGCACATTGTATAGAGGCGTAATTCAACAATATTTGACACTCAGAGTTGAGGTAATTTTTTTGCCAGACAGTAGCAAATGAGGGGAGGGGGGGGGGGGGGGGGGGGGGACAGAAAATATGAGACTACGCAGAAACATTATACATACATAAACAAAATCAAAAAGCAAAAAGCTCCCCTTTCCTGCAAAAATACCCAAAATTGTTCAGACTAGAAAGCATCCATGAGCTTTGCTTTCTTAAAATCTAAAGAGCTTCCATCAGAAACTGCTTCCATCTTTGTGAGCTAAATTCCTCAGATATTCCCTAAAATATGCCTAGGAACTGAAGGGTAATATTCCGGAGGAAGACAAAGACCTTTCCACAATTTATTATAGTAAGATTAGTTCCGCTGTATTAAATATTATTAAAACAAAATCCATCAACTTACAAGAGAAATTTATGCAAGAAAGACATAAGATATAAACTATTTTAGCTGATTGATAGTTTGGTTCAGTTCCTACAAAATATGTGTGCTTCCTTTCGGTGACAGCTTAAGCTTTTTAATCATCTGAAGGCTGACATGGCACAGGAGATAAGAACAGCACGCGTGTGAAGCTGCAGGAAGCAGCGTGACAAGTTCAGAAAGCATGTCAGCTCGAGACTTATCAAAGCGAGTTAAGCATTCTTGCCTGATCCAATATCTGCCACACCATTAACCACTGCACGAGCTCCCAGACACAACAGACCTGTGATGCACAGTTTCTTTTGTTATCTACTTTTAGACCATTATTTAATGAGAGCAGGAGTTCTGGTGTTGTTCACATTGAAATGCTTTTGCTTTAAGAGTTCAGTACAGGAAGTGTATGTAAAACTTTGTGAGTGTAATTTTCTCTATAAGTGCATGTAAGGACATACATGTGTTTGTTCAGGGCCTTAGCCAAACGAGCACTAGCAGAAAAAGGAAAGGTGTGGGTAGAATAAGAAAACAGTAATTTTACGAATGGACGTGGGCCCTGTTATTAAATGACACCAGCAGGGGCCTTATTTATAAAGACACGTGTGTAAGCAGCCAAAATGTGAACTTATGATAATTTCCTGAATGTGCCCATGAACGATTTAGAACTATTTAGAAGAGCAAACAAGTGGCTGAAGGGTAAATTTGGAATGTTGTGTAGCATTTTTGCTTGTCTGAATATAGATTTATATTATTATTTTTAGGACAGTCTTTACTTTAGAAAGTCTTTACTCTGTCCTAAAAAGCATGCTTGACTTCATACAATTGGCCAAATGATCTCCTTAAAATTACCTGCACAAATACAGCATAAATACAAATTACAGATAATATGCGGAGACACACTACTGTTCAAAGGTTTGGGATCAGTAAGATTTATTTTTTGACAGAAATTCATTAAGAAAGGATTCATTAAATTGATCAAAAGTGACAGTAAAGACATTTATTAAGTTATAAAAGTTTTCTATTTCAAATAAAGGCTGTTTTCAGCATTGGTAATATTATGAAATGTTTCTTGAGCATCAAATCAGCATATTCGAACGATTTCTGAAGGATCATGTGACACTCTAGACTGGAGTAATGATGCTGAAAATTCTCAAATTCATGGATCTGATTGTACGCTTGCTTTATAAATGAGGCCCTGGAGCATAAACAGATGCCCAGTCTTACTCATGCGCCTGACAAGATAATTCATCACGTCTTACAATGAACAAAATGCTGTTCACCATGCACCATCCCCAGATCTATTTCTTTGGAAGATGAATGTGTTCACATGTAAATGCATTGCTTACTTACTCGGTGACGCACTACTGCGATACATTGACAGGGGAAAGGATTGGCCCTGTGTGCTTGACAGAGGTGAAGGCATGCTTTGACCTCGTTTGACTTCAGTGTTTCTGACAAACAAATGCGTTAAGGGTTTGTTGCTGGAGTAACAGAGCTGTGAGGACTGGCATGCAGAAGCTCTAGTGGTCTAGACAGAGAAACACAGGACAGCCCATGCTGCTTATCATGTAAATTCATCTTATTTAAAGGAAATTCAGATCATTTTACTAGAGAAACATATTAAGAATTTTTTTACTATATTTATTTTCCTCCATTCATTATTATTATTTATTTTTATCTCTGCAGTCTTGTGGAGGAAAAGTAGATGAGTTTATTGCTGAAGGAGGGCAGAATGTTGAGTCCTGGCCCGTGGTGCTGACAGTGTATCTCACTCTGGCCATTTTTGGCTGGCATCCCAGACGGAGGTCTTGGTGAGCTCTCAACTTCTGTCATGGAGTCACCAGGACAAAAACAGCGCCAGTTCGTCTGCTCTGTCTGATTGAGCCTGTACCCATCGTCTCAACCGTTCCCATGAGTATCAGACATATCTGTCTCACACATATCGAGGCCATAGATCTGTGGAGAATGGGGTGTTTTATCAGTATTAAAAAGAATTTAGTATGACATGAAGACTGTATTGCTACAGGGTTGTACAAGTCATAATGAAATCAAAACAGACAATTCTTGTTTTTTTTATGGAATACTGCAGTATTTATTCTAAATTATTTATCCATGCACATTATTTTTTGGCGTGAGGGCAGGACAACCTGTCACTCACATGAGATCACAAATAGCAAACCACACCGATCCAATCCATTCCCCATTGACAAAATAAAGTCCTGCCCTAGTTTTTTTCTTGTTTGAGAAGCTGTTTCACTCTGATAAATGTCACAATAGGGGACTAATCGCAACTTCCGTTTCATGCCGACTTTAAACTTTCAAAGATTGCTCGTTAAAGTGGTTAAAAATGGGTTAAAAGTGGTCAGGTGCTTTTGAAATAAAAAGAATATACGATAAATAATTAACTAAGTCACTGAAATATCATTAGATGTATAATTAAATAACAATTTTGTACTGAATTTTACCATCCATTTCGTATCACAACATGTTCAAGTTACAAGCTCAAGTTTCGTGTTCAGATTAAACATACAAAACAAATGCACACCTTTTAAAGATTTAAAGCACTGGTTTTGGTGTGAGGAAGAAGCCAAAGGGAACAATCAGCCATTGTCTTCACTCCCTTTTATGGTCAGTCACTAGTACAAACTAGTAAATTGTAGTCATTCCAGTCATCGATTTGACAAACAAGCCAGCAGGAAAGATCAAGGAAAGGACATGAGCTACAGGACAACGTCTGCACATATGCGAGTCAAGAAAACCAACATGCACAAACCATGAACTTAATTTCCTTAAACACCGTGATTATTCCACACAAGATGTTCCATATTTTAGTGACACCTTCAAAAAAGCTGCTCATTTGTGAGACATCAACCAGCAATGTGGAAATGTAAAGGACAAATGCCAAGGACATTTTAGCAGTAAAATGAAGTATTTCGCAGCTAAACCTCTAAGGAGAAAAATAGAAGATTGGGGTTTTATGGCTGTTAATACAGTATGTTCAACCCTGAAGTCAATTGTAACTTCAGGATTGTGATGTACGTTTTTTTTTAATTTATTTAATGCTCACCAAGGCTGCATCTATTTGATCAGTACATAAATACAGTACAAACAGTAATGTTGTGATATATTATTACAATATATTATTATATTATATTAATATATTAAAATGTAATTTATTCCTCTGATAGCAAAGCTGAATTTTCAGCAGCATTATTCAGTCTTCAGTGTCACATGATCCTTCCGAAATCATTCTAAAATGCTGATTTTCTGCTCAAGAAACATTTTTATCAATGTTGAAAACAGTTGTGCTGATTAATATTTTTGTGGAAACCTATGCATTTTTTTGTCATAAGATTAACCATGAATTATGAAAAGGGAAGTTTTGTGCCAGATAATTAGTAATCATTTCCTAACCCTGAAAGGCCAATAACATATAGGGCCCTATCTTGCACCCATGCAGCGTAATTGACTTTGTACACCGACGCATGTATCATTTTGGACCCAACGCAAAGCGGACTTTTCCCTCCATAGACGCACGTAGGTAAATTCGGGAATGAACTTGCGCTCCCGGGGGCGGTTCAGCGAAAAGAGGGGGCGTATTCCGGCACAAACGTTCCCTGGTGCTATTTTGCAGTTCCAGAAAAAAATTCCGCCACAGACCAGGAAAAACCTAGTCTTAAAGTCGGGTTATTCAGATGCTATTTTAAGGGCTTATGCTTGGCCATAATGTAGCGTGTGCACAATGCGCATACACTTTGCTTCTCTCATCTACACAAATGCAGCAGTTCCCATTTTTGCAAACCATACATAATTACAAGGAAAAATATTACCACACGAGGGAAATCATTGTGGTGTCCATGAAGATGTGAAAAAATAGGTATAAATCTAGCTTACACATTTACCCAAATTATTATACGCCTGTTTAACCGAAGCTAATTTGGGTGGGTTTCTCCCATCCCCATACAATGTCACTTCTCTATCTTTTACGGCCCTGACGAGAATGTCGGTCTCCTCTGTGAACCGCTCCTGGTGTGCGCCTGGCAAATCCGCCATTATAATAGCAATCCGCCATGGAACAAGCGCACCTACTTTTTAACGGAATGTGAGATGACGCTCTGATTGGTTTATTGCACGTTACGCCCAAACCACACCTATGAGAACTGTAGCTACTTCAGACCAACCCATTTTAGATTTGCGTCGGGAGATCCGCCCACAAAGTTACTTGCGTTTCGTGTTTGATACTTGCGTTTCAGATCGTTAAAATAGGGCCCATAGTGTAAAAAGGGTCAGCTTGTCATTCTATGAAATATATTTTAGTGAACGGATCTTGGCATCCAGCCACATGTTGAAAGGTGCCCAAAATAAAGATGGAGTCTGCACTACCTATTTAGACCTGCTTTTAAGTTACTGCTTAATTTGAGGTCCCCATTCTGGAAAAAGACCTTTGTAACAAAGCAATGACATTCTTAACTCAGGTTTGTCTATAACGATTGTAAAAAAAGAAACAAACTTGTGGTTAGAGACCAAGCAAAGCCTTGATGGACAGGTTGAGACTTGAACAGATCTTGTGCTCTGTCGGTATAAAAAAAAAATGGTAATACAAATCAGTATTGTTCATGAAACAGTGAAAACAATAAAATATTATATATGAAATATGAATATGAAATGCAAGATCAAGATAAAAATAGCAATATATGAACATGCACCAGGTAGGATGGTACCTAATATAGCACTTTCTGTAAAGCTGCTTTGAAACAATATGTATTGTGAAAAGCGCTATACAAATAAATTTGAATTGAATTGAATTAATATGACTTCAAACCTGAATGGTTTTCCCTGGCTAACACAAAGCTCACTGGACTAATAGGTGTAGGATTTTTACTGCCAGGTATATGGTCTTGTAAGGGAGTTTATATGCAATTGCAAACCTCAGACTTTTAAAACTGGACTGGAAAAGCAGGTCAAGGTTATGCTTAGTAGACCTGAAATTATCCTCCACAGGGGGTAAAACTGGTGAAATATTAAATTTGAGCTCTCCGATGTGACGTTATCTTATGATTGTCACTGAACTAAAGTCTAAATACTTCCTTATAAACATGGTATCTATATCATAATGACAGTCACTTAACTGCATCTTTTAGTCACATGAATCAATGAACATGAAGGGAAACAATATGATGTTTCGGATGGGATATATTGGGTATAAGACGGGGCATGTCTCAGCCAATGTCACAAAAGAGTGCCCTAAGCTGTTAAAATGTCAGACTAAACCTAGCTCAAGACAGGCTTTATATTGTCAACACACAATGTTCCATATTAAACCCAAAATATACATTACATCAATCATTTATTACATAAAACATCAAAAGTATTCAATTTTAGACATCTTTTCCATCAACAAGAGCAAAGGTGGGATTCGTCTTTCATATACAGTCAATGGTTTTTCTGTGCAGTGAATATCAAACTAAATGGTCCAGCAAGGAGCGGTTCAGAGGATATGTGAGACAGAAAGAGACAGGTATGGCAATAATGTACAACACAAACATATGGCTGCTATTACATGAAGTGCACCGCTGAGAAGAACTCCACAGACAGATGCCAGCTTCAACCATGTGAATTTGCAATTAGCGGTACTGGGTGCGGAGTTCAAAGGCTACCGTCTGGAAAGGTGCGGGATTCTATTGAAATAAGGAACAGTCTGTGGTAAAATGCTCCTAGTTGAAAACTACTACCATAGTGCTTCCGACCACCCAAACTTCCTATAAAGAAACCTTTTATATTAATCTTCATTTACCAATATTACAATTATATACTATTTTAAATGCTGCAAGTAAAGTTTTGCTAAAGAATACATTTAACTGTTTTTAAAGACAAACTTTCAGTGAGAATTAGATGATGGTACAGGTAATCTAATATGTAAAGCATGCACAATTAAATGTGCAATATTGATCAATAAAAACTACTATTCAAAAGTTTGGGGTTAATAAGATTGTTGTTTCTAAAGAAATTAATACTTTTATTCGGCAAGGATGCATTAAATTGACACTAACAATATTTGTAATGTTACAAAAGATTACTTTCCATAAAATATTGAGCAGCACAACTGTTTTCAACACTGATAATAATAATAATAATAATCAGCATATTGTAATGATATCTGAAGGATCATGTGACACTGAATTCAGCTTTAACCTCACAGGAATAATTTAAATTGTAAAATAAAACGTGGAAATATAATGATATCGATCAATCGATATACAGGCATGATCAATTAAATATGCAGCCGTGGTGAGCAAAAGAAACTTCCTTTTTAAGAACATTTAAAAATCTTTAAATTTTTAATTTTAGGGGGGGGGGGGGGGGTATGTGGGTAGGGGGGGGGAATAAAATGTTGGCTGATAACCAATGTATTGTGCATCTTTTGCAACAAATATTCATTGATGATTGAGGATCACGATTAAATAATGAACAGGTTAATTTGTGCATATATTAAATAGCTCTATCAAAACAGCACTAAATAAACAGGGAACCACATTTTTAAAGTCTCTTACAGGTTCAAATGCACCTCCGGTACTGTGAAACACCTGTGTTCCACATGACTTCTGAGAATGAATGTCACTGCATAAAATGTCTGTTTGGTCTTCTTCAGAAAAATCAGGCCTCCCAGGATATACTGTAATTCCATTAAACATAGCCAAGTGTACATTGTGGATTTATGGTCTTAAACGGCATTCTGGTGTTCAGATCTTCAAACAGATGATATTCTGAGTAAAAGACATAAAATTGCCAGTCCAGGGACCTGAAGAGAATATACACTCTCCAAAGAACACAAAGTGAGCCATTCGCTTCTATTCACATGTCCTTTACCACAAAGAGCACACAATGCATGTGGAAACTCATGCTGCTATTCTCAGACTTTGAACCACAGACTCGCAGGCTGGAGTTGTGATTTCTGAAAAGTTTAACATCCTGCAAGTTGCAGACAGTGTCTTTAGATCTTAGATGGCCATATAAAGTAATTTAAACATTATTGTGTTATATAGAGACTAGAGAGCATTTCACTTGATTCTGCATGTGTTACTTGTAAACTCTGAGCTGATAAGATTCAAAATAGGACAAACAGCCTTTGCTCCACCAAGAAAGAACCGATGCCACTGGACTCTCACAAAAAAGACATTTTCATCTATAGCCACACACTTACATCCAAAGCCAAAACAAACACGCAAAAAGGAAATTGCTAGGGTCTATATTTCAGGGTAATTTGCAGTTATTCACAGAAAAATGACTTCCATCACCTCCAAGACCATATATCTGAGAAGCACTTTCTGAACCTCTGGAGAGGAGGGCTGCTCAATTACAACAGCGTCTCAAATCAAAGTAAACAGCTAGTAAATTTAAGGTGGATTTTAACACTAATGCTGTTCCAGTCAATGCCAAATGCTCAGTTACACATGGCTTAAAGATACAGTATGTCCTTATTCAAGTGTCAGTCTTGGACTACACTCTCAAGTATGTTCAATCTCCAAGCACAAGATGTCTGTTGACGAAGGTCAGCTGGTTATGTCTGATTTCCAGGGAAAACTGACTGTGTCCAAAATCAAAGACAGCTGCCTCTGTGCTCAGTCAGTGATTGACTCACCAAAAGGTACCTTCTCAATAAACCACAATGCTTATTTAAATGGAATCATGCATCAAAAAAAAAAAAAAAAAAAAAAAAAAAATTATGAACTAATTTACTCCTTTGAAACACTCCATTAAACACCATTTTATTCATTTTACCAGACGGAGATCCACACACACAATTTAATGGGACATCATAGGCAGCAAAGGTCACATCTATGATCTTAGTAGACCCTACACTGCTTGTGAAAGCAGGGTTTAGCAGTCTATAGATGATTATGCTACAGCCTTCTCAGGAAATTGATCTTAAGGCCTGACTTCAACACACAATCTCGATGATTCTACTAGGGAAATAACAGTAAACAGCACACAAGTGATAATCCTTAAGTCCACAGGGTTCACAAAATGCATTAGTTACAAAGACATTTCTGACTTTTCTCACTTCCGTGATTAGTTTTCTGAACTGTAAGTACACAGTGGGGACATTTTACATTTTATAAAAAAATGTTTTGACCAAAAATTATAATAACGTAAAACAAATATGAAATGTTTAAGATTTTGTAATATTTCTAGGTCAATAATCAAATATGTGCTATTTTGTGACAGTGACCATGTGAACAAAAACACATTTCGGATTTCAATGACTCAAAACTTTCACAAAATGTTGATAAAACAATTAAATAAAAGCATTGTCATTAGGTTTATACACATAAACCATCTGCTTTGCCATCACAGGAATAACATTATATTTTAAAATATATTAAAATAGAAAACAGTTCTATTAAATTGTTTTTACTGTATTTTTGATCAAATGGTGAGCATAAGATACTTTTTTTTGTTAAAACCTTTTTCCCTATTTTGGGTTTATTAGGGAACATTGTGTGTTGACAATATAAAGCCTGTCTTGAGCTAGGTTTAGTCTGACATTTTAACAGCTTAGGGCACTCTTTTGTGACATTGGCTGAGATATGCCCCGTCTTATACCCAATATATCCCATCCGAAGTATTGTTTCCATTCATGTTCATTGATTCATGTGACTAAAAAACCCAGACAATTAAATGGTAGTGTATAACTCATATAATAAAATTGTAGAAATATTCACCATTGGTTTGAGTATTATCACATAAGTTGACAGCACAAACCAATACATTTGAAACAGACTAGAGACACCTTTAATAGGTTTATTCTGCATTTTTGTACTCTGATTCACAGTCAACTCCAGTCTAGGAAAGGGATTTAGTGTTACCATGCCTATCTACTGAAACAGCACCTGTTATGAGTAGATCTTTTTGGCCTCACTATCATGTTATGGGAGAGGAAAGGACACTGGACAAATGAGAGCAAAAAGTGAGAAGAAAAAAAAAACATTTGCCAAGAGAATGAACAAATTTTTAGATCCCCAGCACAATGTCAAGACAACATGTTAACGTTTATACTTGTAGACAAGTTGTGGAGCAACAAAGCTAATAAGAAAATTGTGTAGAACAAAGGCAACATTCCTTCAAGATGTTGCCAGTGTTGCCAGTGGAGGAAACTGGTTTTACATAACTTAAGTTTTAGCAGGAGCATGCAGATAAACTCACATTAGAATATTTTGTGCACACAGAAAAAAAAAAATAAATCAGAGAGAAAAGCAAAATATATATTTTTATTGCTTTTTAATTCTAATGTTGAATCCAGACCTTCTGTTGATTTTTTATATCATTAGATCCATTACATAGTAGCAGGAAAGCATGGCGGGTGAAGTGAAAGCATTACTCTCCATCCACAAGTCACTATTTTGATTTTGATCAGATCACACCAGGAGCGTTGAAAAGGACACATTCCAGCAGATCTCACCAAGGGTGAACTGAAGAGCCGCTCTCTGCTGTTAGTCCAAAGCCTTCTGTTATTAACTTTATCTGTGCCGGAGCTGCCACTGAAATATTTTCCTCACAATGCCCTCAGGGATAATTGTGATAGCATCTGGACCTAATGAACCCTGCAGTGAGTGCGGCCACATTAGAAGCTTTCACATAAATGCTGCTTCTGGCTCAGGTTGGCAATACTATGTTCGAATAGCAGAAATACAACAGAGATCAAAATCTTGTCAATCAATTTACTGTGATGGTATTTTTACAGCTAATTCTTTCCAAATGAAAATTAATTTAATCTGTTATGGAGTATGACACTTGAACCAGGCAGTGACAATCAAAGCAGACAGTAGTTTTTAGACATGGGTTTCTTATTTATTCAACAGAAGAACATCCAATTACTTGAGACAATGGTGCTGTACTATCCAAGCACATTTTTGCACTCAGCTCGACAGAGGCAAATAATTCTGCGTACTGCAGAACAACGTCTACTTTGTTCTACTGATCCATCTCAGTCACATTTCCCTGTGTGTCAAAACTCATGCCTTGAAGGCCGAATAGGTCATGATTTGCTTCTGGGCCCGTGTTTAAACCGTGAACTCTTTCTCTCTCTAACGGGTAAAGACCATGGTATGACATGTACATATTAGTCATGTCAAAAAGTGTTCACCTCACAAGCCAAGAGCAAAAATAACCTGGTCTCCTCTCCACTCCGGTTGGGTTTTGCGGACCAGAGTCTATTTGCCATCAAAGTTCAGTTCATCTGGTAGGTGTGAAAGTGTTTTTCTCAACTTGAGTGTGCACCAGCAAACTGAACCCGAACACCTCAAGGACAGGAGATATGGGTGTAACGCAGTATGTTGTTATGGGAAGAAGGAGGCGGGAACCGGCGAACAATCCACAAACTTTAATAATAAAATAAACCAATACAAAAATGAAAGTAAAGACAGCAGCCCCTCACGGACGATTGCTGTCACATATAAC
Organism: Rhinichthys klamathensis goyatoka; assembly: GCF_029890125.1. Lineage (NCBI taxonomy): Eukaryota > Metazoa > Chordata > Actinopteri > Cypriniformes > Leuciscidae > Rhinichthys > Rhinichthys klamathensis. The sequence goes on from NW_026607043.1 coordinate 1,588,140, forward strand.
AAAACACAACATAAGTCCAGGCCTGTTCCTCTCTCGTCCTTCACTGTCGTCACTCCTCCTTTTATGCTTCCGCTCCTCCGTGAGAGATACGAGACCGGTGCGTTGCACAGGTGCCGCTCATTATCAATCATGCCACCGGCCTCGCGCCGTTCTCTAAGAAAAGGAGACGGAAGCATGAGGAGCGACAGAGATGAGAGAGGCGAAAAAAAAAAAAAAACTTGGTCCGGTTCCCAGACACACTGCCGCTCGGTCCTCAGCCAGGTGAGAGACCCATGGCACCGAGAGTGAGATGGTACTGGACATCCGTTTGGGGGGCGGCTCGACGCTCCTCCGGTCGAGGGCAGCCGGCAACGAGTCCCCCGTTCTCTGCTCCGCCCCCATCATGGCAGACGGCAACAGGCTCTGGCCCACAGCGAACGGCAGCCACAGTACAACGGCACCAGTGCACTCACCACACACCAGAGAGAGGAGAGAGTGATAATCAATGGATTGGGGTTTATTAGGAGGCCATGATTGCCAAGGGCCAATGGAGGGAATTTGGCCAGGACACCGGGGTAACACCCCTACTCTTTACGAGAAGTGCCATGGGATTTTTTATGACAACAGAGAGTCAGGACCTCAGTTTAACGTCTCATCCCAAGGACGGTGCTCTTTGACAGTATAGTGTCCCCATCACTATACTGAGGCATTAGGACCCACAATCCTAAGCAGGGCTCAACCCTGCTTAGCTTCAGTGGGCAACCAGTCTTGGGCAACAGGGTGATATGGCTGCTGACATATATGATATATACGTGGTACTACTACCCGGGAAACATGCTCAAACTGCTCGCAAGCATTGCGTTACAGCTAACCTCAGCATGAAATTTAACTTTACGATGTTTCTACCACATCTTACCTGCTGGTTCCTGGCGATGGACACTTCGGATATCCTAGGACAAATCTCCGACGATTCCCCGGACAAGAGTCAGAATCGTCATACCAAGGACCTCGATCCAACTCAGCTAGTGAGACGCAGTTCTAGGATAGCAGCAAGGAATCCTTTCTTCGTTAATGAATGGCCCAAAGAAAGGATCTTGTCCACCCTGTATTCCCTCAACATACAAGCTCCTCCGAATCTAAGCCACGACCAGCTCTGGAACTTCCTACAAGAAGTCAATCAAGACCCGCAACCCCTTTCTACCAACGAAGTGCCGTCTTTTCCCCGAGCCATCGGCCGTAAAGCCACAGAGAAAAGAAGGATTACTTCCACCAACCAGACGTCTCTAACTCCAAAAAAGGCAAAATCATCCCTCTCAAGCGCCAGCACAAGGAGATGACAGGATCTTCTCAGCGCTGCTGGCAATCCAAGGATCCCTCTCCGACATGGACAACAGGATCCAAGTGCTGTAATCACAACCTCTGCTTCCGCACATCGGGTGATGTTCGACGGGCAGACTTCCAGCTCAACTTCAGCCTGCACCTTCACTCCCGATCCGGCTGCTAATCTTCCTAGAAGAACTCTCGAATTAGCATTACCTGCAGCTTCCACAGGGGCACCTTTCTTCCCCCCAGCAGCAACTATTTCTCCTCAATTGCGCGCTCAAATCCTGTCAGGTAACGACATCCATACGAATACCACAAATCGTTTTCATCTAAAGCGGCAATGTACGTACAACGCTTTAACCAGCGACTGGACCGGTCCGTGGTCTATCTCGCTCTCATTAACAGGAACTTTACAGGCCTCCGAGCGCTGTCATGCTCACTTTGCGGTTCATTTTCCCACACGGCATCTCTCTACCCTAAGACCGCTTCAACTCAGGACACCAGCGCTTCGGTGCCAGAACAGGTGAAGCCCGAAAGACAAACTCCTCTTTGTTTTGATTACAATAAGAATGTCTGTACTCGTAATAATTTAAAAAATTTTCATGCTTGCAGCTTTTGTGGGAACAGTCACCCGAAGTTTTCATGTCCACGCTGCACAAAATTCCAAAAAGAAATTCCAAAACAAACACTCCGGTGAACACTAAAGAGCTATCTAAAGCTCTGACAAAGCATCCAAACCGCTGCTTCGTGTCTTACCTTATTTTAGGGCTCATGCACAGGTTCCTAACTGGTCTTTCCTATCTGCCCACATTCTCCTTCACCTGTCAAAACCTTCAGTCGGCTATCAAAGACCCACAGGCCGTAGACGATCTGTTGGGGAAAGAAATAGAGAAGGGGTATATGATCAGACCTTTTCGATCAACTTCCTTTCAAACTTTTCCATATTAACCCTTTAGGAGTTGCAGTCAGGAAGTACTAAAACGTCTAATCATCAATGTATCCGCTCCCCACTCCACCGCAGGGGTTCCAAGCATCAACAGTTTAATTCCCTCAGAACCTTTTTCCCTGTGTTATTCCACTGTGGACAACGCAATTAAACTCATCAAATTAGCTGGCAGAGGAGCGTGGCTTAGTAAAGCGGATATCACTGACGCATGCCCTTACACCCGTCTCAGTGGCATCTTCTCAGTTAGTTGGCGGAATAATTATTATTTTTCAGTCAGACTCACATTCGGGTGTAAAAGCAGCCCAAAGATTTTTGATACACTGTCTGAAGGACTCTGTCGGTTCCTACTGAATAATTTTAAACTGTCAGTCGTTCTTCATCTGTTGGACGACTTTCTGCTCATTGACTTTCCAGATGCCAACCCACCACGCAGCATCAATTCCCTGGTTAAAGCATTCAACAAATTCGGTGTTCCTCTAGCAGAAGAGAAAACAAAAGGTCCATCTCGTGTCCTGGATTTTCTGGGGATCACGCTAGATTCCAAAAAAATGCAAGCATCTCTTCCGCTAGATAAACTAGAAAGGATTAAAGGTTTTATAAGATATTATTCCCTATTAACTACGTCAACAAAAAGGGATATTCTTTCTCTACTGGGGCATCTCAATTTTGCTATGAAGATCATTCCCCAAGGGATTCATTATTTTATTTCCAGACTTTTGGATCTGGCCAAAACGGTTGAGAAAATGCATGACAGGGTCACGCTAGACGAAAGCTGCAGGTCCGATTTAATATTCTGGTCACAACGATGCGATAACTGGAACGGTATTTCCTTCTCCTTTTTTCTAAAAAAGAAAAGCTCCACAGCTCCAGATAAACGACTGCCGCTGTCTCTCTCCCAGGTACACACAATGGTTAATCAAGATCAGGCCTTTTTACTCCGCATGCAAACTCACTCCTAGAAGCAGTATTCCTCACCGCCTATTATGGATTCCTCAGAGGAGGAGAATTCACTATCAACAATAAAAAATTCCACCCCTTACACAACCTCTCAATCAAAGACATTTAATTTCATGCTGATTACTTTTCCATCTACCTGAAACATTCAAAAACAGACAGAGATAATAACGGAACGACAATTAACATTTCTAGAACCAACGACGGATTTTGTCCCCTCACAGCCATGAACCGTTTTTTAAGTTCACGCAACAAATCTTATCCCACAGAGCCCCTCTTCATCACAGAAAAAGGAGAAGCCATGTCCAAGCATTGGTTTGCCTCACATCTCCGGACCGTATGCCTCCATTGCGGTATGGACCCCACGCTTTATACCAGCCATTCATTTGACATAGGCAACCACTGCAGGGTTCCTTCTTCGAGCAGTTAATACCTCTCATTATATTTGGGGGGTTAATGCTAAAGGTCTGCATGTCATTAATTATGGAGCAAGAACCCCCATAAGGAACCATACCGCCAAAGATAAATTGTGTTAGGGTGTATTCACACCTGCCTTGTTTGGTTCGATTGAATCGAACTCTAGTTCGTTTCCCCCCTTGGTGCGGACCTTTTGGGCAGGTGTGAATACAGCAATTGAACTCGGGTGCGGACCAAACGAACTCTGGTACGGTTCATTTACGGTGTGAACATGAACCGACCCAATTGCAAGAAAGCACTGCGCCTTTGAGTTAACAGGCTTCCGTAGTCGGAGTTGCGTTATGGGAAAGTGATCTGTTGTAGCCTACTACATTACCTCTGTTGCGCGTCTTTCTGCGCGTCGTGTGTGCATCATTGGAATGGAATGAATAAATGAGTGTGTGCATCAGGACATTCACGTACAGAGCGTTCTCTTTAGTCTAATCGCGCATAGATGCAAAAAAAACATTTGCAGTTCATATAATGTAATGATAGTTACAATACAAGGATGATGCTGCGTTAATAAACGTTAAGCCTTTTTTGCACTTCCTGATTTCCCTACTTGAGAATCCTTGTCCAATGAATGGACGACCTTAGCACACGTGTGGTTTTGTTTACAAATTTTGGTTCACTTGCAAAAAGAGCAGTGTGAAAGCGAACCGTACCAAAAAAAATTTAAAAAAATGTATTTGGTCCGGACCAAAGCAAGTGAACTATCGGACTTTCCTTGTGTGAATACACCCTTAAATAAATTCAAGTAACTTGCCAAAGTGGTCTCGCCTGAAATCGAGCGCAGCGTTAGTTCAGACAGGCCACGTATAGGCCGCGATCAGCTGATGCAGTCATCTGTCAAATGGCTCCAACCACTACCATTCTCCTATTAGACCGGGATGATATATATATGTGGCACTACTGCCCAGGAAACATGCTCAAACTGCTCGCAACCCTCCCTCCCTTGCACTATAAGTATCAAGCATACTTCCATGCACTTTCTGGCTGTTGTCTTTCTTGTTTCAGATTACCAAGGCTTCCAAGTCCTAGTGTCACGGACATCATCGCCAAGAGACACTCATAGTCATAGCCAAGCTACAGTATAGACGTCCCGGATTTCATTGCTACGTCTACATCAGGGATAGAAATTAACTTTTGTGTCCACCGGCCACTGTGGCTGGTGGATTTCAAAATCTACCAGCCACTCAATGTTTTTACCAGCCACTTTCTTGTTTTTAACCGACAATGTGTAACTGCATGTGAAAATTAATACTACAAGAATACTTAAGCAGTTTATTTAATCTCAAGTCTCAATGAAATACTGACATTTTCTCTTTCTCTCACCCTCGGCCTCATCCACCTAATCTGTCATTTATTTTTGTTTTGATGATAATTTGAGCCAGCCTCCAAAAGTAATTAACCTGTCCTGTGATTTTTTTTTTCTCTTACACAACACTCTCCAGACACGGATTTATGAGCTATAGTATGTTGGTTGCCTTTCCATTAGAATAATATTTAATATAATCTAGATATGAAATGGAATAAATAGCATTCAATACAAAATGAATATGTCTCATATATTGAAATCAAGTTTTATGTGATAAAATATTTGCTTTGTTGTGCATTAGAACCACATCAGGCATTTAGTACAAAATAATTTATTGAAGCATCCAGATACTTCACCACGTGACAGCAGCTAGGCTCCTGATTGGTTAACGCGGCGCGAATTGACGCCAAAGTTCAATTTTTTCAACTCGGGCGGCAGACGCGAATTCGCGTCAAACGCGTGAATGCACAAAAGCACTCAATAAAATCATGCGCGCGGAACGCGTCAGACGCTCGAACTTGCTGCGCGAATAAGGCGTATTCGCATCTACCACGGCGCGCTCTACACCTCATTCGCGCCGTAGGAATTTTTTATGCGCGTAACGCGTCTTTGCATTGACTTAACAATGAAATCACTCGCGCCAGACGCTCTATTCTCGTCTGGTGTGAACGCACCATGATGTTTTCTCTGCAGACCTCTACGCCTGCGATGTAACGCCACATTTTTGTTTGAAGGTGTGCCTCCTCTAAAAGTGTCCGCCGTCCGGGTGAAACAGTATGCTATTTTTATTTACCCGCCACGGTGGCCGGTAGGTGAAGCGAGTTTACCCGCCACGACACAAAATCACCCGCATTTGGCTGGTGGCGGGTGCTAATTTCCATCCCTGGTCTACATGTTAAAAATGTTGCTTAAAGACATTACTAAACTGTCTTAAATCTGTATATCACTCAAGCTGATGGTTCTATGGGGGGTTAATGCTAAAGCTCTGTATGTCATTAATTATAAAGCAAGAACCCCCATAAGGAACCATACCGACAAAGATAAATTGTGTTCAAATTGTGTCGAGCAGGTGTCGCTCATTATCAATCACGTCACCGGCCTCGCGCCTTTCTCTCACGGCCCTTTGCCTCGTCCTGCTCGCCACAATGGGGTATAGTTAAAAAATGTTGGTATGGTTCACAGTTGGTATGAACACAATCTATGGCAAATACAAAAGTGACAAAAACATGAATAAAACAGTAAACATACAATTAAACAGTAATATTGTGAAATATTACCATTTAAAATATCTGTTTTTTATTTTAATATATTTTAAAATGTAATATATTCCTGTGATGGCAAAGCTAAATCATTTCAGCAGCCATTTCTCCAGTCTTCAGTGTCACATGATTCTTCAGAAATCATTCTAATATGCTGATTTGCTGCTCAAGAAAGATTTCTTCATATTAAAAATGATCAATGTTAAAAACAGTTGTGGTGCTTAATATTATTGCTCTGACTGTGATACATTTTTTCATGATTATTCTATGAATAGGAAGTTCAAAAGAACAAGATTTATTTGAAATATAAATATTTCATAACATTTTAAATGCATTTACGGTCACTTTTGATCAATTCAGTGTGTCCTTGTTGAATAAAAGTATTAATTTCCTTACAAAAAAAAACACGTACTAAGCCCAACCTTTTGATCGGTAGAGTCTACTAAAACTATATTAACTTTTAAGTAGTGTTATTTTTAAATGAATTAACATGTATTTTTTTTATGTATTATGAACAAACAAACAAAATAATAAATAATTCTTATCAATTAACTTTAACCTAATGTTTAAACTAATGTTTACGAACTGTACATTGTTTTAATTTGTTATCCGTGACCTTTGGATCATGACCTAATAATCCCTTTAATTGTGTATATGTTCTCATACCTACACTGTACACAATAGTTGGGGTGTGGCTAAAGCACGGGCCAATTTGGCCAACATCACGCAGACTTAAAACCCTCTTACAAAGTCTGTGGTGTTCAGGTCTGAACACATCTGTACAATCTGCTAAAGATTTTAGCTGTTACCTCAGGAAAAGCCTGAAAACATACCTGGTATATTACAATAAAAGTTAATAAAGGTGTGGTGATGACTACAGACTTTAAAATGTAATAAAAACTTGATAAACTTAAGATTGAGCCACTGTAGTCACTTGGACTATTTTAACGATGTCTTTAATAACTTTTCTGGGCCGGCAAGTTTCGATCCCGTAAGAAGCCTATGGAGGAGTGATCCAGCTCTCAGATTTAATCAAAAATATCTTAATTTGTGTTCCGAAGATTAACGAAAGTCTTACGGGGTTGGAACAACATGAGGGTGAGTCATTTCTGACAGAATTTTCATTTCGGGGTGAACTATCCCTTTAATAACAGGAAACATTAAATCCATAACTTTTTTTTCCTGGCCGGACGCGATAAAATATTTATTCTCAATCTTGCTGAGTAATGCTGCATGCATCTCCTTCTTACCAAACCCTAATGCTAATTGCAACGTCTATGAATCCATTGTGAAGCTTAAACTTTAAATCAGCTCAACATAATCTCATCATCAAAAGTTGTGACTGGTAGATGACCCAATAGCATTACACTGTTCCACATTCAGACTTGCTTAACAGCATGAAAGAGAGAAACAAAGGGCCGTCTGGTGGACCTCCCAGCCACTTTGACTGATATGATCCTCAAAAAAGGGGTTCCTCATTCCATGAGCGTTATGTAACATCTGTGCTGCTTCAGTGCAGGGTCTTGTGTGCAGCAGGCTTCAGTTTATTTTAACAAGCTCCCGTCTAAGAGCCTTGATTGGCATGACAAAATAACAGTAATTAGTAAATCATGCGGGTGGCCTGCAAGAACAAATCAGCCGTAGGGTTTAAATTAAGGTGTTTTCTAGCTCTAATTATACATGCATGTAAATGACAGCTCAATGGTAAAAAGCAAGATCCACAACTCTGTTGAGTATCTGAAAAAAAAAAAAAACATTTGGCCAACTTTTTACGTTTAATTATCAATTTAAGGGACTGTCACACAACACTTTTCGTTCGTTTGATTTCATACGCATGCGAATGCTGGAGACCGGAAACGCAAGCTCATACAAAGAAGTTTCACATTTCACTGCATTCCAAAGTTCAAGATTTTGGAACTCTGACGTGTGAATTCTAATCACGTGAAGACATACGACCAATAGAAGATTGATATGTCATGGCATGAACTCAATAACACAATCATTAAAGCTGCTGGTTTGCAGTGTTGCAGAAAGTGGAGAAGATTGTATATTTTTACATTTTAGATTTATTATTATTTGTTTTAGGTTGAATTAGGTTTTTATACATGATGCTGAACAGTGTGACGTCATATCACGACCGATCCAGTGTCAGAAGAAATTTTGCATGCTCGAAGTGTGACCACCGCTTAAGAGAGCAGGACATGTACACAACAACCTAAGAAGGCATTCATTAAATTTATCCTCACACATTTGGAAACCAAAAAAACAAGAAATAATTTTGAACAGTCATGTCAAACACATTTTATCTTGATCCTTATCCCGGAACAGACTAAAACAAAGCAACTCAGCCAGCAGAGCGAGATACTGTAGGCCACTCTAATCCACCTCAATATTTCAAACAAAGGCTCATCTCTGCAGAGAGAGTAGTGGAGAGAAGAGGGTCACAGGATCTTACCAATGTCAAAACAAGCTTGATAAGTGTTGAGAGCTTAGTATTAGACCATTTACATCCACCTCCATACTGAGAACAGAGCCAGAAACTCACCCAATGGCACCTCTTTATAGGTCACCTAAACTTTCCCAGGACTCAATGTCAGAGGCTGCACCTTATACCCGCTCATCACCTCACTCACAAGGGCTTGGGTTACACCGGTCTACACATCCTCACAGAGTCTGAGGACTTCAATTGCTCTCATAGCCTCATTGTTCTTTGTCTGAGGGCGGAAAGCGGTTGATAGACTAAATATACAGTGTACTATGAATTATCATCTTTGTTTATCGTACAAGTGTGTTTTCTACATCTCTGTTTCTGTTTAAAAAGCATGTAATGTCATGATTCTGCCATCATGTTATTGATTATTATGTCATCATAAACATATTATTATGTTTATTATTATTGATTATACATGTCACAGAGCCCGCTGCAGTCACAGAGCCCGCTGCAGTCACAGCCCTCGGCTGACAGCGCTTCTTCCGAGTCTGATATGAGCGCTTCATCCGAGTCTGTTTTCATGTGTTCCGAGTCTGATTCACTGAGTTCGGTGAGTTCGGTTCCCGCTCCACAGCCGTCTGCTACGTCCCCTGAAATGTGTCCTGTTCCTTTTCCCGCTGTTTCCCCAGTCAAGAGTCTTGTCTCGCCACCCTCAGCTTTCCCTGTCGTGATTCCCTCTCCGTCGTCCACTGTACCTCCTGTCCCTATTCAACCCCGGACTGTTTCCTCCAAGACTCCTCATGTGTCCCGATCCAAACCTGCCCAGAGTCCTCGTCCTCAGCCCTCATCGCATGGACCCAAGATCCCCAGTCCTCCTGTCCACCCTGGACCTCCCCCCATGAACTTTGTGTTTCCTCCACCCCCTCTGCCTTGCATGTTGTTCTTGATGTTTCACCCGAACCCTGTTATTGTTTATTCATGTATGCCTTTGTTGATGTTGACCATGTTTTGTTGGTTCTTGTCCATGTCTCGTTCAGTCTTGTCTTGTGCTTAGTGTCCCTTTGAGGAGCGTCTGGAAGCCGCTCCTTAAAGTGGGGGTTCTGTCATGATTCTGCCATCATGTTATTGATTATTCCTAGTCTTGTGGCAGGATCATGACAGAACCAATGTTTTGTGTACAAGCGCATGGCCAATTGTTTGGCCATGTGCTTGTGTTGTCTCGTTACGTTACCCCGCCCCCTTGTTTTCCTCGTCTCGTCATTATTGTCTAGTCAGTTTCACCTGTCCTTGTCTAGTCAGCTTCACCTGTCTTTGTCATTAGTGTCTCCCTATTTAATCCCCTTGTGTTTGCTGTCCTGTGTCGGTACATTGTCTAACTTTGCGTGTATATTACTGTGAGTATATTATCTGAAAACCTGTTCAATTAGAATTATGAGTTTGCTTCTTGTCAAGTCTGAGTCTTAGTTTGTCATCGTGTCTTAGTCTAGTTGTTCTCTGCTCCAGTCCTGTTTTGCCCCCTCGTGGGTTTTTGTTTTCTGTTTGTGTCCATTTAGTGTCTGCAAATTGTCTGCGTTTGGGTTCGTTCCTCAACTTCATGACATGTAAACCTTTTATAGATGAGCAAAATACCTTTCTTGCAACAGTCTGAAAACTACAGTATGAATGAGGTTTCTCATTTCTAAATGGACAAAGACATCCTCCCTTGAAAGTTTTCAGTTGCATTTCTATGTACTTCCAGCATTCACAGTTGAAATTTTTATTATACCCCCCCCAAATATAAAATAAAATATGGGAAAGAAATACTCAAACAACTGGTTCATTTAAAACAAGTGTTAAATTAGCTGAGTTAATGTCACAGCAAATAAAGTTACTTTAACTAAATCATTTACATGTACTCATCAATTCAGACTTAGGCTATCATGATAGCTTTTTATGTGAATTAAAGCTTAAATGAAATCAGTTCATCATTTAAAGCAATTGTTTCTCTTCAGAAAATTCGGACTAAACCACTCAACTCATATGGATTAGTTTTACGATATCTTTATGAACTTTGTGAAGTGTCAAAGTGGTAGTTGTGTAGACAGTCAGTGGAGAGACAGAAATCTCTCAGATTTCATAAAAAATATTTTACAAATATTTCTGTTCCAAAGATGAATAAAAGTCTTACGGGTTTGGAACAACATGGTGAGTAAATGATTAAAGAATTTTCATTTTTGGGTGAACTAACCCTTTAATCTTTAACTGTTTCATTTGGGTTATTTTTCTCTTTTTTTGGCACTTTTCTTTTTTTTACACTCAAAATGTGAGTATAGGGAAGCAGAGAGAAAACTTGTAACTATAGGCTAACTGTAAATCTTTCAAACTCATTTTTTGAGTGTACCAAATAGCTGCAATGATCATTCCATAGATGCCAAATGAGTTGTGAATAACTCTGCTATAGTGTGTACAGCTGATGTGAGATGTTTCAGTTCTCAATGGGGCTTCTGTTACACACCATCTAACATGCTTACTGATCTGTGACATAATTTCTTACTGTATCTCAGATCTTTGCCGAGGCCCTGAGCTCTCCATGAGAAGTAGCCTGAGATCTTCCACATGACTTGGAAAGGGTTAGTTTGCGGAACCCCACTGACTGTAGACCACATCTTTTCTTCAAGAGGCTGGAGGTCAAGAGAGAAGGATTGGCTTTTCAGCTCTTGTTGTATGGCTTTAGTAGAACTGTAATATTGTGCACAAGTTATATGGACTACTTTATGATACCTTTATGGTACTTTTTGAAGCTTGAAAGAAGAAAAAAAGGTTTGGAGCAACACGAGGACGAATAAATTATGACTATTTTTTGGTGAAAATCTCTTACATGTAAAGCCAGGGACAAACCAGTTGGCCTTTGGGCAACGTTGGGCCATTTTTGAGCGTCGACCGACTTTTTTCGGTGTGTTCCACACCTTTGGCTCTAGTCGGACACTGTCTTTTTTTTTTTTTTGGTCGATTCAACATATAGAATTAGCGTTGGGCCATCGGTAAGAAAGAGAACTCTGATTGGCTCTTCAGTTTAGCAAACGAGTCAGTGCAAGAGAATTAGAGTAAAAGTGATGAAAGCAAACAAACAAGTCATGATGGCACAGAAAGAAGGCTGTTCCAATTTTACATCATCTTACTTGAGCATTCCACTGCGAGAATATTTTCATAATAACATGAGTAGAGTGGAATAAAGAGCGTGATCATCAAGATTGATTTTTAAAATGGTAAGCAAGCCCTGCTTTGTTTATCGCTTTCCCTTTTTGAATGACGAATATATCTGCTTAAATAGACAGTTATCTCCTTTACACGCATGCGTGCTAGTTGACAGTCACCTGTAGTCCTTTCAGTGAGTTCAAGCACAGATTTTTTCCCTGACGCAGGAGACAACACAGGCTTTCATCAGCACTAGTTCTTTGGCGTCAGTTTGGTGAGTTACCCTTTGGCCTCACTTGAAAAGCCTTGACCACTCATGTAACCATTTTACTAGTTTTTTCTTTCTCTCACTATCCACTTGTTAAGACATAAGGAATGTTGTTTCCTGGTCCAAGCCTCTACTTTGGGTAAATTTAGGATTACGATTTATAGGCAGTATACAGTACACCATGAGTGTCAGCATTGTTTGTTGTTTGCGTTTGCCATCTGATAGAGCTTTTGGACCTGAAACGGTGGCCTCAAATACACCTTACAAGGTCTTATACTGGTGTCTTCCCAAAACCATCCTGACCGTATACTTATAAAACAGTAGCAGAGATAGTTAAAGACAAGCACGTGTTAAACATCTAATTTTAGAGAGGCTGAGTTTGTGCTCCACGAGTAAAACCGTAGCAGGTGGTTGCGTGTAGCTCATTTAGTTCGCCAGATGTTTTGTGAATGACAGACACTATTGGGCATCTCTGATTACGGCGGTCTTAAACATCAACATCCACTTTTTTATAAGCCTGAAATCTCAAGAATTGCACCCATGACACGGACAAAGTTTCATCGTGTGCATTAGGCCGAGGCCAATCCTTAGCCTCGAGCGCCAACACACCCACACTCCCAAATCTTATTTCCTTTCAACGTGGTTGAGTGAAAGTGGAACATTCCAGACTGCCAGACTAAAAGGTGAGAGAGCACAAGCAGTAAACACACTGTCACATGCTCCTGCTCCTTCCTGTCTAACCCTCTCTGGTTTCATTTCAACTCCGTCCTGGGCCAAAGGGCCAACAGAGAACCACGTCCACCAGCCGGCGCTTAGCAGAGCGCAGCTGGAGTTTTCTCACTGCCTACCTGAACAACACAGTAATAGACCATCCAACAGCTTGTCTGTCAGCACAGCTCTGTTTTTCTGAGATCCCTCGCTGCTCCATTGCGGGACCACTGAAAAAAGTAACTTCCTGCGTAAATATGGATTTTAGAGATCTGTAAAGGGAAACAGACCTCGGACAGGAAATTCTGAATAACTTGCAATCAACCTCATATCCCCTCTCTCATCCGATTAGCATTTTTAGCATAGCATTCCTTTCTTTGAGCACCCGTTTGACCTTCTTGTGTCAGACGTGTCTCATGGAAAAAAATACTATCAGACTCTTAATTTCTCCGGGCTTCCTGTTATTTGGAACATTCCATGAACAAACTTTGACTGTATCAGCGCTGCTAATGAGGCTCCGCACTTGTTTTCCATCGCTTTGATGTTAATAGTATGTAAAATGCTGACTAATGACTTGAGCATTGCTGCCTTACAGACAACTGCCAATAGGAGGACCACAATGGACAGATGATTTCAGTAAACGTAACGAGTCAGAGATTACAGGGTAGAAAACGAATTCAGGTATGAATGTCAAAACAGTGTCCAAAGTTACTTGAAACTATCCAATGGTTATTTTATTTTCTATACGCTGGCACTTGTTGACTGCTTTTTCCTCAATATCTGGCCCAATTAATCCATTTTAAAACTATATTATATTTGTGATGTATCATGTATTTGTTTTGTTTTTATATATTTATAATATACTCGACCGTTCAATACGATTTTTTTAAATACAAAATTTATACTTTATTCCACAAGAATGCATTAAATTGTTCAAAAGTGTATATTCCAGGTGGAAAGAAAAATACTTTTCTCTGCCGGCAGAGACTGGGTTAGGGTAAGAGGTTTTGGCTGGAATGCATGGCTCCTGCAGTACAGTTCTGTGTCTCTGTTATGCAATGCCATCTGCTTCTCTCAAATGTCATTTTGGTCTGTGTAATGAAGAGTTATTGAGAGTTATCTATAAGAAACCTTTTCACCATTGCGCACTTCAGTAAATTAATGTTTAACCCAAATGTTGAACAATTGGCCCTCTAAGAGAACTATAGTACAATAAGTTGCTTGTATAAAAAAGCATTTAATACCTACAACCTTAATGATGATGCATGTTGTTAATAATAATAAAAAAATGCTTCAAAAGATTTTGGCTGGAAACTACCAATGAGCTGGATGATAAGATTGTTATTATGTCCTGGAGCTCTTATTTTTGAACTTGAAAAAAAAATGTTTTCTAGCAACATCCAAGAATATTGTGAGCACATCAGAGAAACATTTACGATTGAACCCCAAGAGCAAAATGGTGCTACTGATTAGTCTGTTTAATGTGGGCTGTTTAAACCACTCCACACTATAGGAAGCTGAATAAAAACATTTATGTTTGGTGGAAATAAATCGGTTTCTGCCTAAATGTCTGTTATAACCTGCGGTTCTCAGCGCCACTTTCACTGAAAACACGCAAGGTTTAATATATCTCATTAGCCGAGCATTCAATCCGAACCACTGCTATACTGTGGTGTGCTGCTGAGAGGCTACATCATTTGTTTTGTGTAGAAGGCAAGCTATTGCTTTTAGAGTCTCTAATGAGAATCTGTTTAGCCCAAGCCACAAAGTTTTCCTCCATCATGATCGTACTGATGTCAATCCCAATCCCAGCAGTGAATGAGGGAACAAAGAGAGAGACTAAACACATATACAGTACACCAACTTTTTTGTTGTTGTTGCTGAAACGGCCTCAGTCCTGTGATCCTGCTCAATCCTGAAATCCTGCTCAATCCTGAAATCCTGCTCAATCCAATGGCAGACAAAGTTTAAGAAAACAGTAGGTGCAGACAGATGTAATCTGACCTGCTCTGTCTAGCCACGTGCCTCTGTCAGTGCTCTGGTTTAAGTTTTCTGCTTTATCTAGTCAATTCTTCATTAAACTAATAGCTTTATACAGATTTATATTCCATATTAAAGGAATGTTTCACCCATAAATGAAAATTCTGTTATCATTTATCCACCCTCATGTCGTTTCAAAGTTGTATGAGAAAATTATATTTTTCATATTTTAAATGATTAATTATTATTATTATATTTATAAAAAATTAAAGATCACACATGTATTTAAAAATATACATATATATTCATATAATTTATTAGTATAAATATTATTATAATGGGGAAGAGTAGGCTAAAATATATCTAGTCTAGTAAAATGTGCGTAACTTATGTAATGAGCATTAAAAAGCATTTAAAGAGATGCACATGAGAAAATTTATAATTTCTCTCTCTCTCTCTCTCTCTCTCTCTCTCTCTCTCTCTCTCTCTCTCTCTCTCTCTCTCTCTCTCTCTATATATATATATATATATATATATATATATATACAAATGTATATACATTTACATCCCATGAATAATCTTAATATATTTTCCTGCTTGTGAAATAAAGAAAATATATATACTTTTTCATCTGCAATTACTCATATGAGAAGTAACAAGTGAGAAGATTGCCAGGAAGACCATTAGTCAGTGTGCAATCATGTGTTCAGGTGGAAAGACAACCTGCCAGCACCATGTCTTGTCATACTTATTGATGATAATGAGGGTTGTATCACTGACTCCAAGCTGCTATAGAGTAGAGACCTTGACCCTTTATGTCAACTCAAATTCAGGCCTTAGGAAACAACTCTTAACTTAACCCAACATATCAATGTCAAAATGTCTCTCACTTTTCTTTTCTTTTCTTTCTTTTTTTTTTACACAGAACATTTTGTTCTCTATTTCAACCCAAGGCACTGATCGATGACACAGAAACATGCTCTGGCCTCTCCGGCACTGAATCACCTTAAATGGCAGACACTGTCAATAAATCACTAAAAGGCCGCTTTTTACATCTGTTCTGCCTTAATATTACAAAAATGTATATCAGAGATGCCTTGACGGTATACTGTCATCACATGTTCTGTGATGAGCCCTACGGGGTCGAGTACTCCTGGCATGCGGTAGTAAAATTAATCATTAAGCCTGTGAACATGGCCATGAAAATAGCTTGTGGCACACCACATTCATACCAGAGTCATACACCTTTCACCTGCAATCCTCCATCTGCGCTCTGTTTGGACGCTTAAATGACTTATTTCACACCTTTAGATAGGAGTACTATTTTATACTCATAAAAAAAAAATTGTTATGTCATAATATTTTGTCTGCTTGCTGCTACATGCAGAATTTGCATATTACACAAGACATTGCACACACAGACCTCACAACAGAACTAAGCATTAACATCTTCCTGCACAATTTTACCACATCAACTTCAACTATGCTGGCAGCTGGAATCAGAATCCCAGTTTTATGCAAAAGGGATGCAACGTGACTTACTATACTTCCTGAAGCACTAAAAACATTAAACATTAAAGCAAACAAGCCTGAAGGAATGGCTTCACTCGCTCATTAAAACTACTGAAACCTACTACTGAAGCTGACTTGTCCACACTGGGAGCGATGATGATGATGATGATGATGATGATGACTAATGTATTCACATGGTTCTTTCTGACATGGCAGGTTATATAATCACTGATTTGAAACATTCGCCTGTGCGATGTCCCAGGGCACCTGTGAGTTTCTCTGCCAAGTTAGAGCTGGTGGTCCTTCAAGCTTGACTTGTTGCTTAATTCTGGTGGACTCCACTAACTCAAAAAGGAAATACTTGAACGGCACAGATAAATGCTCACAGTTAGGGGTCAGTGGTTAAAGTATTTTGATGAGAAATGACCATACAAAACACAAGAAGTGATGTAAGTCCAAGTTCAATGAGTTTGGGTGAACAGTAGCCTTTTGATCTCCATGGTTCCACCATGGTAGCTCTTTTTAATCCAGGATGGTATTAACAAAACATTTTGTGAATCATTTTTTTTTCTTAGCGTACAGTTATTTCTAACTTTTATACTGTCCTTTGTTACTTTCCTTGTATATTTCCAACATGATCTCATTAGTATTCATTTGTAAATAAATTTTGTATGCATACATGAAACGTACATATAGCATATTATGTACAAATTAGTTTAGAGACATGTTTATGATTCCTTTAAGGTTCATAGAAAATTGAAATCATGGAATCGGTTGACTTTATTTCATCAATGTAGTGCCATTGCATTTATTTAACAAATTTACATAATTTAACATTATAACTGTTCTGTATGATTATAACTGTTCTGTATGATTCCTGGTGTCATATTTAAAGGGATAGTTCACCCAAAAATGAAAATTCTGTCAGTAATTACTCACCCTCATGTTGTTCCAACCCCGTAAGACTTTCGTTCATCTTCGGAACACAAATTAAGATATTTGAATTAAATCTGAGAGCTGGATCCCTCCTCCATAGGCTTCTAAGGGATTAAAACTTGCCGGCCCAGAAAAGTTATTAAAGAAATCGTTAAAATAGTCCAAGTGACAACAGTGGCTCAACCACTGTTTATCAGTTTATCATGTTTATCAGTTTATCAAGCGACGAGAATACTTTTTGTGCGCAAACCCCCCCCCAAAAATAACAACTTTATTCAACTATTAATTTCCTTCTCTGTGGGCCTCGAGTTAGTTCACGTAGTGTAACTGCACAGCGCTTCTGTGTTGACCAAACTTTTGAATGGTAGTGTAAATGTATTGTACACATTTCACTGTATATTCAAAGGTAAAAAAAATGTAAGGTTAAGCATGATAGATCAGCCCCAGATTTTTTTTAAATCATTTTAATAGAATGAATATTACTCTAAACATGTGAGGTTTTAACAAAAAGTCTTTGAATACTGGAGGCATGTGGTCAGTAGTACGCATGGTATCCAGATGAGAGCATTTCTGTGAAATAGTGAGGGGGTCGGGCTTAATGTTTCATAACCAACATCTATCCCACCTGACTTGCTATGTTCCCTTTCACTGCTATTTCCAGCACACTCTCTGACCTCCATCCAGAGCAGCTGAAAGTTGACTCACCTGCAGTCGAGGGAGGCAGATATTGGAAGACAGTTGGGAGGGAGGGGATTCCCAGCAAACTTGCAAAGATACAAAATACCTATGACAAAGCCATTGTCTACTCACACGCCTGGTAAATTCACCTTTAGACAAGGACGAACGCAGATGGCAGACATTCCAGACATTCCTAGCCATGCCAGTAGATACTCTTTCAGTGTCCAAACCCCATATTATTTTTGTTTGTCTTGGCCATTTCCCTCTAAACACTGTCTTCTGGGATATCTACTTTGTGTTTGTTCACACTTTCATCTGTCCATTTGTATGCGAAGAGCACATAACAATAGAAGCTCTCATTTACAAAGACACATGCGGACCACGTGTGCAGCTTTTCCATCCCAGCTTGTGCATCTCAGCTACTCTCCAGTCTCTAATCACTTCCTAAACAAGCTCAAATAGTGATCTCGCTGTTAATGTTATCTAAATATTAGTCTTCCCCTAAACAGACAGTGCTTTCCAACAAGCTCTTCGAATCAGTTAAAGAAGACACTTACTGCAATTCTGCTGCCTCAGTTTTCGTAAAAAGTAGGAGGCTGGAAAGTCAAAACTGCAAGTCAAATAAATAACTTTTACTGTGTTTTATTGGCCATTTCAGAGCTTATCACTTGACAGCAATGATAAGGCCTGTTCACACTGGCACAAAAATTAGGTGTGAGTTTTTAATGCAATTTGTCTGTTCAGACCATTGCATAAAAATTTGCAGATGGGTTGAATGAAAATGCAAATTCAACTTTTCATTTCTGACACCCGCTTGTCACGGAGAAGAAAGTAAGTAAAACAGTATTTACATCTTTTCAAACACCATGGTCATGTGACAGGGTATATGCAGGAATCTTGAAGTTAATTTGAATACCTTTTCAAGACTTTTTCAAGACCTTCTCAATATTTTTTAATACCTCACCACCACTTCAAGCTGTAACCATTTACAATTTACATCAGTAATACTTTTAACTTAACAGTTTTAGTTTGAGATAAAGACTATAGACCACTCTAATACAAAAAAATCAAATAGGCTGGGATAGTAAATCAAAGCAAAGTTTATAAAAAAACTTCCCCATTCTGTTCATGCGTTCATCAACCTTCTCTTAAAGGCACACTATGCAGGAATTCCGTTTTTGTCAAACAGCGACCCCTAGAGTCGCTGTGGAGTACTTGTATTTAACGTTACTATCGTAAATACCACTCACGCAGAGCGTCTCTGCACTCACGGCCTGATACCCCTTTGAAGCTGTTATATTAAGGTACAAATCTTGCATAGTGTGCCTTTAACCCTCTGGGGACCAGAAACGCGCCCGCGCGTTTTGCCGTTTTTTTTTCACATAGCAGAAAAATAGACTTAAAATACTCTGTTGATTTTGATCGTACATATAAGTGTTATACATCAATCGATCCTGTTAATTGTCTATTATTTTTCTGTATACTCACAATAAAAACAAAGTTTTGTGCTTTTTGTCAAATAAAGAAAAATAAACATGATGCGAGTTTTGCCTTCTCTCTGTCAGTGCAGTCCATTCTGAAACACGTCCGAAAAATTAACTCTAACTCTGCAAATACTTGTCATACAGGCACGAGAGATTTTTCTTTATGAAGCTTGAATTCTCTTCTTTTCAATGATGTAATTTATATAAAAAACAAATATTCTCAGTTTATGTAATCTGTATGAAAAGAGAGTGCTGTCAGATTTTTTTTCCCCAGCTCATTACACTTCATTACGCGTTAATCTGACACGCCCATGGAGGACGCGCGCTATTCAAACGCAAATGTTGAGGCAAGCCATGACAATGCCCACATCAGCCGTTCCACCGCGGCGGTAAAATGTGGGGTGTATTTTCTGCCTTTTACCGCCAAGAGGCGCTACAATCATAGACTCTGAAAAGTGTTTGTTTATTCTCTCTAATGCGTAATCTGCTGCCGCACCGCACTGATTCAGAGCGATTGAAAGCTGGTAGCAGATGAATTCAACAAGTGAAACGTAGTTAAAATAATTCATAATCACAATACTGAAATTAGGCTACTGAAATGAAATTGAATAAATAATGAAAAAGTAAAACATTGCAATAAAAACATTTACAGACGTACAGACGATAGCTCAGTGGTTAACGCAACAACACGAGCTTCGAGGAGCTTCAATCGACTCGAGATCGAATCTCAATGTAGCATACATGTTGTTAACCGATGTTGGCCAACAGCGTTTATATTTAACCTTCTTGATGCTTAAATAGCTAACTGTTTATAACTGTTTACTTATTTAAAGTCAAGAGTTTTGTTTAATTATTATTACAACATAAATTTGCTACATTCCTGGAACCGCAGCGCTGCACAAAGGACATAAACTGATGAAGGAAGATTGTCAGCCGATTGCATCTGAAAATGAAGAAGCACGTCTTTAGTCTGCTAAATTATTGTGTAATGTAAAAGAACACTAAAATTACTTAAGTTTGAAACCAAGTTCGAACATTTCAAGGTTTAAATAAAGTGTCGGGACAGTTTTTTTAATTTAAAACAGGGTTGCATCGGGTTTAGAGTTTATTTCTTTTGCGATGCAAAATAAGAAACACTAGGCTAATCTTATTCTTGCGACATTTTAAATTTGTATTGCCAAAGAAATGACAGCTATATTAAACAATTAAAACAGTAGGCCTACAAAACGAAAATTGTCCAAAGCAACATAATTAAATTAAAACATGCGTTTTTCTTTGCCTCTCTCGCGCTGAATCTCTTTTTAACAAGTTTATTTAGTCTCCCTCGCTCTCCATATGAAAGAGGAACATTAACACCTATGCCTATTGTCCTGCGCGCTTGATACAGCACTGAACTGTCCCTCCAACCCCCCACCGGCTATCGGAGTCTGAGGCTGATTTAACACAAAGAGAAGTCGCAATTCACACTTAAATCGCTATTCTAGACAGTGTTGATAATGAAGGAATTAAATGATTTAAGTTACATGTAGCCTAGTGATATTTCTGTCATAAAAGTTTATTACTAAATATTTCATTATTTCAGTAATTGATGAAATAAAACTGGTTTGGGCCAGCTTTTTCCAAGCAAAACTAAATATAATCTGAAAAAACGCATGTTAATTTGTTTTCATGAACAAAATGTTCAACTCAATATTAAAGTCTACATGGATCTTTGGATCCTTTCAACCAGGCATGCAATTTGTGAATTAAGTTTTTTTTTATTTTTTTTTTTATTCAAATAAATATCAAACCACGGTGCTTCGTGGTAATGCTGCTAAATTAAATAACATGTATTGAATAATTATGAACTTAAATGAAACAATATCGCAACATTTCAACAAATACATTATTTGATCTGTTTTTACATTTTAATTCAGGGCGATTTAGCCTGCTACATTTAATTAGAGCGAGATTTTCACCCTTGTCATTTTCTCATTGGGAAGCGCTTACAGGCTACATGTTTGAGTACATCCTCTGTACCTCTCGTTTTCATATGGATTACATAATCAGATAACATTTATTAGCCAGAATATTTAGACATTTAAAGGCTTTAGACAGAGCCGATTTCTTATAGTGACTGAGCTGAAGTGGCTTTCGGTTCATTTTTGTGACGCGCAGTTCCCGGAGACAGAGACGACAGATAAACTGTTTTTGTCGTTAGCAAAAGTTCGAATAAAACCCGACTTTAGAAAAATGCATAGGGCCACTCGGCGTGGTCTGCCAAAACACTTAATTATAAACTTCAATATTTCATTCAAAATAATCTCAAAACGCTTTGTGAAATTTTGAAAAGCCGTGCATGCATTAAGGCCACTTGAACTAATGAACAACTGAAACGCTGGTTTTGATTTTATTGTTTGTCGTTGTTTAAACGTGCTTGTTGCATATCTCTATTTTATATTTGATATGGTCTATTGGTGAAGTAGCCTATAGCATTGATTACTGTGGAGGGAGGAGTGTGGGGATTCAAATAATTCAGCAGAAGCAGGGATGTTTAGACCAGAAGGAAATCCCCGTCCCTCCTGGCAAATCACACTTTACTTTAACCATGTTTTTAAAAACTCTAGGTTGTAGGGAATCAAAATAATAATAATAATAGGCCTAATAAAAAAAATATATATATATATACTGTATATAGGCTATATATGTAAAATTACTTTTTTTACAGAACTGCTTTTAAAATTACGATTGGTAGCCTCGTACGATTGGTACAGATGCAACGTCGTTCTGTTCGATACTATTGTTCCTAGTGTAAAATGGAAATGCATGGTAATTTTATTTTATAAATATAACCAAAAAACTGTATGGTGTAACAGAGTTTTAGAGCTAGACAAATCTCTCTGCATTAATAAATATAAAATTTGCAGTAGACCATGTTTGATCGGGATTTGAACCCGTGTCATCTTGATGATCGAACCGTCAGTTCTACCGCTCGGCTATGAATTTTCTCACTGAGAAATGCCCAAACGTTTGTTTCTCACATGAGCGAGAAAACGTTTTGTCGTTAGCCTGTGTGAGTGTAGGCCTACTTTAGCCTACCTACATGAATAAAAGTAGACCTTTTACAGTTTTAAAAGATGATATCTTATCTGTATGACCAACAATTACGCAGTAAGTTCTTTTAGCTGTTATGAGAAAAATAAATCCAAATGAACGCGCCGCCGCGTTTGTCAAACTCTAATTGAACATGCCAGAATAAAGCCAGATTTTAGAATAATGCATAGCCACTCGGCGTGGTGTGCCAAAATACCCTAATTATAAACTTCAATATTTCATTCAAAACCATCTCAAAACGCTTTGTGACATTTTAAAAAGCCGTGAATGTATTAAGGCCACTGGAACCAGGATCGTAACTGAAACGCGCTGCATGTCTCAATACAGGAAGCGCTGGTTCAGATTGTATTGTTTGTTGTTTAAACGTGCATGTTGCATATTTAAAAATATTTGTTTAAAAATAAATGTTTGTTGTAGGCTTATTTGTAAATTACCATAACTTGTAGAATTTCATCCTTACTGTTAATTGACATTAGCCCCACTTACGTTTTGATAAATGTCCCTTTGCGCCACCTGGCGGTCATTTCGCGAGCGACTTTGAAATGCGACTGGTTTATTTTTATTGTATTGGTCTACTTTAAAAAATAATACTTTATAAGACATTTATGGGAAAATACTATTTTCTTTTCAAGATGTTTCCAACTGTAACTTTGAACCAATTCTGTAGAATGGCCCATATAGCATTTGACCAGGATTTGTTTCCAGGTATGACTAAAAATGTGCTTCTGGCTTTCATTTATATTTTGATTGTTTGTATATATATATATATATATATATATATATGTGTGTGTGTGTGTGTGTGTGTATATATATATATATATATATATATATATATATATATATATATACATGTAGGCTATATATATATACAAGAAAGAATGCAATGACAATATATATATATATATATATATATATATATATATATATATATATACACATGTAGGCTATATATATATATACAAGAAAGAATGCAATGACAATATATATATATATTGTCCTTACATTCTTTCTTGTGTGACACCCCTGAATGAAAGGCTCATTATTATGCAGGGTCACTGTCTGAGAACCACTTAATTATTCATGATAGGGGTTGGGCCGTTCCGCCCATCCGCATATTGCCTTGGCAAACAAAAAAAGGTTTTTCACAATTTAAAACAATCTATTGTTTTATGTGAATGATTAGGAAGAATGATTTTCAGATCATTTTGAAGCAAAAACTCTAGGCAACAACGTACATTAGTCAAAAGTCTTGTGGACTCATATTTAGTATGTTTTTTGTGTCCTTATTTCAAAAACTTTATTTTTTAGTTTTTTCAATAACCACGCATAAACAATATTCTCTCAAAAATACAAACATGTACATACATGTTGCTCACACATTATGGTAGACCTGTTTGTGCTAAATAGAGTTTAATTTCACCTGTGCCATTAATATGTTTATAAGCAACTGAAAAAAGCACAAATGTCAGAGCAAGTCAAAACATCCAAAGGGCCCCAAAAACACTCTGGTCCCCAGAGGGTTAAATACGAGATCTAGGGGTTGTTTATGGGTAGGCCAACTATGATATTAGACTACATAGCCTATAATAAAAGATAATGAATTTCAAACCTGAACCAAACATTTTTTCAGATCAACAGTCTGTCATTAGTCTTTAGTCGGCCACTAAAGTGGGCGGTGTTGTGGTTCCGGTACACCAGCCATGTCAACGAAACGAATGAATGAAAATTTGCTTATCAATGTATATCTAAATTCGCGCCTACATCTTTGTAGAACTTTAAAAAAAAAAGAAACAGAAAAGATGCTGCAGCCAATGAGCCGCCGGCGGGGGCCGACTCAACCTCCACGGACAGTTTTTAATATTTTATCAGACAATAACTACAAGATTTTGCTTTAGTATAATTTTCGGGACAATTAGGGCCGGATTCGGGACAACAGCCTAGATTTCGGGACTGTCCCGAATTTTTCGGGACGTCTGGTCACCCTATGTGGCGGCGAGCGCGCAGTCTCCACTCGGACGTGCTCTTCAATCTATCGCCGTTGCGGACTCTTTCTATTCATTCCGGTGAAATCACAAAATAAAATGCACACAAACTTAGAAATATTAACTTACTAGTCCATCAACAAGATCGCCAGGTCAGCATCACTGTTGCATCCAGTGCTGCTTTTTAGCTCGCGCCAACGAGTGAAAAGCCCCATCTATGGAAAAGCCTGACCGAGTGGGACTCTTGTCTGGTTCCTCACGCGGTCAGATTATCTTTTCCTTTTCCTAGTCTCTTCCGATCGCATTTTCTTGGCTTTTTCCATCGTCGAGTATCACGTCTGAAATGCGCGAAAGTGTCTTCATGTTTCATATGTTGTTGTTGATGTGTGTGACGTCGTTGCCGTAATGCATGTCGTGATTCTCGCAAGATTTGTCGGGGGCGCTCCTCTCAAACTTGCACTGCTGGCTTTTCCAGCGGGGTCCCCCCAAGCTTTACTACCAGGATGATTCGCCCTACTATGAGTTTGTTTACCACCGAAATGACTTTGAAGCTGTTATATTAAGGTACAATTCTTGCATAGTGTGCCTTTTAAACATTTGTAATACGCACTGGGAACGGCAGAGAGTACATTGTGCTTTTGAACTTCCGCCCGCTCTGGTGCTCTCAGAGGCAATTTACGAACGCACCCACAATAGCCTAGTTTTTTATGTACCTGTTCGTTTTTTTAAATAAAAATGACAAAATTCACACACTTTTACGATGTTTTTGGGACTCAAACTGTTGGACAACTAATTCAGAAAAAATACTTTCAGAATTTAAGACTTTATAAAGCTGTGATAAGACTTTTTAATACTTTTTAAGGGTCTTAATTTTCCCAAAATTGATTTATCACCTTTTAATACTTTTCAAGACCCCGCGGATACCCTGTGTGACCAAAACTTCTCACATCAAGCATTCATCTTGGTGTGAACAGGCCTTTACCATGAACTGTCATTCGATGTACAAGAAGAGCACATTCGCTCTATTAAATGTATGCTGTTGTGTTCCAAATTGGAAAATTTCATTTTTGGGTGAAGTATTCCTTTAAATATACCAGCAGAATTTGTTAAGCCTAAAATATTTCCTGTGAGATTTCAGAAATCAGCTTTGCACGTCTTGACTGTGTAACACATATCCTGCATAGCCAGAGTACTAATCTACTTTGGTTGTGAATGGCAGGTTCAATGTCATTATGTGTACATGGCAGCCAGACAAACAGTACTTAGTCACCAAGACTTATAAGCTTCACAGCAATTAGCACAATGGTAGGCCCTATAGCATGGGGATTATTCCATCAGTGAGCAAGCACAAGACATCAATTATGGAAAATAAAACCTCAAATAAAAGGTGGGACCATTTTAACCGTGTTTATGGATGCACGACTGCAATCTGCTTACCTACGAAAACCACAGTAATTATCGAAAGAATTGTTTTCATATATTTTTTGAGTGAATTGAAGACTGCGCATGTGCGAATGTGCTCTACTATGTAAGAACGAGCCTATGATTGAATCTGGAAATAAAGCGAAATAACTGAGAAAAATTTGAAATATTCCTCAGTTGCCATGTCTGTAATTTATATCAAAACATCTAGCATTAATTCGATCTCAAACAGTTTCATTAAAATAAGTTATTACTCCACCACATGCGTGACGTCATAAACCAACGTTGTTGAACGACCACTTTGCGACAATATGGTTTCGGGAAACAGTCGTGACTAGCTAGTTGATTTCTTCAACGATGCATATACTATGGTAGTGAAGCATCGAGTTACGTCGGTGTACGGGAAACGCACCCTAACCCTAACCCATTTTCCCAAAGCATATGATACGTCGTTACCAACAGAGATCAATGGAACTTTCGACCATATTGGTTAAAGGAGAACTCCGGCGCAAAATGAACCTTTGGTCTAATTACACATTGTTACCTAGTCAACCGTTATCTGAGATTTGTTTTCATGATTATCGAATGTAAATAGTTTTATCTCTAAAAACAGTTTAGCCTATAAAGCTAGTATAACGCTAGTATATAGGGCATAGAGTAATGACAAATAAAAATCGCTTGTTAATACCACTAACAAGGCTCAAAATAGCCCCACACTAACACGGTAGCATAATGAGGGTCCCTACCTTCAAACCGAAGCATTGAGAACTTTGTCAGTGTCCAGACAGTTTAATAAGAAGATATTTTATACATACAGTCAACTTCGCGTATACAGGCAGAAGCCATCTTTGAAAAACAGTCTCAACCAGTCGATCTACGAACGCCGATCCAAGACTACTGTTCGCGCTCACCTTATCACAACTTATAGCTCGTTCACATCTCACCAGCGCACTTGGATCGGCGTTCGTAGATCAACTGGTAGAGACTGTTTTTCAGTCTTGCTACCATTTTGCTTTATTTCCAGATTTAATCATAGGCTCGTTCTTACATAGTAGAGCACGTTCGCACATGCTCAGTCTTCAAAAACGGTGCTTTAAATCTCTTGACAAACTCAAAGACGTAAATGACATTTGTATGTATTCTAAATAAAAGACACAGGTTGTGCTGAATGTCAGCTTGCTTATTTTGCTCAAGATAAGGATTTATTAAGTCCACATGTCATGCAATCTAGAAACTATGCTTCTAACCTCAGCTCGAGAGCTGTCCTTCCAACCACACAACTTTGCGATGCTGTTTGCGAATGTTCGTTGGAACGATGGTTTCGGGAAACATCGACTCATTGAACTATGCTGATAACAACAGAACTTGCGACCATAGTTGGCTAACGATGCTTTCGGGAAACGCACTCCTGATCAGCAAACAGATTGAACCGATTAATTGAACCAAATAGGTGAAATACTTCAATAGCAGAATATTTTGTTTTAATAAACAACATTTAGTAAAACATCCAAAAACATTTTTAGATAAAAGTGAATTTAGTATGTTTCATTTATTTAATAGTTGAGTTTTTCATTTATTTAATAGTTTTTAAGAACCAAGTGATAACGCAAATGAATCATTGTTTGAAAGGAACAGTTTAGGGTCTTCGATTCTCGGCTGACATGAATCATGAGGCCTTTCTGTGCTGAGCTTGCATGTTATTAACTCCGTGTTAGTGTTGGTTTTTCTTGTTACTCCCGTTTCAGAATCCAAAAAGATTTACAGTTTACGTTTACTGGAGACTAATATTGCCCGATTGATGTTTGAAACCGATTCACGAAACAACGAGTATACAAATTTCCTACGACACTTGCAAACTGAGAAATCTTCATATCGTCAGACCAAGTACAGGTAATATTATTTAGTTTCAGCCTAGGCCTTCTCTCTTTTTGAATGTGTTTACAAATCACTCTAATTTAGGATTTATATATTTATATAGGAGCCATTGCCATATGGATTACTTTTAGGGCTTCAAAATCTCAGTTACTATTCACTAAAGCTTGGAAGACTAAGGATATATTTTTAATATAATTCATATTGTGTTTGGCTGAAAGAAGAAAGTCATAGTGTCACAATCATCGTCTGCACCATTCTGTCTTCGTCATCTTCACTACACTTCCCAGCATCCTCTTGTCTCCACACCTGAATTCACTCCCTTAATCATTCACCTGTTCATCGTCTTAATCATCTGTGTCACCTGTCCTCACCTCGTTAGTGGTCGTTTGTATCTGTATTTAGTTCTCTCTATTCAGTCTGTCTTTGTCGGTTCTCGTCAATGTTAACTGGTGTTTGCATCCGCTCTGTCTGCCTGTACCTGTTTGTTGTTTTGATTTATAGTAAAGTTTATTGGAATTCCTCGTCTCCTCGTGCTTCCTGCCCTACACCACCCGTGACACATAGAAACAGCTCTATTTCTGCTGTTCATTAAGCATCATTTACTGTCAGAGAGAGGATTTATATTTATATATATTTCTGCCAATGCGAAAATCTGACCAAATGTTTGTTGTTAATTTTAACCGGTAGATGGAAAATCGAATGTGAATTCTAATAATCTCAACACTTCAGATAATGAGGCAGCCTATGTATAATTGTTTATGGAGCAATTAAAATACCCATAATTGATAAGTTTGACTAATTTTCATAAAAATCATTTAAAGGCTAAAATGTGAGGTTTATCATTTTATAAATATTTTTTATAACAAATATTTTTGTTTGTTTAAAAATAAAGCCATCATTTTTAATGTTATTATTTTACTGTTTATGCAAAAGAAAAAAGTGCATAGCACTGCTAATTTTATGTTGTTTGTTGGCTTTAAAGTTGAAATGATTGCAGTGTATGAGTGACATTTCCTGCACATTTTAACAATACCATGATCATGATCATTTTAGTCACTATGATGATATGAATTTTTAATTCTGCTTCATCTCTAGAGGTATTCCTCTGCTAAGAGAGGAAAAAATAAAAAATTGTTGGTGATTTAGGGGAGACATGTGACTGACCATTGAGAGGACAGTGATCAGATCTTGAAGGATGACCCTGCGATTCAAAGTCAAACAGGAAAAGAACCAAGACAGCTATTCCTCCCATAAATATGCCCAGATGGTGCACATGTGCATGTGTTGTGTGTCTTGATAAAGTGTCCAACCAACATAAGCGTCTGGAACTGTCCAGAGTATAATATTGCCAAATGACACGATTTAAGTGAAAATTACAGATGTTAGAAACCAAGAGGAAATTGTTAATATGTGCAGGAATTTAATACAATGGAATTTTATTGTAGAAAGTTATTAGGTGTGTGCATAGAACAGGAGTCTCTGCAGGCTCTTTGGCTTAAGTACAAACGATTATTTCTAGAGTTATTAAACAATTTTATAAGCCAGTGATTGCCACGTCATATTTCCGAATAATAATATAAAATGAAGACAGAATGTACAGATTCATTAAATCGTGGGCATTTGTAATGATTACATCATAGTACTTCAAGTACATTGTTTTTACTTGAGCTTTTAGTTGATATTAAACAGAGGCTTTTTTAAGGAACAGTCCCCTTTTCAATTGGCTTCTCGGAGAATTATATTTGCTATATAAATATTTCTATTTATTCGTAAAATATAATAATTAACATTTTGAAATTTAGTTTGTTACTTAGTTGGTAGGTTATGTTTTTGTGCTTATTGTATGAAAAATAATTCATTTACAAAATATTTTTAAGAAGCAAACAAGTTGACACTTTTTGTGACTTGTTAGTGTTGTGCATTTTTTTTCCGTGTCTTGTTTTGATCGGCATTTTATTCATTGCCACGATCAAAGCCATGGCAGTCTTACCCAGACAAAAATTTACATGTATTTAGGTGTCAAAGTTTGTAAGTGAAGCATGGACATTGAATGCTTTTATGCTTGGAAACCCAAGCAAACATGACCTCTGTGACTCCACACACTGCGGGAGAGAAGGAAAGGACCCCTTGTCCGTTTATGACTCCATTAAGAGTCTTGGAGAATGTCCAGATTTCCATATAAAGTTATAATTTGGCCTGTTTCCCTTGCTCCTGTGGGCAAGAAAATGAAACTAATTTGTGGCTAAAGAGAGGTTTTCATGGAATGCGCTCACGATTACAGCTAGGATAGACAATGGCATTATGTAATCTAGAAATCCTGCCAGCCAATCATGCTGACAGGGGTTAAGAGTCTGGCTCAAGAAAATATAAGATGAGATGATCAAAAGTTTCTAAATAAGAATGAAAGTTTAACAGTTTTATAACAGGCAAACACATCTTTATGGCCTGCATGTTTAATGCGCAACATGTCTAACTATATGTCAGCTGTCTCCTGTGGTCTCTTTATATCAGGAAAGTCTTTTTTATAATTTCCTGTTTGTCTTCCTTGGGAAGTGAGTCGGGAGAAGTATTTCAAGGTATCAAAAAACAGAAAAAAGATCATAAACTGGTTGTGTTATCGCTTGGCAACAAAACATTTGCAATAGTTTGGTCACTAGTTGAAACCGACAGAACAGTATCTGGATCACACTCTTCCTTACAAAGTTTTTCATAGCTAATCTAGGAACTGTGAGGTTTTTATCATGATGTTCTGCTTTATGCCAGATCATGTTTACATAATATTTGCTTAAATATACTCATAAAAATTTGCTTTGTGGGACCACAGACTTTCATAGTCATACTTGCACGACAGACCATTCTAATAGCATATCAAGAGTGCCTGTATAAAGCATTATCCTTTAGACCAAAAATATCCAGACGACAACACTGAAAATTCATTCTTAAATGTAATTTAATCTCATAAATAAATGAAGTGATAAAATGTGGACGGCATGTAATACTACAAATTACCATGTCAAGGAAGTCACTGATGCACAACTGCAAATGAGATTAAATATAGGAGTGTGAATACAGACTTATTTGTGATGAGTGTGATAATGGATCTTTGGGTACACAGTGTAACCGGAGGCATGAGGACGTGGAAAAACGCCAAGATTATGTGCTTGGCAAGGTCAGATTACAGGCAACAGTAATAATAGCCCCGGTCAAGAATTACTACAGTCATAAAAAAGACTAATTTATTACAGCTTTGTATTCTTAAATGAGAAGCATTCCACTGATGGGTATCCTAGCAGTAAAAAAAAAAGTTAGAGATGAACACTTCTGAGATGGCACTGAGGGCCTACTTGACAACCTAGTTTGGGCCTCAGCATTTTCACTAGAATAGGGGTTTTCAAATGTCATAGACCCCCCAAAATAAGACGATGCCCTTACTGCATTTAGGTACTAATATGTACACTTTAGGTACCAATATGCAAGGGGCAAATAAGGTACCTTTTGAAAGGGTATCACCTCAGTCAGTGATAGCTTTTTTACCTTTTTTCTGAAAGTTTAGGCACCTACTTTTAGAGATAGTTTAGTCTTACAAATATCTTGGGGTCTATTTGGACAGTAAATTAAATTGGAAGAAAAGTGGGATTGTGTTTAAGAAGGCACAATCAAGATTATTCTTTTTGAGGTAGCTAAGATCAGTTGGTATTAGTAAGACGCTTCTTCATGTTTTTTATCAGGGAATCTGCCATTGTTTTGTTTTATGTTGTGCTCTGTTGAGGACGTAGAATTACTGTTGATGATAAAAGTAGGATAAATAAAATGATTATGAAGGCTGGTTCAGTGATCGGCCTTACCTCAAATTTACTAGAGCTTATAGTGTTGAAAAGAGAACAAGGGAAAAATTAAAAAAATATTCTGTGTTATGAAGGTCATCCTCTACATAATGTTTTTGGTATACTAAAAAGTGCATTTAGTGAGTGACTGGTGATGGCGGAGTGTTCTTCTGAGTGATATACAGTAGAAATTTTATTCCTGCTGCAGTTTTTAATTAAGCTTTATATTTAAAAACACTAACTCATCTAAATTGACAGAGTGTCTTGAAGATATAAAAAGCTGGATGACGTGTAATTTCCTGCTATTAAATTCAGATAAAACAGAGGTATTACTTATTGGTCCAAAAAACTACCCACAAATCCTCTTACAATACAACTTTAATTTAGAAGGATGTCCTGTTACTTTATCCACTACTGTAAAAGACCTGGGTGTTATACTAGACCGCAACTTGTCTTTCGAAAATCATATTTCATATGTTACAAGAACAGCCTTTTTCCACCTTAGAAACATTGCTAAGCTACTTAACATGCTATCTGTTTCTGATGCAGAAAAGTTAGTTCATGCATTCATGACCTCGAGACTAGATTACTGTAATGCTTTATTAGCTGGTTGTCCTGCATGAAGAGACGACTCGACGCCTGTGAAGAGATGACTCAACGCCGGCGATATGTTATGCCCTAAATTAATACATGATTAACTAACTGTATTTTTCTATGAACATTTCTGAAATGCACTTTCTGTAAAGCTGCTTTGAAACAATATGTTTTGTGAAAAGCACTATACAAATAAATTTGAATTGAATTGAATATTTGTTGTTAGTTTTTTACAGGTTACACTTTATTTTAATATGTCCCTATTACAGTGTAATTATACATTTAAGTGCTGAGTAATATTAATTAACTACATGTTTTTTGAAAATCAAGAAGCATCCTATCGAGCTCTGGCTTATATAGGCATAAGCCACGCCCATTCGCGCGGGACGTGACGACCAGCGCCCTCATTGGTGCTTACGTCACGAGCAGTCCCTCGATAGGTTGCAGCAGTTGCCGCAGAGCAGCCTAGGTCAGCTCGCTGCAGCAAATGCGTTTTAAATTAATACAAATTATAAGGATAATTTTTGGCTTCAGTATTCCAAGGTTTTCCCGTAGCGTAAGCTAGCTTACGCAACACGAGATTGCTCTCGTAAGAGAACTGTGTTTTTGAGACTGCCTTTAGTTCACTACAGTTTTAAGGAGAAAATACTCAGCAATGATGTTGACTTGACAATTTGCACACGGTTTGTCTTAAAGCATATTAAAAACTAGCCTGGTAATACCAGACTCTGCTACTTCACTTTGCTTCGTAGACAGAGTCTGGAATGGCATAATAGAGAAGTGTTTTCTCTCTCGCTAGGGGGCGCTTGTCTGAAGTTTAAAATCATTGGTTACCCGTAAGCCAATCAGATAAGTTTATATATGACCTATGTTATGTGCCAACAGCCGCATCGAACCACAGACATCATGCATCGAACTCAAATCTATGATCGAACTTCCACTGTAAACCTGCTGTAAACACTTGATGATGCGAGCAAAATACCGGAGTGAATATGGCTGTAAACGACTTTTGCAGATTATGCAAAGTTAATCTACGCATCCACGGTACAATAAGGGCCTCTAAACTGATATTTGACAGTAGAGAGAAACAAAAAAATATTTGCAGCCAACTGTCAAAGTTAGGATTAGTTCTGTTAAACACAGCTCTTTGTTCATCTCGAGTCTGTCGGAAATGCTGCAACTTAATTGCAAGATTACAGCATGTCATGGCAATATTTAAGACCTGGAAAAGAAAGGAGACACTGACCTGTCAAAAGGCTCCCCAGTTTCTCGCTGACGATCGGTAACGTTAATAGTTAATAAAATTAAACTTTTCCCAAAGGGAGTAGGGCCACAACATAACCTCCATTCAAAATGTTTAATACACACTCTTCTTGTTCGGGCTTCAGTTTGCTAATGCCGGGAATATTCTCCACAACAGAGCGAATTGCATCCGCGTCTCCATATCCGCGGCCGTTTTCGATTTCCCTGACCTAGGGTGTTTCTCAAAACCAAGAATGCAAAGAACACACTTGTGTTCTTGGGGAGAACGCTCTTGCTAGTTGTTCTTGGAAGAATGAACTCACAAGGTGACGAGCACACAGAACGCTGCTGACAGTTTGAGACGATGTGTTCTTGCTGGTATTGCGCAATAATACCCCCGCACAGACGCCGTCTGCAGTACCCAAACATAACGAGAATTATTGACGATAACAGCCAGGCTGCAATGGTCTCTTGGCTGTGGGGAAAAACGAGTCTGTGAGCAAACTGGCCGGTTGGCTCGATAGCTAACGTTACACCCGCAGGCGCTTATGGAGATTCTCACTTCCGAAAACGTTTGAGCACATTTTCGATTAGCCATACATTTTCGTAAAAATGCCAATATTTGAAATCTACACAGTTGATTTCTCGCATCAAATGTTCTCAGAAGTGAATTTAGTGATGAAATAGTGTACGTAATTGTAGAAAAACGAAATACTGTATTGACCTGCCTCTCCTTCCTCGAATGCCGAATTGAATGCTGGGATATTTCTGCCGTCAAGTTCACACAAGTTACCAACCGATGCATCCTCGGTAAAATGGGCGTGTCAAGAACACATCCGGGATTTTTAACTGTTCTTGCCAAAATGCAAACTTGTGTATTGGGACAGTACTTGGGCCACAAAAGATGACGTTTCACAAGAACACAAGGACACAAGTACAGACAAGAACACAGATTGAGAAAGGCCCCTAATCTTAAACTCGGCGCTTAGCGACTACGTCACGGCTTTCAGCCCGCCCTCTGTTCGTTGATTGGCCGGCTGTTTTCAGGCCGGAGGAAAACGGATAGATAGGCCGCTGTCTCAGACTGAGTACAGAAGCGAAATGAAATTGAGCGGAAGTACGAAGTCTGACTTAGTCAGGCTAATTAAAAACACCACATAGACATAAAACAACATTAGAAGCCTGAATTTCACCACAGGTGGACTTTAAAGCTTTCTAAAGCTGGGGCAACACTAAAAGATATTTAAAATCTTATAAGGACAGTTGTTGAGTGTACACTCGTTATTGCTGTGCAATGTGGGATAGAATGAGTGCACTCGAAAACGTTCGGACACCACTACAAATGGCTGTCCCCTCAAATAATGCCCTATTTGAAGGTATAGGTATAGCTATTCTAAATGTGCAAATATCTGGTACATTATCTGGGAAATATTTACTTCATGATTTATTTTTATTTTATTTTTTCACTTATTTTTTCAACTTTTCTGTGGACCCTCTTGCACCTAGCAACTTTTCTCTGGACCCCAGTTTGAAAACCACTGTACTAGAACATTCATGACTGGTTAGTTGTCTA
Source organism: Rhinichthys klamathensis goyatoka (assembly GCF_029890125.1). Lineage (NCBI taxonomy): Eukaryota > Metazoa > Chordata > Actinopteri > Cypriniformes > Leuciscidae > Rhinichthys > Rhinichthys klamathensis. Next base: position 1,623,151 of record NW_026607043.1, read on the forward strand.
TACTCAATAGAGAACATTGTGCTACACACTTAACTTTGAGCTCATTATGCTCTGTACTGTGACTTGAAATAATAGGTCATGGGTGTTTTCTTTTCTCTGGCATTTTTTGAGATATGTGAATGGTCATCTGCTTTATGTGAAGCATTTTGAAAGCAGGAGACATGTTTGTTTTCTGCACAATAGATCAATTAAGTGAATGAAAACAAGATCCAGCTGAGTGCACCGCTGAAGAGAGACCCAACGAAGCTTGCCAATGACATCCACTGGGAATGGACCATTAGACACACAATGCGTGAATGCATTTATGTGCCACAGCATGCTGCTAAAAGCTAGACTATGACACCAAAGCAAAAAGCAAAAGGTGAATTTTTAGTCTCCCCAAGGATGCCCTTAAATTTTGTGCATACAATTCTACATTTATGAAGACTTTGCATTGTGGCATTCAAGTAATTTAACATTTTTAAGACGTTTTCAAAATAACCACATGAATTCAATAAAACACATACCAAAATCTGGTTTTTAATTATAGTGAAAAGATCAGTGAAGAACTAAATGATTAATCTGCTTCAGCTAAACCTCTAATCAAATAAAAAAAGTGCATTGTGGTGATAAACCATCTGACATTTCTCATTCCTGTTATTGAATTAAACTTCTCATCTCACACCCAGGTATTAAATGTTATTGATTAAAAGTTTGTGTCACCTTTTTCACATTTCCACAACACGCAAGGACGTTTGCACAAGTCATCTATAATGAAGAATCCACAGGATTTTCCTCATACAAAATGTTCTTGAAGCAACAGACAAATGGTGAAACTTTATATAGTGCCATTGCCATATACAAAAGACTATATAGAAAACGATTGACAAAGAATAATCTAAAAAGAAACAATTAAATAGGAGAATAAAACGGAATGAAAAGAATAAAATGCATAAAACACAAAAAAGTAATAATTTTAATTCTTTAATGTTTATTAATATGACCTTGTTGACACCACAGTGTACTAGGAATGAACCATAGGTGTGACTTATGTTTGCCTAACCTAAATATCGAGGAATGTGTGAATGGATGTATGGCCTCCTAAAGAATTCCAGTGAAGTAAATGATCCCAAGAGTCATTAACAAGGGTCATCAGAGCAATGGGACTTGCGGTCAGCGAAACCTTTCTGGCGCAGTTCATTGGAAAAATACGCTTTTCTAATGAACTTTAGTATTCTCCATTTGCTGCAGACAAAACCCACTCCTTGGTTGCAATTGCATTAACAAAAGCGAAGCTCAAACATGCCATCTTTCATGAATGCAGATGGTAAGCAGAGAACACAGTGAGCTGGGATTATTCACTGAGACGAATGCCTATTTTGGATTAAATCTTCAGGAAGACCCCTCATGGACAGACACAATGCTCCAGCTGTGCTCTCGCTCTCGAAGGGTGGGACCACTTTTTTCATCAAAATGTCTTTAATAAAGCTGATGAAAGCTTGGCTGCCCCAAGAATCAACATGTTGAAGGATACATGCCTTTGGGGGGGAAATGCCACATGGCGGAGACCTGAGTATATTCACCACAACTCATTTGTCTGTTGTTGTGTAGAAGACGCTCATCGTCCAAAAAACAACAGTTTGATCTAAACCTGTCGTGACAGCACATGTGCTTAAAAAAAAATTCTCACGCATTATTCATTAGACCCCTTCCCTCAGCTCATCGTTTCCTCTCAGACACAGCAGGAAGGATAAAAGAAAAAGATAGTTTGACAGGGGAAAACCGCAAGTGAGACAACACTACTCAGCATGGGGGTGTTATTCTTCAGAATCTTTTATCTTATTTAAGCTCGGCAGATGTTCAGAAAGTGAGTTTTATGGGTGAGTTTACTTCATCCTCCTTACAGAGTCTCGTGCACATGCACATTTTTATGCATAAAATCTGAACAGGAATGTTTTCACACAGAAATCATGATTCATCATGAATTTATTCTACATTTACAACCAAATGAACTCTTATGTAACCAAACAACCAAATGTCTCTACAAAAATAATAACTCCAAGTAATAACAATTAAATAAAAATGGCATGACAAAATGCGGCCTGTATAGGTGTATTCACACAGATGGCAATCTGGAGTCTGAAACGTGATTGTGTGTATAGCCAAAAAAACTGTTTATTGTGTTTTAAGTTTTGACAATGGCGCACGAGAGAGAGAAAGCCAGCAGAAGAAAGTGAGGTGAGTTCGAACACATGCACATGGTTTAAGACATAGGATTAAGCAACATTAGAACTACTGTAAGAACAAATTTATGTGCGCACCTGTTGTGAATCAGGTGGACATTTTTTGTGCGAGACATTTTTTCTCCACACAGTTAGGTTAGGTGTCCACAGAAATACATGCTCAGAAGAGAATTATGGGATTCCCAGTGAATTAACTAGGTAAAAAGTGTCGAGAGTGGTCGAGAGCGCCCAAGAGTTGAAAAGGAAATGCTAACCTTCATACAAATGAATAAAAAGAAAAAAGCTGGTAGCAGCCAATTGCTGTGAGGTTCAGGTTGTCTGTGCACTTTAAAATCTGCCAAGCATGCTGGAGTTTCTGATTAATTTGGTGCATACATCATATCATAAATCATACTATATTTCAACATTTCATATTGCAAAAGATTATATTATCTGTAATCTAAAAAAAATGCACAGTGCACACTTTTATAAATCAATTGTATTTTACTATTCCATATTTTTATTCATTAATGTAGCCGGTATCAATTAAAAGCTATATAGCAATTTCACTTCATTTTCACAGCTGCCAGTATTCTTATCTAATGACCTTGCCTTGGTCTCCCGGGTGTCTCTGTTCTGTCAGTGTTAGATCTTCACGTCATAGTAACCCTTAGCAATGACATAAATACTCCCACGGTTTGCTGATAAATAAAACAACTTTCTTCCATTACATATAGTGTGCAGCTAAAAAAACAATGAAACGCCTAAATATTGACAGAGCAACGATATCAGAGAACAAAGGTCATCTTAATCAAAAGCTGCAGTGTCTAAAAATGCTGTTGATATTATGATGGTGAGTAATATATCACAGAAAAATACCTTTCTGGGAAGCCAAATCTTTCAGCATTCATTTTCAAAGCTAAAGACATATGCAAAATGTCTAAACATTATCAGTGCCTATATGTTACTGGAATATGATTGCCATGCTTTATTGCCTCACAAGAGGCCATTAAGTATCATACTTCCAAAATGAACTTACTAGCATTAGGAAAAAGACTCATTCGTGTCACTAAAATACCCCATTTTTTCATAACTTCTTTACTGCCAACCTCTACTGTAAGTGTGATTTTTAGAAGCGATGTGGCCCTGAAAGGATACCAAATGCCACATTTGTCACATATATCAGCAAATATATTTAATCACTGAGAAATAAATGCTAAGAAAAATGTCATAAAAAACAAGAACATTTCTTCAAAAATATAATTATCAGAGGGCATGGATTCTGTGCACTTACTCATCAAGTACACAAACATGTTTAATGAATTAATAGCTCAAACTTAGCAACATGTCTTGGAAAAAAGAATACAAGTGTGTACCCGAGTAAATTATATCAGTGTACGATTACCGAGAACAAGGTTGACACCCCTTTACGCCTAGTCTGTGCAAGACAGGTGGGAGATTTCTGGCTAATTGCGTGTTTGTTGATTCTCAGTGGCTGGGCCTTGGGATGTCAAACACGTCTGGGCCGGTTCTTCCCGAAAACAGTTTGCAGGACAGCACAATTCTGAGTAGGTATGAACCCAGGGGCAATTGAAGAAGTGACGCTAGAGCACCAACCCACTGAGACGACTAGCTTCCAACTACCACTTTTGAAACGTCCCATCGGCTGAGTCAAGCAGGATAAATAAAAGTGATGTTCTGTCTGCTGCTCTGAGCTTGGAATGACTCAGTGTGTGTAAATGTCTCCTAGAATATTTTCCTATAGTATGCAACAATGCCAGGAATGTGGGCATGGCAGGTGAACTTCCAATATCCCCAAATATGGGTGGTGCAGTCATGTTTATTACAGTTGGTTCTTTGGGATTGGAGTGTTTGTGTATGTGTAGGTGGAATGTTCAGTCGTACATTTCGAGAGGAAAGGGCTTAACATTCCTTGTCGATACATGTTTAAGTCACCATGAAGCCAAAATTGGCAATTCTTGATTTAGTGCGTATAATTATTATTTTTTAATTCAATCTTTATTTAAAATAACTTGGAGCGATGTCTTCTCTGATGACGTTTACGGCACGAGGGTGGGACAACCTGTCACTCACATGACATCACAGCAATAGCAAACCAAATGATCCAATGAAGTACCGATGGACAAAATCAATTCCCGCACTACATTTTTTTGTTGATGTTGTTCAAGAAGCTGTTTCACTCACAATCATATCACAACATTCGTGTCATGCCGACTTTAAAAAAACCATCATCACAAATGTGGATAATTTGTTTTGACAATAGTGAGGTTAACATAATAGACACTGGAGTGAACCAATATTTTAGTAAACCAGCTCATAGTACATACAGTACTGCAGCATATTTCTTTTGCTTATGTTCTGATCTACAAATAATAAAAGGGAAACACATGAGAGTTTATGATATTCATTTTGAATAAATAAATAAATAAAAGAAATATGAGCCGTGCTGCATGCAGAGATCCTTTTAATTTACACTATTTAAATTAATTAAGAATTGCTGTATTAATTCTTTAATTATTTGAAGTATAAAATGATATATTAATAAATGTTGCTCAAATCAGATTGAGGTTGATTAAAGGTTATACGGAAACGGTGTATGCTTCTGTCTGGTTTGATGGAGTCAAGTGATGGCTGTCTATGTCTGTAAAACATCACTGATGATGTGTGTCTGGTTTGGTAGAGATAAGATCATGGACAACGGTAGCAGAATGGTTAAAGCTCTTAATGATGACGGCATGTGGTCTCCTGCCACCAAGGTTGTGCTTCTGTGTAAAATATACAGATGTTCCCACTTCTGGGAAAGTTAATACTGTGATAAGCAACTAGCAGATGAGAATTAATCAGTTTGCCAGAGTGCAATGATGTCATGTCCATTTTTAAGTTACACGAGTAAGGAACACTCTGAGCGAGACCTAATTTTAACTACATCCTGAGAACAGACCACAACACCACTGAGGTCAATAAACTTATGGTTATGAAATTAACAAGACGGTACAATTTGATTTAGCAAAATCTAAAAATTCAAAGTGCAACATTCACTCTACAAACATAAACTTGACTTTATTTCTTTAAAACAGTGATGACAATCAAAGTTTATGTTTGCCAAGTGAGTGTTGAATTTATGTTTAACAATATTTGCCTCAGTAAATGTCCTCATGTTATTGTGCTTAAGCGTATGCAAATCAGAGGTGCCAATCGGGCTACCGTGCAATTAACAATCACGACTTTTATGTCACAAAGCGTCTGGCCAAATATGGTGTGAATCTTCAGGAGTGGAATGAAGTGGCTTGCTCTCAGGCAACCACCGCAAAATTATTCAGAACATAGTGTGTTTCTTTTTTACCGCTAACTAGACTCAGGAATGCAAATTACATTGTGCATGGAAACACATTAAAAGAAAGCTGGCACACCATGACCTTCTGCTAGAGAGATGATGGAACAGACGCTGAAAACATTCTCTGACACTGAAAGATATTCAGCAACTCGCATAATATGGGGACCTGTGGAAACAAATCTCCTTTCATCTGTGAGATCTGCTGGCCATGATCCTGGCACGCACACCGAGTGTCTCTGGTCTAATGGCTTTACTCTGATGTTGTACAGGTAAAGTGTGGATTACTGGAACAGCTGCACAGGTGGTCACAGTCCGTCCTAATCCTACATCTGAAACGGTCCAGCTGTTTTGTTCTAATTCAAGACCGGTTTAAGGATGAATTACTACATTCAGGCTCAGAAAACTCATACAAAATAGTCTGTGACAAAATATGCATACCAAATCTGCCTCTTTAGTTACTTAATGATCCTGTGTGGCCTGTGACCTCGGGTTAGAGATGAATTCATGTGAACATGCCATTCTGCTGATTCAATGCTCTTCAACACAGCTTTTCCTGCACATAACTTGCTGAGAGACATAAACAAGATGCTTAAGTGTCTCTGAATCAACACTCCAGAGCTTGGCTGGTCTCAGACAGAAGTTGTTTTGGTTCAGTATGGGAAGGTATTCCAGTCCATTAGGAAGGTTTAAGACAGTGGGGCTTAATACTGCTCATCCTGAAAAATAATAAAATCATTCTGTAAAAAAAAATGACATGATCAATAAGTCATGATAACATAAGTTTTTACATTACTTGAACTTAGTCATCAAAGCCATTTTTAACTATATTTTTAAGTTATACGATTAAACAAATTTTTTAAAGTCAGTGTAATGTAATTTAAGTTGAAATTACTTAGTCAAGTTGATTGTACTTAAAAAATGTAGGCAGCAAGTTTTTTTTTTACAGTGTATGAATGATTTAAAATGATCTATAGCCACAAACATGTATGATTTTTAAATTAAATTACATTTTTACATTTAAATATATCAATATATTATCACTAAATATATCAATATATCGATATATCAATATCGATATATTAAATATATCAATATATTATAAACTGTGCCCCACAAAAGGCACAGTTTATAAATACAATATATAAAACCAAAACAACAGAATCATCTCTCAATACATCAAAATTATATATATATATATATATATATATATATATATATATATATATATATATATATATATATATATATATATAATTTTGATGTCTTACAATGATTTTGTTGTTTATTGGTTTATCTACTTCTGAATTCTCTGGTTACCATATTTAGAGAAGAAAACATGCTTTATTTATACACATAGAACTCACAGTTTATTCTGTCAGGAATAAGCTACTCAAAACATTAGGTAACCCCCTCACACAGCCCACTTCACAAAAATGATCTGAGTTTTTGTGCATGTAAGTGTCCAAACAAGCTTACAAATAGACCCCATGGCACTTTCTGCAAAGAGGCAAAAAAGGTTGGTGAAATGGTGGTTGTGCAAGGTTGTTTTTAAATCTGGAGGAACTGCGATGAGTAATAACAGGACTGAAATCGCCTGCCCCTCCTGTATTTATAGGACAGTGAGTAGATAATTGCTCAGTCTGATGGGTCATATCTTACGCACTTATCTCCTGGACTTGTGCATGCCATGACAGCTCAGACATCATCTAGACATCTGATGATTACTGCTTTAAGCTTAAAAAAGAATCCAGAAAATATGCATAAACGTAAAAATGTGATCGTTCGGGAAGGATTCTTCTAGTCATGTCTTTATTTATGAAGCTTTACACCAAATGTAAGCAGCTGCCCCATAACTAGAATATTTTCTCCTTCACCTTTGCAACCGGTCCACACAAGTTCCGCACTTGAAGCTTGTGTGCGTCATTGGGAGAAAGTATGGTTTCCATGACAGAGCTTTGGAAGCCATTTAGCTGAGTTATGTCGCAGACGATCAGACTGACAGCATCTCTTGAGTCTGGGTGCCGTATCTGTGAGCACAATAGACCTGCGTGGCCACGGGGCACAGAGAGTAAACAGAAAGCAATGATGGACCTTATGGCTGACTAATGCATAACCTCTTGTATCATCAGTTACATCTGTCCAGAGAGGTCTCTGAGGTGAGGTTTATTATCACCTCCAAACAATACAGCTAGCACCCCTGTCTGACGTCTCCCAGGATCAGCCAGATTAAACTTTCACTAACTTCTACAGCTACTCACAAATGAGACATTCATCACTGTGAAAAGCAAAAATGCTCTTTCAGTTGAAGAAGTGTCTGTTACCTGTTATGAAACCTGTTATGTTTCACTGAAAAATCAACAACCACCAAGGTGGGCGTCATGTCTAAGTATTAAAAGTCTGCAAATCCTTAGTTTAAATAGACTGTTTTGAGTAGGAATGTGAAAAGGATGGCTGATCCCTTTTAATCATCTCAACGCATGCAGCCAGTCAAAGATGCGGAACCTTAAGCAGAAAAACATTACAGCTCCGTATCTCTCACCTGAAAATGTATGTTCAAATGTGTTACGCTTCGGTATGGATAGATTTTCATACACGTAAGTTAGACATAACAACAGTCATGCTAGTCGCCATATGGGGACGAGGACTGAAATGTCCAAGTGTAGCACTGTTTTTTATGCTGGTTTCAAAATGTTATAATTTATAAAAGTTATTTTATTATTTGTTTATTACTTTATTATTTGTATGACTTATATCAACCAAACGTTAACATTCTTGTAATATCTTTGGGTAAACAAGTGAACATGATTAAACCACAAAATATATTATTTAGACAAGAGTCGACTATACAGGTGTGGATTTTAACTGAAATTCTGACTTGATTTTTCATAAATGTAAGGCAAGTTGTCTCAATTTTACTATAGCAAGTTGTCAGATGCATTTTAAATAATATACATTTATACAAATGTACAATTATAAAAAATGTTTTTTATACAAATTAAAGCAACACTAAAGAACTTTTTTTACGTTAAAATAATGTTTCTACAATCGTTTCAGTGGTTCATCAAGTCGTAACAGGGCGAAAGGCACTTCTGCATTCGCTTTGCGCCTTACAGCCCTATATAACCGCACTATGCAAGGTAGCCAGATCGGGTAGCGTTTCTGTAGTTCGAATGAGACAAGAAAACTACAAATTTGACTTCCTTTACGGCAAGCGTTACAATAGCTTTGTTTGTTTTTCTTCGTTTCTGATGACTGATATACATCGTACTTTCATAAAATCATGCAACACTCTACCTTGTCTGTGGACATCGTTCATTCCAAAGCCGGTGCTGGATAAAAAGCAAGCGTGCGTGCGTGCGACAGTAGGCTGCGGTAGGCTAAATTATTTATGACAGCGGTAATGGACAATTCCGCTTCCAACTTGTAGGGCGACCGAATAGGAAAAGTTCTTTAGTGTTGCTTTAATTATTAAACATTTATTAATTACAATATTGATTTGCGGGCATGAAGAGAGTCAGCATTAAACGGAAATGGCAATTGTCTTTTCCACCCTATTATGACATTTATCTGAGTGAAATAGCTTCTCAAACAAGAAAAAATGTAGCGCACGACTTAATTTTGTCTATTGGAAATTGATTAGATCATTGAGGTTTGCTCTAGAGTGGTTTAGGTATGACTAATTCGCCAGTGGTTCCTGAATCCTTCGAGATTTTCCTATGGGGTTTTAGAATGGGGGTTTTCAATTTATGTGTAAAATAAAGCCTGGTAAACATAAGTTGACGATGATTTGACATTTTGTTCTACAACGTAATTTACACCCTTTGTGAAAAATGCAAATCTTGAAGCATTTTTGAAAAGGTATGTTTTTAATAAGTAGATAAGGCAGTTCGGTGTGTGCAGTGTATGGTGTACTGTAGAACAAAACAAAAGTATCAAGTTATGTTTACCACAGGCTTTATTTTACACATAAATTGAAAAACCCCATTCTAAAACCCCATAGGAAAATCTTGAAGGAACCAGCGTCAAATTAAGTCTTCCCGGTTCTGATGTCATACCTGCACAGATCTATTGCTGTGATGTCATGTGAGTGACATGTTGTCCCGGCAAAGACATCATCAGTGAAGGGAAGTCAATGCAAAAGAGGGGAAGTTATTTTGATTAAAGACGGTGCACATAATTTTTTTTTTTTTAAATATGTCCACAGATAAATCTTTTATAATACAATATTCCAAAAAAAAAAAAAAATGAATTGTTAATTTTAATGTCATGGTTACTTTAAGGTTACGTTTTTTAACAATTTTGTAAATTGTGTTTTAAAAAATCAATAGGCTACTTCATGGCAGCTCAGCAACGTCCCACATATAGCCTAATGTGACAAAATACCCCGTTATTAACTGATTTTATGGATTTAAGTTGCTTTAACCAAAAAACAACAGCAACATTTATTGAAATCAACATTGGGACCCATTTGAGGAGAATCAAGTGCTCAAATAAACACAGAACGGCCTCTAGCGGACACACAAGTAACTGCAGCCATTTCTCCACGAGCATCCTATCAGATGCTGCGAATGGTACCGAGCACTCGGATAAAGCGTTAAAGGAAAGTTATAAGAAACACTATATCGAAAATAAATTAGCCACTTGAACATGAAAACGTAGCTTTGGTCATTCATTTTAGATAGCTTGAAATAAAATACAATATGTACACAAGGGCAGGGTAGAGCCGTCTTTCAGTGCCTTTATGAAATAACAGGAATTATTGAATGACTTTGCAAGAAGCCGAGCGTCGATACAAAATAATCAGCATCGCGGCAAATAAAAAGGCACTAAACGGAAGCAGCGGTCATTAAATCATAAGTATGTATGTTTATGGAATGTGTTCGTTGGAATGTGGTGCGTTTTTCCCCTCGTGTAGCCTATAACTCAGACAAACTCTCTGTGAGGTAACGCAAGCTCGTCCCTTTTTCCTTCCAGCATCTGATTGGAGGAGACGCGTGCTCAGGAATGTCATGAAACTATTTAAATAGCACTTTGTTCTCTTTAGTGATAGTTAGATTGACCACTGTAACTACAGCAAAGTAACACTGAGTGCTGGAGATCGCGACTAAAGAGGAAAATCATTATTTTGAAACGACATTTGATTGACGAATCTTAGGAATTATATCACTTTTCCCTGGATTTGCTGATGTTGTAAACGCGTTAAAGGTGCGTTTTCCTATTCTTTTTTATTTATTTTTTTTTTTTTTACCATTGATTGAACAACCTGTTAAGGTTACGTTTTACTGAATTTTCTTTAACTTATACCTTTATGATTCCAGATTGGTAAAAGAATAAGTGACAAAATGAAGTCAAGTGCAATCTTTTTGCTACTGATGCTTTGGAACTGCGAGAGCGCGAGAGTCGCAGGTGAGCGAACTAGACCAACTGATGTCGTTTAGCGTTTGTGAGTGCTGCTGTGGTTTACTATAGTATAACTAGCTGTTACGTATTAAAAGAATAATTGACAGTCACTTGTTAATTATCGTAAAATAAACTCAAACGAGGTCAAGGGGTTTTATGAATGGGTTTGGCTTTCTATTGGCTACTTTTTGGCTTTCTATACATTATGCCTTATTTTACGGCTACTTAACAAAAGACATTATAATAAAATACTGATTCATCTTCATTTTTTTATAAAGGAACCCGCTTATGAGCGGTCAGTTATATTTATTCAGAAAATGTTGACCAATCAGAATCAAGCATTCCAAAGAGTCGTGTAATAAATTCAAAAATATACGTTACAGTTTAGTACATTATAATGAGATTTCGTTCACTTCTGAATTCCTGGTAGAAAGTCGAGACGACAACAGTGTTTACGATCTGTTTGAGCTCGTCCAAGTGCCGAGGAAAAACCACGGGGTCACCCTGGTGAAAGGCGACGACCCGTACAGCCCCGCCTACAAGATCCTGAACCCCGACCTGATTCCCCCGGTTCCCGAGAGCGCCTTCAGGGACCTAATCGATTCCATTCATGCCGAGAGAGGATTTCTGCTCCTGGTCAATTTCAAGCAGTTCAAGCACACACGGGGAAGCCTTCTGACTGTGGAGAAGAATGACGGCTCCGGACCCATTTTTGAAATCGTTTCCAACGGAAAAGCCAACACTCTGGACATTGTGTTTTCCACTGAAAACAAGCAACAGGTCGTGTCCATCGAGGAAGCGGATTTGGCGGTGGGACACTGGAAAAACATCACTCTTTTCGTGCAGGAGGACAGGGTTCAGTTCTACGTGGGATGTGAAGAGGTGAACACTGCGGAGCTCGATGCTTCGATCCAGTCGATCCTCACTCAGGAGACCCCAGGTGTGGCGAGCTTGAGGATCGGCAAGGGCGCAGTAAAGGACAGGTTTATGGTGAGTGGACAGTTCACTGTATGAGTCTTGTTGCATGGTAAATGCAGCGAGAAGCATTAATAACTTGTGGATTTTTTTAGGGGGTTTTGCAAAACGTGCGCTTTGTGTTCGGAACCACACTGGATGCGATTCTGAGGAATAAAGGATGCCAAAACTGTAAGTGTAATGTCGAAAACATGCATGTGAATCAAGAAGAAAAGATGATAAATTAAATCTTTGTGCCCATGTTTATTAGTTTTCTTAAATGTGAATAATATTTTAAAAAGAAACTACACAGGCGACAATTATTGAGACAGAAAATGATAGAAAATAGATCCGGGCAAAAAAAAAGAAGAAGAAGAAGCGCATCACGTCATCATTCCACTTGCATTACATTGTGTGCCAGTGAATGAGCAATAGTAATACAAGATACAAACTTGAAGCTGCCTCTATTCACTGTCATTAGTTTTTCACTAAACTTTTCCATTAGCTCAATATTTTTTAGAATAAACTTTAATCCACCTGAATGCCCTCTCCTCTTGCAGCAATTATGACTGATATCATCACCCTTGACAATCCCATAAATGGATCCAGACCTGCAATCAGGACTGATTACACTGGCCACAAAACAAAAGGTAATCCTCTCTTTTCAGTATCCATACAAATAAAACATACAAAATATACACGTAGGTTGAGAACGTGTATGCAATTTTAAACTTTGCAAACTGCATATTTCTCCTATGTAGATCTACAGATGATTTGTGGCTTCTCTTGTGAGGAACTGGCTGGCATGTTTAAGGAACTGAAAGGTCTTGGAGTGGTGGTGCAAAAACTGTCCAAAGAACTCAGCAAAGTGGTGAGGAGAAAAGTTGCTGCATTTAGATATATTAAACTATATATTGAACGTGTGTAGTGGACATGCTGTAGATTAACACACTCCACATAATCAAACCCCAATGTTTGTTTGGTTTTCCAGACGGACGAGAATAACATGCTCATGAATCACATTGGCATTCATGCTGGTGTCTGTATTCACAATGGAATTGTGCACAAAAACAAGGAGGAATGGACGGTGGACGATTGCACAGAGTGCACTTGCCAGGTAAGAACCCAAGACATGTTAGACTTTCAGAGCTGCCTGCTCTGTCATTGAACCACTAATTAGTGTGTTAGCGAGAGGAGAGCAATGTCACTGTTGGAGCTATGGTACACAGTACTGGTCTTAGTCTTGTCCATTATGGCAGACTTAAGCTGGGTGTATCCATTTCCCTAAACTGCCTAGCCTCTAATTAAAAGTGGGACGTGGATGTAACTAAAGGAATACAGTCAACTTAACAAAAGTTTTTATCTGTTTGTGTGTGAATGTGTATATGTTGGCTATCAGCTGTGAACTAAATTGCCCCTAGGGGACATTAAAGATATTTCAATTCAATTCAATTCAATTCAATTCAATTCAATTCAATTCAATTATAAACTAAATGTAAAATTATTTTCATGCCTTCAGCCTAGTTTTTCTGCATTGCATATCATATCAACACTGAGGAATATTTGCATGCCTAATTACACGGACTTAAACACAACCACATTATCCACTTTACCTAAATCAAAATTGTAATGTTGAATGTGGTGTTGCACTACAGCCAGAGACTATGGTTTTTAATGTCATATGCACTAGTTGTGGCAGATCCTTTAACACATGATTAATGAGAGTCATTTTGTCAACCGCAGAAATCTGCAACGGTGTGCCGCAAGATTTCGTGTCCCCTAATCCCGTGTGCAAACGCCACAGTGCCTGATGGGGAATGCTGCCCTCGTTGTGGAACCCGTAAGTGCAACTGAGCTGCTTCATAACAAATTTTAGACACTTGTAATTGAAATCATTTTAATAAAATAATTTATATGTTGGTTATATATACACTACTGTTCAAAAGCTTAAGGTCAGTACATTTAAAAAAACAAAAAAAAACTGACACTTCAGCAAGGACACATTAAGTAATCAAAAGACATTTACGTTGGAAAAAATATATATTTCAGATTTCCATTTGTTACAAAATATTTCTATTTAAAATAAAATCAAAGAATCACAGTTTCCACAAAAATATTTAGCAGCACAACTCTTTTCAATATTGATTTCTGCTCATCATGTGACTCCTGCTGAAAATTCTGCTTAGCCATCACAGGAATGAATTACACTTTAAAATATATTAAATTAGAAAACAGTTATTTTAATATTGTAATAATCAATATTACTCTGTTAACTGTATTTTTGATCAAATAAATGCAGCTTTGGAGAGCAAGAGATTTATCCATAGGCTAAAAGCCATGTGCACTATAAATGTACAACCGGAAAAAAAAAACTTTAGTGTAAACTTAAATGTATTGTAAAAAGAGCAACATTTTGACTTTTAAAAGCTTTTGTATTGAAAGAGCTGTTGCTACCCAAACATCCGCAGTCATTGTAGCGTCACACAATAGACTTCAACTGAAGTTTAACTAATGAATGGAACACTAGAGCTTTGTGCATCACTGAATCGCTAAATGGCCATAATTGTCTAAATTGGTTAAAGAGAGGTGGAAAATTGGTGCTGTTTGGCAGAGACTCAAAAAAGAAACTGCATTCTCCTCACGTCTTGAGGCCTTGCCATGCATAGCAAGAATTTACATTAATATCAGCCTTAAGTGTTTGAACTTATGGCATAATCAAGGGTGTTTGCAAATACCATTTCCACATTTGGAGAAGGACTCAAAGGTATCCCTGTGCATTAAGTACACTGACATTTCCCCAGCATTCCAACTGCTTAGTTCATGCCAGGGTTCCCTGGAGTGCTCTGTCTCGAGCTGCCCAGGCTAAATTGAGTCCATTAAGGCCCAGTATTAAAAGCTTTTCTCCATTTTGCTGCTTTAGAAAGAAGGAATAGCTCTGCTATTGTCTTGTTTTGCTCTCTCGACAGCGAGCGACTCCGCTGAGGATGGCTGGTCCCCCTGGTCTGAATGGACCCATTGTTCTGTGTCTTGTGGAAGGGGCATTCAGCAGCGCGGCCGCTCTTGCGACCGCATCAATAACAACTGCGAGGGCACGTCGGTGCAGACGAGAGACTGCTACCTCCAGGAGTGTGACAAGCGCTGTGAGTGGTGTCCAACGACAATAAGTGTCTACAGTTTTTCCTCACAGTCGAGGGGAAAAGTAACAATTTCCGTCTTTCATTTTCAACAGTTAAGCAAGATGGCAGCTGGAGTCACTGGTCACCCTGGTCCTCCTGCTCGGTCACCTGTGGTGCTGGCGTTATCACTCGCATTCGTCTCTGTAACTCTCCAACACCTCAAATGGAAGGCAAAGATTGCCAGGGTGAAGGTCGGCAAACTGAGAGGTGTGAGAAATCACCATGTCCAAGTAAGTGAACACCGCATGTAGGGTTTTAATTTTTTTTCAATTGAAAAATCTAAAAAAAAAATGTTTTATATTTTTTCATAGTCAATGGTGGCTGGGGACCATGGTCACCCTGGGACACTTGCTCCGGTACCTGTGGCGGCGGCGTCCAAAATCGTAAGCGTCTTTGTAATAATCCAGTGCCTAAGTATGACGGCAAAGACTGTGTGGGAGACGCAAAAGCCAGCCAGATTTGCAACAAACAAGCCTGTCCAATTGGTGAGTTATAGTGTCACTCAACTCTTCAGATGGTACTAGTCTGTGTTTCCAAGTTAAGTCAATCACTTATGTGCATTTCCACAGATGGATGTCTTTCAAGTCCATGCTTTGAAGGAGCCCAGTGTACAAGCTTCCCAGATGGCTCCTGGAAATGTGGAAAATGCCCCACAGGATACACTGGCAATGGAATCAACTGCAAGGATATCAATGAGGTGCAGTCAAAAAAGTCAAATCAGTTGTCACTTTTAGATTTAAAAGTGTTCAAAAATTAATAGGCCTGGTTCACAAACAGGGCTTGGATTAAACCAGGATTAGGCCCTAGTTCAATTAGGACATTTAAGTAGCTTTTATAAATGTGCCTTAGAAAAAAACATTACTGGTGTGCATCTTGAGACAAAACAATGGCAGTGACATTTTAAGATATGTCAGTGCAAGTTCAGTAACTTACAGTTAACACAGTTAACTTTTCATTTGAAACAGCTCAAACATGGGACTAGGCTTAAGCCTAGTTTTAGGCCTTGCATTGGTTAAAGGTAATAGAAATGTAAAAATAGAGGAAATCAGCATGCATTGTTAAATGTCAAATATCATCCGATATGTATATCCAAAATCAATCGAAACCAATAAATTGAATAAAATAAAATACATTTTGAAAAATAATAATAATTAATATATCATGTATCCCTACTTTTCTAAAAAATTCTATTGTTTTTTTCTTTATTTGAATTATTTATGCTTATGCTCTTATGACTACAATGCATTGGGATGCAAAAATCTCATTATTCATTTTCTCTTCATTACAGTGTGAGGATGTCCCTGATGCCTGCTTTGAATTTAATGGAGTCCATAGGTGTGAGAACACAGTGCCGGGCTACAACTGCCTGCCATGCCCCACTCGCTACACCGGCCCACAGCCATTTGGTCGAGGAGTGGAGGACGCTGCTGCCAAGAAACAGGTAAATGAAAGAACACAGATAGATTACAGATTACCAGCGTGCACCTGCGCATGAACTGATGCACGCTGACTGATTTATCTTTGCTGCAGGTGTGCACGCCTCGTAATCCCTGCCTCGATGGAAGCCACGACTGCAATAAGAACGCTCGCTGCAACTACCTGGGCCATTTCTCAGACCCTATGTACCGCTGTGAGTGCAGACCTGGCTTTGCTGGAAATGGACACATTTGTGGAGAGGACACTGATCTTGATGGCTGGCCTAATGCTGATCTTGTGTGTGTCGAGAACGCAACCTATCACTGCAAAAAGGTTGGCATATAATGGCTTCATTTGTTATTAAAAAATACAAATAACATCATTGTGGCTATTTTTAAATTTTCATACTCTACTCTTTTTGAAGGACAACTGCCCCAATCTTCCCAACTCTGGGCAAGAGGACTACGACAAGGATGGAATTGGTGATGCTTGTGATAATGATGATGATGACGACGGCATTCCTGATGACAGGGTAAAAAATATAGTTGCAATACTGTCCACTGTATATATTCCACAGATCCAGTCAAGTGAATATTTGTTCATTTTGCACAGTGCATGAATGAAGAGAAAAAGTAAAGCCGTTTGAAATTCAGCCTGAGGTGTGGAAAAAAAGTGCTGTGTAAAGTAAACTCAGTTTCTTTTGGAGACAAACCTCAAATTCCACCAAAGAAGTACCTTTCTGAAAGACCTGCAGTGTATCTTGCTAATCCAATATTATCCTTGGTCCAAATCCTAAAATAAGGCTTGCTTTTATAGTTGCGCTCCTCTAACTAGACCTACACAGCCGCAGCCAAATTACAAGCCTAACATCTAAAAGTAATAACCTTCGTGTGAGAGGGCCCTGTGAAGAGTAGCTTTGCCATATTTCTCCATCTGAACTGTGGTCTCTTTTAAAATAGGACAACTGCCCACTCATCTTCAACCCAAGACAGTACGACTATGATCGCGATGACGTGGGAGACCGCTGCGATAACTGTCCGTACAACAGTAACCCAGACCAAACTGACACTGACAACAATGGTGAAGGTGACGCCTGTGCTGTGGACATTGATGGAGATGGTACGGAATTGCTCTTTATTTATCCATACATGGGCCATTCCCTGACAAACTGCCAAGAAAATATTCATAATAATCACACAATTCACATAATCAAGAAATAAACTAAATAAAGTGCTTTGTAGTCTTGACTCTTCAAGTCAAGACTACAGTCAAGACTCTTTAGCATATTTTACCCCAGCAATTATCAATATCATAATAAATCCTGATTTTTTTTAAAGTGAAATATGACCTGGATATTTCTTGACAGGTTTAATGAGAATCCTCTCTTGTTTAGAGATAAATGTAATTCAGTCTTCACCATAATATCATTTTTTTTTACAGGTATTTTGAATGAGAATGATAACTGCCCATATCTATACAATGTCGACCAGAAAGACACTGATCTCGATGGAGTTGGTGACCAGTGTGACAACTGCCCTCTAGAACACAACCCAGATCAGGTATATATATATATGTGTGTATGTGAGACTTAGAACAAGTGAGTGAATATAGCAGGTGTTTTCAAACCATTATATAATCCACAGAGATCTATGTGCTGTTCAGTTCAGCTGCTAAAAAAAATACCCAGAGGGTAGTCTCAGTCTTTACTAAGCTATGTATGGGAGGAGTAAATCCTCTTCTCCTTGAAGCCAAAGCCACACAATAAAGCAATAGGAGGCTTTTCATGGACACTCACTAGTGTTCAATTAACCCAAAGGATATGTGGAGGTAAAGAATGGTTATTAGTGAGGAGTGAGAGATTTGCCATTGGGTTTATGCATGCCCTGTCGGCACTCAATCCCTGCGGATCACACCTGTGCCATGGTTAACTGAAGAGAAGGAATGCACCCCTCCTTTCCTCATTAGACTCTGAAATGTGACTGTGGTAGTGCCAAGCTTCAGGAACGTGAGATTACTTTTTGAGAAATCCTACACAGATGGGCCAACTAGGACAGAACTTTTTGCCTTTTAGAAAAAGTGGGAATATTTTAATTGAGAAAGCCATAGAGCTTGAAAAACAGTGGGATTTAGATGCTTACTGATTCTGCACTCTCACTCTAACAGCTCGACTCTGATTCGGACCGTGTTGGAGACAAATGTGACAGCAACCAGGATATCGATGAGGACGGTCACCAAAACAACCTTGACAACTGCCCGTACATCCCCAATGCGAACCAGGCTGACCACGACAAGGATGGTAAAGGAGATGCCTGTGACTACGATGATGATAATGATGGCATCCCTGATGACAAAGACAACTGCAGATTGGTTTTCAATCCAGATCAACTGGATTCTGATGGTCAGTTTTGCCTCTGAATATGCATAACTATTGCATTTATTAATGTAAAGATTTATACTTATAAGTTTAACTTCTTCATTTGTAGGCAACGGACGTGGTGATGCCTGTAAAGACGACTTTGACCAGGACAATGTCCTAGATATCTATGATGTGTGTCCTGAGAACTTTGACATTAGTGTAACAGACTTCCGCAAATTCCAGATGGTACCTCTGGATCCCAAGGGCACTTCTCAGATTGACCCCAACTGGGTGGTGCGCCACCAAGGAAAAGAACTGGTTCAGACAGTCAACTGTGACCCCGGCATTGCTGTTGGTACGTCTAGTCTTTAAAAAAAATACAATAAACAATAAATAGAAAACCCTTGCACATCTAAAGAAAATACTGGGCAGTGTGTAAGATATAAAGTAATATCATAAATTGAGAAGAAAAATACCCACAGTACCATTGCTTGCAAAAACAGACTATATTAATGCAACTTTTTGGTCACTATTCATGAACGAAAACTAAAATGAAAACCAACTGAAAACATTTTAATCTACTGAAATAGAAATATGAATGTAAATGAATGTAACTCGCAATTGCGAGAAAAAAAAGACAGAATTCCCTTTGTTATTTTTTATTCTGTGGTGGAAACAAGCTTCCATACATCAACATGACATCATGACTTTTGTGTAAACATACACGCCACTTTCAAGTCAAGTGGCGTGTTATCTATACGCATTTTGAGCTATCCGCGTGAACCATCATCTTTTGCGTGTATGTCTACGCCGTTAAATGTCCGAGTGATTCCGCGTGTATGTACACGCCGTTAAATGTCCGAGCGAAACGAAGCAAAATGTAGATCTACATCTGGGGAGCGATATTTTTTTTCCTAGGATGGTAGGGGAAGACTCATAAATGGTATTAACCCCAGTGACGGGTAGGTTTAGTGATGGGGTTGGGGTAGGTCATGTATTTATATATACAGTAATGTACGTTAAGTCAACGGCGTTGATAAACACGCTGAAAAGCGATTATGTGTGTTGATAGCACGCCAAAAATGGAAATACGAATTGGCGTGTCATACATACACCATTTCATGAGATCAGTCAGCATACATGTACAAAGAGTAAGCAACAACAAAATTCTGACCTGTTTTTCTAAATTTCTTCAAAGGTTTTGATGAATTCAATTCAGTCGACTTCAGTGGAACATTCTTCATCAACACAGAGAGGGATGATGACTATGCCGGCTTTGTTTTCGGATACCAATCCAGCTCTCGCTTCTATGTGGTCATGTGGAAACAGATCACACAGACCTACTGGTCCAGCACACCTACCAAAGCACAGGGTTACTCAGGGCTATCAATCAAAGTGGTTAATTCCACCACAGGGCCAGGCGAGCATCTGAGGAACGCCCTTTGGCACACCGGAGACACTCCAGGACAGGTACATCTCACCGAGGTCACTGTGATGAAATCAGGTTTGAAAGCTGTCATATGAGTACCAACATTTCTGAACTCAATTCATTTTAGGTGCGAACACTGTGGCATGACCCGAAGAACGTGGGTTGGAAGGACTTCACTGCTTACAGATGGCACCTGACTCATAGACCAAGAACTGGACATATAAGGTATATTTTAATTTATATCTCCTGAGGATATATTGTTATTGATTTGTCCTCTGAGGATATTTTAATGTGCTAACAACATTTTCTCTACGAATTTCAGAGTGGTCATGTATGAAGGCAAAAAGATCATGGCAGATTCTGGCAGAATTTATGACAAAACATATGCAGGCGGAAGACTGGGTCTCTTTGTCTTCTCACAAGAGATGGTGTACTTCTCAGACCTCAAATACGAATGCAGAGGTGAGTGTCAACACATCGCATAGGCATCCAAATAAATGCTTACTTTTATTTACATACCGGTACTCAGTATTAACACTTTCTGTCTTTCGCTTCATTTTCAGATGTGTAATTGCACAGTCAGGAAGTTTATCAAAGAATGCACCTTTCCATATAATTATGTATTCCGGGCAAAGTCCAGGGACTGATTTGACGCTACTTGTTTTGCTCACACTCTGGTGGAGTGAGAAAGCAGGTGGTCAATTTCAATGTAATTGTCACTGGTTGGGATAGAAAACAAGTGGCTGCCGATTCAGAATATCTGGACTCCTCCACCATTAGCAGGTAGAGCAGAAGAAAGTCTTCCTCGCTTTGCTTAATTGGGAAGACTGAGATCTCTCTCTGAAAAACCTCATTCGGCTCTGTGTGGGAAGAGCTCCCAACAGACAGCTATGCACTTCAAAACCTTTATTCTCTCTCTCTCTCTCTCTCTCTCTCTCTCTCTATCTCTCTCTCTCTCTCTCTCTCTCTCTCTCTCTCTCTCTCTCTCTCTCTCTCTCTCTCTCTCTCTCTCTCTCTCTCTCTCTCTCTCTCTCTCTCTCTCTCTCTCTCTCTCTCTCTCTCTCTCTCTCTCTCTCTCTCTCTTGTGTGTTTTCATGCTCTCTTCCTGAAAAGAATTCCAAATTATGGCTAGCGCAAAACCCTTTTAAAAAGATTACTATTATAACATTCAGTATTTTCTCAAAACCTTAAACCGATTTCTTGACTAGGAACAAAGCAATGAGAATGTTTTAAGATATTGAAGCAATCAACAAATTGTTAAAGATCGTATAGGTAAAAGAATATATATATTATTTTTTGTTGTTGTTGTTGTTGCTGAATACAGGGGATTTTTAAGAGGACCAATCTGTCATTTATTGAATGTTATCTAAATTTCTGATTGTCTATCTAAAAGTTTTGCTTGGCAGAGGCTCATCTTAAGTATAATGTACATTCATAAAGGTCTGGCAGGAGATAACTCATGGTTTAGTGGGCATAGTTTTCTCAGGGCTAGATGGTTAAACCATTTTAACAATACATTAGAAATGGCATAATGAAAGGTTGTATGAAGAGCAATTGGACAGACCCAGGATTGAAGATTCTCCGTTACAGGAAAGGATTTAGCCACATACGGATACTAGATTACCAAGTACTCTAGCCTTCTTTTCAAATAAAATGCGAGGTTTTATTTGAGATGCTAATTTCTAAGGGAAAGTTGAGTTTAAGTCTTTTAGACTTCTATATGTAGCACTTACAAAATGCTTTTCGCATTTGGCTAGACTGTGCTGGGATTTTGCTTCAAGAAGCATAAGAGAGGGTCTTGCTAAAGATAAGCCTCGTTAAAAAACTATTTCAACATTTAAAAGAAAAAACCTTCATAACCAAGGGCCTGTCCAATACTACTCATTCAAGCCTTTCCAGTCAAGAACCATTCATCCATCACTTCCAAAGGAGATGATCTTCTGACCTGTTTGCCTTTTCTGTAAGAGAGAGAGATAAAGGAAAACTTTAATGTACAAATATTACCTCATTGCTGTTTTGTAATTTGATCAAACAAAAGCTTTTAAATACTTTTTCCTCTGCTTAAGAAAACAAATTGGTTGCCTTATTGCTACTGTAGCACAAGTTGTAAATAGTATATAGAACAAACAGCCAGCCCCACATCCCAATGGAAAACAGAGTAAAATGGGAGACAACAATTTCTTTTAGGAATACATTTGCCAGTGCTTCAATGTCCAGTACCTTTTTTTTAAGTTGATAAATTATTGCTCTATTTGTTGTCTCTGTTTGTTAGACTATTTCATATGTGTGTGTAGATAAATGCTATTTAAATAATTTATCATGGAATGCCACCTGAGAAGGATGCATTTCCATCTGTATAAACAGTTTGCACACTGACGTGAGGATGTTCTGTTCTTCATTGTTTGTATCTTTATTGTGTTGTTATTTTTGTACATTTAGTGATGCTTGACTGTAAACATTTTTACTTAGTTACACAATGCTATTTTTATGTTATAGCAATTATTTTGGTACATACTTCAGAATAATAAACAGATGATAGACATTGTAAAACAGATGTTTATTGGCTGTGGCTGCTTTTTATTACTGCATGTTTGTGTCTCGTGAGAATTTAGTTGTGCCAAAGCAAGTCTAAATGACTGAAATCTTCTGTGCATGGCACGAAAGGTCAAAGTGATTATAAAACAAGTTCATAAAGGGCATCTTTGGCCTTAACATGTGCTTGAAAGCAAACTGCTACATGGCAGAAATACTTTATAAACACTCAAAATAGATTATGTAGACCAAGGTCAATGTTAGTTCCAAGTTGAAAGGGTGAGACAAGTCCACCTTCTTTTTCTAAAGACAGGCATACATGTCTTCAGAAGAAGTGTGGAATGTTGCAGCAGTGCCTCTCCTCAGGGTTAATCTTTTAATTCCTCACTCGCCTGTGGGGAGAGCGTGAACCTCCCTGGCCCACTGTGTGGCATTCTGGGTTTACTCAACACAGATCTGGCTGATTTAGTGCTCCTCTGACAGGTGCAGGTCTGTAAACACATTCATATCACACTGGCCAGGGATCAGAGAAGATCTCAGGGTGACGGTGGAGATCCAGAGACAATCTGGGCACAAGATTGCAAAATTGGCCTTTGTATTAGTTGTCCAAAATTCCAACAGGCAAAAACTGTAAGAGAGACCTTAATATGGTATGTATATATCATGGAGATGATCTGCTTACTGGGAGGTTTAAGTATACTTCTAAGTCTGCTTTTTTGGTCGTGTTCCATAACTTTCTTACATTGTTTTCATTGTGGTCAGGCCTCCCATTCATATTTACGACTTAAATAAACGTGCAATAAAAATAACGTTTTTGCTATATGAATAGAAGCTGTAAATTCAAAATGTCTGAGGTACTGTCTGGTTATATATAAATCTTGAGGTTGTTTTTTGAGGCGATAAAAACAGTAATACTGCTCTGTTCAACAGACAGAGGTTTTAGTTCCTATGTTTGAATTATTTTTAAATTTAGTGTGTGCGCTGATTTATATATATATATATATATATATATATATATATATATATATATATATATATAACTGTTGATTTGAGCAGTAATTTAGCCTGGTAAATGTCATGGTTTGTCACCAAAATTATCTGTGTGGTTTTTAAATGTGTTTTGCCATATACTCAAACATAAATATTAAAAATATCTGAAAGAAATGAAAGTGTGGGTGTTATATAAGTAGCATAAGAGAGAATATTGTAGTTTGCAATACAGTTTTGGGTCTATATACAGATGTTTATTTTTTTACATCTCTTATGCTCACCATGGCTGCATTTATTTGTTCAAAAATACAGTAAAAACAGTAATATTGTAAAATATTACAATTTAAAATAACTGTTTTCTATTTTAACATATATTTAAATGTAATTTATACCTGTGATGGCAAAGCATCATTACTCCAGTCTTCAGTGTCACATGATCCTTCAGAAATCATTCTAATATGCTGATTTGCTGCTCAAGAAACATTTCTAATTATCAATGTTGAAAACTATGTTGTGCTGCTTAATATTTTTGTGGAAACCACGATACATTGTGTGACACTTATTCTGAACAGAAAGCTACAGCTATTGTGGCTTTATTGTGGTAATTTTGACCAGTTAGCATCTAACAATAAGAAAAGTGTGATGCCATTCTTACATCTGTAATGTCAATTTTCTTTTTCAGTTGAACAATATGAAACCACTGTGCATAGTGCACAGCATCCCATATGTTTATTTAGAGTGAACAATAGCATGAAATGTCTATTTTAAGGTAAATGTCTACTGTAAACTGTCTGTGACAAAAAGGAAGCCAGAGACTAATAATTTACTATTCATTAGGGCACTGGCACAAGATGAGAGGCCGTGCGGGAAGTTGAAAGGGAGTAGCTCTAGCTTTTAATTTCCTGCAGTGAGCGCGCCTGCTAACTCATGGTTACCACGGATCCTGTAATTCATGCAGCTCCCACCACTTTACTGTATCAGACAGCAACAAACAGATCAAATCACTGGGCAAAGCTAAAACTAAATAAAGTCCAAATAAAACAGCACATTTGATGAATTATGACTTTCATCAAAGTGAAAGTTGCAGGAAAAGTATATGAACTCTTGGATTTACATTGGATATATGTTATAAAATTTGATCTGATCTGCAACTATAGGTCACAATAACAGACAAACACAATCTGCTTAAACAACTAATATACACAGTGATATATTTCCATGTCTTTATTGAAAAAAGGGATGTACTGATTGTATGGCCAATAATAAATATACATGCCCAATATTAAAATTATATACTATTAAAAAATAAAGACTAAAATTATTTATTTTACATAAATTAATTTAGGCATCACAACATTATAATGTCCAGGACATTCATTTAAAGATTACATTTATTAGTGTTAATAATCTTATTTTTAAAGATAAACTGAGTGTTAAATGGCAGCAATGGTAATCTAAATCTAAAAGTAGGAGAAATGAGCATGAACTATTAAATATCTAATACTGGCTGATAACTGATATAATACTAATACATCATGCATCCCCAAAAATAAATAGGCCTAAATAAATCTATGGCAAATTCAATGGTTCGCATCAGTGTTACTTTAGTATTATTTATATGTTATTAAAGTATGTATTAATCTTTTGAATTAGCTTTTATTTTCATAGTTTCAGTTTTCATTTTAATTTAAGGTTTAGGTCATTTGTTATGTGCTTTTGTAATTTTTATTAGTTTTGGTCATCTCAGTTTTAGTTTAGAAATTCAATTTCAACTTTTTTAGTTTTTTTTAGTTGCCAAGTCAAAATTTCTAGTTTTCTTGCAACTGTATAAGGATGTGGTTGCCATTCCACCAAAGGCAGAAATCAGAAAGTACCACTAAACCAGTTATTTGAATGCCTAGATTAGGTTCAAAGATCTCATTTAGCCACAGATGCTGGATGATCATTTTCTAAAATGTGACTTTGAGAAACAGAGTATCTTAAAAAGATATAACATGAAAATCTGGACTTCAAGCTTGAATCCAGTCCTGTTAGGACTGAATAGTTGCTGAGCAGTAAAAGGAAGACTGAAGCTTCAGCAAGAGCATGTTGTTACCGTTTACAACCACACGCTGCCCTCACAGATGTGTGAAATACCAGGCTTCCCCGCCATATGCAAACATCCTAGAGCTAACCGTGCTCTCCTGCAGCCCGCTTGACTTAGCGTGAGAGGGGATGTTACACCTACAGCTGTTTGTTTTTCCATTTTGTTTCAAGCACTGGAAAGGGCCGACAAGGTTGTGACATCATATGCTTGCTGCGTGACAGACAGCTGAGAAGCATTACTCGCGTGTAGAGATCGCCACTTTCAGTCACCCTGAAGAGAAACGTAAGTCATAAATGGACACATTCATTCTGGCCTGACAGAACAGAAGAGCTCTCTGTATACCTACTTTCCATAGCATAACACAGTTTGAGGAGTATGTTATGACACACATGTCTCTATTAAAGTGAACTGCATCTCTTTAAACTGGATCAGGTTTCACAGCTCCAGTAAACACACAGCAGTACTCACTAAGCATTGCACAACAATGGTCACATTAGATGCTCTGTACAAATGCTAGTAACGGTAATATTGAATAACTAACGTTTTAGATCAAATATGGTCAGGTATTTTTGTTTATTTTGACTCGATTTTGAAACGAAGCCGCCACAGAAGAATCAACCATCGTGTCTCGGGCCGACAAACAGTAGTGAATAAATCGTTATTCTTGAACGAATCGGTTGAGTAAATGATTCAATGACTCACTTGTAAAGTGAATGAATCAGTGTTTTGGACGAATCAGTTGAAGGAACGATTCAATGACTCAATCATTTGTTTTGAATCTGTTGAAAGAATTATTTAGCTCACTCATAAATACAGTCCCTTGTCGCTACCTACTGGTAATGATGTAATATTTTCATCATGATTAGTTACGTTGTGCAGTTTGTGGGGTTGACTGACACAGTATTAAAACAAAATGGTTAATTTTATGATTATTAATTTTTTATAACAGGCGGCTAGAGTTCATCATTCGTGTTTCGATTATAAATATCACTTTACCTCAACGGACTTTGACTGTTTAATGTCTTGATAAGATCAATGAGTGTAGGTCAAGAGAGAAAATATTCAGATGTTACATCTGATAGCACCCTAATATGACCCAGAAATGAACCCAACAACCCCAATCTCCTGTGTTAACAATGAGTTGAATGAGTTGAAGTCTTCTGATAATCTGCATTAATACACTGGGTGAAACACCTCAGAAATTAGATTCCTTTCTGTTGCAAGTATACTTTATGTACACTTTAAATATCTTGCATTTAAAGACTGATACTCATCTGTTACCTAAGCTCTGAAGCAGATCCTCCAGTGTTTGAACAGTGGGCAGAGCGGCTGTCTGGATAAGATGGATGAACTGAGGTGTCGTGTTGCATAAGGTCTGGCCAACTTACAGTGTGCACTTCTTAGGCATTTTACAGCAGTCCATCTGTAAGTGACCACCACAGACAGCTGAGAGATGCCTCTCTACTCCGATATTTACCCTGCAAATGTTTTGGTTTCCATATTTGCAACTGATAGAGAATCACACTGTATACTTGTTTAAAGCTTTACTTCATAACAAGTAAATTAAATATAAAATTGTTAAATTTGTGCTCTTGTTGTTCCTGACCGTTTTTATTTTACAATTTTTAATTAGTAATATTTAATTATAATTAGTATTATTACACAATTATTTTATTCATTTTTCATATATTTATACATGTATTTATATATAATATATATATATAGTTTATTTTATTCTGTTTTTATATATTATATTTATCTATTAATTGTTTAGTAAAAGAAATAAACATACATGTTAAGACTTGTTCTATTTCCAGGGAACTTTCGCCCATTCGGTATGATACCGAAGAACAGAGGAGCGAGTGAACAAACATGAGGGCTAATATTGGGTTGCGCACATCCCTATTTCCTGAGCACTCTCTGCGGGGCCGGACAAAAGGCCCACAGTAATGTGAGCCTGAGGAGTGCAGGTCTCTTTGCCTCAGATGCATGAATGAGCTCCTTTAGAGAATGAGGCTGGAGCGAACACCTCACAGCAACACATAGTGCTGAACGAGATAAAAAACACACACTCTCACACACACATAATCCTCCTCGGGCTCTCACTTGAACAATGAACATTAGACCTACAACACTGCCAACACTTGCTGCTCAGCAGCTGTGCCCATCTGATTCAGTCGCTCAAAGGAGAACTCTGCATATCCTACTTTAATATGAAACTAGAGCTTTGTCCGAACAGCTACTTTACTGAAACAAATACTTGTTGCTGTTGTAGCCACTGTTCAAATCAACACCATCTATTGATCTAGTTTCTCATATACACTTAGCAGGAACAGGCACTGAAAGAGAATAGCGCAGCTTTTGTCCCCGGTGTGGGAAATTTCTGCTGATTTCACCAAACCCCAGAATGCTGCCCACCAGGTGAGAGCTCTATAGAAAATTTGTCAACAAACTCTTTGTACATGAACACCTGGTTTGTTCATGTTTAGACATTCAAATCAGTGTTGATTTCACTACAATGTACTGGCCTGAAGAAGACAGTATTTGATAGTTTTTCCTCACAGTGGAGAGTGGCAAATTTTTTGTCCAAAACTATTAATTTATACAAAAATAAATACATTAAAAGGGTAATTCATACATACAATGACTTGAATTCACATCTTTCTATGAGAAGCATGTTTTGATATCATGAAGAAAAAAGACTGATTAAAATAATTAATCAAATTAAGCATTTTGCCATAATATTTTATAATTTCTTTAAAAAACTGTGAAACAGTTTTGTTAAAATATTATTTTTGGTAAAAGGTTGTAAAATATCACACACACACACACACACACACACACACACATTTCCAATGGCTGCACCACATGACATTTTTAGAGTCAATATATTTTAACTTTTTTCAAACCAAATAAAGCCAAAATATATACAAAAAGTAACTTTCTAAGAACTCGGCACATTGGTTTTCCTTTTCTTTATCTTGGACACTCCTATTTGTTTTTGACCCAAGTCTCCTGTGCAAAAATCAAAACAATCCATAAAAAGTGTGGAAAAAGTCTATTTATTAAGAATATGGCCGTTTTCAAACTAGGGTGTTAGACAATATTACTTATATAAAACCGCAAAGCAAGAGGATAAAATGTTGAGGCACATATCCACTTTTGAGTTGAAATCAAACGATAATTCCTCTGGTGACACTCCAATAATTCACCTTTTGAAACGAAACCAAAGTTTTTGCAAAGTCTCCATCAAACCTGTCGGTGCTCACTTACAGTCCCACATGAGCAATATCACACCTTGATCTAAGACATCTGCGCACATTCCTGCAGCTCGCTCCCAAATGGAAGTGTTTGAAAGGAACGAATTGATCAAAACAAGAGGCCATTATGCGCTTAAACTTTGCATAACATGAAAAAAGGATGCTGGGAATGTTATCAGTAGCATTCAAGTCCACTGCTGATCCAGAGTACCTTCGCTTGCAAAGCTTTGCTTATCGTCACCCCCATCATCCAACCATCTATCCAAACATAGACAATCTATACAGTTGATCTCATCCGCTCTGTCTCGTATCACACACCTGCGGTAGATAAAACTGAATGTGGGATGGCATTCATTTTAAAAAATGAGAAGAACATTCAGATGTTTTTGCTCAAATTGAAAATGGCTGTAAAAACATTGATCATTTTGATTATTTGGGGTTCATTGCCAAATACGGTCCTAATTTGTGGTCATGTTATGATATTCATCACTGAGAACAAAAAGACAATTGCTGATCACACGTTACCAAACCGCCACCAACCACAGATAAAACCCTTTCACATAGAGATCCGCTGTGTATTTTTGCAGATTTTCCAAAGCCTGTGATTACAGAGCTAATTACCAGCATTCCTCGTGGACGGTTTAGAGAGCAGCACAAACACTAAACAGCTTATTCTGAGCCTTGAGCTGCTGCTGCACTTTTTAATGCTTTAACACAGACATTTTAATGCTTTATCTGGGTAACTAACAAGGACAAAACAGCATTGTACAAAAATTCAGTTTGCTCTGGTTTGTTGTCAATATGCATATGTATCACTTTATCAATTCATCTATAATAATAAATATCATTCATAATAATAATAATTGTTATTATTGTTGGCGTTTACTAGTATTTCTTTGATTCATGCTAAAGAAAACTATGAGGCTAATCATAGAAGCTCTTTGAAAGCCTCAGCATTGTTTTTGTGGGAACAGTCCCAAAAATGGAAAATGTCACTATAGCTAAAAAATCTCAAAGGGGGAGATTTTCACTCGAGGGAAACAATCAAAACATTATGAGCCCAAACCAGTGGTAGAAAACATTGAGTCTTATTTAAAGAGTGTGTTGGCTTGAGAAAACTGTAGAGCTGGCCAGCAATGACAGAGTCCAGGATACCCACCAGACAAATTTATAGCAAAGAGCTTTGAACCACCTTCAGGCTATCAGGAAAATACCTGAGCATAATACATTTAGTGAAACAGCCTCCTGGAAATACTTGCAACAAAATAAACCTGTTACTTTTATTCTATAAATGGCACCTAACCATAATCATCGATATAAGAAATAAATATTTCTGAGAACTGAAAAAACATTACTGAAATAAAAGTCTCTGGCCTTCAAGAGTGGGGTCACTGAAGAGTGTTTGATGACACTTCAGATTCACCTCATTTTGGGGCCCAAATGATTTGTAGTTATTACTCTGTGATTAAGTATTGCTGAAACTGCAATTGAGAGAGGTGATTCCAAAAGCTATATAGCAAGATACAACCTAAACACCTTGAATGACCATAAAAAGGCTCTAATCCTAGTATGTTGTTGAGCTGATGTAGTCAAGACTGGTATTAGCTTGGTTGTATAATGGTTTGGTTGCCTTTTGGACTAAGCTTGATAGTTGTTGAAGGACCACCAAAGGATGTTGATCCAGGTACACATCCTTGGCAAAATCACAGCCCCCGTAATAGGTCAATAAAGAATCAGTGGCAGCACAGCTGCATACTAACAGAAACAACAGCAATTTACTTGAGTCTACTTGATCCGTGAGCCAGACAGCACAAATACACAATTGCATGCTTTCTATTTTTAAGTCTGGTGTTATAAATGACATAAAAGCCCTCTAATTACACCGTTTAGAATATTTCAAGCGTTCCACTTTAGTAGCGCAGCTTTTGTGGAATTATCTGCACATGCATCTTAAAAATAAATAGGGTTTTTTTTTTGTCTTGCCAACCACAACACAGTGATTTTTTTTTCTCTTCTGCTCCTGTTGGAAGGTTTAAAGCTGCTTGCTGAACACTCATACATACACTCATACATACACTCATACGTAGGACCTACAGCTTTAGTCAGACAAACAGTAGTCAGACAAAACAGTTTTTGATTTTATCATTAGTTGCATGTTTAAACTCCCTAGTGTAAAAAAAACAATATCAAAATGTATTTAAAATACATTTATTTCAAACTATAAACTACAAATCCATTAACACATTTACTGACATACCGGTATTGCTTGAGAATTACTGATATAATTATAATTAAACTTTATTTGGAGTACTTCTTTATTGCACATTGTACATTTCTTAATATTAAGCCTTAAAATGTGTTTAATATTACTATTAGTAAGGATAGTATGATCTCTGTTTAATATCAGTCTTTAAATGCAAGATATTTAAAGTGTACATAAAGTATACTTGCAATAGTTCCACTTTAGCACAATCAAATATACTTAAGTATATCTTTAAGGCCCTTAAAAAATACCCACGTATTTTTGCCATGCACGTTAGAAAATAAATACGACCTCACGTTATGTCAATCACGCTTGCACACTGCCTCCGAAACTTTCGTCCGTCATAAAAAAATTCGGATCGGATTCGATTTTCTGCGTTTTTCGCATCCAAGCATTTGAATGGTGTTTTGACAATTCAGAGCCACCGAATCACTAATACGAAAAAACGCATTCGAAAATTTCTGACTAGTGTGCAAGGGCCTTTAGTTGAACTTCGGCACTATTTCTGGATAACTAAAGTGCATTAAGTACATAATTAGTTGGTCCAATTTAGCAGACTTTTATTATACAAATTTAGTATACCAAAAGTACAATTGCAGAGTATTTACATTAAGTACATAAATATGTAAATGTATTTGTAGCATAAAATAAATGTAGCCTATTTCAAATACGGTTTAGTATATTTATTTTTCACTAGGGCTGTTTGTCTGTTTGGCCAACATAATCTCATTACAAACACATAAAACATTAATGTAAATAAACTTGAAGAAAGGTCCCTTTTTCAGGATACTGTATTTTAAAGACAATTTTGTAAAAATCCAAATACAGATTTTTATTGGAAAGAGTTTAAACCATGTTATTCATGCTTGGTCAATGAACCATAAACAATTATATGGAACAGTCCTTAAAACACTAACAGTTTACAGGCGGTAGACAATTAAGGTCACAGTTACAATAGCTTAGGACACTAAAGAGACCTGACTCTGAAAAACACCAGAAGAACGATGTCCAGGGTGTCACCTATGTGTCCCGGAAGGACAGCTGATCATCCTTGTGTGCCAAACCACGTGTAACCATATGACCCACCCCAACCCCTCCCCCATTTCCTGTTCAGTTTCATTGGAAAGACCACCTTGCGGGTGAGCAGATGATAATTTAAATTTTGAATAAACTATATCCAAATAGATATATCATCTATTTCATTCTCTTTTCTTCATGTTGCTGTTTAGACGCTGTGAAGCATGTTCAAAACATGAGTTTATTCAGATTACAGTAATCAGTAAATCCTGAGGCCTCTTCTGAGGTTGAATTTTGGTTCTTCATAGATCCCAAATTCCCAATTAAAATCATGGTTAGGTTTAGGAAAAATGCACTGCTGGAAGGTGAACAGAAATTGGTCAGTTGAATAATTTGTCATAATGGGAGTAAAACTTATCATCAAGGTAGAAAACAGCACACTCGTAACTATAAATCCCTTTGGTACTAATATTCCAATAAATCCAAGTATATTTGTGAATCTAGACTAGTCACTTTTAAATCTATAATTAGCATTTCATACCAGTTTCACAAAACGTCAATAAATGATCATATTTTATTTAAAATATATATATATAAAGCTACAACTGTATGTCAGAAGACAAACTTTTAATAAAGACACTGTACATTACGGTCTATTCATATCAGCATTGATTAGAAAGTCTTTGCTGCACATCACAACAGTAACTCTTTTCCTTCAACACCCTAAAAGAGTTAAATATGATACAATTGTTTTTAAATTATAGGATTAAATGATCAACAAAGCAGCCTGTGACAGCAACAATAGAGAGCACACAAGTCCAGCACTGACATATAAGACATGTTCACTAAAAGACAACTTGCAACTAATGCACAGTCTGAGAACTCATTTGTAATGGAATTATTATTATTGGTTCCCAACAGCAGCAGATGAAATTAGCAGCAAAACATCAAGGAGGTTCCCAATTAAAGGGGAAAGGAAACGACAAAAACAGGCAGAATGCTGGAAAGATCCGGTTCAGCTAAACACAGACTCTGTCAGTGTATTTTTTCCTCTTGCTTTCACACTTATTTATACTCAAATGCATGTTCAAGCCTTTCGAGGGAAGCCCTCAATGCCCTGGACGACTGGTGTAATGACAGTGTGGTTAGAGACCATTCCAACACCACCAAACCACTTCAGCAATAAAGCCAGTAAAATTTTGCTATTCAAAACACAATAAATAATATAATAAATGCATCTAAGATTTAAGAATTTAAATAAATTAAAAGATAATTATTGCAATAATTTATAACAAGATATTAAACCCAGGCCACAGACTCACATCATACTGTGGGCCTGACAAAGTGGCTAATAAACTGCTTTACGGGGTATAATGTTGAGGTGATTGGGGGGCTGCTACTCATATCTCCTTATTCAGATTTAGAAACACTTCCTGTTGGAACTTGGGGATTATTGCAAAGTTCAAGTCAAGCTGGCAACAGTAAAACCCGATTGTTAATAATGAACAGACTGCACAGACTGGTCACATTACATTCTAGCAATTACATAAACCTGAAAATCTACTGGAAACAAAGAGCATGTTCTATCAGACTTCCACAATAAATAACACAAAAAAGCAATATAAGATTATGAGCGCTAACATACGCAAACATATTTTGTCTTTGTTGCATGAAGACTATGCAAAGCCAATGAACTAGATAGACATTTCAAGAAATAGCCAATGCATTACATGACTAGAAGAGATGCTTCTTTGTTTTGCTCTTAAAAGGCCTACAAAAACACTTAAGCTTTCTATACCATCCACCATGGCATGCAATGGAAAATCACAATTGAAAATCAGCCTCTATATGTTCATTCTTCCAAAAACATTCCTCATTTTGAATCTTGGCAACCAAGCCTTTTGGGAGCCAGATCAATTGTGCCCAAACTCAATGTCATAGAGAGTAGCCTGGAGTGAGGCGGGGCTCAGCTCTTCCCAGGGGACCCCAGTCAGCCGAATATTGGGTGAATACAAAAATAACTGATTTGACGGGTGATGAATGAGACTAATGAACCTGTGGATCATCCAATTATGGGCTTTTTAGTCCACAAAGGCCATGAAATGCTACCAAGAGGAAATGTAGAGGAATTTCGGGTGCTATTCGAGAATTCAACTGAAAGAAATATAAAAAAATAAACAATATTTCCTAAAGTTCTTTTAAATTAATACATTTAAAATGTATAAACATATA
Organism: Rhinichthys klamathensis goyatoka; assembly: GCF_029890125.1. Lineage (NCBI taxonomy): Eukaryota > Metazoa > Chordata > Actinopteri > Cypriniformes > Leuciscidae > Rhinichthys > Rhinichthys klamathensis. Next base: position 1,657,818 of record NW_026607043.1, read on the forward strand.
GAACATGAAAATGGAACGCTTTTTACCTTCTTTGCTTTTATTAGTTTGGCATAAACATTTTATATTCACATTTTATTTAAAAAAATATAAATGTATTTACAATTTATAAAAATCTATTTAGTTTGTCTTTTCAAATGTGTTTTATTTATAATCTAAAAAAACACAATATGCTTATTTACTGTAGATCTGGTTGCCGTACAAGTTTCAAAAATGCATGTTCATCCAAAACATCCCATATGTTTGAGGCATTACAGTTTTTCACTGTTTTTTTTTTTGTTTTTTTTTGCGGAAATAATAGCATATTCTAAATTCAAATGGTAGGGTTTCTCAACCAGTGATTAGCACCACGGTTGTAACTATAGAAAAGAAATGTTTGAAGCAAAATATTTGAGTCAAACACAGGTTGATTACAGCCAAACATTATTTCATCTTGTTCTTCAGCATGCAATTTTTTTTCTCTTTGCCATGAAGCAAGGCTAAACCGTTCCATTCCTTAATCTGAGGGTCATATTTAGGTGACCACGATTATAGCCCTTACGATTCCATATAAATAGCTGATTTAAGCGAGAGGATCTCACATTGGCCACAAATTTCCCCTTTATTTAGTGAAGCTTCCGTCATGCTTCTCGCTGACCCGCCGCACAACCTTGCTGAATGGACAGTTTCAGTTGTGCTCTCTGGTAGTAACCACACTATACGAGGGTGTGTAGTTTGGCATAAGCTATTTCCAACACACAAGACTGTAAACGCTCAGTGAACTCCTGCAAAAACCAAAAACATTTCTCTCTAACACCAGAAAATAGAATTGTGATACATTTCTTCTTGTGCAATGGCACTAAACCAACTCTATTGTGTACATTTTCTTGTGAATATGAGAAATATGAGATTTTGAAGCATACCGTGAACATATAGGTGGCACAGCAGACATTTTTTATGTGGTTTCTTTGGTTTCACCTTCCTGGAGCCCGTTGCCTTCCTGCTGATTTATACCATCCAGGTTTCTCACTCTGCCAACCAGCTAATTGTTTCAGGCTCCTGATGATCGTCTATCAAGGCAAAAACAGAATAATGGAGAAAGTTAGTCTCTATCTAGATGGTATTTATATAGACAGACTGTAAAGACTAGTAAGGAAAGGTTTAGATCCTCATGCAAATAAATAATATGCATCCATATTATAGGCTCATGCCAGTCTGACATTTCATTATAAAATGCTCAATGTTTTACTAAAAACCAGGGCTTACACAAGTCACGTTCTGTGTACAGTTCTCATGTTTATTTGGATACAGTGCAAATAATATACAGCAGAGAGAAAAGAACATACTGCAGTACATTATCCAACACAGTAATATAATAACACAAATGTATAACTCTGCTCGGTAACTCCCCGTGGAGAAATTACCGCAACGTAAATATACGGCAAGGTAAATATTAGGAACTTAAATCTCACAAATGTCTTCAGGACAGCATGTAATATGCTGAAAGCACATTTACTATAGCCATACCTCCATCTCAGTCTTATTGAACACAATTGCTTGGACCAGTGCCACTTTGCATCAGTATGGCAAATGGTTGTGTTGCCTGCTGTAAAATAAGGGCCCATTAGACCCCTGGTCCAGACTTTTACCAGTTTCCTTGCTGTCCTAACTTTTAAATGAGTGTAAATATCTCAAAAAAATGGAAAAGCTGATTTGTTGCAGGTTGATTCAACAGTAACTTCACATGAAATGCCTATTTGTCTTTGTGCACATTTATTACAATCCTCAAATGCCAAGTATACTATCAAAGTGTCAAAAGGCTTACAGTAATTCAGAAGGCACATTATGAGGGTTTTGCCAGAAAGTGGCTCAAATATTATTCTAGAGTGTAAATATTTCTGAATGGTGGCAGAGAGGACACTGTAGGTTTCTCTGGGTGGGTTTTATTTGATCCCTGGGAGAATGTGGCACGTCTGCGATGTGCTTTATTCCAGAATGGAGGAAAGCTAGCTTATCTGGGAACGCCTGGCATTTCCTCTGGTCTGGGCTCCATCAGGAACGTTTCTACAGACAGGATGACTTTCACAAATAGCTTGCACTGGCAGATGTGAAAAAGAGTGAGAAAGCTGTGTGCAATTTTCCTGACAAGAACTTAAAGTGCGTATGTCAGGTTAAATTTGTAATTAGGATTAACACAAAATAGTTAGGGGAAATGCACGTTTGACAAGTTGTTGTATTGTTTTGTATGATTTTCGATACCTAAAGGCAGAATATAAGATGAAAAAGTTCGTTATTTTCAGGACTCACTTAAAACTGCTCCTCCGCCCAAACGGATCGTTTGACGTCATAAGAGGGAGACGTCTCCCCAGAGCGCTGAGAAAGTGAGTCTGTGAGCTGTGTTGATAATTGTACGAGTGATAGAGCGAGAGAATTAGTGATTAGGACATTTAGTTAGTTAGTTAGCTATTTAAGTTAGGTAGTTAGTTAGGTATATGCAGGCGTATTTTCACAATGGTGAATTACTACGGTAGTGCTGGGTGCTAAAACACAGTTAAAACCGGTCACAGAGTCCACTTTTTCCCAAAAAGCAGGTCTGTGTTCCGTGCCTGGGTCAACTTTGTTCGGACCAAACGCGCTGACTTCAGTGCTGCTTCGGTATCCAAGACTTCGGTCATTTGCAGCGCACATTTCTTCCAGTTTTTATGTTTCCACTGTTCGATCGCGCCCGCGTGTCTCTCTCTCTCTCTATCTCTCTCTCTCTCGCGTCTCTCTCTCTCTCGCGCGTCTCTCTCTCTCTCTCGCGTCTCTCTCTCTCTCGCGCGTCTCTCTCTCTCTCTCGCGTCTCTCTCTCTCTCGCGCGTCTCTCTCTCTCTCGCGCGTCTCTCTCTCTACTTTAGTGCTGCTTCACACACACACACACACACACCAACACCAACATATTCCAGCATTGCAATCTTGACATCGAAGCCTGTTCATTATAGCCACGGAGCTTCAGAGCTAAGGCGGAGCTACAGATTATGTGTCCCTAAATAACCCGCGTATCTAACAGTAGTTCCGCATTAATTAATGTGCACGCGAGTTTTATTTATTTTAATACTCGTGTATTCATGCACTGAACCGTGACGCCCGTACCGTTTCGGTATACATGTAACGTTCCACCTCTAAGTTATGCCTATGCACCTGCCCAACTCTCCACTGGTTATCTTCACACCAGATATTTATGTTTCTTCGATAGGAATTATTTAAATTTCTGTTTGCCTCCTCATCTGTCTCACGCCTGGGAGGCTCAAAAGTGTATGGCTGTGGGGGGATTTTGAGGGGGATTTTGGATCTGCTCAGACTCAAAACTCCCCATACTTGAATAGAACGTTTGTGGCACGACTCCCTCTTCTGACGTCACAGCTCAGCTGTGTTTTAAAAATATGATCTTGACAGAAATGGCTATAAAGCTTACTGTAGGGTAATTACAGTAATAATTTTAATGATAATTACATTTTCACTCAGACATCTAACCCTTATTTAATATATCTAAAAAAAAAAATTTAACCTGACATAGACACTTTAAGGAACAACAAGTACTGACTTCCTGGTCAGGAAGACTGCTTAAAAAAACTGTGTGAATCCAAAGGTGTTCACAATAAACAATTAAATGAATGTCGTTTGAACTTGCTTGAGTACTTTCATCAACATAATAAGTTAAACAAACTCCAAATATTGTCAAAGAAATGAAACAAACACTGTATACACCCACTGTATACTCACTCAACACAAAAAATGCTTTATTACTTTGGGGGAAAACTTCTCAGATAAGCATCACGGTCATTAGATATCAATGCAAAGCGGCAGCATAAGTGAAGGATTAAATACATAAATTGTGACTGGTTATAAACTACCCAGATCATCTTTAGCCGTCTGTTTATGTGTCAGCTCAATCTTTCAGAGAGGAATCTCATGCTGTGGGGGGAAAATCTCAGTCCCTTAGAGGGAAACAGTAAATCTCAGGGCCTATAAAAATGTAAAGAAGCATGGTAAACCTTCTCCTCCATGACCTGCAGTTCCACCCATTGAAAGTATTTCACATTTTGTTTGCACCTGGTCTGTACTCTCTTCTTACAATCTGATGCCTGGGTCTGGTCAGGAGGGAATGTGGAAGGGTGTGTGAACCCTGGTTGGCAGACAATGGCATGAATGCATAAGCAGTTAAGTTTCTATACCAAAAGACTCACCACGTGCCTTGTCTAAGATCCTAACATGTTTAATAGTCTGTACAAAAAAAGAAATGAGAAACCATCTCTGACAGGCAAATAGATATGTTTAATCTGAATTAAGACCACAAGCCACTTAACGTAGGTTACTATAAAACTGAACATGGCTTAGCCATGTCTGTAAATTATAGGCATCACATTACCAATAATGTCTCGAAGCATTTGATATTTAAAGTTCTACCGAGTAGGCATATAATTTGTCATCTGTGTCCACGGGCGGCTGAGGGTTCATTTCCATAAAAACAGACACCAGAAAGAAATAGTACACTCAAAATTAAAATTTCTCATCATTTACATCATTCCAAGCCTGTATGACTTTCGGGATTTTGAACACTTTTCCATCAATGAGAACGAGGACTGGTAAAGAGTAAAGACGAGCAAAACAAAAGTATCATAAAAGTAATTCATACAACTTGTGTGTCATATTTCAAGTCTTCCGAAGCAACACGATTGGAACAGACAAAGATTTAAGCCATTATTTGCTGAACATTTTGCTCTATAATCAGCAGCAAGGAGAGCTAGGACGGATATGAAGATTTGGTAACACTTTAGAATACTCTTTCGTCATTAATGGATAACTGCACAGGAACAAACGAGTAACGCAATATAAACATTTTGGGAACTACTATTAACTAACAAGAAACTCTGATTTACGAATGTTAGTAAGTAATAGCACTCAGTTAAAAGAGGTAGTTCACTATTAGCTGATCAAAAACTACTATTTTTGTTCATACCTTCCAGAGGACCACTAAGAGATACTATAGAGGTTCATAATTAATGTGAATAATGCATAATATATAATTAATTCTAAAGTAAAGATCATGGTATCCTACTAGTAATGACTTAAGTATTACCAAATCCTTCAGAAAGTATTACTAATTATTTAGAACAGTATTCTAATGTGAAAAGTATGATAACTCTCTAGTAGTAATGACTTTTGTAAGGATTTGGAATAAAGATTTCCTTCTGGCAGATTTGGCACTTGAACCATTACTAGTGGGTTACCATGATCTTCACTTTAGAATACTGATCCAAATAATTAGTAATTCCTAGAAGGATGTAGTAATACTTGTTTTGTTACCACCCAAAACCTTTAAAAATAACCTCAAAAGCTTACAATAATTGTAGTTATTACTAGGGAGTAATTAGTAATTCCTTTAGAAGGATGTCTTAATACTTCAGTCATAACTAGTGGGTTACCATTATCTTCACATTAGAATACTGTTCCAAATAATTAGTAATTCCTTCTGAAGGATTTGGTAATACTGGAGTCATCACTAGTGGGTTACCATGATCTTCACTTTAGAATTAATCATACATTACTCACATTAATTATGAACCTGTATGTGTATATAGTAGTTCTTGGGTTTTGCAAGTGAAGATAGAGATTGTGACTTCAACAGGTGAGTAAATCCACACACACACACACACACAATGACAACAAAGGGGACAATGATTTCAATTTTAATCAGTTCCTTACAAAAAAAAAATTTGATTGTATGACTTCAGAAGATATTCAGAATCATTTGGACCACTTTTCTGTGGAATTTTTGTCTGTGTGGTTGACAAACTTGTTCATGGTATGGAAAGGATTAGCCAGGATATTCTTCAAAAATTAATCTCTGTGTCCCACAGAGGAAATAAACTCAGGTTTAAAACATCATGAGGGTGAGTAAATGATGACGGCATTTTCATTTTTTGGGTGAACTATCCCTTTAACCCCTTAAAATTTCAGTCAAAATATACTTCTAAATGCTGCATAAGCCGAAAAAAAGTGATTTGGCCCAGACATTGTAATTCTCAAGGGTGGTCTTACCTGGTTTGCTGCATGGAGAACTTGTGCACTGAGGTTCACCTCAGGCTGGAGTTGGCACAGGAGAAATAGATTCGGCATGAGCTAAATCTCAATACTATACACCTCAAAGTAAAAGAAAGCTGCTCTTTATGCCGCTTGCCACGTGGCAGAAGAGCGGCTGCCATGTATTAAGAACCCAGCAAGTTTAAGAATGCAGGAACTCAGAGTGAGCCAGACTGCACTGCCCATGCCTGACAGCTTGACAAGTGTTCGGCCAATCCTGTGGTTTGTGCTCCTCTGCCTCAGTTCAGAACTGACGAGCATAAGAACTGGAAACAAACACTGCTTACGAATGTCCAAATAACACAAAGTAAAATTATAGTGCAGGCACTACTGATATATATGGATAATATGGATTTTCTTTCAGGAGCAGTTTGAATAAAGCCAATAATAATATAATTCATAATATGCCACCATGTTTGTGGCAGGCCTGTCTTTAAATATTTTTTTTTTAAACTACCCAAACTAGCATTTTATCAGAAACATTGTTGTTTTAATGACACACTCACAGCATATGAGATTCATATTTTCTTCCCTCCAGAAATCCACCCAAAGTAATCCCTGGCAACAGATAAAATATCATAATGATTCAAAAAGACATCAAAGGACAACTCCGGCGCAAAATGAACCTCGGGTGTAATAACACATTGGTACAGACTAAATCGTTCCCTGAGATTTGTTTTCATGATAATCGAATATAAAGAGTTTTATCTCTAAAAACAGTTTAGCTTATAACGCTAGTATATTGGGCATCGAGTAAGCAAAAAGAGATCGCTAGTTAATACCATTAACAAGGCTCAAATTAGCCCCACACTAACACGGCAGCATAATGAGTGTCCTTACATGCAAACCGAAGCATTGAGAACTTTGTAAGTGTATAGACAGTTTAATAAGAAGATACTTTACACAGACAGTACAGTTAGCGCATACAGACAGCAGCCATCTTGGAAAACAGTCTCGATCAATAGAACCACGAAGGTGAGCGAACAGTACGTGTAGATATTGAAGATAAGATAAATTATATTTATTTTTTTATTTTCTCTGTTGCGTTCAGTGCTTCTCTTATGCGCTCAGTGCTTTCTTCCGGAAACAACGGACCATATGAGATTCCAAGTCACAGTTCAGCTCACGTATCACCGTGTTCGTGGTTTGACTAATCGAGACTGTTTTCCAAGATGGCTGCTGTCTGTATGCGCTAACTGTACTGTCTGTGTAAAGTATCTTCTTATTAAACTGTCTATACACTTACAAAGTTCTCAATGCTTCGGTTTGCATGTAAGGACACTCATTATGCTGCCGTGTTAGTGTGGGGCTAATTTGAGCCTTGTTAATGGTATTAACTAGCGATCTCTTTTTGCTTACTCGATGCCCAATATACTAGCGTTATAAGCTAAACTGTTTTTAGAGATAAAACTCTTTACATTCGATTATCATGAAAACAAATCTCAGGGAACGATTTAGTCTGTACCAATGTGTTATTACACCCGAGGTTCATTTTGCACCGGAGTTGTCCTTTAATGAGACACAACAATGATTTACCTAAAAGACTTTTGGTATAACCTAAAACTGATTTAGTGTCAGAAACAGGAATGTCACATCCAGCATAACATAAAAAGTAAACCAGTTAGCAGACAAAAACAAGCCATTCAACGCAATGTGATTTTACCAACCTTTATCTTTCTTTCTTAAAAGTTGATAACTGACTAGTCTAATTCAGTTCATAAAAATGTGTTGTGTTTGTGCACTTATGTGCCTGTCAAAATTTGGGTCAGACTCAAATCTGCATAACATGCCATTCTTGATTATTTTTGCAGACACATTTTTGCAGGTTTACCGCATCTCATTGATTAGCCATTGCCTTTAACAGAGGAAATTAGATCAGAGGACATTTGAGGACCTTCACTCTGGCCACACATCAGACCATTCATGGTACAGAGGTGGATGTAAGTAGATGACTTCATTCCCACAGAAGCCATTAAAGCAATGGTAATAAAGATACGGTAGTTGCAGAGCCAGGTCTGCCTCATAATGACATTTTATGCTTCAAACTAAATGACTGCATGCTTTTATGAGCGAGGGCGAGCGTCCCGATGTAACACAATGCTCCAAGAACTGTGAGAGAGACTGCGCTCACTAATACAAGCAAAACATTCACGTGGACTCTTGGAGAAACTTGGAGAAACGAGTACTAACCTGGCTGTGACTGAAGCCTTTGGATCAAGTGAATGAATATTATTAGGGCTTTCTAATGTCAAGGTGGAAATTAAGGGTTTCAGACAGATTACTGACTCAAATTTGTCATAGACTGGGCTACAAAAAATAAAGAGAAAGAACACTGTTGACATGCCAAGTGAGGACTTGAGCAGCAAGCTGGTTAGAATTTAAAATGACTTTACTGGAATCATTTGAAATGTCATAAAACTTAATGTGAGTGTTTAGTTTAAACCAGTACCCATTTGCGAAGACAGACAAAAATGTGTAACCTTATTAGATCTGTCAATTGATTGAAATGTTGATATGCAACTGAAATTGTGGTTGGTTTGTTTGTTTGTGTTTTGTAGTTAAAAAAGGACCTATCATGCTTTTTTACATTTTCAACTTTCTTTAGTGTGTAATGTTGCTGTTTGACCATGAAAAATGTCTGCAAAGATACAAAACACAAAGTCCACTCCAAAGGGAGTTATTCTTTATATTGTTTCTAAACTTGTTTCTGACGATTGTTTCTGAAAACTTGAGTTTTCTTCCTGGAACGTACACGTCACGATATTCCTCATTTTATTAATTGCTGCCCAAGGCATACGCAAAAAAAAGTTGGCAAGGCCAGGATGAGTTGAATCCCGGAAAACGCTGTGGTAAGAGGCGTGACATTTCTGTAATACGCTCAAAGTGGTTGACCAATCAGGTCACACTGATCCAGTATTACAGAAAATATGAGTGACGATTTGGTCTCTACATTGCCAGTTCCTCAGTCACCTTGATCTGCTTCATTAAACCAGTTGAAACCAGAGTTTCACATGTAACTAGTAAATTACCAAATAATGACCATAATTTTATCTCAGAACCCCCTAACAAATGCTAATGGTGGTCATCAGAGCACACTATAGATAACTTATCAAAACTACAGAGAGCTAATCCTTATTAATGTAAGACATTAATAAGATAGATTTTAGAGTAGTCAATGTGCTGCTTGTATAGCAGTATATATTTACTTTGTATAGCAGTATATATTTACTTTGTATAGCAGTATATATTTACTGTCCTCTGAAAATAAAATTGGTAACACCCTGAAACTGAGTTATAGTACAGTGGCCAGGGTCATACAGAGGTTTTCCAAGACGGGTTCCACTCGGAACAGGCCTCGCGAGGGTCAATCAAAGAAGTTGAGTCCTCGTGCTGTGCGTCAGGTGCAGAAGCTGGCTTCATAAACAGACGCATGAGTGCTGCCAGCCTTGCTTTAGAGGTTGCAGAAGCGGACGGTCAGCTTGTCGGTGCTCAGACCATACGCCACACACTGCAACAAGTCAGTTTGCATGGCCGTCGTCCCAGAAGGAAGCTTCTTCTGAACCTGGCTCACAAGAAAGCCTGCGAACAGTTTGCTGAAAGCAACCTCTCCAATAGCATGAATTACTGGAACCATGTCCTGTGGTCTGATGCGACTAAGATAAACTTGTTTGGCTCAGATGGTGTCCAGCATGTGTGGCGACGCCCTGGTAAGGAGTATCAAGAAAATTGTGTCTTGCCTACAGTCGAGCATGTAGCTTCATGGTCTGGGGCTGCATGAGTGCTGCTGGTACTGGGGAGCTGAGCTTCATTGAGGGAAACATGGATTCCAACATGTACTGCGACATTCTGAAGCAGAACACCATGCCCTCCCTTCAGAAACTGGGCCGTACGGAGAGGATCCCAGCAACAACCTGTGCAGCTCTGGTGAATTCCATGCCTAGGAGGATTAAGGCAGTCCTAGATAACAATGATGCTCACACAAAATATTGACACTTTGGACACAGTTTTGACATGTTCACTTAGGGTGTACTCACTTTTGTTGCCAGCTATTTTGACAATAATGGCTGTATGTTATTTTCAGATGACAGTAATACTGCTATACAAGCAGCGCATTGACTAAAATCTATCCAAGTTTCATTTCTATAGTATTTTCCCTTGAGAAGATATACTAAAATGTTAAAGAAATGTGAGGGGTGTAATCACTTTTGTGAGATACAGTGTATATATATATATATATATATAGCAATAAACTTAAAATATATTTGTGGCGAGCAGGACGAGCCGAGGGAACGTGACAGAACGGCGCGAGGCCGGGGGCGTGATTGATAATGAGCGACACCTGCACGACGCACCGGTCTCGTATCTCATACGGAGGAACGGAAGCATAAAAGGAGGAGCGACGATCCTGGAGGACGAGAGAGGACTTTTGTCTTTTGGTCCAATTTTAAATGCTTGTGAATGCTAGCTTTGTAGCTGATTGGTTTGGTTTGTCTTTTAAATCTTTAACAAAGACTTATGGGAAAAATATTTCCGGAACCAAGGTCACTGAAAAATGGGAGGGGCACTTTAACCAAAAATGAAAAGACAGGGTGATTAAATAGTCTACTTTGTGTGCAAGATGACATATTGTCACAAATAATCACATGATCCATGCTGTTACAAGTTCATAAAATCTGTCCGGATGTGACCTCTAAGTAATTTTTAGAGCATCACAGTCATCAGAAAGTAATGGTTGGGTCCTCAGCGGGTGCTTCAGCTGAGGGCCCCAGGAGACAGACGCCACTGTGGCTTTCCCCCACACTCCTCTCTGCCAGACTGGCCCTTAGCAGCAGCACCCAATCCAAAATAGCATAACAAACCACCCACAAATACTGAGTGAGAGAGAGCTGAACCGCACTGACAGATGTTTCTCAACGCAGCTTCTAAAGGCCTGTTCCTAGTTCAGTGTGTGTGGTTACCCAGCTCAGTAGGGCCTCTGCCTGTTTACTAAAGAAATGTGATGGATAATTCAAGATTTAAGCGATTTCTTTGGTGTTTCGTTACTCTTTGATGCTTTCAATTAAGACATCTTTAAGCTCAGCTTGCCCCATATCTCAAGTCTTTAAAATATCTCTTTAAACATTTTCTCTCAAAACCACAGTAACAATTAAAATACAGGAGGTTTTAACTGATTCGTCAATCGTCAGTGACAATGCGGTCCTGAGCCAATAGGGTTTTCATGAAAGCAGCAGATGTTCTTTCAATTGAGTGACAAAAAACTAGGGTCGACACAGCAAGGCAGTCAGAAGTCCAGATGACCATGAATCCACTTTATTACAACATGATCAGAGCCTGGAACTTCAAGAAGGTGAGGGTTATTTGCTTAGACATGAAATGAGTTAGTGATGTCAAAGACTTGATCTTGGGGGGCACTTCAAAGAGGAGAAGTATTACTTTCTGAACTTCTTGTGGTGCTGGCATGCATGGGCTAAGAGCAAGGGCTTCTCTAGTTTAAATCAAAACCACAAAATGTCTTCTAACAGGTTAAGCTGTTTTTGAAGAGTTAGACAGAATAAAAATAACTCTCAACAGGTGCATAACAGTAAATTTGCAGTTGTATTTTCGTAAACAGCCATGCTTTACTTGGTCACAAAACTGAAATGATGATATTCTCTCTTCAACACCAAAAAACAAAAATCCTGCATCTTTTCTACCCCAAAAAGAGCTCCAGACTGTGACTAAAAAATGACTAGAAAATAAAAATGTGCAACAATAATTTAAAGTCGGGAAAGCTTTTTGCACATCCACATGCGGTTTTGTGCGAGGTTTCATCTTGTAAGAAAGAACTCTTATGACCAGGGCCCGGTTCCCCGATAACGCTCACTCTTAGCACGCTAAGAAGACTCGAAAGATATATCTTCCCAAAGTTGTTTATGTTCCTAAGTGTGTTCCCCGAAGTGTCCCTTAGGAAGCTTCTTAACACGCAGCCTCTTACGTTCGACGTTACAAAGGCGCTGTCCCAAGTGAAGGTGCTGAATTAGTTGGCATCGATTGCTCAGGAATCGATTTTCCACTTCACGCGAAGGTGCATTACGGCGTTAAGAAAGACAACACGTTCATTTATTTTAACATAGTTTAAGTTATCAGTATAATATAGACTATTAATTCAATTATCAAATTGTCAGTAATATGTTCCAGGGTTTCTACAGGTATCTTCAAATTAAATTTAATGCCTTTTTAAAATGTTTTAATGCCATATACGACCCATGACTAACAACATTATATATATATATATATATATATATATATATATATATATATATATATATATATATATAAAAATCTGGAACACATAGATGTAAGGACGGGTCGCATGAATGGTGGTGTTTCATTAGTAATATTATTATTAGTGTTTTTGTTGTTGTTATTAATAATTGCTCACACTTGCAATAGAGAAGATTTGACACATGGCACCGACAATTCAACCAAATACAAAGTATTTATTCTATTCCTCTTCTACCTGCACCGTCTACTCCTCTAATGGGCCCTTTTCGCCACCTTCTCTGGACCGCCATCCTCTAACCTGGCCTTTTTAGGGGGCTTTCCTCTCAGGGCGAATGAGAGGATGCTTAATTGCTTTTTACCTGACATCTTTGAAAGACAGATGCAATGATTAATGCATCCATGGCCCGGATATAATTATAAAATATGACATGAATTTAAAAGTGACCTATAACATCGACTATGCAATACACTTTAATTTATTTAGTGCTTATAAAATTATTAAGCCTATTTGGAGAGAGAGATGTTTATAATGTGACAATATGTCAGTCATCGTGTGATAACGAAAATATGATTGGGCCTAAACTACTTGTTCTGAGCAGGTGTTGTCAGTGAACAGGCTGTAAAACTGTTGTCTTAGTTACAGACACTCATGAAAAACTCATGCTAATTATCTGGGAAACGTTTCTCTAGCAGCAATCAAGTTGCCATTGTTTGTGTCAAACAAGTTGTGAATTTTTTGTAACATTAAAACAGGACATCATGACTTATCTTGAATCTTACCCAGATACAATAGTGCTATTTTCTAATTGGCTAATGTGTAGACCCTTTCTTTTTTTTTGATTGGCTGATAGTTGGCAGGCTCGACTAGTAAGAACTGCATAGGAGACGCGCTTGATTCCTGTCGGTTCCATAGTGATAGCGGCGCGGCCAGAGACATTTGGGGCGCTGCAGCATATTCAATATATTATAAATAGTTTTTTAGCGTGAGAAATACAATGTGTGGCGGGAGTGCGTGACAAAAGACCGAAATGAGTGACTGTCACGCTCAATGCGTGACACTTGAGAGCCCTGCGTCAAAGAGTAAAGAAGAACAATATACGGTCTTTGCCTGCGTTCTGTTGTGGCTCGTGCACAACACTTCTCTCGGACGCGAGCTTCAATCCGTTGCGGAGAGACTCTCTTTACTCGCTACTAGCAACATATATTAGATCTCATTAAACGACAAATTAAACACAATGTACTATTTAAATCTAACGCCGATGTGTGGCCGTCACACTGCATATGGGGTTTTATGGCGCTGATTCCCTTTGTCCACAACTTTAAATGCTTTTTTTACAAACGCCGCAAAATCCTTCATCATTTTTACCACTAACGGGCTGCAACCATGTCTTAAAAGTTTAGTTTTCTAGCCACTTTGGCTGGAATTTGCACTCTCATTTTTCCAAGGTTCAGACCTGTCCACCGCTGTACAACCAAGGGGGTAATCCATCGACCGGAAGTTGAAGCCGGCCGGGTGCCGCCATGTTGTAGCAGAACTTCACTTGCGTTAGCATTTCCATTGACTCCCATTCATTTTGGCGTCACTTTGACAGCGAATAACTTTACATCTGAGGCGTTTAAAGACTCCATTTGTCCATTATTTATTTCTAAAGAAACACGACAATGTATAAAGGGCTCCATTACCTTCTATGTTACATTATGGCCCCGTAGAAACAGATTTAGTAAAAATAGGCTAACGATTGCGTCATAACCACTCGACTCTCTGTCGCGCTGTACAGAAATTACCGTACAGACAGGAGGAGAAGCTCGCAGGCAATCGGGGGGACGTCTCGTCAAGGGAGAAACCCATAGATAATGAGTCCATAAAAGCAACGGAATACTTACTTCTGCTCACTCACGCCAAATAACTCTTTGCTCAAGTTCCCCGTCTCTGCCAGATTAACGTTGGCAGTTTTCACGCACAGCTACTAGATGATTAACGTCTGTCAGACAGGTTGCTCACGTCATCAAGCTTAGTTTGAGTCGGTCTGAGTCTGCGCGTCAGGAACGGAAGTTCTCAAAAATCGCTAAAAGTGGGCTTCAACTGTCTCAACTGAGTTCCAATGAGATCGCTCTGTCCATTTCTTTTACTGTCTATGTGTACAACAGACCCGCGTCTTCTGCTCCGGCCGGAAGCAATTACCAAACTGGTTCCGCGTATTTATCACACAAACGTAACTTAAATATTTTGCGACAGCAAATACAAATAATTAATTATGGAGGCTATATTCAAATACATTTATATAAAATTCTCTTCAAAACTATAAAAAAAAATGAATGCCTGTAAGAATCAAATTTAATGCTTTTTAATGCCTTTTAAGGCCTTAATTTTGGCAAAATCCATTTAAGGACTTTTAATGCTTTTTAATGCCCCGCGGTAACCCTGTGTTCACACGATATGTTGTGACGGGTAGACGAACCGGGTATCCCTCGCTAATCATCCACCCTCCTTATCCCGTTGTGCCACTTGTGCCGCTTCTTGACATGGGCTTAACGACTTCTAAAAATTATGTAATACACTTTTATATTAATGGTAAGGTAGGTACTTTACAATCAGAATTGATTGGCAAGCAGCTGCAGTTACTTCTGTTTAATGCGGTATTGATTGCCATTGGTTAAAGGCTTAAAGTCGGCATGAAATCAAATTTGACAAATCTTCTTTTTATATGTAATATTGTAGTGTTTATTATAAATGATTTATCTGTGCACTTCATTATTTTTTAAAAATTCGTGTACCCTTATAATCTTTAATCAAATACATTACCCTTCCCTCCCCCCTCGAAACGACCTCTCTTCTCTTTCGGTCACGTATCATGGCGAAAGTGTTATGAGGGGGAAGGTGAACCCAAGCGCAGACAGCAGATGCAATGAACACAGGATTTATTGATACAAAAAACAGGAAAACAAAACCCACGAGGGGGCAAAACAAGACAGGACTATGAAGACTAACTAGACTGAGACAGATAACTATAAGAACACAAATAACCTTTACAGGCAATAGCGCAACAGGACTAAAACTCTTGACAAGATACTCACAGACTCTGACCAAGGATTAACACTCAGGTAACAATCACAATGAACCGACAAAAGACAGCAGATACAAGAGGATTAAATAGGGAACACTAATGACGAGGACAGGTGAAACTGACTAGACAATAATCACGAGACGAGGATAACAAGGGGGCGGGGTAACGAGACGAGACAGCGCAAGCACATGGCCAAAACAAATGGCCATGTGCTGCACATGAAACATGGGTCTGCCATGATCCTGCCACAAGACCAGTGAAATCAAAGACAAGATGGCAGAATCATGACAGAACCCCCACCTTAAGGAGCGGCTTCCAGACGCTCCTCAAGGGGAAACTAAACACAAGACAAGACAGACTGTGACATAGATAAACACCAACAAAACATGGAAAACACTAACAATGGCAAACAGGAATAAACAATAACAGGGTTCGGGTGAAAAATCAAAAACAACATACAAGGCAAAGGAGGTGGAGGAAACACAGAGTTCATGGGGGGAGGTCCAGGGTGGATGGGAGGACTGGGGGTCTTGGGTCCACGGGAGGAGGGCTGAGGACGAGAACTCCGGGCAAGCTTGGACGGGGACACATGAGTAGAGGTCTTGGGAGAAACAGTCCGGGGTTTAATGGTGACAGGGGAAACAGTCCGGGGACAAGTGGAGACAGGAACGAACGGTGAAACAGTCCGGGGACTAGTGGAGACAGGAACAAACGGGGAAACAGTCCGGGGGCTGGTGGAGACAGGGACGAACGGGGGAAACAGACCGGGAATTAGCAGCAACAGATTCAGACGAGGACACAGAGGATGCGGAACCGGGACTCCTGACGTGAGACATAGCAGGCAAAGGGGCAGGACAGGGTGCAGCAATAACAGCGGCAGGCTCGGGTGCAGCGCTCACAGGGATAGGATCAGGTGCAGCGCTCACAGAGACAGGCTTGGGAGCTGAGGACAAGGCAGGACAGACAGGGGGTTCAAGAATAGCGACGAGACGAGACAGGTAATCGGAAAGGGTCTTGGCCGCACTGATGACGGGCATCTCCTGACGAGCTGAAACTGCTCGCAGAACCTCCTTAGCGGCTAGATCGGCCGCAACTCTCTCAGCGGGCTCTGGGACAGCGCTTGCTGAGGCGGGCTCTGGGACAGCGCTTGCTGAGGCGGGCTCTGGGACAGCGCTTGCTGGAGCGGCCTCTAGGGCGGCGCTTGCTGGAGCGGGCTCATGGACGGCGCTTGCTGGAGCGGGCTCATGGACGGCGCTTGCTGGAGCGGGCTCATGGACGGCGCTTGCTGGAGCGGGCTCATGGACGGCGCTTGCTGGAGCGGGCTCATGGACGGCGCTTGCTGGAGCGGGCTCATGGACGGCGCTTGCTGGAGCGGGCTCATGGGAAGACAGAGACGGAGGACAAGAGGGTCCCTTCCTCCTCCTCTTCCTTCTGGGACGCGGAGCTGATGTCACAGCTGGACTGGTGATCGGCAGAAGAAGCGCAGCAGGGTCCATGACTGGAAATGGGAGGGCTGTCTCAGGCAGGGAAGACTCCGTCGCTGAAGACTCCGAAGCAGACTCCCAGGAAATCCGTCTCCCTCGTTTTCCACGGAGACTTGCGGGTGTGGATGAAACCTCGGGAGAAGAAACGGAGAGAGCCTGATCCCCTTGAGAGATGACGGCCAAAACACGACCCTCCGGGATCACTGGCAGACAGGCAGAGGGTGGAGACCCCGAGGAAGAAGACAGCGGACCCTCCCGGGAGTAATGATCCCAGAGTCGGGCATAATTCTTCAGGATCCACTCACCCTGGGACGGGACTGGACAATCTACCCTCTCTTCATCGGTGGGAGCCGATAACCACCATTGTTCCGGTTGTAGCCGGGGTCGGGAGGACATACTGTCCGCTGGGTTCGTTCGTGGTCGGTTCATTCTGTTATGAGGGGGAAGGTGAACCCAAGCGCAGACAGCAGATGCAATGAACACAGGATTTATTGATACAAAAAACAGGAAAACAAAACCCACGAGGGGGCAAAACAAGACAGGACTATGAAGACTAACTAGACTGAGACAGATAACTATAAGAACACAAATAACCTTTACAGGCAATAGTGCAACAGAACTAAAACTCTTGACAAGATACTCACAGACTCTGACCAAGGATTAACACTCAGGTAACAATCACAATGAACCGACAAAAGACAGCAGATACAAGAGGATTAAATAGGGAACACTAATGACGAGGACAGGTAAAACTGACTAGACAATAATCACGAGACGAGGATAACAAGGGGGCGGGGTAACGAGACGAGACAGCGCAAGCACATGGCCAAAACAAATGGCCATGTGCTGCACATGAAACATGGGTCTGCCATGATCCTGCCACAAGACCAGTGAAATCAAAGACAAGATGGCAGAATCATGACAGAAAGGGTGCGGCCAGAGCTGATGAGGGTGCAGCTATCGGTGCACCGCCTCTCGGAGAACCTGTCAGTGTCAGTAATGGTGGGGAGTCCGGTGGAGAGAAATCCTCCACAACTGAATGTAAACTGGCATTCAAATCTGCCTCCATTTTGTTTGCAACGCCTAACCTCAAACGATCCAATCAATTCCCGAAGGACGAAATCAAGCCCCGCCCTACAATCTCAACTTCCGTTTCATGCCGACTTTAAGTGCTTAAAGCAAAATTCTTAGCCTAGCAAGTGCAGGTCTGAGAAGGTCCAGCAGCTCCATAATGAGTTGTCTTGGGAGGCGAATTTTTTTTAATATAGCTACGTCAGGCAAAATGTCAAAAAGGTACAAGTTTTGCCAAATAAAAAAATTGACATGGACTAAACGGCTCCGCGGCCGGCGCCGTCTTTGATTCAATACAAGGACACGTTGGATCGCTGCCATAGTTGGTCGCTTACTGGACATCACCATGCTTAACCATTTATAGATCTTAGCCATTTAGAGCGAAATTGTTTGCCAGATTTTAATTATCAAAAGTGATTGCCAATTTAAACGCTTCAATGACATTACGAAATAGCCTAGGCTAATTACCACCATATTAGTTCTGATACCAAATAAAGTCAACTTCATAAATAGGCCTGTATCCATTGCGAACATATTTTATTATTAGTCTTAAAATGTCCATAACATAAAATCATTGTTGAGCCACAACATTGTCAACATACCATAGTTTGACTTGTACTGCGCTGCGCTGATTTCTAAAGACTGCTGCACAGTGGCGGCGACTAGCGTCTTGAGCTCAAACAACGCTAAGAGAAAGCTTACGAATGGTCCAGACCAACCTTAAGAAAGTGTGACTTACAGAAGATATACTTAGCGTACGAACGTGTCGGGAATCGTGCCATAAAGTTAAGAGAGAGGTTAAGGAATAGGTTAAAGCTGCAGTCGGCAAGTCTGGCAGATTGAGTGGACTTAGGCAAAATGTTGAATGTTTACAACTCTCATGCCCCTCCCCCACTATCAACGGATACCCTCCCACCGAGTTCGTGCTGGTCATTGCGTGTGCACCAGGTTATCTGTGAACGCGCCCGTCTCATCAGCATCCATCAACACCATGGAGTATTTGGAGTTATGCTGCCCTGGCTAATTTACCGATAGATTGCAATTGCTAACGTCATTTATAAACTAAATGAGCTTACTTGATTTGTTAGTGTTTTGAAAGCGAGATACATCCGCCATCACTCTTCGTTACTGCGCGAACTTCAGGCGTGTGCATGTGATTGTAACGTGCGCGAGGGGTGGCGTGTGCCGGATCAGTGATTGACAGTCAGATCTCACACCCCCCTGCGTTGATTGGACCCGATGATCCGGGAGCTGTGGATTTTTGCAAAACAAATAACACGCTACAGGTGGAGTTAGAAGCTCTGTTTTTTTTCTAAAACCACTTTATTTATGTTGTTCTGTCGGATTATAGTGTCGATTTCACTGAATATGATCAAAAAAATGTTGCAGACGGCAGCTTTAAGAACTACTAAGCGATAAGAACGTTTTGGGGAACCGGGCCCAGATTCTTTTCCTTGAGTAAGTCAAAAAGATTCACAAATCAGCCTCAAACCCCCTCATGAGTTAGACCTTTAAATCAAACTCAACCTGTCACCGATTCATTCATCACTTGCAGTTCAGTGAGGAAGTCAACTGTGAACTCAGTAGCAGCTCTGGGCTGTTTTTCTCAAAAACATTGTAAGCCCAAGTAGATTGTAGAGACCATTAGTGCAAATGGTTACTACGAGAAACACAGCCCACAGCTGCTACTGAGTTCACAGTTGACCTCCTCACTGAACTGCAAGCTATTTTCATGTCTGATTCAAAATGTACTGGGAATTATTATTGCAATGTATAATTTAGCCTTGTGTCTCACATTAGTCTTGTAATGTATGCTTCAATTAGTCTATGTTTTGTTGTATAAATTATTAATGGTATTCTTTAATAAATTAATAATGATATTCTAAAATCTTTCAAATGTTTAAAATATATATATTATAGGTTATTGTTTAACCCTCTGGGGTCTAAGGTGCTTTTGGGGTGCTTGAGATGTTTTGACATGCCCTGACATTTGTGCTTTTTTCAGTTGCTTATAAACATATTAATGGCAAAGGTGTCATTACACTCTATTTAGCACAAACAGGGCTACCATAATATGTGAGCAACATGTATGTACATGTTTGTATTTTTGAGAGAATAATGTTTATGCATGGTTATTGAAAAAACAAAAAATTAAAGTTTCTAAAATAAGGCCACAAAATACATACTAAATATGTGTCCACAAGACTTGACTAATGGATGTTGTCGCCTAAAGTTTTTACTTCAAAATTATCTGAAAATCATCCTGCCTAATCATTCACATAAAACAATACATTGATTTAAATTTTGTAATAAATTTTTTGTTTGGAAAGGCAATATGCGTGGGGCGGGAATGATCCTGAATAATGCTGTGGTTCACACCTGAGAAGACAATGACCCGCATAATGAGCTGCATAATGAGCCTTTCAGTCAGGTAGGTCAATGAGAGGGAACCACAAGAAAGAATGCAAGGACAAAAAAAAATATATATATATATATAATTCTATACAATGTATATACAATATATATATTTATATACAATTCTACAGAATTGGTTCAAAGATAGAGTTGGAAACATCTTGAAAGAAATGTGTCTTTTTCAACAAATTTTGTATTCATGCAAATTGTATAATAGCCAAGGTAAACAATTCTAGTAATTGTGGGCGGAGCTTAAGTGGAGGCAGAACGATCCCTCTGGCCGCTTCACTAACGCTAGTTAGCAAGTTTTGTTAGCATGTTTTTTAACAATGACTGGAGAAAATCTGATTTTATCTTAATGTGTAAGGTCACTCACTGTCCAGGACCGCGATTGTTATTTTCAATAGTTAATTTTAACAGGCGGAACCAGATTGGCCGACCCGTACTGTACACGCTGTCAATGGATGGACGATCTGACAGGATTAACGTTAACACTACCTCCGGTTGAGTGGCCTGACTTCTACACCTACCTTATAGAGAAACCGATCATAAAGAAAAACATATATAGATCTTTAGATGCCTGTAACTATGTGCTGAATGGTCATGTACAAGACTTGTGTGGTACGATCTGCAGTTCTGCCTAGCCAGCGCCAAGAAGACGACAATGTAAAGAGTGACATTACAGTGCGATTTTAATGATGTGAATATTTTCTAGAAATAAAAATTCCAGATACAGCATATTCATTTTTCATCGATTCTTGCACCAAACAACACAACAAGATGACATTTAATAATAATAACAATAATTTAAGCTCCTTATTATGTAGCCGAATCTGTGCTGGTTTGTATTGGCCGCCTCCAGTTTTCACTTTGTTTTGCCTCCAGCTAGCGCCGTGACGTAACTGTGACGTCGGCGCAAAAGGGGTCTATAGACTGAACATATTATACGCATGCACATGACGTCACGTCACCGTTTTCATAAATTCACGTTTTTGTAGTTAACATGGAGATAATAACGGTATCCTTTTCAAAATCTTGCACTTTGAAACACGTTTTCAAAAGTTTGTATTTTAACAACCAAAAATGCCATTGTCGTGTAAATGAACGACCAAAACGCATAAAAAGTTTTACATATTTAGTTGAAAATGCTGTTGTGTAAACGGCCCCTAAAGTAAGAAGCTACTATGCAATGAACTGAAGAACTTCTGAACAACCATCTATATTAGTGGTTCTCAACGGGGGCGTTCAGAGAACAACGGGGGGCGTTAGACGCAAGAGTCTTGAAAGGGGGGCGTTCAGGTGTTCACGAGTAACGGAAATTTGTGTTCATTTACTGTGATTCATTTTAAGCATTTAGTAATTTATTTGTAATAAACACTTTAAGTGGGCTATTAAAAAAGTGTTAGGACCATATATGTTAAATTATGTTGTAAAACATATGCGTAGATTGTGATGTCATATTGTGTGTGCGCGCACGCCTATGGTGCGCGTGAAAGAAAACGTCAGCAGCGCTCAAATAAAAAAAAGAAAATCATTCGTCCGCGGCCGTTCTAGCCTACTCCTGACCGCAAGTCCACCGTCAGTATACTAGCAGGTTTTTTGTGTTCATTTCTATTGCATTACGATTGAAAGCAGTATCAATAATGTCAAAAATATAATGTGCAGTCAAGTTCGGGTGTGAATGCTGTTTAAATGAGTGTTCTCACCGACACGCTTGTTGTGATTCTTCTTCCAGTTTAATGTACATGTAGCCTAAGCTATGTATCGTTACTTTTGCAACGACTATATTATTTTTCCAGTTATAGACCAGCGCTCTGACTAGAATCCAGCGCTGGCTAGAATCTGCATTCACGCGCTCAAACATGTGTTTCGCGCTGACAACAATCCAGCGCTGGCTAGAGTCACGCAGCGGAGGAATGGAAAGTTGACATGCCATTAAAAAGTATTGACTTAAGTATTGAAACACTTCTATTTTTTCAAATATTTTCAATAAATCATGTTCCCATTTACTCCGGCGACGAATTTCAAAATTAAACTAAATTCTATTTATAAGGTAAAACTTTAAATTTTTTAGGCATTAACTAATTCCAATGCCTAATGCCAAAATGTTTTCTTTGTTCACCAAGTAATTTACTGGTCAGGCATTATTGTTAACTCAATTTGAAAATGACAATTTGATGGATAATTTTTATATTATATTAATATTTAAATATATTCTGCAATCACATTTTGGTAATGTAGGCTATTCATTCCGCCATCACATCTGAGAGCGAAACGCTGCTTGGGTAACGTTAGTTTCAAGATATAAAAACAATTAATAATACAATAATAATTGAATTGTTCGTGTGTTTATTCTTGTTAGAAGATTTTTCTTTTTACTGATTATGAAAACAAATTAATCACGACAAACCAAATTAATTGTAATTGTATTAATTATACCTGATACCAAGGTATTTTAGGCCTACAATTTTAACATAATTTTTCATGAAAAATCATGATTGTATATTTATTTTTAAGTAAGGTTAATGTAAGCAGCTTCTTGCAATACTCTCCTAAATGCTAATAAAACCTACGTGCAAACATTACCGCTTTAATGACTGTCCTTTATTTTTCAGTGCATTTGTTTTATAATATATGGCTATTTATGTCATGGGATTAATATAATATAACTATTATTATGTAGTAGTGTAATGTAGACAAACACAACTAAAAGAGGTTTGAATTTTTCTCTGTTTAATTTGCACACTGAATATGGGTTGGAGCTTTTAATTTTGAACTCTCAAAGTGCACCAAATTGATGCATTTAACATTAAAATGCACACATTTTTCTTACGGGGGGCTTGCCCCCCGAACCCCCCTAGAAGGCCCGAGGTTCACCCACCACAGATTTACCAAAAATCCTGTGAGAAACACTGCTATTGCTATTCAATGCAGTTTATAGCTTGTTTTTTGGATTAATCGCTGTGGAGTATAGTTCGATTGTATTAATAAATGACAATTTTGTACTTATTTCATCTGTTACTCGTTCCTGCTCGCTCATTAGTTTGGGGGTGGGGGGCGGTCGGGGACCTGGATATTGGATAGGGGGCGCTGGCCCAAAAAAGGTTGAGAACCACTGATCTATATCAAGTCATGTGGATACTAAATGTTTTATTTTAGGAGTCAATGGCTTTTTTTATCTGGATCTCTGCCAAAAGAATATTTAAACAAGCTGTGATCTGCCGGTCTGTCTGTGAAGTCTGCACTTAGGGTGTTAGGCCCTGATCCATTTTGCGGTCTCTTTATCTTATTTTCCCACTGCCTTCTGTCACTGTGACAATGAAAAACAGCAGTGGTAATGTGACATACTTTTTGGATATAATTACTTTGCATGCTCCATTGCATGTGAACAGATATAGCCTATTCCCTAAATATCAGGTCAGGGAAAGCATGAAGAAAACCAGGTTCTTCCATTGGTACATCTTGTCCATTTCAACAAGAAAAGAAATGCTTTTAAAAAACAGCCTTGGTCAAAGTACTCTTCCTGCTGTTAAGAGCAGGTCGGAATGTGCCATCATTACTTTAGCTGAACACAAATTTTCCCTCTTCACTTTTAATACTGAGGTTATGGTAGCACGTGCATTAGTCAAAAAACCCTGTCGCAATCAATCTTCCAGGAACCACTGGAAATAGTGAGTTAATAATTTAAGAAAAAACAGGCTGCAGTCTAGTCATATTCAAACTACTATACAAAATCGGAGCAGTGTCAACCCAACAACATACCTGATACCTCTGTTTTGTGGAGTCTAAGAAGCTTGACCTTGACAGCACAGATGGAACCCCTTCACCTTTGGATCATAATTGTAAGTGGATTTCCGGCCCCTGATTTTGAAAATATTTTGGTTTTACCAAATAAGCTGATCATCACTCTAATTCAATCTACAGTGTTTGGTACAGATAAAAGGGTTAAAAAAATATCTCTCAATAAGAACAGCTCACCGAAAATGTGTCCTTTATGGCTCTAGAAGAAAATTACTTTGCCTTTTACTAGCAGCAATAGAAATTACACAAATGGAGGAGATGATGATAAATGCTTACCCAGACTTTTACATGTTTGAGGTCCTTGTTGTGTCAGTTGTGTGTATGCTGAAAGAAAAAAAGAGATGACAGTTGGGCGTTGTTCTGTGCATATTGATGGCTTTCTAGGTACCTGTTTTATGTCATGTTTAGGTCCTCTGACTCACTTCTGTGACTGGTGGTTATTATCTGAAACATCTATAGAGAACATCTATTTTGTTCTCTTTGACTTTTACATATCAATACATCCGATACGGCACTGGGTGCAAGTTAAGCGAAAAAGTTACCAGTTACCTTTTGAATGAGTAACGTTATGCATGCCTGAGGAGAATAACAAGGAAATTAACCATTCTTAAGAAAGAGCTGGATTTAGCCATTTAGCCTAGTTAGCTACTGCCGCTGCCGGTGAAAGATTTTGAAGGACTGCCAGTGTAATGTTTTGGATTGAGATAAACAAACTAATACCACAAAACATAGGCTAAAATTCATAAAAAGAATGCTAATACTTACTGATATGTAGCCTAAGTTGTTTCCCATCAAATACATTGTAACTTCCTGTGTATTCTTACTGAATTATTTTTTTTGGGGGGGGGAAACAACATATATATATATATATATATATATATAATATGTAATATTTCATTGGGCCTAATATTTATGTAATATTTCAACGGAACTGCGGAAAGTCAATCAGCGCTAACATGAGCGCCAAATCAAAATAAATAGGATGATGATAAAAACAACACTGTGTAATTTTTCAGCTTTCCTTACGTAGCGGAGGGGCAAGCCTATCAGACTCCGATGTTGAATGACTAACCTTATTGTTATTACCGGTTATTATTACACTAACACTACTACACGGTAGGTTGAGTGCATATGCAGTAAGTGCATAGTGCGTCATTTGGGACACAACTTTCTTTCGCCACTAGGGGTCACTAACCTCTAAGGCGTAGGTTGATGACGCAAAATTTCCTCCGGAATTATGGAACTTGTCGTCAAACCGACGGATCTAATAATGTTTATGGAAGAGTGAATACATTGATGTTTTTATCATGACTGTGGTATGAAGCTGATTGCTAATAAGAGACAGATATCAGCGCCACACGCGAATCCCGCGGATATAAAGGAATAAGAACATTTCATTCTACCCGCAAGTGCTGAATTACTCAGGTCAGTTTATTAGACGAATTAAGCTTCTGAGGTAAGTTAACACAGCGCAGCTTCATTAGGTCGACGACACTATCACACTAAACTGCATTTGAGTGTGTTGAAAGTTATAATGTTATTCTATAAGTTAGTTTGTTGGCTAACGTTATATGAGACTAGCAGTAAGCTAGATCAATATTAGAATAACATAACTTACAGATCATATTCTATCATTTCATCATGTTATAACATTAAGTAGTTTTATGTAACTTTGCTCACCTGTCTAATAAAGTAGGCCCTATGTAAGAGCTCTCTGTCAAGTCGAAGTTTGTCATGGAGCTCTCGGCATCTCGAAAACGCTGATATTGATCCTAAACGTCTCGATCCAAAATGTCTTGATCGTCCCCCGGTGGCCGGTCCTAGTATACGAATGGTGCGTTCTACTATTTATCCGTCTCGGAGATCTGAATCGGAAGACAGACGTTGCCAAGCAACACGCCCCCTTTCCTCGGATTTCTCCTCTCGGACGTCGGACAACCGAGCAAGAATTCCGTTTCGGAATTCAAGATGGCTGCGTTCTGTGTGACTTGAAAGTATGAATTGTTTTCATTGTTTTTGAACCGCTTTGGTATTTTAAATGACGATTATAATCACTCGTATTACTGCGTCCCCTGTAGGTATGGGAATCGGTTGTTGTGAGTGCAATTACTACGTTGCTAGCGTTGCTAACAGAAGATTAACATGAAAAACATGAAATAAAGTGAACATTTTCAAGTTCAAGTTCTTCCTCGGTGTTCTGTAAGGTGAAGCACATACTTATTTTGGAGCGCCTGGTACTCAGCCAGTGCTACCATTACAACGGGTGGCGTCCATTATTTTCTCCGACTCGGACGCCCAAAACATAATAGAACGCTTGAAGTGTGGACGTGACGTCATATCCGAGGTCCGAGTCGGTTCGTTGGCTATAATAGAACGCACCAATAGTTCCCACATGACGTCACAACATACGGGCATTTGCCGACCCGGCGCCATTTCTGTGGGCATGTTTCGGGCAGAATATTAGAAGAAGAAGGTGAAACGAGTTAATTTTGTGATAAAAAGTGAAAATGGTCATCTCCTGCTGGGTCAATATATGTTCAAATCGTGCCGGAGGTTCAGTTAAAGGGTTAGTTCACCCAAAAATGAAAATTAAGTCATGAATTACTCACCCCCATGCTGTACCAACCCCGTAAGACCTTCGTTCGTCTTCGGAACACAAATGAAGATATTTATGATTAAATCTGAGAGGTTTATCACTGCTACATGGGCTCCCTAAGGGAACGAAACTTGACGGCCCAGAGAGTCATTAAAGAAAATGTTTAAATATTTAGAGACTTCAAGAGATTTCCACGACGCATGCGCGAGAATTGCCATCTCCTTCAACTACTTCAGTTAAGTTCTCGCGCGTGCGCGTCGTGGAAATCTTTTGAAGTCTCGTTTCAGGCCTACAAGGAAGAAAAGGAATAGTCGAATAAAGTCGTTATTTTTGTTTGTTTTTTCGCACAAAAAGTATTCTCGTCGCTTGATAAACTTATAGTTGAGCCACTGTTGCGACATGGAATATTTAAACATTTTCTTTATTGACTCTCTGGGCCGTCAAGTTTCGTTCCCTTAGGGAGCCCATGTAGCAGTGATAAACCTCTCAGATTTAATCATAAATATCTTCATTTGTGTTCCGAAGATGAACGAAGGTCTTACGGGGTTGGTACAGCATGGGGGTGAGTAATTCATGACTTAATTTTCATTTTTGGGTGAACTAACCCTTTAAATTTGGATTTTACAATATACCTGTCTTTAGACTTCATGAATGTGAGTAGACTAAGCTTTTGTCAGAACAACGACGGAGGTTATGGCTGCGAGGATAATAAACAAGTTAACACTTTGCAGTTTGAATGATGTCCTGTATTAACATAATGACGAGGTATTAAAAACAACAGTTTCCACTGTTCGATCGCGCGCGACTCACTCACACACACACACACACACACACACACACTCTCCAGCATTGCAATCTCAGATTATGTCCCTAAAGAACCCGTGTATAAAGTAGTTCCGCATTACATTAATTAATTTGCACGCGAGTTTTATTTATTTTTGTACCGTGTATATTCATGCACTGAACCGTGACGCCCGTACAGTTTCGGTTCAATACGAATACATGTACCGTTCCAACCCTATTCTTCAGTGTACAAATAAGTACATGCTTATTACAGAAAGCACCAATGACTGTTATAAGGGCTGTTATGAAGGCTATGGCTTTTTAATAGTCAGATAGTCTAGCATCACGCTACATTCGCTATGATGATAAATTTTCCATTGATTGCACTTGAGCAAACGTCACCAACCCAAACCCTCGACAAACTGATTGTACGCCTCCAGTGATTTCCAGGCTCGGAATTGCTCACATGTGTATAAAATACCAGATAATGGTAATGTTACACATTATAATACTGTATGAGGCAAAGCTGCATAATCAGTACTCTGTGCTTCCTTCACACCATTTATGACTGAAATGTTCGCATTGTACCTCTCTCTGTTTTGTGTTAATAGAGTCTCTTTATAATCTCTGCCACTTTGTCTCTTCATGATTTTCGTAACATTATAAACCGAAAGAAATGTTCGAAATTTGCTTGTAAAACGAATCGGTTACCTAACGTAACCTCGGTTCTCTCTAGATGAGGGAACGAGTATTGCGTAAGCTAGCTTACGCTACAGGAAAGATTCATCTTTTCTGAGAATTTGAAGCCAAAAAATTATCCTATAATTTTGTATCCATTGTCTACGCAGTTCAGCTGCAGCAGACCATTAGCGGGCTAGCTAGCAGCTCATTGGTTCGCTCACAGAGAACTGCTTAAGCCTATGAGGAGACGCGAATGAACTTTCGGCCAATGAGAGTCTGACCTGCTCTCATTGCGTCAGAGCCCGCCGAAACGGGCGTGGTCAGAGAGTATAAATTAGCGTCCCCAGGCTGTAACTCTGGTTTTCATAGAATGAAGCGAGAACGCTTGGAGCACAAGCACGGCCAGGAACGCAATACTCGTTCCCTCATCTAGAGAGAACCGAGGTTACGTTAGGTAACCGATTCGTTCTCTTACGAGAGGTTCTCTCGTATTGCGTAAGCTAACTTACGCTACGGGAACACCTGGTCAACGCCGTGCGTGCTAAGCATCCACTATGAGTCCCAGGGGAGACCCCGGGGAACCCTTACGAGTGGGAATAATTATATGTACCTGTGACAAAAGCCAGCAGAGCGGGCCGGAGATTGTGTAGTACATAAGCACATGATAGAGAGGGACAGAGCGAAACCGGTCTGTGTGAATGACTCCCTATAGTGCAGCTCAACCAGAAGAGCTGTAACATACTAGACCCGCTAGTAGTTTAGCCTGCCAGGCGGGAACTTCCAGATTGTAAAATCTGACAAAGGTGGAGGGGGAAGCCCATCCCGCTGCCACACAAATGCCATGAATGGAAATTCCGCTGGACCATGCCCACGATGAGGCCATGCCTCTAGTGGAATGAGCCCTGATGCCCAGAGGGCATGGCAGGTCTTTTGATGCGTATGCGGCTGCAATGGCATCAACTATCCATCTGGATAGAGTCTGTTTCGAGGCGGCCAACCCCTTGGTGCGCCCACCGAACGAAACAAAAAGCTGCTCGGATCGTCTGACCGGAGCAGTGCGAGTAATGTATAATCTCAGGGCCCTGACCGGACACAGGAGATTAGAGTCAGATTCGCTATCGGATGCAGGCAGAGCCGATAGGGAAATAACTTGTGCCCTGAATGGGGTACCAATCGCTTTTGGGACATAACCATGTCTAGGTTTGAGAATGACTAAGGAGTCATTGGGCCCAAACTCGAGACAGGAAGCGCTAATGGACACCGCGTGAAGGTCTCCCACACGTTTTACTGACGCGAACGCGAGCAGAAAAACTGTTTTGAGCTAAAGGTATTTGAGGTCCACGGTGTTTAGCGGTTCGAATGGAGGGGCTTTCATAGCTTCGAGAACTATGGAAAGGTCCCAAATCGGCACCGAAGGGGGGCGTGGGGGGTTCATCCTTCTAGCTCCTCTGAGGAAGCGGATGACTAAGCCATCTTTGCCCAGTGACTGGCCGCGGCAGGGTTCAACGAACGCTGCGACGACTGCCACATACACCTTGAGAGTGGACGGGGACCTGCCCATGTCCAACATCTCTTGGAGAAAAACTAGCAAGGAAGGAGCCTCGCATAACCGTGGGTCCAAGTTTCTGTCGGTGCACCATTTAGAGAACACAGACCATTTAGACGCATATAGCCTTCTAGTAGAAGCCGCTCTAGCATGTATGATCGTGTTTAACACTCCCTCTGGCAAAGCAACGGGTAGTTGTTGATCACCCACGCATGTAGCGCCCAGCGCTCTGGGTGGGGATGCCAGATAGTGCCGCGAGCTTGAGAGAGGAGATCTGCTCTGATTGGAATGGGCCACGGGGCTGTGTGTGATAGCTGAGTGAGCTCCGGAAACCAAGTCTGACCCTCCCAACGCGGGGCTATGAGGAGCACCGAGTGGCGTGTTTCCCTGATTCTCTGAAGCACCTGTGGTAGCTGAGAAACCGGAGGGAATGCATAAAGCGGGCGGCTGGGCCAGGTCTGGGCTAGCGCGTCCTCGCTCTTTGAGAAAAATATTGGGCAGTGGGTGTTCTCTTCTGAGGCGGAGAGGTCCCCCTCTGCTCTGCCGAATATTCGCCACAGCTTTTGGACTGTAAGAGTGTGCAGGGACCATTCCCCGGGGGGAATGGGGTTCCTGGACAGACTGTCTGGACCGTCGTTCAGATGACCCGGCACGTGCGTCGCTCTGAGCGAGAGTAGGTGACACTGAGACCAAACTAAGATGCGTTCTGTCAGCCGGAGGAGATTCCTGGATCTGACTCCGCCCTGACGGTTTAGATAGGAGACCACGGCTACATTGTCCGAACGGATCAGCACGTGGTGACCGTGAATGCGCGGAAGGAAGCGCGTGAGCGCGTTTTCGACCGCCAGCATCTCCAAACAGTTTATGTGGAGGAGGCTCTCCTGAGCTGACCAGGGGCCGAAGGCCGGTGAGCCCTCGCAGACCGCACCCCAACCCGTGTTGGATGCGTCTGTCGAGATTACTTTTCGGCGAGAAAAGGTCCCCATGGAAACGCCCCGCTAAAACCATTCTGCCACAGTCCATGGCTGCAGAGCTGTGATACAGGTCTGCGTTACTTTTATCAGCTGGCGGCCTGTGGTCCACGCACGGTGAGACACGCGGCTCTTCAACCAGAGCTGAAGCGGGCGCATGCGCAGTAACCCCAGCTGGAGCACCGGGGAGGCTGAGGCCATGTAACCCAACGCCTTCTGAAAAGTTTTCAGAGGTGTGAGTCTGTTCATCTGAAAAGATGCGGCGAGACGCTGAACACGGTGCGCGCGCTGTGTTGACAGATGAGCCGTCATCGTGACCGAGTCTAGCTCTATACCCAAGAAGGAGATAGTCTGACTGGGTTGTAGTGCGCTCTTTGTCCAGTTGACAGAGAGGCCCAAAGCTTTCAGATGGTCGAGGAGAACTGTACGATGAGACAGTAGCTCTCTCTGTGATTGTGCCAAAATCAGCCAGTCGTCCAAAAAGTTCAGTATTCGCAGCCCCTGGCTCCGCAGGGGGGCGAGCGCCGCATCCAAGCACTTCGTGATCGTACGGGGTGCTAGGGATAGGCTGACCGGAAGGACGGTGTATTGATAAACCTGGCCTTCGAAGGTGAAACGTAAGAATGGCCTGTGAAGGGGATTTATCTGAATCTGAAAGTAAGCATCTTTCAGATCTAGTGAAATGAACCAGTCCCCCTGGCACACATGCGCGAGGAGTTTTCTGATAGTGAGCATTTTGAACGGTCTCTTCATGAGAACTTTGTTCAGAAATCTGAGGTCTAAGATTTGTCTGAGGCCGCCGTCTTTCTTGGGAACCAGAAAATAAACGGCCGTAAAACCCCGACTCGCTCATAGACAGAGGAACTCTCTCTATAGCCCTTTTGCACAATAGTTTTGCTATCCCTGAATGGAGCAGTGTCACTGCTTCTGGGTTCACAATAGTTTTTAGCCGCGCTCGAAAACGTGGAGGGCGGCGGTGAAACTGTAAGCGATAGCCTAGCCTTATTGTGTTTAGCACCCACTGGGAAATTCCCGGAATAGCTTCCCACGCTCTGAAGCGTAACGCTAAGGGGTGAATGGCTACATGGTCCCCGTTGCTGCACATAGCGGGCTGCGCGAGCGCGCTCAAAGTGTTTATGACAGCGGGACTTACATTCAGAGAGGAGTTTAAGGGCCGTGTAACAGAGTGAGCAGAGGTGGGACGCGCACACGGGCTCGTGGGCGCGCTTATGTACTCTGAAACTCGAGCGGGTTGGAACCGCTTTATGAGAGTGGGCTCTGTGAGAAACACGGGAACTGAAATGCGTTTGTGTATGAGTGAACACAGTGTTGTGGGCACATTTTCTACACAGGAGGCTTTTATGCTCTTTTTGAGATTTCTCTGGGTCGCCGTGAAAACGGCGTTTGTGCTCATGCAAGCGGGAAAGGGGACCGGCTTGGTAATGGCGGGTACACTGCTGTAGTAGCCGCGTGACCGGGGACTAACAGAGGGCGAAACTTTGACGGCGGTCCGGCCGCGGCGGGAGAGCGCCGTCTTTTCCTCAGCTGTGCTAGGCAGACTTCGAGTGATCAGGTTTCAGCGTGATCCTAGGCCGAGGCCCCCGTCGCTGAGAAGTCTGACTGTGCTGAGCTGGGCGCTGGAGTGGGGCTCGTGCAGGAGGCTGGTCACGTGAGCGGCCTGCAGAGGAGCTAGCGCGACGAGGCAGAAAAAGATTCATGGCCTGGGAGGCTTTCTGCACTTCGGAGAAACGGTCAACGATACCCGTGACAGCAGATCCGAAGAGGCCGGATGGAGAGAGCGGGGCGTTGAGAAAGGGGGCGCGCTCAGAATCTCCCATGTCGGCGAGTGTGAGCCACAAATGTCTTTCAGACACACAAATGGCGGCCATGCATTTCCCCAGGGCTTGAGCAGCAGATTTTGTAGCGCGAAGGGCAATGTCCGTGGCGCTCCTCTAATCCGCGACTGTGGGGGGATTTTTTCCGCTCTCGTCCCATTCACGAAGTAAATCACCCTGTAGTATCTGAAGGATGGACATGGAGTGAAGTGCAGAGGCTGCTTGGCCGGCGGCTAAGTAAGCGCGGGCGTGAAAGCTTGAAGTCGCTCTGCAGGCTTTAGAGGGAAGCACAGGAGATGAGCGCCATCTCGTGGAAGGCGGGTATAAATGTGCGGCGACCAGGTCCTCTACAGGGGGAATGGAGAGATAGCCCTTTTCTGCGGCTCCGTCCACAACTCGAAGCGGGGCGGAAGAGTCAGAGCGAGTTCTAGCAGAGAGCGGGGCATTCCAGGACTTCGTGAGTTCCGCGACTAATTCCTCCTCAATTCCAGCGCGGGTCCCAGAGGATTCTCGAGCCGAGGAGGCGTGAGAACCGGACCATTCCTCACTGTCTGAAGCGAGAAGCGAACAGGTTTCCTTAATGTCCGCGGCGTCATCGGAGGCGACAGAGCGGCCACTCGGCGGCAACTGTATGTCCGGAAGCGGCGGAGAAGGAGAGCGGGAGGCGACAGGCTCCGGCGGGATGAACGCTTCTAGCTGGGGTTCCGGCGGCCTCTGAGAGCGGCGTTTCTTCTTCCGCGGCGAAGTCAGAGGCGGCGCGGAAGCAACTTTCGTGGCCTGAAGTCGAGCCCGCAGGGTCGACAACGGCATGTCCTCGCAGAGATCGCAGCCGCCATCGGCGAGGGCGAGCTCGGCGTGCTCCAATCCGAGGCAGAGAGCGCAGATGACGTGGTGGTCTCCAGTCTCGAGGGGAGCGCGGCAAGAACCGCAGGAGGATTTACGAGACATCTTTAAAAAGACGCTCGGCTCTTTTAGATACAAATAAGTATAGGAAGCTTTTTGTAAAAAGGATACAAATCCGTCGGATGGCGCTAGATCGCAGGACGGCTGAAGGTGGCGAAGACGGCCAGATTCTTCAGTCTCCCAGATGCTCGCTAGAGTTGCCTTTTCAACGACGGCGGCTTCTCTCAGGATCAGCAGATGCTTGTAGCCTCGCTGAAGAGATGAAAATCAGAGTTACAGCCTGGGGACGCTAATTTATACTCTCTGACCACGCCCGTTTCGGCGGGCTCTGACGCAATGAGAGCAGGTCAGACTCTCATTGGCCGAGAGTTCGTTCGCGTCTCCTCATAGGCTTAAGCAGTTCTCTGTGAGCGAACCAATGAGCTGCTAGCTAGCCCGCTCATGGTCTGCTGCAGCTGAACTGCGTTGACAAAGGATACAAAATTATAGGATAATTTTTTGGCTTCAAATTCTCAGAAAAGATTAATCTTTCCCGTAGCTTAATTACCATTAAGCTAGCTTACGCAATACGAGAGAACCTCTCGTAAGAGAACTTTGTAAACAGAGCAGCTTATGCCCTCAAAGATGGCGTCTCCGGGGAGGTCACGTGACATTAATTGGCCTGTGGGAACTATGTATAGGTCATAAACCCCGCCTCCCCATGTTATTCAACGGCACGTGAGACCAATTAAACAATTAAATTACACATTAAATATCGTTTTTCCAAAGATGATTTCTGTCATTAACGGTAGTTTTTATCACGCTGATGTAATTTCAAGTGTTTGTTTTTAAAATAAGTTTGTTTTTAGTTAGTTATTTGATGCGGTGGTGTGTCATGTTTGACAGCTGTGATTGACAGGTTCTCTGAGGGAAGTAGTCACTGAAGCACCAACAGACTTTTTTTCGGGATCTTCGGAGGACTGAGGAGATTGGAGCTTTAAATTTAATATATACATTTCTATAATTAATTTTTTTTAAAGTGCCGGAGCGTGTGCTTGCGATTGATTCTGTGAGAGTGAGGGCGGGGCCTTGATTTCGCGGCTTTACTTCCTGCTCACTACTGCGCATGTCTGGTCCCGAAATCGCTACTGCGCAGACTCAAGTTCCAAGATGTCAGCGCCATATCGGGATACTGGCGGCTTCACTTCTGACCAATGGAAGAGAGCGAAGGGGCGTAGTCCATCTTTTTTTACAGTCTATGGCGGAAACCAAGGGGATAATCATCAAGGGGGTAATCCATCAGCCGGAAACTGAAGCTACCCTGGGGGCCGCCATTTGCTAGCAAGCCTTCACCTGCTGTTACCATTCCATTGACTCCCATTCATTTTGGTGTCACTTTGACAGCAAATAACTTTACATCTGAGGCGTTTAAAGACTCCATTTGTCCATTGTTTATTTCTAAAGAAACATGACAATGTAAAGGCTCCATTACCTTATATCTTACGTTATGGCCCAGTAGAAGCAGTTTTTGTAAAAATAGGCTAACGATTGCGTCATAACCATGCGACTCTCTGTCGCACAGAGAAATGACCGTATAGACAGGAGGAGAAGCTCGCTGGCAATCGGGGGGACGTGGAGGCATAACATCCGATAAAGTCAAGGGAGAAGCAGAGTCATAAAGTTGATCATGCTGCTAGCTCATGGACAGCTCCTACTCATGCTCTCAGTCTCTGCAAGATTCGGAAGGGAATGATTCAGATTCCTCTTGGCACAGCTACTAGAACACTTACAACTGTCAGACAGGTTGCTCACGTCACATCTACGTCGTCAAGCTCAGTGTGAGCCTGCGCAGTGCGCTCAGCCATCAGGAAGTGAGTGCTTCTAATTGACTTCACTTTTCTCCATTGAAGTCTATGAGGTCGCTGTGTCCATTTCTTCCTGATTGCCAAGCGAACTCCGCATGCTCAAACTGAGCTGAACGACGTAGATGTGACGAAAGCAACCTGTCTCACAGTTGTACGTCTCACAGTTGCTGTGCCAAGCGGAATCTGAATCATTCCCTTCCGAATCTTGCAGTGCCGGAGATCGTAAGTATTAGCTGTGTATGAGCTAGCAGCAGGATCAACTTTATGACTTTCTATGGGCTTCTCGCTTGACTTTATGCCTCCACGTCTCCCCGATTGCCAGCGAGCTTCTACTTCTGTCTATACGGTAATTTCTCTACTGTGCGACAGAGAGTCGCGTGTTATGACGCAATCGTTAGCCTATTTTTATAAAAACGGCTTCTACGGAGCCATAACGTAAGATACAAGGTAATGGAGCCTTTTATACATTGTCGTGTTTCTTTAGAAATAAACAATGGACAAATGGAGTCTTTAAACGCCTCAGATGTAAAGTTATTCGCTGTCAAAGTGACGCCAAAATGAATGGGAGTCAATGGAATGCTAACAGCAGGGGAAGGCTTGTTAGCCAATGGCGGCCCCCGGGGAGACTTCAGTTTCCGGCTGATGGATTACCCCTTGGGTTGTACACGGCACAGTTCGGATGAACACAATGTTTGAGGAGAGTGTGCGGCTGTCAGTCACCGCACCGGTGTGGATATGGCATTCAGAATCACAGATTATTATTTTTGAAAGTATGACTAACATAATAATTTTCACCGGAAAATGTCATCTGAACAAGTAAGAAACATTCACTTTTGTTCTGGTTCTGACATTGCAGTAAATCGCCCTGATTAAATCTAAAAATCGCTTATCATAGCACGCAAAACCGTGCAAATTATACTTTGTTCTCAAATTGTTAATGTTAACAACGTCAGTATTGCGTGACTACATGTAATGTCCTTCCGATATTATCATGGTTTTCGCATGGGTCCGGTTGCAGTCTCTTTTTTTCTGTAGCCACTCCGAAGTCCACAAAGTCTTTTGCATTTTTCAGCGGGTGAATCTCTAGTTGTCACTGGTGATTTCCATCAAATTGATAAATTTAATTATATCAAGTGCTGTGAGAAAAGGCTATAAATCTCCAACTCCAACATCCTCACACGCAATATAGCCGACTACCCGAGACTGCAGGTGTGTTCGACATCGGCTGCGGCTGGATGTAACCGATCGGCGAGAGTTGCCGTGTGCAGGCGGGGAGGAGCTGCAAACGGAGACGTGAAGTCGGACACTTTCTGCCGCTCTTGAGAAGCTGCGCTGGCTGAGTTCTCCGGCTACTCTCGAATCGCTCTCGCGGTACTTTTATGGCATACATCACAGTCATGTGGCGTCGGCGCTGCATCAAGTCAGACAAAATTTCTAACCGGCATGCACTGTTCCAAGTCAGCCGTCGATCGGTCTGCGCAGAGCTGCATGAAGTCGAACAAGCCTTCCTTCTTTATGTGTACAGATGTGACGTAATGACGCAAAGACATGCTCGAATCTCCCGCGGAAATCCACCAGTACCACTGGAATTAAAAACATGATTACAAGCTTACTGTTTTGAATCGAGCTAAGGCAAGCAGATAGTTTTGAACACTGGCTGGTTATGTATTTTCTCAAATATGTATTTTGGATCATTTTTAACCCAAAAAAAGCTACGGACTGCAGCTTTAAATATGATTGTTTTTAAACTTAGTTGAAATAATCAGAACAGATAACTTATAACAAAAGCTTATACCATCGATAAACAACCTCTGAACTGACTGTAGGTCATATAATGTTTATAAGCCTAATTGTTAAAAATAAATTCCCTTTACAGAGAAAATTCAAAGTTTTTACTTCAGGAACCCAAATGCACTCCATATGTTGATTTAGATATGTGATAAAAAGAAATCTAACCTAATATCCAATGTAGAAATTAAAATCTACTGGCTCCCTTAATCTCCCTTAAATCGTATAGCCTACAAGATCAGGGACAGATGCATGATGCCAAGGTTGTTGATTCAAGGCATCATATTCTCTGCACTCATGCATGACTTCATTGTAGGCTCTAAAGTAGCTAAGAAACCTATTCCTATTTATTGGGTTAAAGACTGTCATTTCCAATCAAGACGGGCAATACAAATGTTGTTTGTTATCAGGTCAATGGCCCGACTGTACCTAACCGCCTCAAGCTGTTGCTCCCTCTCTCACCATCCATTATTTGAGCTCATTCTTTCCATTAGTCATTCCCACTAATTAAAAGAAAGCTCTTGCCCATCCATGAAGGAATCATCTGTGGATGGAAAGCTGTTTCGGGTACAATGTTCAAAGTAGAGCTTTGTAAACCCGAGAGTAAACAGCTAAAAAGTTGTTTTTCATCATAGAAACATACAGTAGCTATTTGTATTTTTTTGAATGAATTTTGAACCAGACTTCCAAATGCTTACAAGCTGCTTATATCCCAGTTGAGTTCAAAACAAAGTCATACACAAGGTTGTGGTGCAAAATACAGTGTAACCATTGGCAGCTTTGAACAATAATGCGTGTTTATTAAAATATGGAAGCATAGGAACATAAACCGTTCCATGGCAGTAAACCAGTACCTGAGTTTAAACAGGCTCACCAAACCTGATCCCAAGCCAGACACCCAAAACAGATAGGCTACACAATAAATATGAAAAGAGATAAAAGAAAAGTCTAAAGAAGCTTGTCTTCTAGTCCAAAAAAAAAACATAAAAAAAAAAAAAAAAAAAAAAAAAACCTATGGTTGCATGGTTTTTAAGTTCTAAATTCGGACGATTGCATAGAAGAATGTGGACCAAAATAAATCAACCATAACTCTCAATGTTAATTGAACTACCTCATATTTGGATCTGCAATGATGAAAGTGCATCTTAATTTTCCTCTGGTCAGAAATTTTTATTAGATTTCAAGTTTAAAGTGTTGACCTCAAAATAAATGACAAACAGTTCCCAATAAACTTGCTGAAGTGCAAAGTCAGCTCACAAACCTTTTGTTCAGCTGTCAGCTTTACAAGGGAATGAAATGAATAGTCCGAAGGCTGTTCTGATGCAGCTAA
Source organism: Rhinichthys klamathensis goyatoka (assembly GCF_029890125.1). Taxonomy (NCBI): domain Eukaryota; kingdom Metazoa; phylum Chordata; class Actinopteri; order Cypriniformes; family Leuciscidae; genus Rhinichthys; species Rhinichthys klamathensis. Next base: position 1,696,294 of record NW_026607043.1, read on the forward strand.
AGAAAGGTCTGATGCTAGGTAACAGTGCATCTTAAAAATTTGCATTTAAACATAACATTTAGAGATCTATATTGTTTTTTACAAGCTAGCCATAACCGGGTGCTAAAACATTTTCTTATAAACCAGCAACATACTGTAAACAAATATAGCTGATTAAGCAAATATATGTCAAATAGGTAGGGATATTTTATACAACTTCACCTGAGTTTATTCAGTCAAGTGTGTCTGGGTTTGGGGGTTAATGTAGGTTGCTATGGGTCTTTTGTGCATAATTTTATGTGTGAAACAGTAAATATGCAAATGCAATGTACCAGTGGTGCCTATGGCAGCATTATAAAAGGAATTCACATGGAGAAATGGTTGTGCGATTGGACCGGCAGGTTGGCTGAATGGAAAGTGTGACTCACCTTTGTGGACAAAGTAATAATTTGGGAATGTTCATGAGAAAATGAGCTTGGTTTTATGAGAGGTTCAAGTACAGACAGTTAAAAAAAAAAAGCTCTACAGGACAGCTTCCTCAGAGACAACACACCATGCTACCTGCAGAAACGTGACTGATGTGACCTTAAACACTCTTCATTTGACTCAAAGAGTGAGTCACAGAATAACTATGCAATAAAACTGAAGGTTCACATTTTTTATAAAGAATAAAATTGTCTTTTGGAAATACTATTTACTGTCACACGTTTTATTAATCAAGACTCATAAACTTCTTCATCTAAGAAGTCTTCCAAATTCATGATCTTGGAAGAGTGAAGAGACCCTAAAGTATCTCCAACCCAGCAACCGTATAAACAACAATCCACTTCAGAATACATAATCATAAACAATGTAGTATTAATGATTAATGACAGAGATGATGTAAATTCTTTGTCCATGACATTGAGGATGGCGACTCAGTAGCCTACACTGTGGGCCAATCCGTCCTTTTATTTTAGATTTAAAACGAATCAATAACAATGAGGTCACGTAGTTTTTGTTATGTTATTAGATTGGTCCCATCAGTATTGAGACCGTGTGAGAATTGGCGCTTTTATGCTTCTGATTGGCTGATGACAATGGTGGCCTGCTAAAGAAAACTTGGCCAAAGAGACACAGCGTAAATCACTTGGCAGTCTAATATAGTCTGTTTTGTTGTCTTTCCCTATAGCTCATTACATCTTATTGATACCATTGTAACTCTCACATACTTTTAGATTTTGTGTTTTGTCTTAAACTATTGAATGAGCGGACAGCATTTTGCATTGAAAAATGTTGTCATCGTTTGCTTGCTCTACCACAAAACTTGCCAGGTCTTGTGTAGTGTGGATTGCAACACAACTGCAGTTCATATTCGGTAAATGACAGCTCTTGCCCTTGGTATGTTAAGATGAAAGGGTTACATTATCCCAATATGCTAAGATTTAAGTGCTTAATGGACATCTTTAGCCTACATTTAATTTTGTTTAAGCCCTTTAAAAGAATTCGCAAGACTTTCAATGATTAACTTAATCTTCAGGTCAAGCCAAAAGCTTGATTTCCAGCTAAATGACAGTCAGAAAGTGGACTACCTTCAATTTGACAAACAAAAGCCATCTTATATATATATATATATATATATATATATATATATATATATATATACACTCACCGGCCACTTTATTAGGTACCCCATGCTAGTAACGGGTTGGACCCCCTTTTGCCTTCAGAACTGCCTCAATTCTTCGTGGCATAGATTCAACAAGGTGCTGGAAGCATTCCTCAGGGAGTTTGGTCCATATTGACATGATGGCATCACACAGTTGCCGCAGATTTGTCGGCTGCACATCCATGATGCGAATCTCCCGTTCCACCACATCCCAAAGATGCTCTATTGGGTTGAGATCTGGTGACTGTGGAGGCCATTTTAGTACAGTGAACTCATTGTCATGTTAAAGAAATCAATTTGAAATGATTAGAGCTTTGTGACATGGTGGAAGTAGCCATCAGAGGATGGGTACATGGTGGCCATAAAGGGATGGACATGGTCAGAAACAATGCTCAGGTAGGCCGTGGCATTTAAACGATGCCCAATTGGCACTAAGGGGCCTAAAGTGTGCCAGGAAAACATCCCCCACACCATTACACCACCACCACCAGCCTGCACAGTGGTAACAAGGCATGATGGTTCCATGTTCTCATTCTGTTTACGCCAAATTCTGACTCTAACATCTGAATGTCTCAACAGAAATCGAGACTCATCAGACCAGGCAACATTTTTCCAGTCTTCAACTGTTCAATTTTGGTGAGCTCTTGCAAATTGTAGCCTCTTTTTCCTATTTGTAGTGGAGATGAGTGGTACCCGGTGGAGTCTTCTGCTGTTGTAGCCCATCCGCCTCAAGGTTGTGCGTGTTGTGGCTTCACAAATGCTTTGCTGCATACCTCGGTTGTAACGAGTGGTTATTTCAGTCACTGTTGCCCTTCTATCAGCTCGAACCAGTCTGGCCATTCTCCTCTGACCTCTGGCATCAACAAGGCATTTCCGCCCACAGAACTGCCGCTCACTGGATGTTTTTTCTTTTTCGGACCATTCTCTGTAAACCCTAGAGATGGTTGTGCGTGAAAATCCCAGTAGATTAGCAGTTTCTGAAATACTCAGACCAGCCCTTCTGGCACCAACAATCATGCCACGTTCAAAGTCACTCAAATCAACTTTCTTCCCCATACTGATGCTCGGTTTGAATTGCAGGAGATTGTCTTGACCATGTCTACATGCCTAAATGCACTGAGTTGCCGCCATGTGATTGGCTGCTTAGAAATTAAGTGTTAACGAGCAGTTGGACAGGTGTACCTAATAAAGTGGCCGGTGAGTGTATATATATATATAGTGTTGTTATATAATTGTTAATTCATATTGTTAAAATGTATTACATTTAACTTACATGTTTCAGCTTCAGAAACATGTTTTCTTAATCTTGATAAAGATTTTTGACTGAAGACAACTATTTTATTCAGCTCTGAAATGAGAAAAGGTATTACCATGTCCATTCAGAATTAGTTTGATTAGAAACTGCTGTGTTATTCATTGGTGTGAGCTGTTTATATTTGATCTGTTATGGATTGTGTGGGTGCCTTAAGCATGTAGATTACACACATTGATCTAGGGCATACTAATTAATTTCACAACATAATGTCAGCCTAACCAAATACTTTTTCTTTTCCTAAGCCCAAATTTCCTTAAGTTACACTGCCATCTAACGCAAGTAAATGGAAGTACTGTGTGACAGCTGACAGCAGTGGATATGTTACAGACGAATTACATTACAGGCTAAGATTTTTTTTTATTTTTTTTTATCAGTGTAGAGCCAAGAGCCAAATTCTCAGCTAGGCCTGATAAAATCAGATGTGTGTATCCAAATTCAATCAATTGAAATCAATTGAGCGAAAACTACAATCAATCAACCTTGCTCTTCTGAAAATGCACTAAATCTTAATGTGTTACATTAAAGATGACAGAATTATCTATTTTATATATGCAAAATAATAATAATTATTATTATTATTATTAGCCCATGATTTAGTCACCCTCAAGTCGTCCTATATATGACATTCTTATTTCAGAGATTCAGACAAATACAATCGGAGTTATATTAAAAAAAATGCCCTGGCTCTTCCAAGCTTTATAATGGCAGTGATCGGCTGTATATTTGTTAAAGTCGATCAAAGTGCATCCATCCATGATTAAAGTGCTCCACGCGGCTCCGGGGGGTCAATAAAGGCCTTCTGAAGTGAAGCGATGCGTTCGTGTAAGAAAAATATCCATATTTAAAACTGTATCGACTAAAATAACTAGCTTCCGGCAGACGGCCTACGCAAGTCGACTTACGCCAAAAGAGTATCACTTGACGATGTGTGACGTAGGATGTAGGAGTAGCGTAAGCTTTGACGCCTCTCGCGGGGCAAAAAACACAAGCTCCGACATTTCTCTTTAAAAATTCTCATTTTAGACTTCAAATTTGTGACTGGGGTTTTGTTTTGCTCCATCCTCTGTGCTTCTGCCTTCGTCATTACGTTGTGCGTCAAGTTCAAGGGTTACTCCTTCGCCGTAAATCGATGCGTACAGCCGTCTGCCGGAAGCTAGTTATTTTACTTTATAACGTTTTAAATATAGATATTTTTTCTTACACAAACGCATCGCTTCACTTCAGAAGGCATTTTTTTTACCCTTTTTTTTTACCCATTTTTATCCTTAATGACTTTAGTTGTCCAGAAATAGTACTGATGTCCAACTAAAGATATTACTTTTTTTATGCTTCTGTTGGCACTCTAATCGCTTTACATAGAAGGGGGAAATCTCCTCAACCACCACCAATGTGTTATTGGTTTTAACGTCTCGTCCCAAGAACACTTCACATATCTTGCATTTAAAAACTGATATTACACAGAGATCATACTATACTAATAGTGATGTTAAAACACATGTTTGGCTTAATATTAAGAAATGTGCAATGTGCAAAAAAGAAGTACTCCAAATAAAGTTTTATTATAATTTTTATATCAGTAATGTCAGTAAATATGTTAATGGATGTGTAGTACTTAGTATGAAATAAAGATATTTTAAATACATTTTGGTATAGGTTTTTTTTTCACTAGGGCTTTGTATGATATAAAAAACGTTGCATCAAATGTCATAAAGCAAAAGCATTATGTTGTTTCTGGTGAATGATGTTGTTGAATGCCTGATGTATTTCTCAAGCAGCTGTATGTGGTCTAGCATCTCAAGCCCTCTTTGATTTATGACTCAAAGAGAGGCTGCCTCTGTAAATGTAATCTACAGAGCGGTCCTGGGTCACCCATTCACACTGGATAATAGTGTTTACTTAACAGCCGTCACTGGCTGACGAATCTTTTTAAGAGGACAGTCATTTTTCAAAACACCATAATCGCAAGAAGAACATTGCCTATGTTTTTGGCTAAGGATCTCAGCGGGCTTCATTCTTCCCAGCAACCATTTCCAATTTAGTGCATTTTTACTTCATGGAAATTTGTATGCAGTGGATATACTGTACTCTGGCTCTACTTTGAGGAGAAAGGCTTTCATTGGTAGTGATCCAGTGTCCATACACTGAGGTGAATTATGAGGATGAGACACATATGGATCGTATTCCCTTGTGTTTTTCCCAGACAGGATGAGAGCAAACCAATAAAACAGTGTGTTAAGTTCCTGTCTAGCCATATGCAGTTGCATAATAGAGATGAAATGTTTTATGCTTGACCCTGTAAATATTGCTGATGAGATATATCAATGGAATTCACCAGCATTCTTCAATATGTTGTTCAAAGGATAGGTTAGTTCAAGCCCAAATGCATTGTATCTTCATTTTATGTGCTGGTTTTGCTGAGAGTCCTTTTGCCAGCAGTGTCTCTGAATCCAGATACTTGAGATGTAATGATGATGCTTCCTGTCATTGCCTTCAAGGCAGAGCAGATCATGCAGCAAGATCCTGGTGGGCAGGCAGAATTCAGATGGGCTGCGTTTACTCCGAGAAGACACTTGTCTAGGAGTCTGTAGCCGTGAGCCTCTATCATGTGGCCAATTCTCTTGAAAGAGGCTCACATCCTCAGGCCAAAGGCCCCAGCTGGTCAATGTGCTATTAATAACTCTGCCAGGAGCACTCAAACGCAAAGAATCTGTGACGGAGTTTTGACTTTGATAAGATATGATTCTAACAGCACATCTGATATGATATAACTAGATATCAGCTTTCTAATATTCATAAGCACATAAATCATTTTTAAATAACTGCATAAACTGATTTTCTGTAATCAGCTATTAGTATTGACGTAAGACGTACAGACTTAATTTCAAATAAGTTGAATTTATTATTAGAAGTAGCATTATTAATATTACTATTATGTAAAATTAAGTCTACAAGTAATAACGGAAACATACAAAAATTATTAAACATACCCAATAACACATTCAAAAAGAGGCTTTCTAAAGTTTGAAGTTGCTTTATGCTTACTCAATAGAAGAAGAAAAGAATATGATCAGCCTATGAGGACCTGTACAGATTTAATATCAAGGTTGACATCAGAGACAATTATTTAAGATGTTTAATGAACGCAATTGGAATAACGCAACAAAAAGCCAGGAAACTGTTGTCTAATTGAGTCAAACATTGCATGGCACAAGGTGGGTTATCAGTTGCTAAGCAACTCTAATTAAATAAACCCTTGCCTCCAATTTGTAGGCATTTAGTTTAGCTAAATTTGAGAGAAATGTCCATCAGACAATTTAACTAATGCTTTGGAAATCATGAAAATGGCATTATTATTATTTTTTTAAATGTTTTAAAAGTGCCAAGTAAATGGATGACAATCACTGTATTTCAAAACAACACTTTCACTTGACCTTTTTTATACATTCAACCATTCTGGTGGAGCACAATTATGTTATTTTCACATACCCGTTGTGGTGTAGTTATATTAGAAATCCAAGCTAGCGGGTAACTGGATTTGGATAACACATTAAATCTTCAAAATACATCAAGACATTTTAATTAATGACATCAAAACTGGCATATGGGGGAAACACGCTGCCCTTTTTTTCCATCTCAGTCACATGCAAGTGCCTAATCTTTAGCTTTGCCTTTGCCACAAAAAGCGATTAACTCAGAGAAACAATGTTTCTTTTTTTATGAAATGCGTTTAATGAGACATGCTTTAAAAAAAATACGGGTCAATGAATGAGGAACTGGTCACTCAGTAAAACAGATTTAATGAACCACTGCCAAGAAATAGTCTTTACAGATTTTCTGAACATTTCAGTGTCAAAACAATGTTCCTTTATGCATTGTTTTGCTAGAATTTGAGTATTTAAATGATAGGTTTTTACCGACCCAATGTTTATTTTGAATATAGCTGGACATATACAATTGGAAGAGAAAGGATTTCTTCCAAATAACTGATTATGTAAGAAATACAAATACACATGTAATTAGCCTGAGAATGGCCTGGCTTTTGAAGAAAAGGTATAATTAAATGAAAGCCTGTGAGTCACAATGCTTATGCAGTATGATTAAACTATATTGTTCCAAACAACACTTTACTGTCAACAGACCTCTAAGCAGAGGATGTCTTCTCATTGTGTTTCACCCCATACTCTCCTGTTCTCTAAAAGGAAAGCCATATTCCTCCAGACGAACTGATTAAATAATTCATAGTTGCATATTAAAATGCTTTCTGTTTCCCATCTACATTTGCAAATCTTGATAATAGCTGACCACAGACGAGGGCTGTGATTTGTTCTTAAAGGTAATATGTAGAATCAGAGCATGGGATTAAACGTTTCTTCGCCATTTTTTTTGTCAATAATAAATCATCTTTCTCTAAGAAATGCCAACAGCATTATTGGGTGTTTGTGCATTAAACCCAAATTGGTTTTCCATTACCAGCATGTGGTCACGGCAGCATTTTAATAGCATTAATGGTAGTGCACATAAAAGTTCATTTATATGCTTCAATTGTGAGTAAACTCGTTTCTAGCTATTTGAAATAGATTATGCTGCTAAATAAAACAGTAGGGCCTCTCCAATAAAATGTGGGCAGTGGGGTGATGCTTCAACAAGTTGAGCAGGACACATTAGTCACATTCAACACAGCATGGACATATCTAAATAAAAATGATTGTTATTCATTTTATTCACCATTCCAACAAAACAAATATCAAACAATCCATGCCTACCATATGGTGTTTCTTGCATTTCCTGTGAAAGATCAATTTCCGGTTCTGTCAGTTCATGGAGATGAACGAATGTCTATTAAATCGCCCAAACAGACAGCAAGAGAGCATGAAAACTCTACCTACTTCATACTGTAAACGTAAACTCTCCATGAGTTCTCTCCTTCATTGTTCTGCACTCACATAGAAAATGATCCCAAAATAACTTTAGATATAAAACAGACAGTCTTTTTTCTTGGCTTTTAATGATTTGGTCCATGGCACTGTGTTTTAGGGGTCCACATTAGGGAAGGTACTAACTTTATTGTTTCTACTGATGCGTCTCTCGGGTCGAACTCTAGGCTGCTTGGTCTGGATCAGCTCCTCCGGTGTGTTACCCAACGGAGGAAGGAGTCTTTTCTTACTGTTCCTGGTTTCAGGCAGCCATTGAGGAGGCAGCTCAAACGGCCCGAAACCAAACTGCGTTGCATCCTCGGGATCCGTGGGTGTCGCGGGGGCAACCTGCGAAGAGGAGTAGGCACATGACTGAATAGGGGAATGTTTTGGTAACACTAAGACCTCTTCTTTAACCCCGTCCCCTGACTGTAGCTGACGCAGCTCTCCTGCAAGCATTCCATTTCCACCCTGTCCCTCAGCTTTGGGTTGGAAGTTGGCAGAAGCCACAGATGAAATTTCATTCTCATCTTCTTCTTCCTCATTCGGTCTGAAGATCTGCTGTTGGCCGATATTGAACATCTCTAGGAGTTGACTACCAGAGCGAACCACAGTCTCGCTCCCTAGTGGCCCTACCTCAGCCAGACCTCCAATGCTGACCATGTTCCTTCGGCTATAGCGTCGGTGCAACCGTGCTAGCATATCGAGAAGGCAACGTCGCACAGAGCGGTTTACTGTGAGGAGAAACAGTGGGTTGGTGAGGAGAGAGACCTTTGGCAGCCACACAGCAGTCAGTTGTAACCAAGACGAGGCTTTTGCAGCCCCCAGCACTGCACGGTATATCACCAGAGCGGCGTAGGGAGTGCTGCAGAGTGCAAAGACTAGGACGATGGACAACAGAGTGGCATGAAGTTCAGACTCACGCTGAGACACATACGGAATGGAAATGCTGTTCTGAGGGGTACGCAGCGCTGCAATGATCACTTTCTTCTTCTGGCTGCTGCTTAGTGCACGGCGGATTAGTGCCATGGCTAGAAACACCACTGCTAGTGGTAAAATAAGCGTGGTGATGCTGTATGTGACCATGTAAACCAGATGTCCAAACGATTGGCCGTCAGAACAAGATAAGGTGGCGTAGACATCCGTCACATTGCTTATGGCGAAAACAGGGACACTGGCCACCACGGCATGCACCCAGATGTAAATGACCAGGTCTCTGGATTTGGCATCTGATATCTTTCTCTCCAGCGGATACAACACTGAGTAGTACCTGGAAGCGAAAGAGAGGATTACAATTTGCAGACAAAAAAGGTCCATTGTCTATCTTTCTGTTAGTCAACACAACGCAATCTGCGTGGAGAACCCCCGTTCACACAGTTGGTGTTTTTTTATTTTTATTATGAAACTGGTTCTAAATTAGAATCGCTTGTTGGTTCCCTGCCCTAGTTGTTTCATATACATATCCATCCTCTTGAAATGATCGGATTTTGTTGAGCATGTAAACCACATCTGATTAAATTAGCTACACATATTAACCAATCTGTAGCAATATTAGGTCTCACAAGCATTATAATACAATAGTAAACTATACGTTTGATTTGCTAAAAATAATCGGTTCATTCTGTAAAAGAATGGTTCGTTCGGAAATCGGTTGGTCGTGCTGAAGAGTTTTTATTTGATTTGATCACTAAAAAGTACTGACTCATAAGATATGGAAGCTTATGTGTAGCAATATTCAATTTGAAATGTAATATGCAAAATGATAATGCAATATGTAGAATGACAATGCAATATGTAAAATGGAAATGCATTTCTGTATTTAAATTAACATTTTCCATTACATTTGTGCAACGTTTGGTGAAAAATTAAAATGATAATTCAATTATATAATTTACATTTGCCATTTCATACATATGTTTTAATATGTAAATTGAATACATATTTTAACGCTTTATAAGTTGCAAAATTAAAATGAAAATGTATTAAAGAAATTATTAGATCTGTTTAAAATGTTCAAGCAAAAACTGTAGCAAAATGATCATTTAAATGTTATTTTTCTTAATTGCATTTACATTCACAGTTAAGACACTTGCGATTGCATTTTCATTAAATGTCCCGCAATGAATGTAGCAAAATTCAATGTGCAAATTGAAAATGCATTCCGAGCCGATCACGCCCCTGCCCCGCACCCTCCCTCCCGCTCACTCTTGTCAATCACTGTGTGAAGTTGGCCCCGCCCCCACCCAATGCAAAACGTCGGCAAAATTGGCTCAATCGTTTTTACTTCATTTGTGCTGTTACTTTGCTTTATTGTTTGTTCTGCTTCGATTTTTAAGATATTTAAAGAATATTTATAGGTCATTCTGAGGTCACCCAGCCCCCCACATCCTCCAAATAAAATAGTCTCGTTCGTTTGTGCCGGTTGTGCGGCTTCGGTTTTTAAAATATTAGACCAATTATAGACGATGGCATCAAAACCCGTCAGATTCCGTGATGACCCTATATACAGTATTTATAAATATCTGATCAATATGCTTTATAAAATAGAAAAGGGAGATGGTTAAACATCACATGAGACACTTTATTGAACATTACAGTCAGTTATGAAGAAATAAAGAGCGGTTAAATTTTTTGGAAGAGCTGAATTTGACCCATCATATTCTGTGATCTCAGAGTAGGTGCATTTGTAAAGAAAACCTGTAGGATCTCCAACATTATTGGGTAATTATAGTTAATAGTAATAAGAATAAAGTTAAGCATATGTGTATCAGACAATGAGAATATTTAATACAAAACGAAACAATCATTAACAGAGTCCTGCATCAGACAACAACAGCGCAGCATAATGTTGACATCAAACGGGTGATAGGGTAGAGTGGGGGAAAATGCCCCCCTGGGGTAAAATGCCCCCCACCCGTTTTTCCCAAAATAACCACTAGAATGAATCAAGATACATTTTTACTATTGCTATGCACTACGTTGACAACGGGGATATACAAATCTCCATGGAGAAGCTGACACCAGCGACGTATTTGAAGAGAAGAGGATTACATGGAAAATGCTATAATGTTCAGATATTAGTAAACAAGTGTTTTATAGAATATTGTTCACAGTGATATCACAGTAATGTATGATAGATGAATAGTGAAGTCTGTAGTTTGAGAGCATATGTTATTTATAAGGAATATAATTATATTTTTAAAAATAAACAATTAAAAAACAAAACATAGCTTGTGGGGTAAAATGCCCCCTATGCTGAGGGGTAAAACGCCCCCCAAGGGGCATAGTTTCTCTTTATCATAATTACTATAGTAACATATTTCTGTTTATCAAAGTCTTTATTTTACACTTTAATGCAGTATAACTAGGCGATAAAATCAAAATATTTTAACAAAACATGATAAAATTACCTCAAGTGAGCATTAGCTAGCTAGCTTGGTGGATGCAATGATGGAAGGTGGATGTGACCCAATGATAAAATATAGTGACTTTTAGAGCATTTATTGAATATATTTCACTTTAAATATACTAATTTATGTTTAATATTTATTTAGGGTTTTCTGTTTTTCTTGATGATAGTGGTGAACAAATACTACATCAATTATCAACCCCATATAGGCCTAGTGTAGAAATCAAAATATTAAAATGTTAGAAATTTGGCTATTTTGTACATTCCTGAAATAAATATTAATAGGTATATATACATGTTGTTGCATTACTTGCCTTTTACTTTTAGAGATTAAAAACTATGTTTATTTTGCTGTTGATCTATGAAGCAAACTGGTTGGTAAGAAAGGGGGCGTTTTACCCCACCTTGGGGGGCGTTTTACCCCACCGCTGGGGCAAAACGCCCCCTTTGTACAAAAATATTTTCAGTCAAAAAATATATATAATTATGCAGGTTGAGCAATTTTAATATTTAGTAATATTCTCCTGCCATAGTCACTCAAAACTGGGATGGCAATTCTAGTCACATAAATGTTTTGTTTCACAGTAATGTCACATTTTCCTTAAGGGGGGCGTTTTCCCCCACTCTACCCTACTGATAAGGCAGAACATTCTCCCACACGGTCCAACAATGCACTGGTATCACCTGCAAACGCGTAATAATCCTCGGAAACACTACAATTTCTCTGTTCACGCTTCCCTTCATCTGCCAGTAAATTTACGCTCGTATCAGCTCTGCCGCCGCCATGTTTCCTTCCAACACCTCAAAATGTTGCCGAGCCCCGCCTTGACGCAGTAATTGACAAGAGCGAGCGGGAGGGAGGGGGCGGGGCAGGGGCGTGATCGGCTTGGAATGCATTTTCAATTTGCACATTGAATTTTGCTACATTCATTGCGGGACATTTAATGAAAATGCAATCGCAAGTGTCTTAACTGAGAGTGTAAATGCAATTAAGAAAAATAACATTTAAATGATCATTTTGCTACAGTTTTTGCTTGAACATTTTAAACAGATCTAAAAATTTCTTTAATAAATTTTCATTTTAATTTCGCAACTTATAAAGCGTTAAAATGTGTATTCAATTTACATATTAAAACATATGTATGAAATGGCAAATGTAAATTATATAATTGAATTATCATTTTCATTTTGCACCAAACGTTGCACAAATGTAATGGAAAATGTAAATTTAAATACAGAAATGCATTGCCATTTTACATATTGCATTGTCATTTTACATATTTAATTATCATTTTGCATATTACATTTCAAATTGAATATTGCTACACATAAGCTTCCATAATAAGAGTCAACCGTTTGGGAATTGGACTAAATTTATTTTTTGGTTCTGATTTTGAATTAAAATCGCTTGTCAGCTCCCAGCCCTAGTTGCCCCAATTACATAACCTTTATACTGTTTAAATGACTAAATTGTTTATTATAATATCACAGTTAAAATGCCTTATGTGTGTGCAAAAACATAGTGGATGTATTTTATTGATTCATAACTGGAATCTCAGAAAATACAAAAGAAATCAAAACAAATATGGATATCAGTATTTTTTATTATGCGATTCGTGTCGGCATGGTGTGTCTATGAATTTTTTTCTGAAGTGAAAAAATGCTGGTATCAAGAAAGGCTTCTGTGCTAAGCAAAATAAATTATTCAATGAATTGATAAAGGGTCTGGCAGAGTATGTTGCTATGGAAGCACTAGTCTGTGAAACAGCTGGTGCCCATGGGTTGAGTACAACTGTAAGGGTTTCCAGATTTTTTTCACAAGATATTTTACCCTATTATCATCTTAACCAATTGTTTTAATGATTGTTTGGTTGAGGCTGAATTATAGTGACCTCAAAGCTGAGACAATTACACTTCAGTTAAAAGCAAAAGATGTATAAATGTGTATCCACTCACCTGTCCAGGGCAATGACAGCGAAGCTTAGCACAGTGGCGGAGCAGAAAAGTCTGTGTAGGAACTTGATGGTTTTGCAAAGCAGGAGTGTGTGAACCCAGAGGCAGCAGAGGGGGCTGGCATTCAGGGCTATGTCAAAGGGCACACACACCAACCCAGCACAAATGCCAGAAAACGCCAGGTTCTTGATGAAGAGATTTGTGACAGACTTGAAGACATTGGTGTAACAAGTGCACCATAGCACTGCAATATTTCCTGGGGAGAAAGAGATGAAAAGGAGAAAAGGTTGAAGATTCACAAGCGTAGGTCAGTTTCTAAGGACACACAGTTGAATGTGCAGCCTTCATTTCATTGTCTACAGCAGTTCCCATGGCAATGAGGTACCTGAAGGTTGCAAGCTTATTTAAAGGGGTAAAACAGTGAAAAGCCTGATTCTGGCAATAAACAGTATGTTATTCTTATGCTGTGATGAAGGACAAACAAGCCTTGAAGAAGCCTGAATAAGTTAAATCGTAGCATGCATCTTAACAAGTGATTGCAATATTGTTCACTTGAGTTGAGACACCGGTTGGATATTTCATCTTTTTAAAGGAATATTCCAGGTTCAATGGACGTTAAGCTCAATTGCGTGTATTTGTTGATTACCATAGGGAAAATACATTTTCACTTGACCCTTCTTTTCTCTAAAAAATAAATAAATAAGGGACAAATATGGGTTACAGTGAGGCACTTACAATGGAAGTGAATGGGGCCAATATGTAAATGTTACAATAATTGCTTCAACAGTATAGCCAAAAAAGAACACTTTCACACAAAAATCACATTGTGTGTCAACATGATTTTTGTGTGAAAGTGTCCCTATTTTGTGTAAAATTACATAGTTTTATTTGCATTGAAACAGAACACCAAAAACCTGTAAAATTCTTATTAAAATTATGATTAAACAGCTTTACAGCTCAAAAAATGTTTTAAGTTTTAACAGAAGCTTTTATATAATTATAAGTTTCACATTTATGCTTTTAAATCCTCCAAAAAATGGGTCTATTCACTTCCACAGTGCCTTTTTTTGAAGAAATTGAGGTCAGGTTGAAAGTCAAATGCTCCAACTTGTAGGCTATAAAACGTACTCGGTTCTCTAACGAGAGGTTCTCTCGTATTGCGCAAGTTTAGCTTACGCTACGGGAAAGATTCATCTTCTCGAGATATTGAAGCCAAAAAATTATCCTTAATTTTGTATTCATTGTCAACGCAGTGCAGCAGCTAGCAGACCTAGAGCAGGCAGTCTTGCGTGCTCATTGGCTGCCCCCAGGGCATCTGCTGCAGCCTACCAGTGAGCCCCGCGTGACGTCACGCCCAATGAAGGGCGCCCGCGCCTTCATAGCGTCATAGCCCGCCAGAATGGGCGTGGCTTAGCGTATAAAAGAAGGGGCTGTAGGCTGAATTCCCTGGTTTTCGTCGACTGAAGCGAAGTCGCTCGTGGCGCGAGCACGGACGGTTACGCAATACTCGTTCCCTCTCTAGAGAGAACCGAGGTTACGTTAGTAACCGAGTACGTTCTCTTACGAGAGGTTCTCTCGTATTGCGTAAGTTTAGCTTACGCTACGGGAACTTTTTGTCAACGCCGTGCGCGCCAAGCAACCACCCATGAGTCGCCGAGGTTTCTCGGGGAACCCAATAAGTGGAAAAAATAAGGTGACCAGCCATGCGGGCCATCACTCGTACATAAGCACACATAGGAAATACAGAGCAGAGCACTGGTCTGTATAAGCATATAGCACATCCCTACTAGTGCAGCTCAACCAGGAGAGCTGAGTCACGTGAGAGTGGTCTGAGCATGATATCTGGGCAGAACGCACAACTCGCTTAGACTGACAGAAGTTTAGCCTGCAGGGCAGGAACTTCTAGGTTATAGAACCTGACAAAGGTAGACGGGGAGCTCCAGCCCGCCGCTACACATATGTCGTGGATAGAAATCCCACTGGACCACGCCCACGATGAGGCCATGCCTCCAGTGGAATGAGCCCAGAGGGCATTGCAGATCTTTTGATGTGTAAGCGGCCGCTATAGCGTCCACTATCCATCTGGACAGAGTCTGTTTCGAGGCAGCGAGACCTTTGGTGCGCCCACCAAACGAAACAAACAGCTGCCCCGTGCGCCTGAAAGAGGCGGAGCGCGTAGTGTAAAACCTCAGCGCCCTGACCGGGCAAAGGAGATTCACGTCTGTCTCACTGTCTGACGCTGGCAGAGCCGACAGTGAAATGACTTGAAAGGAGTACCCATCACTTTTGGAACATAGCCATGTCTAGGTTTGAGGATGACTTTAGAGTCATTCGGCCCGAACTCAAGACACGTCGCGCTTATTGACAGCGCGTGCAGGTCCCCCACACGTTTGACTGATGACAGCGCGGTCAGAAAAACGTTTTTTAGTGATAGGTATTTTAACTCCACAGTCTAGTGGCTCAAATGGGAAGGCTTTCAGGGCCTCGAGGACCAAGGAAAGATCCCACATAGGAACCGACAGGGGCCGCGGCGGATTCATCCTTCTTGCTCCCCTAAGGAAGCAGATGACCAGCTCATGTCTTCCCAGTGACTGGCTGTGCGTCGATTCTGCGAACGCCGCCACGGCCGCCACATAAACTTTGAGCGTGGATGGGGACCTCCCTTTATCCATCAGCTCTTGTAGGAAAGTGAGCAGATGCGCAACCTCACACGTCCGCGGGTCCAGATCTCTGTCGGTGCACCACTTGGAGAACACCGACCATTTAGACGCGTAGAGCCTTCTCGTGGAAGGAGCTCTAGACTGCGTGATCGTATTCATCACTCTTTCTGGCAGGGCAACGAGTACCCGTTGATCAACCATGCGTGCAGAGACCAGCGCTCTGGATGGGGATGCCAGATCGAGCCACGAGCCTGAGAGAGGAGATCTGCCCTCACCGGAATAGGCCACGGACCTGCATGTGATAGCCGTGCTAGTTCCGGGAACCAATTCTGATTCTCCCAGTGCGGAGCTATGAGGAGCACCGAGTGGCGCGTTTCCCTGATTCTCTTGATCACCTGTGGTAACAGGGAGACCGGAGGGAAAGCATACAGTGGGAGGCTGGGCCAGACCTGGGCCAGCGCGTCCTCGTTCTTCGAAAAGAACATCGGGCAAGGAGCGTTGTCTTTTGACGCAAATAGGTCAACTTCCGCTCTGCCGAATAGGCGCCACAGTTTCTGGACTGTTTGGGGGTGCAGGGACCATTCCCCTGGGGGAACGTCGTTCAAATGGCCAGGCACGTGCGCCGCCCTCAGCGAGCGCAGGTGCGTCTGGGACCAAATAAGGATGCGTTCCGTCAGATTGCAGAGGTTTCTGGATCTGACACCGCCCTGACGGTTTACATAGGAAACCACAGACATGTTGTCCGAGCGGACGAGAACATGTTGGTCCTGTATGAACGGGAGGAAGCGCTTCAGCGCATTCTCGACCGCTATCATCTCCAGACAGTTTATGTGAAAATACTTCCCTTGGTCTGACCACTGGCCAAAGGCCGGTCTGCCCTCGAACAGCGCGCCCCAACCCGAGCTGGACGCGTCTGTCGAAATGACTTTCCGATAAGAGATGGTTCCCATCATCACTCCCTGCTGGTACCAGTCGGCTATTAACCAGGGCTGCAGAGCCGCTATGCAGGTCTGAGTCACTCTGATTTTCTGGCCGCCAGAAACCCAGGCTCGGCGAGACGCGCGAGCATTCAACCAGCGTTGGAGCGGGCGCATGCGCAGTAGGCCCAGCTGGAGCACCGCTGCCGCTGAAGCCATACAGCCCAGCATCCTTTGAAACGTTTTCAAAGGGAGAAGGCTGCCCTTCTGGAAAGACGCGGCTAGGTGGCGAACACGGCGCGCGCGCTGTGTCGACAAACGAGCCGTCATGGCCACAGAATTCAGTTCTATTCCTAAAAAGGAAATTGACTGACTGGGCATTAATGAGCTCTTGGTCCAGTTGACCGTGAGACCCAAGCTTTCCAGGTGACTGAGAAGCACTGTTCTGTGAGATAACAGTTCCGTATCTGACTGTGCCAATATCAGCCAATCGTCCAGATAGTTCATTATTCGCAGCCCCTGAGTTCTCAGGGGGGCGAGTGCCACGTCCATGCACTTCGTAAATGTACGGGGTGCTAGAGGCAGGCCGAACGGCAGGACGGTGTATTGATATACCTGACCGTCGAAGGCGAATCTCAAAAATTGCCTGTGACGGGGTAATATCTGAATCTGAAAATAGGCATCCTTCAGATCTAGAGAAATAAACCAGTCCCTCGGGCGAACGCGCGCGAGGATTTTTCTGGTCGTAAGCATTTTGAACTGTATTTTTGCTAGCACCTTGTTCAAATGTCTCAGATCTAGGATAGGCGGCGGTGGCTTCTCTCAGATCCAGCGATGCGAAGGGCTTCGCTGAAGAGACGAAAATCAGGGAATTCAGCCTACAGCCCCTTCTTTTATACGCTAAGCCACGCCCATTCTGGCGGGCTATGACGCTATGAAGGCGCGGGCGCCCTTCATTGGCCGTGACGTCACGCGGGGCTCACTGGTAGGCTGCAGCAGATGCCCTGGGGGCAGCCAATGAGCACGCAAGACTGCCTGCTCTAGGTCTGCTAGCTGCTGCACTGCGTTGACAATGAATACAAAATTAAGGATAATTTTTTTGGCTTCAATATCTCGAGAAGATGAATCTTTCCCGTAGCGTAAGCTAAACTTACGCAATACGAGAGAACCTCTCATAAGAGAACCAGAATACTCATTTAAGCTCATGACAACACAGCAGAGATAAGCATTTCCATACTTTCTTCATACCATAGATATTAAAACAATTAGTGAGAGCATGTAAAATGTTGGGCCAGTGTCAGTTACTTAAAAGTTATGCATTACTCCCTAAAAAAGTAATTAATTGCGTTAAGTAGTTATTTTTTATGGAAGGTAATGAGTTACATTACATTTGCGTTACTCACCTGGGCTGGGCTTGCTTGGTTTTTTTTTTTAATAAGCCTCAGGCTGAAAGAAATGCAAATTCACGCCTGAACAGTAGACGGTGCATAAAAAAAAAAACTTGCTTACTTCAGCAAAAAAATAAATGTGATAATTATTTAAAGTTATTTTTGCTTATTATTATGGTTGAATTGGATCATCGAAGGTCAGCAACAAAGACATTGGTTAATAAAGTGAGATTAACATAAAGTATATTTGTGTAATTTAATATATTTAATTATTGCACGTTTGTGTAATATTCTGAGATTGCATTTCACGGTTTTATTCATTTTGAGTATTACTGAATCTGTTTTTTGTTTTGTTTTGTTTTTTGCAAGTGAGATGAGTAAATGTCATCTCACATTTATTCTAAAACTACAATAACCATCATGTTCACACAACACCTCGGGACTTAACTCACGATTTCTCTCAAGGAGAGCTGTCAGTCAATGAATGGAAAAACAAAGTAACCTGAACTACTTATTTTAAAAAAATGAAACAGAAATTTTGTTGTAAATTTAAAAGTAATGCGTTAAAGTAATGTGAAAAAAGTATCTGATTACGTAACTCAAGTTACTTGTATGTGTTACCCCACTGCTTGCGGCTAAATGAAAATGAAACATGTCATTTCAAGTGGAAAACCAAGGGGTTTTTTCTTTTAAGAAATGATGGACGGACATCAGGAATTCACACGCCTTGAATTGAAATGGAGCCTGAGGTGATTCTCTTCTTGGATGTTGATGCGAACGGAGCACTTAGGTGGCAGGTGCTCTAGCCAGCTCCATTATTACGCTTGACACACTTTCGGAAGGTGCATCTTTTTCACAAAGATCGTGACTTTCATCTTTTCCCATGCAGGTGTAACTGGCACAGCACAGAGGAATCCATCGGCAGCTGCCTCTGTGTTATTACCCTGATGACATTTAGAGTGCACACTGACAGTGCCGGACAATTGTCCATTTGTTCCCAGAGGTCTCCAGAAAGTTTGTGGTTAACAGTGGTATTTAGACTTCACAGGAGCTTCTTTAGTGGTTTCTCAACTCTTTCTAATACGTTTGAGAATTCTGAAGAGTGAAAATGGATGTTGGCTGCTCCTTTCTGACATCTTCAAACAACTAACTTAGCTGTAATTACTATGTTTAATAAATCTTAATCACTGAAAAATCACTCAAAAGTAATACATTTGTCAGAACATATGGTATAAAATATTCCCATGCGTTTAAAATGATAGTTCACCCAAAAAGGAACATCATGTTATCATTTACTTTATTTATGCATTTTACTCATGTATGTAATATTGAACTTGAATGTATAAACAGCAAAAAGATAAAGATGTTATTAGAATATCACGCTATCAAACAACTATTCTTTTTTATTTGGAGGGTACATGAGCCAAGATGTTTGCTAAATGAATGCCAAGGATAAACCTTGAGGTGCAATAATGACTAACCCATTGCCACAATGACTTTCTATAACTAGTAATCAATGAATGTCAGAAACACAAAATTCCCCGCTTTTCTGAAACTTGATCCCTAATCCTGTGCAGAGACTGATCTTCAGATTACAAACATTTATACTAAGCATTCTGCAGGCTAATTAGTCATGCGATGTCTTATTTGGTTGAGCCTCATGAAATTGCCTTCCTTCAGAAAAAAAAAAAAAAGCAGAACAAAGGGACATTATACTATAATCAATGCTAAAATCTCATTTATTCTCTGAAAGAATTTTCTTTCTGCAAATCTTGCATCATTTCCATTGGCACAGGATGGTGTGAATACACTGCATTTAAGAAGATAAGATTATCAATCATGTCCCACAGCACCTATGTAATCGGTGTAAACAAAATTCAGCCTTTTTCTGTCCTTGGCATCATTGTCAGAGTGAGTGACTGCCGTGTAGTAAAAATCCTCCTTAGAAATCTACCATGTGACATCAAACTGATTGTGAAAACATTACACATCTCTGTTTGTATTGATTGAAGCATGAATGAGCAGAAAAAAACACTAGTTTCTTTGCTCCTGATTTGTCACATGGTCAATGGCTTCTAGATGTGATAATCATGTTGCTGCAATGTGTAAGAATTCATAGTCATCTTCTTAACAAATTTTCTTGGAAACATCTCGAGCATGGCGAATCATTTGATTAGCGCTATTATCTAATACATTTTCTAAGTTGAAAAAGTTTTGCTTTTAGTAAAAAAACAAGCTGTTTGCACATGGCATCAGCGCCAACATATAAATTGTCATCAAAACCATTTGAATCTCGGCAAAAGTTCTCCAGTTGAGTAGTGATGTACTATAAAAATCTATAGAATAGTGGAGGCATCTCTAACTAGTTGTTTAATTGTTTCAGTTAACTATTTGAAGCAGCAACTTGCGACGAACGACTCAGACTTGTGATTAAATTGTAGTTTTATTTAGGAAAGATACCAATATTACTGCATATTATAGAAATATGTGCAGATTAGAGAATGGAAATGATCAAGAGTTGAGGTCATTAATTTAATAAACTCGTTCTCAAAAGAAGTGAATGTAAAACTGCACTTTCATTGCAGAGAAGTCAACAGGTTACGAAAGAGAAAACTGTAATCACACAAAATATTATTTTGAACAACACCATAGGCTAATACTAGAGAGAAAAAAGCTCTAAATTCTTAATAACAAATATGTAATCCCTCCCATAAGTACCCCTGCTTTGACCAAGCATAAATTAGGCCTATTTGAACAAAGGCTTGTGGATGGATATTTCTCACAGTATAAATTGTGCACTGTAATATTTTAAGTTAACAAGTAAATAAATATTTATTCAAGGAACAGATTTCAAAATGTGACCTTCAGGGTTCACTGTGTACAGATTGTGAAGGGAAAAACTTGCTGCAGCATGACTAATTACAACACCCGTGTGTGTCAGTGAATGCTCAATAATGAACAGCTTTTGTTCATTACAAAAAATCTCACCTGATCTGATCACACAGATCAGAACATAGCCTGTAACATCTGCTCAAATGCGAATTATCACGGAAAATATGTCAGCCTATACTAATGTTTGTTAAATTTTCACATTCCAAATATAATTTGTGCACCACCCAGATAGCAATGAGTCGGCGGACCACCGTCGGTTCTCCGGCGGCAGTAGAAGCGTCAGAATGGCGACATCGCAAACACGTTGGACGGCGCACCGCCGGCGGCAGCCGCTTTTTAAAAGCGGCAGCCGCCTTCCTACCGCCTTCGTTAAGCGGCCGGCCCGCGGGCCAACCGCCGTTCCGCCGCGCTTTATATTGAAGGCCGTCCTTCCGCGGCCCGCCGGAGGCAAACGCTATTTTCGAGCGCTCTGCCGCCGCTTATTCTGGCTAGATATATATATATATTTTATTTATAGAATGCAGTTTATCAAGAATAATGATTGCTCAAACCAGACAAATTTACAATTGGCATTTTTATTCCACGTTTCAAAGTACAGTAACTGTCATTTAAACAAGATGTTTCAGATCACTGAAACATAACAGAAAAATAAATAAATCAATATACTAACATGCAGGTTTCCAATTCAATTTTGGATTCAAAAGGCTGCAATTACAACACTTACAATAAGTTTTCATATAAAAAGGACAGCTCTAGGGTAACAAATTACCAGTAAACATTATGACAAGTAAAGAGGATATTTGATACCAAATAATGTGCAAGATACCAAATAAATAAAAGTATAACTACATTTACAAGCCATTTCTAACAATATGATAAGTGGTAGTAATTTATAGTAAAGCTCTGGAGTAGAATAGGCCATTATAACGGCAATGCTGACCTGTGGCACAAGGATTTACAAGCTTTATTTGAAAAAGAAAAAAAGAAAGTAATTTCCACAGTGAGTGAGTGTAGTCTGACACTTCTGACTTCTTTAGGGGTCTTGATTCTACTGACTGCAAGATAAAGAAAGGATTCCAGTTGTCAGTGATTCTGGGGTGTCAGTAGTCAGTCTAGTTTTAAGTGGTCGGCTGTGGGTCCCTCTCAGCTGTGCGGCGCCTTTTTCTGCCTTCACGGTCAGATGCTCCTTTCAGGTAACGTGTAACGTTAACCTGGACCGCCTCATCAGTGCATCCTGGGTTGCCGGGTCCTTCCGGATGGCTAATATAGAAAATACAGATCTGTCATTTAATTTGAATTGCATGAGGACAATAGGACATACACATCTACTTAAATAAAAAATAAAAAAATATCCAACTTACTTTGAACAATGGTCTTCAGGAACATGTCTCTAAAACATGCTTTATCCCCTACACCAAGCTGAAAATCCAAAAAAGTGTTACAAATTACATTTCTCTGAAGCTTCTCATAAATAAATAAAAATGTGAAAGGCAAAGGATTCAGACTGTAATATATGCAGTATACAATCTTAAATTTTACTTTATATCTAGGTCTACTACATGTACAGGTAGCCCCAGTGGGAATTAAACCGACAGCCACAGGTGCTGTTTGCAAGTTGTACCTAATTGCTCAGTGCAAGCAAACGTCTTCAACATTGTTTGTTGAACTTGCTTCACCTGCTCTTGAAGTAAGATTTTACAATTCGTATTTTTATATGTAATATTGTAGTGTTTATTATAAATGATTTATCTGTGCACTTCATTATTCTTTTAAAATTCATGTAGCCTTATAATCTTTAATCAAATACGTTACCCTTCCCTCCCCCTCGAAACGACTTCTCTTCTCTTCCGGTCATGTGCTATGGCGCGAGGGCGTGGCAACTCCCCTCAAACCGTGCTATGAGCAGAGATGGAGAAGAGGAGCGCTAGAGTAAAACCCTGCCCTCCGTTCAATATACCGTTTCATTTTTAAATACGTCACAACACTGGAGAAAAGTCGTTTGTAACTTCCGGTTCATGCCGACTTCAAATAGAAGCAATAGTTTCCAAGACAAAAAAACTTCACAAATAACATCACTTACTTGTACTCAAACTCTTGGCTCTGTGAAGTGGAGTCTGGATTACTGGGGAGAAACCTGGTTGCGAGAAAGAGGAAACAGAAATTTGAAAATCTAACAAATGGTATAGTTTAGTGGCAGGATCACAAATCCAGCATAACAGCAATAGATTTTACATACCAGTTCAGCATTTTCCTGGTTTTCTGGAATCGATGCATCTTTCTAGAGTTTTTTTTCTTGAGACTTCCAAGATTCTAGAGTAGGGAATAATGAATGAAAGAGTCAGTTATCCACAATAAACAGAAAATAAATTACACAGATGAAATACAGGAAAATCAAATACACAAGTCAGACCCATTTACCTGCTCCCTTCATGAACTTAAAATGATGTTTCTCCCAGGTGCTGTGTGGAGGTGTGCAGAGGATGGCTAAATTGTTGCCTTCGTCTTTTTGCTGAGGTTAAATGGGGGCCAATGGCACATGCTCTCGCTGAGCCACTCTTGCGGAACCACTGCAAATGGCAGATCCTCCTCGTTGATAAACTGAACAATGTGAACCATCTAAAATAGAAGAACATTTTGCATAAAGTATACTTTTTGATTAATTTCCAGGCAAAATCAATAACATTAAAATGCTCACCCCTTCAAAAAACGAGTCATTTTCACAAGTGGATCAACAGAAAACCATGTTCAGACAAACACAATCATATACATATACACACATATATACATATACACACATATATATATATATATATATATACACACACACATACATCGTTATTTTTGTAAGAAAACACCAAAAGTTAAACTTTCTAGATGTAAAGCTTTCTTTCTAGATGTAAAGCTTTGGCGATCTACTGTAGCTAGATACATTTCAACATGTCGAACATGCTTGAATTCACGAGGCTGAATCCAGCTTCTTATTCGCAGCTTCTTATTGACGCTATCCGTTCCACCTTAAATGACGCGAACTTCCGCGTTTGCTGGCTTCTTATTGACGCTCAACTTAGGGACCGTGCGGTTTTCTCTTTTTCGCGTTTTTAAAGGGATTGTGTTACTTTTGGGTCTATATTCCGAATAAAATGATAATAAAAAATGTTTAAAAGCAAATAACACTGATATATCAGCGAAAATGGACTGTACAAATATTAAAGCACATAAATATAATTAAGCTACATTATTCTTTAATTATTGTATGTCATCAGCTCAATTTAGGGACCGTGTGGTTTTTCACTTATTCACACTTATTAGAGACCCTGTTTGTATTGTTTATATTCTTCAGAAAAGAATAATAAAGTATTTTGAAAGGTAAATAAATAATAATAACACATAAATGTCTGTAAAAATATAATTAGGCCTACATTATTCTTTAATTATTGCAAATAACATCATTTGAATGTATTCAATACATGTTTTTTTTTTAATTATTATTATTATTACAAATTAGAATTTCACAAGGTACTGAGATTATGCTCCAGCTTGGATCCAGCCTCTTATGAAGACTTCAGATGACCCAGCACATTTGAATAGATGAAACATACCCTTGCAAGGACTCCAGAACATCCAACATGAATGATTATACAAAATGATCTATTTATAATTGCTTTAACATACACATTAATTTTGCTTAGATGCATATATGATATTTGTAAATACTATAATTTGTGGTATCTTATAACTGTACTTTCTGATATCATCTCATTAAATCCTATTGTGGTTTTGTAGCATAGAAACCTGCATTTTCTGTAAAGCTGCCTCGAAATTATATGTATTGTGAAAAGGGTTATACAAATGACTGTATGAATTAAATTCAATTGCATTGACTTGAAAGTGCCATTGCATGGTTACTGTACATTAGAAAGATATGGACCCAATCTGACAAAATACAGAAGAGTTATCACATTGTTGGCCTATTTGGTTTTACTGATGTTTTACCCTATATCTGCTTGAATATAATCATGCACAATTTCACTTTTTACTGTATAAAAAGCCATTGCATTGTTGGCTCAATTGGGGGCTCTATATCTTAGCTGTATTTGATGGAATTTTTTAATTTTGCACTTTTTACAGTGCACAATAAGCCGCCTAATGCATTTTCTGCCCAATTCGTGGCGCTGTTTCTCGGCCGCCTCAGAGGGTGCGTTAAATTTGACATTGTCCCATTAGACTAGAGCTCCTACTCTGACGAAATCCACATTTTGAGCAGTTTTTACTGTAGAATTTTTTTTAATGAATTTTTTAATTTTGCACTTTAGACAGTGCACAATAAGCTGCCTAATGCATTTTCTGCCCATTTCGTGGCGCTGTTTCTCGGCCGCCTCAGAGGGTGCGTTAAATTTGACAAAGTCCCATTAGACTAGAGCTCCTACTCTAACGAAATCCACAATTTGAGCAGTTTTTACTGTAGAAATTTTTTTTTAATGAATTTTTGAATTTTGCTTTTTACAGTGCACAATAAGCCGCCTAATGCATTTCTGCCCATTCTGCGGCGCTATTTCTCGGCCGCCTCAGAGGGTGCGTTAAATTTGACATTGTCCCATTAGACTAGAGCTCCTACTCTGACGTAATCCACAATTTGAGCAGTTTTTACTGTAGAATTAGTTTTTAATGAATTTTTTAATTTTGCACTTTAGACAGTGCACAATAAGCCGCCTAATGCATTTTCTGCCCAATCTGCGGCGCTGTTTCTCGGCTGCCTCAGAGGGTGCGTTAAATTTGACATTGTCCCATTAGACTAGAGCTCCTACTCTGACGAAATCCACATTTTGAGCAGTTTTTACTG
This sequence comes from Rhinichthys klamathensis goyatoka, assembly GCF_029890125.1. Lineage (NCBI taxonomy): Eukaryota > Metazoa > Chordata > Actinopteri > Cypriniformes > Leuciscidae > Rhinichthys > Rhinichthys klamathensis. The sequence continues at coordinate 1,722,208 of NW_026607043.1, forward strand.
TAGAATTTTTTTTTAATGAATTTTGGAATTTTGCACTTAAGACAGTGCACAATAAGCCGCCTAATGCATTTCTGCCCATTCTGCGGCGCTATTTCTCGGCCGCCTCAGAGGGTGCGTTAAATTTGACATTGCCCCATTAGACTAGAGCTACTACTCTGACGTAATCCACAATTTGAGCAGTTTTTACTGTAGAATTAGTTTTTAATGAATTTTTTAATTTTGCACTTTAGACAGTGCACAATAAGCTGCCTAATGCATTTTCTGCCCATTTCGTGGCGCTGTTTCTCGGCCGCCTCAGAGGGTGCGTTAAATTTGACAAAGTCCCAATAGAGTAGAGCTACTACTCTAACGAAATCCAAATTTTGAGCAGTTTTTACTGTAGAATTTTATTTTAATGAATTTTTGAATTTTGCTTTTTACAGTGCACAATAAGCCGCCTAATGCATTTTCTGCCCAATCTGCGGCGCTGTTTCTCGGCTGCCTCAGAGGGTGCGTTAAATTTGACATTGTCCCATTAGACTAGAGCTCCTACTCTAACGAAATCCACAATTTGAGCAGTTTTTACTGTAGAATTTTTTTTTAATGAATTTTTTAATTTTGCTTTTTACAGTGCACAATAAGCCGCCTAATGCATTTCTGCCTATTCTGCGGCGCTATTTCTCGGCCGCCTCAGAGGGTGCGTTAAATTTGACATTGTCCCATTAGACTAGAGCTCCTACTCTGACGTAATCCACAATTTGAGCAGTTTTTACTGTAGAATTTTTTTTAATGAATTTTTTAATTTTGCTTTTTACAGTGCACAATAAGCCGCCTAATGCATTTTCTGCCCAATCTGCGGCGCTGTTTCTCGGCTGCCTCAGAGGGTGCGTTAAATTTGACATTGTCCCATTAGACTAGAGCTCCTACTCTGACGAAATCCACATTTTGAGCAGTTTTTACTGTAGAATTTTTTTTAATGAATTTTTGAATTTTGCTTTTTACAGTGCACAATAAGCCGCCTAATGCATTTTCTGCCCAATCTGCGGCGCTGTTTCTCGGCTGCCTCAGAGGGTGCGTTAAATTTGACATTGTCCCATTAGACTAGAGCTCCTACTCTGACGAAATCCACATTTTGAGCAGTTTTTACTGTAGAATTTTTTTTTAATGAATTTTTGAATTTTGCACTTAAGACAGTGCACAATAAGCTGCCTAATGCATTTTCTGCCCATTTTGTGGCGCTGTTTCTCGGCTGCCTCAGAGGGTGCGTTAAATTTGACATTGTCCCATTAGACTAGAGCTCCTACTCTAACGAAATCCACAATTTGAGCAGTTTTTACTGTAGAATTTTTTTTTAATGAATTTTTTAATTTTGCTTTTTACAGTGCACAATAAGCCGCCTAATGCATTTCTGCCTATTCTGCGGCGCTATTTCTCGGCCGCCTCAGAGGGTGCGTTAAATTTGACATTGTCCCATTAGACTAGAGCTCCTACTCTGACGTAATCCACAATTTGAGCAGTTTTTACTGTAGAATTTTTTTTAATGAATTTTTTAATTTTGCTTTTTACAGTGCACAATAAGCCGCCTAATGCATTTTCTGCCCAATCTGCGGCGCTGTTTCTCGGCTGCCTCAGAGGGTGCGTTAAATTTGACATTGTCCCATTAGACTAGAGCTCCTACTCTGACGAAATCCACATTTTGAGCAGTTTTTACTGTAGAATTTTTTTTTAATGAATTTTTGAATTTTGCACTTAAGACAGTGCACAATAAGCTGCCTAATGCATTTTCTGCCCATTTTGTGGCGCTGTTTCTCGGCCGCCTCAGAGGGTGCGTTAAATTTGACATTGTCCCAATAGAGTAGAGCTACTACTCTAACGAAATCCAAATTTTGAGCAGTTTTTACTGTAGAATTTTTTTTAATGAATTTTTGAATTTTGCTTTTTACAGTGCACAATAAGCCGCCTAATGCATTTTCTGCCCAATCTGCGGCGCTGTTTCTCGGCTGCCTCAGAGGGTGCGTTAAATTTGACATTGTCCCATTAGACTAGAGCTCCTACTCTAACGAAATCCACAATTTGAGCAGTTTTTACTGTAGAGTTTTTTTTTAATGATTTTTTTAATTTTGCACTTTAGACAGTGCACAATAAGCTGCCTAATGCATTTTCTGCCCATTTCGTGGCGCTGTTTCTCGGCCGCCTCAGAGGGTGCGTTAAATTTGACAAAGTCCCAATAGAGTAGAGCTACTACTCTAACGAAATCCAAATTTTGAGCAGTTTTTACTGTAGAATTTTATTTTAATGAATTTTTGAATTTTGCTTTTTACAGTGCACAATAAGCCGCCTAATGCATTTTCTGCCCAATCTGCGGCGCTGTTTCTCGGCTGCCTCAGAGGGTGCGTTAAATTTGACATTGTCCCATTAGACTAGAGCTCCTACTCTAACGAAATCCACAATTTGAGCAGTTTTTACTGTAGAATTTTTTTTTAATGAATTTTTTAATTTTGCTTTTTACAGTGCACAATAAGCCGCCTAATGCATTTCTGCCTATTCTGCGGCGCTATTTCTCGGCCGCCTCAGAGGGTGCGTTAAATTTGACATTGTCCCATTAGACTAGAGCTCCTACTCTGACGTAATCCACAATTTGAGCAGTTTTTACTGTAGAATATTTTTTTTAATGAATTTTTGAATTTTGCACTTAAGACAGTGCACAATAAGCTGCCTAATGCATTTTCTGCCCATTTCGTGGCGCTGTTTCTCGGCTGCCTCAGAGGGTGCGTTAAATTTGACATTGTCCCATTAGACTAGAGCTCCTACTCTGACGAAATCCACATTTTGAGCAGTTTTTACTGTAGAATTTTTTTTTAATGAATTTTGGAATTTTGCACTTAAGACAGTGCACAATAAGCCGCCTAATGCATTTCTGCCCATTCTGCGGCGCTATTTCTCGGCCGCCTCAGAGGGTGCGTTAAATTTGACATTGTCCCATTAGACTAGAGCTACTACTCTGACGTAATCCACAATTTGAGCAGTTTTTACTGTAGAATTAGTTTTTAATGAATTTTTTAATTTTGCACTTTAGACAGTGCACAATAAGCTGCCTAATGCATTTTCTGCCCATTTCGTGGCGCTGTTTCTCGGCCGCCTCAGAGGGTGCGTTAAATTTGACAAAGTCCCAATAGAGTAGAGCTACTACTCTAACGAAATCCAAATTTTGAGCAGTTTTTACTGTAGAATTTTTTTTTAATGAATTTTTTTATTTTGCTTTTTACAGTGCACAATAAGCCGCCTAATGCATTTCTGCCTATTCTGCGGCGCTATTTCTCGGCCGCCTCAGAGGGTGCGTTAAATTTGACATTGTCCCATTAGACTAGAGCTCCTACTCTGACGTAATCCACAATTTGAGCAGTTTTTACTGTAGAATATTTTTTTTAACGAATTTTTGAATTTTGCACTTAAGACAGTGCACAATAAGCTGCCTAATGCATTTTCTGCCCATTTCGTGGCGCTGTTTCTCGGCCGCCTCAGAGGGTGCGTTAAATTTGACAAAGTCCCAATAGAGTAGAGCTACTACTCCAACGAAATCCAAATTTTGAGCAGTTTTTACTGTAGAATTTTATTTTAATTAATTTTTGAATTTTGCTTTTTACAGTGCACAATAAGCCGCCTAATGCATTTTCTGCCCAATCTGCGGCGCTGTTTCTCGGCCGCCTCAGAGGGTGCGTTAAATTTGACATTGTCCCATTAGACTAGAGCTCCTACTCTGACGAAATCCACATTTTGAGCAGTTTTTACTGTAGAATTTTTTTTTTATGAAGTTTTGAATTTTGCACTTAAGACAGTGCACAACAAGCTGCCTAATGCATTTTCTGCCCATTTCGTGGCGCTGTTTCTCGGCCGCCTCAGAGGGTGCGTTAAATTTGACAAAGTCCCATTAGACTAGAGCTCCTACTCTGACGTAATCCACAATTTGAGCAGTTTTTACTGTAGAATATTTTTTTTAATGAATTTTTGAATTTTGCACTTAAGACAGTGCACAATAAGCTGCCTAATGCATTTTCTGCCCATTTCGTGGCGCTGTTTCTCGGCCGCCTCAGAGGGTGCGTTAAATTTGACAAAGTCCCAATAGAGTAGAGCTACTACTCTAACGAAATCCAAATTTTGAGCAGTTTTTACTGTAGAATTTTATTTTAATTAATTTTTTAATTTTGCTTTTTACAGTGCACAATAAGCCGCCTAATGCATTTTCTGCCCAATCTGCGGCGCTGTTTCTCGGCCGCCTCAGAGGGTGCGTTAAATTTGACATTGTCCCATTAGACTAGAGCTCCTACTCTGACGAAATCCACATTTTGAGCAGTTTTTACTGTAGAATTTTTTTTTTATGAAGTTTTGAATTTTGCACTTAAGACAGTGCACAACAAGCTGCCTAATGCATTTTCTGCCCATTTCGTGGCGCTGTTTCTCGGCCGCCTCAGAGGGTGCGTTAAATTTGACAAAGTCCCATTAGACTAGAGCTCCTACTCTGACGTAATCCACAATTTGAGCAGTTTTTACTGTAGAATATTTTTTTTAATGAATTTTTGAATTTTGCACTTAAGACAGTGCACAATAAGCTGCCTAATGCATTTTCTGCCCATTTCGTGGCGCTGTTTCTCGGCCGCCTCAGAGGGTGCGTTAAATTTGACAAAGTCCCAATAGAGTAGAGCTACTACTCCAACGAAATCCAAATTTTGAGCAGTTTTTACTGTAGAATTTTATTTTAATTAATTTTTGAATTTTGCTTTTTACAGTGCACAATAAGCCGCCTAATGCATTTTCTGCCCAATCTGCGGCGCTGTTTCTCGGCCGCCTCAGAGGGTGCGTTAAATTTGACATTGTCCCATTAGACTAGAGCTCCTACTCTGACGAAATCCACATTTTGAGCAGTTTTTACTGTAGAATTTTTTTTTTATGAAGTTTTGAATTTTGCACTTAAGACAGTGCACAACAAGCTGCCTAATGCATTTTCTGCCCATTTCGTGGCGCTGTTTCTCGGCCGCCTCAGAGGGTGCGTTAAATTTGACAACGTCCCATTAGACTAGAGCTCCTACTCTGACGTAATCCACAATTTGAGCAGTTTTTACTGTAGAATATTTTTTTTAATGAATTTTTGAATTTTGCACTTAAGACAGTGCACAATAAGCTGCCTAATGCATTTTCTGCCCATTTCGTGGCGCTGTTTCTCGGCCGCCTCAGAGGGTGCGTTAAATTTGACAAAGTCCCAATAGAGTAGAGCTACTACTCTAACGAAATCCAAATTTTGAGCAGTTTTTACTGTAGAATTTTATTTTAATTAATTTTTTAATTTTGCTTTTTACAGTGCACAATAAGCCGCCTAATGCATTTTCTGCCCAATCTGCGGCGCTGTTTCTCGGCCGCCTCAGAGGGTGCGTTAAATTTGACATTGTCCCATTAGACTAGAGCTCCTACTCTGACGAAATCCACATTTTGAGCAGTTTTTACTGTAGAATTTTTTTTTTATGAAGTTTTGAATTTTGCACTTAAGACAGTGCACAACAAGCTGCCTAATGCATTTTCTGCCCATTTCGTGGCGCTGTTTCTCGGCCGCCTCAGAGGGTGCGTTAAATTTGACAAAGTCCCATTAGACTAGAGCTCCTACTCTGACGTAATCCACAATTTGAGCAGTTTTTACTGTAGAATATTTTTTTTAATGAATTTTTGAATTTTGCACTTAAGACAGTGCACAATAAGCTGCCTAATGCATTTTCTGCCCATTTCGTGGCGCTGTTTCTCGGCCGCCTCAGAGGGTGCGTTAAATTTGACAAAGTCCCAATAGAGTAGAGCTACTACTCCAACGAAATCCAAATTTTGAGCAGTTTTTACTGTAGAATTTTATTTTAATTAATTTTTGAATTTTGCTTTTTACAGTGCACAATAAGCCGCCTAATGCATTTTCTGCCCAATCTGCGGCGCTGTTTCTCGGCTGCCTCAGAGGGTGCGTTAAATTTGACATTGTCCCATTAGACTAGAGCTCCTACTCTAACGAAATCCACAATTTGAGCAGTTTTTACTGTAGAGTTTTTTTTTAATGATTTTTTTAATTTTGCACTTTAGACAGTGCACAATAAGCTGCCTAATGCATTTTCTGCCCATTTCGTGGCGCTGTTTCTCGGCCGCCTCAGAGGGTGCGTTAAATTTGACAAAGTCCCAATAGAGTAGAGCTACTACTCTAACGAAATCCAAATTTTGAGCAGTTTTTACTGTAGAATTTTATTTTAATGAATTTTTGAATTTTGCTTTTTACAGTGCACAATAAGCCGCCTAATGCATTTTCTGCCCAATCTGCGGCGCTGTTTCTCGGCTGCCTCAGAGGGTGCGTTAAATTTGACATTGTCCCATTAGACTAGAGCTCCTACTCTAACGAAATCCACAATTTGAGCAGTTTTTACTGTAGAATTTTTTTTTAATGAATTTTTTTATTTTGCTTTTTACAGTGCACAATAAGCCGCCTAATGCATTTCTGCCTATTCTGCGGCGCTATTTCTCGGCCGCCTCAGAGGGTGCGTTAAATTTGACATTGTCCCATTAGACTAGAGCTCCTACTCTGACGTAATCCACAATTTGAGCAGTTTTTACTGTAGAATATTTTTTTTAATGAATTTTTGAATTTTGCACTTAAGACAGTGCACAATAAGCTGCCTAATGCATTTTCTGCCCATTTCGTGGCGCTGTTTCTCGGCTGCCTCAGAGGGTGCGTTAAATTTGACATTGTCCCATTAGACTAGAGCTCCTACTCTGACGAAATCCACATTTTGAGCAGTTTTTACTGTAGAATTTTTTTTTAATGAATTTTGGAATTTTGCACTTAAGACAGTGCACAATAAGCCGCCTAATGCATTTCTGCCCATTCTGCGGCGCTATTTCTCGGCCGCCTCAGAGGGTGCGTTAAATTTGACATTGTCCCATTAGACTAGAGCTACTACTCTGACGTAATCCACAATTTGAGCAGTTTTTACTGTAGAATTAGTTTTTAATGAATTTTTTAATTTTGCACTTTAGACAGTGCACAATAAGCTGCCTAATGCATTTTCTGCCCATTTCGTGGCGCTGTTTCTCGGCCGCCTCAGAGGGTGCGTTAAATTTGACAAAGTCCCAATAGAGTAGAGCTACTACTCTAACGAAATCCAAATTTTGAGCAGTTTTTACTGTAGAATTTTTTTTTAATGAATTTTTTTATTTTGCTTTTTACAGTGCACAATAAGCCGCCTAATGCATTTCTGCCTATTCTGCGGCGCTATTTCTCGGCCGCCTCAGAGGGTGCGTTAAATTTGACATTGTCCCATTAGACTAGAGCTCCTACTCTGACGTAATCCACAATTTGAGCAGTTTTTACTGTAGAATATTTTTTTTAACGAATTTTTGAATTTTGCACTTAAGACAGTGCACAATAAGCTGCCTAATGCATTTTCTGCCCATTTCGTGGCGCTGTTTCTCGGCCGCCTCAGAGGGTGCGTTAAATTTGACAAAGTCCCAATAGAGTAGAGCTACTACTCCAACGAAATCCAAATTTTGAGCAGTTTTTACTGTAGAATTTTATTTTAATTAATTTTTGAATTTTGCTTTTTACAGTGCACAATAAGCCGCCTAATGCATTTTCTGCCCAATCTGCGGCGCTGTTTCTCGGCCGCCTCAGAGGGTGCGTTAAATTTGACATTGTCCCATTAGACTAGAGCTCCTACTCTGACGAAATCCACATTTTGAGCAGTTTTTACTGTAGAATTTTTTTTTTATGAAGTTTTGAATTTTGCACTTAAGACAGTGCACAACAAGCTGCCTAATGCATTTTCTGCCCATTTCGTGGCGCTGTTTCTCGGCCGCCTCAGAGGGTGCGTTAAATTTGACAAAGTCCCATTAGACTAGAGCTCCTACTCTGACGTAATCCACAATTTGAGCAGTTTTTACTGTAGAATATTTTTTTTAATGAATTTTTGAATTTTGCACTTAAGACAGTGCACAATAAGCTGCCTAATGCATTTTCTGCCCATTTCGTGGCGCTGTTTCTCGGCCGCCTCAGAGGGTGCGTTAAATTTGACAAAGTCCCAATAGAGTAGAGCTACTACTCTAACGAAATCCAAATTTTGAGCAGTTTTTACTGTAGAATTTTATTTTAATTAATTTTTTAATTTTGCTTTTTACAGTGCACAATAAGCCGCCTAATGCATTTTCTGCCCAATCTGCGGCGCTGTTTCTCGGCCGCCTCAGAGGGTGCGTTAAATTTGACATTGTCCCATTAGACTAGAGCTCCTACTCTGACGAAATCCACATTTTGAGCAGTTTTTACTGTAGAATTTTTTTTTTATGAAGTTTTGAATTTTGCACTTAAGACAGTGCACAACAAGCTGCCTAATGCATTTTCTGCCCATTTCGTGGCGCTGTTTCTCGGCCGCCTCAGAGGGTGCGTTAAATTTGACAAAGTCCCATTAGACTAGAGCTCCTACTCTGACGTAATCCACAATTTGAGCAGTTTTTACTGTAGAATATTTTTTTTAATGAATTTTTGAATTTTGCACTTAAGACAGTGCACAATAAGCTGCCTAATGCATTTTCTGCCCATTTCGTGGCGCTGTTTCTCGGCCGCCTCAGAGGGTGCGTTAAATTTGACAAAGTCCCAATAGAGTAGAGCTACTACTCCAACGAAATCCAAATTTTGAGCAGTTTTTACTGTAGAATTTTATTTTAATTAATTTTTGAATTTTGCTTTTTACAGTGCACAATAAGCCGCCTAATGCATTTTCTGCCCAATCTGCGGCGCTGTTTCTCGGCCGCCTCAGAGGGTGCGTTAAATTTGACATTGTCCCATTAGACTAGAGCTCCTACTCTGACGAAATCCACATTTTGAGCAGTTTTTACTGTAGAATTTTTTTTTTATGAAGTTTTGAATTTTGCACTTAAGACAGTGCACAACAAGCTGCCTAATGCATTTTCTGCCCATTTCGTGGCGCTGTTTCTCGGCCGCCTCAGAGGGTGCGTTAAATTTGACAAAGTCCCATTAGACTAGAGCTCCTACTCTGACGTAATCCACAATTTGAGCAGTTTTTACTGTAGAATATTTTTTTTAATGAATTTTTGAATTTTGCACTTAAGACAGTGCACAATAAGCTGCCTAATGCATTTTCTGCCCATTTCGTGGCGCTGTTTCTCGGCCGCCTCAGAGGGTGCGTTAAATTTGACAAAGTCCCAATAGAGTAGAGCTACTACTCTAACGAAATCCAAATTTTGAGCAGTTTTTACTGTAGAATTTTATTTTAATTAATTTTTGAATTTTGCTTTTTACAGTGCACAATAAGCCGCCTAATGCATTTTCTGCCCAATCTGCGGCGCTGTTTCTCGGCCGCCTCAGAGGGTGCGTTAAATTTGACATTGTCCCATTAGACTAGAGCTCCTACTCTGACGAAATCCACATTTTGAGCAGTTTTTACTGTAGAATTTTTTTTTAATGATTTTTTTAATTTTGCACTTTAGACAGTGCACAATAAGCTGCCTAATGCATTTTCTGCCCATTTCGTGGCGCTGTTTCTCGGCCGCCTCAGAGGGTGCGTTAAATTTGACAAAGTCCCAATAGAGTAGAGCTACTACTCTAACGAAATCCAAATTTTGAGCAGTTTTTACTGTAGAATTTTATTTTAATGAATTTTTGAATTTTGCTTTTTACAGTGCACAATAAGCCGCCTAATGCATTTTCTGCCCAATCTGCGGCGCTGTTTCTCGGCTGCCTCAGAGGGTGCGTTAAATTTGACATTGTCCCATTAGACTAGAGCTCCTACTCTAACGAAATCCACAATTTGAGCAGTTTTCACTGTAGAATTTTTTTTTTAATGAATTTTTTAATTTTGCTTTTTACAGTGCACAATAAGCCGCCTAATGCATTTCTGCCCATTTCGTGGCGCTGTTTCTCGGCCGCCTCAGAGGGTGCATTAAATTTGACATTGTCCCATTAGACTAGACCTCCTATTTTGACGAAATCCACAATTTGAGCAGTTTTTACTGTAGAATTAGTTTTTTATGAAGTTTTGAATTTTGCACTTTAGACAGTGCACAATAAGCTGCCTAATGCATTTTCTGCCCATTTCGTGGCGCTGTTTCTCGCCCGCCTCAGAGGGTGCGTTAAATTTGACATTGTCCCATTAGACTAGAGCTCCTACTCTAACGAAATCCAAATTTTGAGCAGTTTTTACTGTAGAATTTTATTTTAATGAATTTTTGAATTTTGCTTTTTACAGTGCACAATAAGCCGCCTAATGCATTTCTGCCCATTCTGCGGCGCTATTTCTCGGCCGCCTCAGAGGGTGCGTTAAATTTGACATTGTCCCATTAGACTAGAACTCCTACTCTGACGAAATCCACAATTTGAGCAGTTTTTACTGTAGAATTTTTTTTTTATGAAGTTTTGAATTTTCCACTTTAGACAGTGCACAATAAGCTGCCTAATGCATTTTCTGCCCATTTCGTAGCGCTGTTTCTCGGCCGCCTCAGAGGGTGCGTTAAATTTGACATTGTCCCATTAGACTAGAGCTCCTACTCTGACGAAATCCACAATTTGAGCAGTTTTTACTGTAGAATTAGTTTTTTATGAAGTTTTGAATTTTGTACTTTAGACAGTGCACAATAAGCCGCCTAATGCATTTCTGCCCATTTCGTGGCGCTGTTTCTCGGCCGCCTCAGAGGGTGCGTTAAATTTGACATTGTCCCATTATAATAGAGCTACTCCTCTAACGAAATCCAAATTTTGAGCAGTTTTTACTGTAGAATATTATTTTTATGAGTCTTTGAACTTGGCACTTTACACAATGCACAATGAGCCACCTAATACATTTTCTGCCCATCTCGCGGCGCTGTTTCTCGGCCGCCTCAGAGGGTGCGTTAAATTGGACATTGTCCCATAATAGGACAGCTGTTCCTGTAACGAAATCCAAATTTTGAGCAGTTTCTACTGTATACATTTTTTTAAATGATTTCTTTAATTTAGCATTTTTCAGTGCACAATAAGCCGCCTAACACATTTTCTGCCCATTTCGCGGCGCTGTTTCTCGGCCGCCTCAGAGGTTGCGTTAAATTGGACATTATCCTATTATAGGACAGCTGTTCCTCTGATGAAATCCACAGTTTGAGCAGTTTTTACAGTAGAATTTTTTTTCTATGAATCTTTTAATTTTGCATTTTACAGTGCACAAAGAGCCGCCAAATACATTTTCTGCCCAGTTCGGGGCGCTGTTTCACGGCCGCCTCAGAGGGTGTGTTAAATTGGACATTGTCCCATTATAACAGAGCTACTCCTTTAACGAAATCCAAATTTTGACCAGTTTTTACTGTAGAATATTATTTTTATGAGTCTTTGAACTTGGCACTTTACACAATGCACAATGAGCCGCCTAATACATTTTTCTGCCCATTTCACGGCGCTGTTTCTCGGCCGCATCAGAGGGTGCGTTAAATTTGACATTATCCTATTATAGTAGAGCTACTCCTCTAACGAAATCCACATTTTAAACAGGTTTTACTGTAGATTTTTCTTTACTGTGGAATTATTGTTTTATGAAGCTTTGGACTTGATTTTTCACAATGCACAGAGCAATTGCGGCTTAGGCCCAATTGGTGGCGCTGTTTCTCGGCCGCCTCAGAGGGTGCGTTAAAGTGGACATTGTCCCGTTATAGGACAGCTGTTCTTAATGAAATCCAAATCTTGAGCAGTTTTACTGTGGAATTATTGTTTTGTGAAGCTTTGAACTTTACATAACCCAATGCACAAAGAGGCGTATTGCGCCTTAGGCCCATTTGGCGGCGCTGTTTCTCGGCCGCCTCAGAGGGTGCGTTAAAGTGGACATTGTCCCGTTATAGGACAGCTGTTCTTAATGAAATCCAAATCTTGAGCAGTTTTACTGTGGAATTATTGTTTTGTGAAGCTTTGAACTTTACATAACCCAATGCACAAAGAGGCGTATTGCGCCTTAGGCCCATTTGGCGGCGCTGTTTCTCGGCCGCCTCAGAGGGTGCGTTAAAGTGGACATTGTCCCGTTATAGGACAGCTGTTCTTAATGAAATCCAAATCTTGAGCAGTTTTACTGTGGAATTATTGTTTTGTGAAGCTTTGAACTTTACATAACCCAATGCACAAAGAGGCGTATTGCGCCTTAGGCCCATTTGGCGGCGCTGTTTCTCGGCCGCCTCAGAGGGTGCGTTAAAGTGGACATTGTCCCGTTATAGGACAGCTGTTCCTATTGAAATCCAAATCTGGAGCAGTTTTTACTGTGGAATTATTGTTTTGTGAAGCTTTGAACTCATAACACACTGCAGAAAGGCGTATTTGTGCATTGTGTAATGTGTCATGTTAATTGATTGATTGGTTAATGAGTGTGCTCCCAATTATTGTGGATTCCTCTCAGTGTGTGTTTGTCATGTGTCCATGCCATGTGATGTTCTATTTAAGCTGCACCTGTAGCAATAATTGATTGTGTATTCTCACTGCAACCTGTGTAAAGCATGATTATTCTCTGTCTTTAACAGGTATCTAGTCAAGCTATGTTTAACATGTCAAGGTAAAAAATTCATACAAAAAAGAATTCTACAGTAAAAACTGCTTAAAATTTGTTTTTCGTTAGAGTAGTAGCTCTACTATAATGGGATAATGTCCAATTTAACGCACCCTCTGAGGCAGGCGAGAAACAGCGCCGCGAATTGGGCAGAAAATGTATTAGGCAGCTCATTGTGCATTGTGTAAAGTGCCAAGTTCAAAGATTCATAAAAATAATATTCTACAGTAAAAACTACTCAACATCTGGATTCCATTAGAGGAACAGCACTACTATAATGGCATAATGTCAAATTTAACGCACCCTCTGAGGCTGACGAGAAATAGCGCCGCAGAATGGGCAGAAATGCATTAGGCGGCTTATTGTGCACTGTAAAAAGCAAAATTAAAAAATTCATTAAAAAAAATTCTACAGTAAAAACTGCTCAAATTGTGGATTTCGTTAGAGTAGGAGCTCTAGTCTAATGGGACAATGTCAAATTTAACGCACCCTCTGAGGCAGCCGAGAAACAGCGCCACGAAATGGGCAGAAATGCATTAGGCGGCTTATTGTGCACTGTCTAAAGTACAAAATTCAAAAATTCATTAAAAAAAAATTCTACAGTAAAAACTGCTCAAAATGTGGATTTCGTCAGAGTAGGAGCTCTAGTCTAATGGGACTTTGTCAAATTTAACGCACCCTCTGAGACGGCCGAGAAACAGCGCCACGAAATGGGCAGAAAATGCATTAGGCAGCTTATTGTGCACTGTCTAAAGTGCAAAATTCAAAAATTCATTAAAAAAAATTTCTACAGTAAAAACTGCTCAAAATGTGGATTTCGTCAGAGTAGGAGCTCTAGTCTAATGGGACAATGTCAAATTTAACGCACCCTCTGAGGCGGCCGAGAAATAGCGCCGCAGAATGGGCAGAAATGCATTAGGCGGCTTATTGTGCACTGTAAAAAGCAAAATTAAAAAATTCATAAAAAAAAAAATTCTACAGTAAAAACTGCTCAAATTGTGGATTTCGTTAGAGTAGGAGCTCTAGTCTAATGGGACAATGTCAAATTTAACGCACCCTCTGAGGCAGCCGAGAAACAGCGCCGCAGATTGGGCAGAAAATGCATTAGGCGGCTTATTGTGCACTGTAAAAAGCAAAATTCAAAAATTCATTAAAATAAAATTCTACAGTAAAAACTGCTCAAAATTTGGATTTCGTTAGAGTAGTAGCTCTACTCTATTGGGACTTTGTCAAATTTAACGCACCCTCTGAGGCGGCCGAGAAACAGCGCCACGAAATGGGCAGAAAATGCATTAGGCAGCTTATTGTGCACTGTCTAAAGTGCAAAATTAAAAAAATCATTAAAAAAAAATTCTACAGTAAAAACTGCTCAAATTGTGGATTACGTCAGAGTAGGAGCTCTAGTCTAATGGGACTTTGTCAAATTTAACGCACCCTCTGAGACGGCCGAGAAACAGCGCCACGAAATGGGCAGAAAATGCATTAGGCAGCTTATTGTGCACTGTCTAAAGTGCAAAATTCAAAAATTCATTAAAAAAAAATTCTACAGTAAAAACTGCTCAAAATGTGGATTACGTCAGAGTAGGAGCTCTAGTCTAATGGGACAATGTCAAATTTAACGCACCCTCTGAGGCGGCCGAGAAACAGCGCCGCAGAATGGGCAGAAATGCATTAGGCGGCTTATTGTGCACTGTAAAAAGCAAAATTAAAAAATTCATTAAAAAAAATTTTCTACAGTAAAAACTGCTCAAATTGTGGATTTCGTTAGAGTAGGAGCTCTAGTCTAATGGGACAATGTCAAATTTAACGCACCCTCTGAGGCAGCCGAGAAACAGCGCCGCAGATTGGGCAGAAAATGCATTAGGCGGCTTATTGTGCACTGTAAAAAGCAAAATTCAAAAATTCATAAAAAAAAAATTTCTACAGTAAAAACTGCTCAAATTGTGGATTTCGTTAGAGTAGGAGCTCTAGTCTAATGGGACAATGTCAAATTTAACGCACCCTCTGAGGCGGCCGAGAAACAGCGCCACGAAATGGGCAGAAAATGCATTTAGCAGCTTATTGTGCACTGTCTTAAGTGCAAAATTCAAAAATTCATTAAAAAAAAATTCTACAGTAAAAACTGCTCAAAATGTGGATTTCGTCAGAGTAGGAGCTCTAGTCTAATGGGACAATGTCAAATTTAACGCACCCTCTGAGGCAGCCGAGAAACAGCGCCGCAGATTGGGCAGAAAATGCATTAGGCGGCTTATTGTGCACTGTAAAAAGCAAAATTCAAAAATTCATTAAAAAAAAAATCTACAGTAAAAACTGCTCAAAATTTGGATTTCGTTAGAGTAGGAGCTCTAGTCTAATGGGACTTTGTCAAATTTAACGCACCCTCTGAGGCGGCCGAGAAACAGCGCCACGAAATGGGCAGAAAATGCATTAGGCAGCTTATTGTGCACTGTCTTAAGTGCAAAATTCAAAAATTCATTAAAAAAAAAATCTACAGTAAAAACTGCTCAAATTGTGGATTTCGTTAGAGTAGGAGCTCTAGTCTAATGGGACAATGTCAAATTTAACGCACCCTCTGAGGCAGCCGAGAAACAGCGCCGCAGATTGGGCAGAAAATGCATTAGGCGGCTTATTGTGCACTGTAAAAAGCAAAATTCAAAAATTCATTAAAATAAAATTCTACAGTAAAAACTGCTCAAAATTTGGATTTCGCTAGAGTAGTAGCTCTACTCTATTGGGACTTTGTCAAATTTAACGCACCCTCTGAGGCGGCCGAGAAACAGCGCCACGAAATGGGCAGAAAATGCATTAGGCGGCTTATTGTGCACTGTCTAAAGTGCAAAATTAAAAAAATTCCATCAAATACAGCTAAGATATAGAGCCCCCAATCGAGCCAACAATGCAATGGCTTTTTATACAGTAAAACGTGAAATTGTGCATGATTATATTCAAGCAGATACAGGGTAAAACTTCAGTAAAACCAAATAGGCCAACAATGTGATAACTCTTCTGTATTTTGTCAGATTGGGTCCATATCTTTCTAATGTACAGTAACCATGCAATGGCACTTTCAAGTCAATGCAATTGAATTTAATTCATACAGTCATTTGTATAACCCTTTTCACAATACATATAATTTCAAGGCAGCTTTACAGAAAATGCAGGTTTCTATGCTACAAAACCACAATAGGATTTAATGAGATGATATCAGAAAGTACAGTTATAAGATACCACAAATTATAGTATTTACAAATATCATATATGCATCTAAGCAAAATTAATGTGTTAAAGCAATTATAAATAGATCATTTTGTATAATCATTCATGTTTGATGTTCTGGAGTCCTTGCAAGGGTATAGGTTTCATCTATTCAAATGTGCTGGGTCATCTGAAGTCTTCATAAGAGGCTGGATCCAAGCTGGAGCATAATCTCAGTACCTTGTGAAATTCTAATTTGTAATAATAATAATAACAATAAAAAAAAACATGTATTGAATACATTCAAATGATGTTATTTGCAATAATTAAAGAATAATGTAGGCCTAATTATATTTTTACAGACATTTATGTGTTATTATTATTTATTTACCTTTCAAAATACTTTATTATTCTTTTCTGGAAAAATATAAACAATACAAACAGGGTCTCTAATAAGTGTGAATAAGTGAAAAACCACACGGTCCCTAAATTGAGCTGATGACATACAATAATTAAAGAATAATGTAGCCTAATTATATTTATGTGCTTTAATAATATTTGTACAGTCCATTTTCGCTGATATATCAGTGTTATTTGCTTTTAAACTTTTTTATTATCATTTTATTCGGAATATAGACCCAAAAGTAACACAATCCCTTTAAAAACGCGAAAAAGAGAAAACCGCACGGTCCCTAAGTTGAGCGTCAATAAGAAGCCAGCAAACGCGGAAGTTCGCGTCATTTAAGGTGGAACGGATAGCGTCAATAAGAAGCTGCGAATAAGAAGCTGGATTCAGCCTCGTCTTGAATTCAGTGAGTAAAAAAGGCGAAGCAGCATGTGTTAGCTAACACTGTAAGTTAATCTAGACTAGCAGCATGGTTGTCGAATCAAACAAAACATCATTATGTTTAGTTAGAAAACAACACAAGTTATACTGATCAGTCTTTCTTGTTGTAAAGATTTTGCTAACGTTACCATTCCCACGTGGGCGGGAGAATTGTCCTTCAGGATTTGGTTACGTAAGTTAGTTAATTATTCGACTGACCAATACTATCTTAAACCACATACTGTAGTACTCACACTTGCATAAACATACGTAAATATAGTTAAAAGAAGAAAAGAAAAAACTAACGCCAGGAAGAAACTAAGTAACGTTAGCTATGTCAGAAACATGACGAAAACTTTGTAAACAAGGCTAACTTACTAGCTTGACTAGTAAGGCAAGAACATATTTGAAAAAGCTGAACTAAAAATGTAAAAAATGAACATAATATTGCGTTACACAAAAAGGAAAAATGTACTTACTTTAAAGATCGTAGTCAATGACTAGATAGGATATCCTCTCCAAATACTGAAATCGTGTGACGAGTGGCCACTGTTGTGTTGGTAAATCTGCTTCCGTTTTTTAGGTACTGCCCCTCTCGGCCGGTGGAGGTACTTCTCTGTTTGTGCTTTAATACTTTCTTAAACATTTGTACAGATTGCAAAACTCGCAATTGCAAATTAATCCCTTACCTGTAAAAGGTAAAATAAAAATAAAAAAATCGAGCTTGTAAAAAAATGAAAGACATAAACGAAATTTCCTGGGGTGACAGAGAGACTAAATATTTCTAAATATTTCACTTTATCTTTCAGGTCAAAACAGGGATTTTCATGTTTATTATAAATATTAGGCTACCATGGTTGCAAATTAATAAAAAAAATCTAAAGCATACCCAAGCTTTTGGCCAAGTTGCAGATGTCTTTCACTGTTTTCAGGCATTGGTGAAAAGTCTAACTTCATCCATTTATTCTGCTAAATTGTTCATATCATGAATGAAATATTTATTTTAAAACCTAATCAGAATCAGAAAGATATTTATTGCCAAGTAAGTTTTACAAAAGGAATTCTTTTTGGACTATTTGTGCATCTCAATTGTGCATAAATCAAAGAAATGTAAAGAATTGTAACCTTAAGTGAATAAAATAATTCTATATATTTTACATAGGCCTATCACTGAATCGCTTCAGAGTTTCAACGTAATTTAAATGTATTTTCCTAAACCTTATCATGGAATCAGACTGAGTCAAATCTGTTATAAACCCTAATGACTTTGGAGCAACAACAATAACAAAATTTGATATAATTCACATAATAATTATAATTGCTTTAAATGTGAAAGTTAAAATTCTGTCAGTTCCACTCATGCCAATGACATGGCTGGTCGATTTCAATGCGGCTTGCCGCCAGCCGGCCGCGGTTCATTTAGACGGCGGCAACCGCCAGAGAGAATGAAGTCGGCGGCCCGGCGGCTGTTCGCCGGCGGCATCTCGCAAGAAATGGGAGTGACGTATTCGGCGGCAAACGTTTCATCTCCGCCAGCGGGGCGCACCTATAGCCGACAGTTTGGGGCCGGCGGCAAAAAGAAGCCGTGCCGATATTTTTTGCTATCTGGGCAACTGTAACCTTGAGAGTGGATATTAATTCACATGTGCAATGCAAAAGGCAATTAATGTGCCGGATAGTGCAGTTTATCCCATCAATTAAGTTAGATGATTGTTTGTTTTATTAAAATACATTTAGAGATCAGTGCAATCCCCACACATTTGCTGACGAACAGCCAAACATGTTCATTCTCGTGTTTGTATAGGCTACTTACCCAAAAGGGAGCCGATGAGGATGAAAACTTGAATGGTGGTGGTGAAATCTTTGTAGGCTCTATCCTGCACATACAGGATCTCCTCCAGCCGGGTCACCTCTTTATCCTGAGCATCACCCCACAGACCCACCGGAGACGACGCGTTTGGGAAACCCAGGTTCGAGGCGTTTAAACTTGTGTTTCCGTTTTCTGACAGAGGAAACCATCTCTCCGCGTTTTCCGCCTCCATCATTCATATCCGAGGCGCCACTATAATTCTTCGGCTCTCCGCGCGCACGTTATTGGTGAATAGAGCTTGACCGTTATGATCGTATCCATCATGATTAACACGCGAGTTTTCTACAGTTTCTCCAAATTATCGAAAACGTGAAATATTTATAAAAAAAAAACGCTGAACGGAGATCTTTCCCGAGCATTATCCCGGATAGGATTGCATATTTGGTTAAATTTGCAATACGTAGCCTAGTTGTCTTGTTGCTAAACTACCTTTTGAGAATCGCGATATTGAAAGGAATATTTCACATATAAAAAGGCATGATTTCGTTTTCACAGCACAGATCACGATAAGAACACAGTGATGGAGCGATACGGTAGTGACGGCGACATTCACGCGCTTGTCTCACGCCACATCACTCAGCTTAATTCATTTCACTAGCCAATAGACGAACATTACGAGTTAAATGCAATATTTCTCGAGCGCTGGGTTATTGAAATATGTAAACGTCTGCAAATAATGATGTCTAAACAGTGTATGATAAGCCTTAGACAATACGATAGAGAAATAACATACCCGTATGAGATCGTTATGAATGATCAGCCAAATCCAAGAGTCAAAAAAAGAAAAGATTTTGATAAACGCATATCACGTTAAATTCGTGACAGTGTGTGATCTGACTACTGGGTTTTTAGCGAGCAGGCTTCAGAGTGACAATAGCGCTTTATTTCTTCAAATGAAAGGTGGGCGCTTACAATAAAACGTCACCGTATCCGTCCGTTACGGCGTCTTCTAGATGCGCGTGAGGATTTGAACGAGAGGTATTGAGCTTTTTTTAATTTATTTTTTATTTAGGTATTGAGCTTGTATTTGGCGAGATACTGATGCAGACATAACCTGCACACGAACAAAGTAATGTAGGCTGTTAGGATATTAACAGAATCCTCGGAACAGATACGGTATTTGAAGAGTTTTCCTTATTTGTGAATAATAAATAATTAATCCAGTGAGCAAAACAATCCACAACATATCCACAAATGATTCTTTGCGGTGTCAACTGAGTGTGCAAACTTTGAAAACAGCAGCCTATAGGCTACTCACACTGCATTGAATTTGTCTACGTGTTGCTTTGGTTTGTTTGTTTCTATAATAGGAAGGTCAGTGTTCCTGTTCCTTATGGTCAGGGGAAATTTTAGACAACCCATGAGGAATCTCTAAAGCCTGCATGAAATAAGACTGTGGCTAGTCGTCACACGAGGATGTTGTCACAAGAGTTAGGCTATATACCCAAGTAACTAAGTTTCCGAGTAAACATTCTAGTCATGTCTTTTTTTTTCGCAGTGTTTTTGGATGTAGGTTTCAAACACCTTATCTTAAATATGCCTTGTGAATTCTACATCCAATACAACCGTGCTGTAGGCAATAAACTATTTAAAATCATTCAAAATAAAATCAAAGTTTTCTATATAGGATATCATCTGTGATAGATTGTAAAAAATATTTTTGTAGGCTGGTTTAGTAAGCCTTTTCTTCACCCTATAGCTTAATATTTAAGACCCATTTTCTCCTCCTAAATCTATGTCAATCTGAATCAAATCTGATTTAAGACTTTATATTTTATTTCCCTTAAGTGATTGTGATTTATGGATATATATACTGCAATCTGCTATATTATTCTCAGCACTAGCAGCATCTGCTGCTTAGAAAAAGGGTCTTTACTATGCTAATATATCCTAACATTGTCCAGTGACTAAGACAAGTAAATCATTATATAAAAATAGTTCATAAATGGAGCAAAAGACCTCTGTAACTCTCACAAAATGCAGGCCAGAAAACACAGCTAGCAACCGATTATCATCTATTCATTACCATAATAAAGATGTTGTTGTAGAGCTTATACTGCCATCCAAATCAGTAATTATTGGTGTATGGAATAGGCTGGAAAACATTCTTTAAATGTTTTCAACATCCGTTTTAGAAACCAAATGATGTTTCTGAAAAACAACAAAGTTAATATAACACAATCAATTCATGAGAATGCCATGCACTGCACGTTATAGTAACAGCTCCTCTATAAATATAAAAGGGACCCTTTCCAGTTAATCAACATGTAAGAACTCTTCAGAGCTTCCACTTAAGTAGTGTGGGTTAAATAACAAGGCCTGCTAGAGTGTTTCCTTGTCATAGTGCTCTCTAAAAGATTTGCAATAAGTGCCACTGGAGATTTGCACAGAGATCTCATCCATTTACATGTTTAAAATAAATAAAAATAAATCTGAAAGTAACCAATCCTCAGCATTCATCCAGTGAGATTGGCTTTGATGTATTGACACATGTAGAATGAATCATGTCAGTTATACTGCAATAAACTTGAAAGGGATAGTTCTCCTAAAAAGAAATAAATTCTGTCATAATTAACTCACCATCATGTTGTTCTAACCCTGTCTGACTCCATTTCTTCTCTGACACACACACACAAAATACATATTGTAAACCCCTTTCACTTTAATTGTGAGGATGAAAAATGGTTGAAACTTTCTTCAAAATCATCTTGATGGTGAGGAGTAAATGAAAGTATTTTCATTTATGATTGAACTATCTATTTAAATATCGTGTTGCTAAACAATTTTTAGTATTGTTGTGGCACAGAAAGATTATTTTGAATTATTGGCTTCCTAATGTGGATGCAGCTCATTCCATCGACCAACACTTTAGGATCCAAATCAAAATAATGTAAATCAGACACAGATATGAGGTCACCTCCTAGAATCAGCATTAGAAATTAATCAAAAGTTATAAAATAATTACTAAGAATAATTAATAATAGAACATAAAAAAGACATCATCTCAAGATATTTAATTGTACTTCATTGGAAGCTCTAGTATGTGTAAGGTGCATACAGTCACTCGTAACCAATGCCCATGGTTGCATATCTCATCAGTGTCTGTACCCTGATGGAATATTTATCTAGACATAAACATTCACTAGGAAAGACAATACTGAAGAGGAAAACAACCTGCTTTTTATCCTCTACTAAGGCTGAAGATGTAATCAAGGGTTCTTTGAAATGAAGGCACCAGGGGCTGTACAATAAAATGGACCTAGTATGGAGATACTAACAGAGAGAATGCAAAAACAAGAATGCAGATCAACAGCACCAGTAAAGTGAGTATTAGTTACAATATGATTTTAAATGACTTGAAATAATTAAGTTCTAATTAAAAAATGTGGCATAGCAGTGAAAGTTCATTACCGTTCAGAAGATTGTTTTTTGAAAACAAGAAAATAATATTTTTGTTCAGTAAGGATGGTTTAAATAGTGACAGTAACAAATTTAATTGCTACAAAAACCAGCATAATTGTTTTCATTCAACATTGATAATATTAAGAAATGTTTCTCGGGCATCATACTTTGTATGAATGATATAAACATCAATAGATTTAGAAGCATATCATCAACCATTATGCAAGTCAACATTAATGCAAGTAAACATTATAACTGGATGTCATGACTACTATTATGTACTGTAAATGCCCTTTTTCTTACAGCATAGATCTGCAGTTGTGATCAGCAGCCGCCAAGTGTTTTTTGAAAAAACTCACAATCCTCAGCCATGCGTCACACTGTGCTTCTGAATGAGCCTTGGGTTCCCCGCCAAAGAAAACCACATGGTTAGCTGCAGCATGAAAATTAGCGAGACAAAAGGGCATGTAAGGCACCTCAATAAAGTGACCCGCTTTTTCATACCTCACCAGCTCGTAGTTATTTTTCCCATGTGCTTTGAGTCTGTCGCATGCAAGTTTTGCATAATAGGCACTTTGCCAATTCCTGTCAGCTTCTGACATTATAAACATGAATTTACCAGAGGCACGCTCAATGGGAATAACGCTAGGAAGGCCTTCTTTGGACATCGGGTCGTTCATGCAATCCCCAATATCCAAAAGGCCTGACGGTGTCATTTTTAATTTCTTTACGTCGAACATGAGGGGTGGAATATAGATGTCTTTGTAGTAGATCGGGACCAAAGTATTGGCATTGCATCCATTGATACAAATAGTGGCCGATATACCAGGCAGGAACGTTGCCAATGACAAAGCGAGATCTCCACTCTTTGATATGGACACTAGGCCAATTTTTTGATCTTTGACCTTTGAAAAAAAGAAGAAGAAAAAAAAGAGGTGTTGGAATTGAATTTGTGATTCTTTTAAACCCGTCTTTGTAATTAGCTTCATTTTATTTAGAGATTATAAGAACAATAAGGAATGTGCATGAATGGTTATACATACTAACCTCTGGCTGTTGTCGCAAGAAATCTATACCTTCTTCAAAATACTCGAGGTGAAATTTGTCAGCTTTTTTGGGTATATCTTGGTAACCTTGGAAAGCAAAGGCTAAAACAGCAAATCCTCTTTTTGCCAGCAGAGCTGCCCTCAATTCAAATGGACCTGCTCCAAACACATTGGTATCCAAAATACCAGGAAATGGTCCTTTACCTGAAAAGTTAGAAAATCAGCATTAAAAACTTCATTTGACAGGCTTGATTAAAATAATAATGGCCAGCATGAATTTGTGATTGACAATAGAAGACCTTTTCAATAGTCAAGCAATAGTGTTACACTGCACTTCTCCGTTTTCACCACAAGGCGCTGCTACAAAACAGAATATGGCCAAAAACTTTCGCATCTCAGTCGACTGAGTTCATCCGAATCATTTAAATATGTTTTAAATACAAGTAATACTGCGGCCTCCTGGTTGAAAACCAATGCTATATGGAGTGCTTTACAAACTAATCTTTAAGACAGTATACTACAGCTAAAATAACTGACCAGGTGGCATAAAAAGAGTTCCTCTGATCCTGCCTTCAGTTACAGGAATTCTCCGGAGACCATCGGCCATGCAGTGTCTCTCGTTTGTAACTTCAGCGATGACTTTATCGTCACTGACACATTCAAGGTCAACGAGTTGAGTGCGCGTCACGTCTGTTAGTGCAAATTTGTAGTGATGTGTCGTTCATGAACGATTCGTTCATTTTGAACGAATCTTTAATATGACTCGGGACTACCGAGTTGTCTCAGAGAGTGATTCGTTCATTTTGTGTTGATCGCGCATGCGCATTGCGCAACAGATGGTTTCTGAATCTGTACTGGAAATGATTAGTTCATCTCTCTCGAGTTCGGGTTCGGGCCGGGTCCGAGTCTTTCGTTCTTCCTGTCAGTCCCATAGAGGCTATGCTGTCAGTACCGGAAAGAGTAATGATTAGTTCATCTTTCGAGTCTCGAGTTCGGGTTCGGCCGGGTCCGAGTCTTTCGTTCTTCCTGTCAGTCCCATAGAGGCTATGCTGTCAGTACCGGAAAGAGTAATGATTAGTTCATCTTCTGAGTCTTCGGGTTTGAGTCCTTCGTTCTTTTGTCACGTGACTTGTAACCTTTTTACAAACAAGCACGTAGTTAATGTATAATATAATAGTAGTTAATTAATGTATAATATATAATAAAACACACCACAGATGCACAAGAAACATTTAAAGAAACGGACAGGGACAATAATAAGATGGAACTTTTATTTTTCAGATAATGTTTATTTCACATATTTTGTATTTTAATTCCTAAATATAAAACAATATACATTCAGACGCAGTCAATAATACGAATCTAATATTGTATTTGATGCGAGATACCAGCGGTCACGTGACAAAAGAACGAAGGACTCAAACCCGAAGACTCGAAGAAAATGAACTAATCATTACTCTTTCCGGTACTGACAGCATAGCCTCTATGGGACTGACAGGAAGAACGAAAGACTCGGACCCGGCCGAACCCGAACTCGAGACTCGAAAGATGAACTAATCATTACTCTTTCCGGCCCTGCTGTATCACACACGGCACGGCCCAGCAGACAGATCAGAGTCAGACACTGACGAGTCGACAACTAACGTTTTGAGACACAAAAGGAGGAGAACAAACCTGATAAATATGAAGTTGCAAAGGAAAGAACGTCTCGGATGAGGAGGTGAGGTGAACTAACAGAATCAGACTGCAATAGCCTGAACTTAAAACCCAACAACTAATCAATTCATAAAAATTTCGGTTTCTTATAATTTGGCTTTGGCTGCATTACCCTATAATTTATTTTTATTCTTTTTACAAATGTAATCAACATTTTCGTAAGTTCTAGATGTGTTGGGATATTTAACATGCCATTTTAATTATATTATGCTGAAATGAACGAAATGACTCGAAAAAAGATTCGTTCATTTTGCTGAACGAGACTCAAAGATCCGAGTCAGTAAAATGATCCGAACTTCCCACTACTACAAATTTGCAGCTTACGACGTCTGCTTTTAGTGCCCAGAATAAACCCATTGGTTCAACCCCGGTAAAGCTGCCACCAAGAGAAGAGTCGCGGTTCAGGTCAACTTCACCACTGTTGTCTGCTTGGTAGGTGGCAGAAGCCTTGAAAACAAGTCCCTTTGCATCGGTGATTTTAGAGCGCAGAACCACGCGTTGTTGTGGATTTAAGCCACTCACAGTCACGTGCACGGGGTCTTCAAAAGAGCACTTATTACTGGGCAAAAGCCTAATGCTGACCCCCGAACTGTAGTGCATTTTTGCCAGAGTATTTCTAGCGAAAGGGGTAACTGCAAACTTCAGCACTGAAGACATGTCGTGTCGTCAGTGATTCTTCTTCTGGTGTTTATCGGCGGTGGTCAAACCAACTTAAATGTTGCATTCCCGCCACCTACTGGAGAGGAGTGTGGAGCGCATAATGTAATGGTTGGGAAGTTGGTAAACAATCAGACGAATGAAAATGGGATGGGACTGGGGGGTTAATACAACGATATCTTAAATTCGATTGATCAGTCTTGTTTCTTTTAAGAAAATAATTAAATAAATAAAAATTAAGAAATAATTCATGAAATATTCTTGATTGTTTTGGGCCATTTCCTAACAGAACCAAGTGACAAATTATTTATTGCCAAAGATCTTAAAACTTGAATTAGTTGAAATCTTGCTCTTTCATATGCATCACACTCTATAAGTACGGGTTCTACTGATTCTGCTTGACCACATTTGTCTCAGTTTCCAGTTTCATGCTTCCCCATTCTATGTAGACACAGTGATTTAACGAGCAATGTCCAATATGCATTCTTGAGATTAAAACGTCTTCTTTCCTGTTGCCAAATTTTCTTCTTTAGACCTATTTTTTTCTTGGATGTGATGAAAGTGTCTACCTATTGTTCAACTAGGGGAGAGCGGGGCACAAAGTAACGCTTTTTGACTTTCTCAGTTTGTGTAAATCTACTTAGGGTTTAGAGTATTTATTTTTCCCACATTAATTTACCACATGTCTAGTACAATTATGTGGTTTTGTTTTATTAATACAGTGTATACTTTTTCTAAATTTACCCCGAAAGAACGGAAGTGAAAGGTGACAACATGCCCCATGGTACATTGTAACATGTGAGGGGCGCATTGTAACATCACCATATGACAGCTTAAAATGCTATCTGATCTAATCAAAAAAATATACAAGTCAAACCAAAATATTTTCTTAATAAAATACAATTATTAACTTTTTCATATAAAATAATGGCATTTTTTAATAATTAAAAATTAACTAATTTTTGAGTTTGACAACAAACACACTGGAAAACACTGCTATACAGCATAGTTCAAAACAAAATAATAATTAATCATTTCTGAACATTGACTCTCAGTCTTTATTTACATGTTTCTCATGTTTTCTCAATATAGTTCATAAAAGTATAGAATATAATAGCATATTTCTAATAGGGGCACATTGTAATGCATGCCCCAACTGCACAACTGGGGTTTAAACCCTGCTAGTGTCTTCTGCTAGTTAGCGAAGCAAGAACTATATCAACTGTTAAACAACAGATAAAATATTAAAATAAAATAAATATCAGATTTGTCTAATTTTAAATAAACACAAAAAATAGAGATGAAAAATTAACTTATGCAAGAAATGTACTTTTGCTAGGTTAAATAAATGTTCAGTGATATCTTACAAAGATTTCTGAATTTTGGTGCATTTTTTTCTCTATATAGTGTTGAAATGGCAACTAGTAAATACACCAAGTTTCGTCATGCTGGCATGTGTGGAAGTATTTAAAACAAGTCTGTTACAACTAGCCCCGCGTTACGTTGTGCCCTGCGTTGTGCCATTTCTTTCTTATTTAATTTGCTATTAACCCTTTTACTTCTGCTTTACTCTTTGACACTTTAATGTCAATTTGTAAATGTTTTAAAGCCTGTTTAGCCAGATGGTCTGCCTCTTCATTTACTTTCACACCCTATGTGATGGTACCCACAAGAGGTTTACTCTAAGTCCAGATTGTCTTATTCTAAATAGACTCTACATCACTTCAACTATTATATCTTGTCTTGCTGTTTATATTCTAACAAGCTATTGAAATCTGAAAGGGAGTGTGTACAAAATGACTGATCTTATTGGTTGTACTTCTGTGTGATTATTACTGCAGTAATGTGTTGTTGCTGCCATAGATATCCATAATAAAGGCTAGATGTCTCGTCCGCGCTGCTGGCCAATGGAGGTCGACGTTCGCACCTGGCGGCCATCTTTTCACAGGCAGCTCGATCACTCGTAGCATTGTGTTTTAATGGTGCATGTTCTTTTTAAATAACCATAACTTGCTCAATTTTCTACCGATTTTCAAACGGTTTGGTTTGTTATAAACGTCAGAGATGTAATTATGACACTGCATACTTATGAATAATAAGTGTAAAAATAAATAATCATCCAGAATTATAGCCACGTTAATAACGTTTGTAAGAAACCAAACCGTTTGTAAATCCGTCAAGATTTCAACGAGATAAGAATATTTGTGTTCGTGCTGATCACTCATCTTGCATCAGGTACCACAGAGCCCGCCAGAAAGCTTGCCTGTGACAAGATGGCCGACGGTGATGACGATAGAGACTCCGCCGTAAGACATCTAGCCTTTATTATGGATATCTATGGTTGCTGCCCTCTTCTTCTTCTTCTTCTTTGTTTATTGGCAGTTGGCAAACCAGCTTTTAGGTGCATTACCGCCACCAATTGAACTGCAATGTGGAACATCAATAGAGGGGTGCAGCCGTGCAGGTATGACATCGATTTGTAGGCCAACTGGCAGTTAACATCACACTGGTTCCCTCGAGAAAAACCAAACCAATAGAATTTTACCATATGCTTTTGGATAAGTGCTAAAAAAGCTCTGTGATCAACAAAAGTTTATGATACTTACACGTTTTGTCTATCAAGATAATTATCACAGATGAACACAACTTTTATGAATTTTGAAGCCTAAATGCAGTCGCCAGAAGTAAAAAGCTAAAGGTAGACTATAAACAAACTACATGACGGTCCCATGGCCACGAATTCAACGTCACCATCAGACAAGGTTCAGACAACTCTTTCAGTTTTTATCTACAAACATTTTCCCAGAACATTTGAGTTAGATTAGTTTGTAAGAGCACAATTATAACCATAATGCTGTAAAAGCCATTTTACTGTCCATGGTAAAAGCGGACTGAGCTGACCTGTTCGTTGTGATGACGTTTAAAGTGTGTATGTCAGGTTATTTTTTTTTTTTTTAGATATATTAAATAAGGTTAAGATGTCTGAGTGAAAATGTAATTATCATTAAAATTATTACTGTAATTGCCCTACAGTAAGCTTTATAGCCATTTCTGTCAAGATCATATTTTTAAAACACAGCTGAGCTGTGACGTCAGAAGAGGGAGACGTGCCAAAAAAGTTCTATTCAAGTATGGAGAGTTTTAAGGAGATCCAAAATCCCCCTCAAACCTACAATGGCCCACAGCAATTTTAAAGCCTCCCAGGCGTGAGATAGATGAGGAGCCAAACAGGAATTTAAATAATTCCTATCGAAGAAACATAAATATCTGGTGTGAAGAGAACCAGTGGAGAGTTGGTCAGGTGTCTTGGTAAGTAGGCTATAGGCATAACTTAGAGATGGAACGGTACATGTATTCGTATTGAACCAAAACGGTACGGGCGTCACAGTTCGGTGCATGAATATACAAGATTGCAATGCTGGAATATGTTGGTGTGTGTGTGTGTGTGTGTGTGTGTGTGTGTGTGTGTGTGTGTGTGTGTGTGTGTGTGTGTGTGTGTGTGTGTGTGTGTGTGTGTGTGTGTGTGTGTGTGTGTGTGTGTGTGAGTGTGAGTGTGAGTGTGAGTGTGAGTGTGAGTGTGAGTGTGAGTGTGAGTGTGAGAGAGAGAGAGAGAGAGAGAGAGAGAGAGAGAGAGAGGAAACATAAAAATTGAAAGAAATGGGCGCTGCAAATGACCGAAGTCTTGGATACCGAAGCAGCACTGAAGTCAGCGCGTTTGGTCTGAACAAAGTTGACCCAGGCACGGAACACAGACCTGCTTTTTGGGAAAAAGTGGACACTGTGACCGGTTTTAACTGTGTTTTTGCACCCAGCACAAACGCAGTAATTCACCATCGTGAAAATACGCCTGCGTACTAACTACCTAACTTAAATAAATAAATGACCGAATCACTAATTCTCTCGCTCTATCACTGGTCACAAAGTCACTTTCTCAGCGACCTGGGGAGACGTCTCCCTCTTATGACGTCAAGCGATTCGTTTGGGGGGAGGAGCAGTTTTAAGTGAGTATTGAAAATACATCAAAAACAATAGGCTACATCAACTTGTCAAACGTGTATTTCCCCTAACTATTTTGCGTTAATCATAATTACAAATTTAACCTGACATACACACTTTAATCTCCTCGACAGCCTCCCATTTAGCCATTTGTTTCATCTTCGGAACACAGTTTAAGATATTTTAGATTTAGTCCGAGAGCTTTCTGTCTGTTCAGACCAAACACCAGATAACACGTCAGCAGCGTCTTACGTCATCAGCGTCACTGAGCGCGGATTGACAACAGAACCGGAAGACAATACAATGCTGAATAAAGTCGTAGTTTTTGTTATTTTTGGACCAAAATGTATTTTCGATGCTTCAAAACATTCTAACTAACCCACTGATGGCACATGGACTACTTTGATGATGTCTGTATTTCCTTTCTGGACAAGGACAGTATACCGTACATACATTTTCAAAGGAGGGACAGAAAGCTTTTGGACTAAATCTAAAATATCTTAAACTGTGTTCCGAAGATGAACGGAGGTCTTACAGAGTTGGAACGACATGAGGGTGAGTCATTAATGGCATAATTTTCATTTTTGGGTGAACTAACCCTTTAAAAAAATTACGAGTGTGATAATATTGGTGTATTTTATGTCATAGAATAATAAAACGTGAAAGTGTTTTGAGCTTGTGTTCACCACAGACCTTCAGCCATTTAACCAAAACCCCATTCAAAAAACCCATTGACTTTGGGAGATGGAACCGGTGTTAAAAGGCTAACTCGTTTCTGCATTTTGGCCTACAAAGTGATGTCATACCTGCACCACTCTATGCGGAGAGGACTACTCTTTCTAAATTAGGGGAAAAAAAGATTCCTTAGTTAATTATATTCTCAAATATAATCTTGTTGCTTTTATATATTGCAACACTTCATCTTTCATACCTTGTTTTCTTGCCAACAGATTTTTTCAATGACATGTCTTGGATTCCTTTTTCCTGCAATTTTACGAGCAACACTCGTCTTTCATTTTCATACAACAATATAATATTACATGTTCAAATGTCTCTTCTACTTTGTTGCTGCGCTCTAGTAATAAATTGAGTTAATTAAATTAACTAAAATCTAAATTAACTAAAATCATCTTTATTATAAATTGTGAAGCCAGAATTACATTTTATTTATGAAAATTAGCAACTCGTAAGCTGTTAGAAGAGAGCAAATGCACTTCCGTGTCAATGACCAGGCAAAATTCGTTTATATTGCAATTATGCTAAACCAGACCCATCTGTGTTAGATCGCATCCCCCTCCTCTTCCAAGTTACAGCTTCTCGTGAACTAGCAGACCTAGTAAGCCCCGCCCCTCTCGCGTACAGTTCGCCATGGTCGTCATGGAGACGGTGTGAGAGCGAGGCCACTGGTGGAGCTCGAAGCCCTTTCCTACTGTTGGGAGGAGGTACTCCGATCTGGCCCCGCTGGCTGGCTGCTCTCAACCTTCTCCGTAGACGGATGTTCATATCGCAAAGGGCCGTCAGAATCTCAGAATATATTCCATACCAGCATATACAGCGTTTACAGTAGCCCTGGGATTTCCATCTATTAGACGCAGCTCCATGGTGACCCAATACTGGTTTTAAAGAGGAGGGCATTCACTGGTAAGATCTGTTTTTCTGGGTTTTTTTTTTTTTTTTTGCGCTGTGAAGGTTAGTTAGCAGAGCTAACACGGTTAGCCACTCGGAGTCTTTAGGGTCTGAATCACTATTTAGCGTAAAAGCTAACATATATCGATAGCCAAATGATTCAATCTATGTACTTAAATATAGAAATAGTAGGTCGGTAAGTTATTGATTGATAGGACTTTAATATTCACATGGGGAGCTATTCCAGCCATTTAATTTAGCTCGCTAGTGAATCCTAATCCAATCAAAAGCACTGTTCCGATCACAGCGAAAGATCGGTTTTGTTAAAGATCATGACGTGTATTTGTTGTTTAAGTTAATCACACTGTCCTTAGGTCATTATCTTGCGAGTTTCAATTGGAAACGTGGCTGTTAATTAGTGTGTCATAACGCGATTACTAAAGTCGCCAGTCCGGCGATGCGGACAAAGCCTGTTGTTAGCCATAGGCTGCCATTTTACTTTACTAGACTGTTAAATATCTGTTGTAAGTGAATTATTAAACGGCTGTTTTTGTTTTCGATACATTGACAAGTATATTTGTCAATGTGTTACAGTATTATTTCGGTCAGCAACGGACCTCGAATATCGTTGTAGTCTTTTGTGCTTGCGTCAACCGGTTTCTTGCGTCGTGTGAATATCTAGGGAGTTTGTCAATATGTAATTATAATATACATTCTGTTTTTGCTACCCGTTGCAAAAAGGACATGTCGAAACATTGGACTCCTACACGCACAAACACATACGCGCACATGCACCAAGTGCTGTACCGTAAACAGTGTTCGCATTACAGGAGGACTTTAAAAACTTGTGTTCGAAAAGTTAGAAACAACCCCAAAGTTTATTATTTTATGAAACTTAATCGCGAACATTAGTGATTCATCTTTTTTTGTTTGTTTGTTTGATTGTATAGGTTAATATTGTTCTGTTCACAGTATTTGGAGAGCAGGGCGCGATCTGTTCTCTTTGTTGTACTTGTTCTGCTCTCGGAACAGTTGCACGTGTCGACGCGTGTGACTTTAAGCCCGCACATACTGGGGCTTATTTAGAACAACTACGTTACCATGTCCCTACGCGCACTTTTTATCTCTCCAAATGCCTGGCCTTTTATTATATTTTTTAATAAAGGTGTGCTGAGTGCTAGTTTTTCCAGTGAGGCGATATAGTAGTGCAAACCAGATTAGTGTCATCTGCCCACGAATAATTGCGTTGTAATTGTCTGTTATCTCTAATTTTCAGCCAGCATGCATTGGTTGTTGCTTTGTTTTTGCACCACTTGTAACCCAACTACAACTTTACTGTGCTTTTTGCAGTAGCATGTCTTGACTTAAATGTGAAGCTTCGTGTTGAAACTTGATCAAGATGTTGTTTCAATATGATATCATGTGGACAAATGTAATTGTTGCTTTGAAAAACTTCCCTGCACAAACTCTTGTTGGATCCCTATGGATGACCACCTCTTCTTCATTGTCTTTCATATGCAAAGGTGTAAATAAAGGAACTGTGTGACTGTGAGCCATAATATACTAAACAAAAGGCCTTTTCTTTAATGTCATGCAACCTGGACCCTTTTTGCCAGATTGAATCTCAATATTCCCAGCTGTATTTATGTCTTTCTCCCTTTCTGTCTCCTATCTTGTACTAAACTCCCTGGAAGGGCTCTGTATTTGGATATTTCTTGCTCAAACCCTTTTATGTTTGAACCTGAAGAAGGCAGCTCTGGTATGATGAAGCAGGAACTGTGGTGCCACGTTATATTTGGCATCTGGCCGGATTTGTTGTTTGCTTCAAAGGAAATTGACTAGTAGTGTGATAGGATTATGGCTTTCTAATGTGGTTAAACTTTACCACAAAGTGGTAAAGAAATGCTTTCAAAAATAAATAATTAAAAATCATATAAAATGGATATTTTAAAGGGATAGCTCCTGTTCCTCATGTTGTTCCAAACCCATAAGATGTTTGTTCTTCTCCTCAAACACAAATTAAGATATTTTTATTAAAACCTGAGGGATTTCGGTTCCTTCATTGAAAGTAATTTCCACTAAAATGTTGATATTTGATGTGCTTTATCTGGTTATGTGCTTTTATTAATGTTTATATGTGAATAAAAGCCTAAATTAAGTCTGTTCGTGTCTAATTTAGA
Source organism: Rhinichthys klamathensis goyatoka (assembly GCF_029890125.1). Taxonomy (NCBI): domain Eukaryota; kingdom Metazoa; phylum Chordata; class Actinopteri; order Cypriniformes; family Leuciscidae; genus Rhinichthys; species Rhinichthys klamathensis. Next base: position 1,755,282 of record NW_026607043.1, read on the forward strand.
CTAAATTAGATCAAAAAGATCCATATGAATCAAGTTTAATCAACTTTTTGATGCATCTTTGTGATGTAGTGGACTTTCAATGGAGGAACAGAAAGTTCTCTCAAGTTTCGTTAAAAAATTTGAATATGAATAAAAGTCTGGGTTTGGAATGAATTTATTTTTGGGTGGACTGACCTTTATATCCACTTAAGAGTTTTTCGCTGCAGTGTGTTACAGTATTATTTCAGTCAGCAACGGTCCTTCTCGAATACCATTGTAGTCTTTTGTGCTTGCGCCGTCAACCGGTTTCTTGCGTCGTGTCAATATCTAGAGAGTTACAATCCGTCAGTAAATCCATTTTTCTCTGCATTTTGTACAAGCTTGGTTCTTCAACAGCTTGTGATACGGTCATTTATCTGTATTTTACAATATTTTCAAGCAGTCGTTGTTGGATATTTGTGTTATTACGATATTACGCTTACTCGGGATGCCATCTGTACAACACCTTAGTCACTTTTACTGAATCCAGGCTGATTTGCTGCTTTCCCACTCTGGGATCCTGTTGGCACTGAGCATTTTGTTGCAGAATGTTCTATTGCACCAGTCTGTTTGGTACACGAGACAGCAGGCGAGCTCTTCTCTGCCAGTGGGATGTGCGTCACACTCCTTGTGCTCCTTGGACACCCTAGTGCTTCTCCCGAGCTATGAGGGGAAAGGTGTGGCGGCGGTGGCAGATTGGCTGTAGCTGCACCCTCAGCATCCTGTTTGTTTCTCAGATTCGAGCACCACATGTTTTTGAACTTAATCTTCCGTGCACACACATGTATCTTCTTTTGGAGGAATGCTGACAAATGGCTTGTGCTTACTTAGCAACACCTGCACCTGCTCTCATTTGTGTGATGGCTGTGCTCTTGTTTTTTCCCTAAGTGCATATTTGCTAATAGGCTAAATATGTAAACGACACCATACCACATGGATTTCCTGCAGCATCTTTTCTGTATTTTGTTGATTTAAAATATCATAAAAACCTTATTCAAAGCAAAAATAATTATATCGTGAATGATATCTTTGTCGTGACATAAAATTACTCATATCGTGTTATAAGATTTTGGTCATATTGCCCACCCCTACATGTGAGTGTGGTAAAGTACCCATAAAGGGTTTGTTGCTACCACTTCTGTTTTGCATTTAATACACCAACTACTGAGCTCCCTGTAGTAATAAGTGTGTGTTTGTGTCATCAGGTTCAGCCGGAGAGGACTCTTGCTGCACAAGCAGTGCTGAAAGATGTGCAATGGAATGGTAGCGTGTGAGACGAGAGCCTCGCTCGCTCACAGGGTGGCCGCCAAATCCCTGCTGCTACTTCTCCTCGGCATGTTCCCCACAGGCCAAGCTTCAGGTAAGATTATTCACAAAAACCTCCTCCAAACTCCTACACCTCGACCTTCCACCGCTGTCCGCTCTCACACTCTTTAAACATTAATATTTAAGATGCCGACAGCTGCCTCATTGATTTATTTCGTAGGAAGTAATCTGTCCTTAGATAATGAAATATGTAAAGTAACTTGCGGGAATGGAGGTTTTTCAATGTATTATATTGAATTTCGGTTTCTGCATAATTATGAGTCACAAATGGTTTACATTGCGGCGGTTTTGTCTGTTGGCATCCATGATTCTTGACGTCAAAGACAAAGGCTTTTGTTCTTTAGTTTTTATCGCTGTCAGTGCTTTGATAACAGAAATAACCGTTGGACTTAAGCTACCGGATTGGAATAAAATGAGCATCATTTCTTTGTTTTCAGTTGAGCGTCTGGGAGGTGTTTGTGGGGGCTGGGCACACACTCACTCTCTTTCTTTCTCTCCACTGAGGGTGTGTGTATATCTGTCGCCCCTGTCCGTGAGAGTCTCATCCAGAGTCTCCCTCACTAAAATACCTCTATATCATGTTCAACATGGCAGATTTGGCCTGAGAACTAAGACAGATGCCCATGACAGGCAGTCGATGTGTTGTTATAAAGACTGAGGTGTGTATGTGTGACCTTAGTCACTTGGGCACTTGTGTGTGTTTTTTTTATAAAGCCTAAGTTATTCTTTAACTCAAAAAGCTCTTTTTTTAGTTTCAACCAAGGGTGCCAATATTTGTCGAGGGCACTGTATATACTAAGTATCGACCCAATCCACCTGAATCGTTATTTGAAATCAAAACCGTTCTCTGTTAATAATTGTAACTGAAGCGTCGTTTGGAGAACTAGTCCAGTCTGAATAGCCTTTAACTCTGTTTCCAAAACCACACGGCATCTGCACTATTTCCCCTTAACAACACGTGAACGTGGCTCAATGAGCAAATAAGTGTCTCTTGCCTTATGTAATATGTGAGTCATTGAGAGCGTTGCATTTGGAGATTGAGGGATGGTGGGATTGGACTGGACCGCTGATCCCATGTGGCCACATTCCCATATTGATTCAGCACCACAAAGTCGAGCCAGGGACAAAAGTGTCCCAAGTGATCCCAAGTAATGTGTGTGTGTATGCATGGATGTATGGCTGCTCACACGTGTTTGGCATGAATCTAGTACATCGGCTGAAAGCTACGTGTTTAGCCTTCCCACAGACCGAGCAGCGGACAGAAGGGAGGATTTTTCAAGGTCATCCGATGAAAGTCTGTTGAAGATATTGTGCCATATTCTTGGCTGCTTTTCCATTCATCCACCCAAATATCCACTTTTGAGATCCACTCATCTCTTCAGTGTTCTTAAAGGTGAAATGTGTAATTTCAGCTAAAAGAAATTTTGAATGTTGAAAGAAATTGTAAATAAAACTAATTATTTAAAGGGGACCTATTATGCAAAATTCGCTTTTACAATGTTTTTGAACTTAATTTTGTTGTTTACACAATCACCATACTGTGGTAAAAATCCATCCACTCTGTTTGTTATTTTCCCCAAAAATCAGAAAAGGTGTCTTAAAATGAGTTGTTCAGGAATGCATCCATTGTGATGTCACAGTGGAACAGGCCCTGTCCACGCCTAGCGACGGAATCGGCCCTATTAGCATAGCTCCTCCCCTGAGTGAGCTGTACACAGTCCGCCATGTTTATCTTCCGCTAAAGCATTTAACTGCAGCATTCAAGTAAGCTATTAAAGCTACAAAAGTTATTCAGTCATATTAGGTTGCTGCCGCTTTAATGCACATCTTTCTAATATAGACAATAGACATGCAATTTCTTTCCCAGCTGTTTACATTCACAGACATAACCGACTGTGTTTATGTAAACTTTGTGTGTATTTGACAGTTTAAGCGCAATAGGATGCGAAAGAGAACTTAGTTTAGTGCTCACGCGACACACAGCATGTGACAGCGGGCTTTCTGTGCTTGTGCTTTGGGTGTGTGCGCTCAGAAAACCGCATATCAGAAGATTAAACTGGTATGGCTGCATGCAAAATAGTGCATGCAAATAGTGATGATGAAGAACTGCATAGTCATGTGAACGCAACCACAATGAAGATAATAGCCAACAACAAACAAAACATCTGTTTTTTTATTGAGTATCAGAGGCATGAGTTGTAAAGGCTCCGTGCTCTTCTGGAAAGGGGGGTGAGGAGCAGCAGCTCATTTGCATTTAAAAATACACTCACGAAAACCGCATGTTTTTGCTTCCACCCAATTTATAGATTGGTAAAATAAATGATACATGGGGTAATAGAGCTGAAACTTCACAGACTCATTCTGGGAAATCCTGAGACTTCTAGTACATCTTGTAAAAATGGACATAATAGGTAAAGTCTTTAGGTCTTAATGGGCGTAAATGCATGAAATTGACCCCTTACAGGAAGTCCTAGACCTTGGATCTGTATTGGTCTGTTGTAGAACATGCTGAAGGAAGCATATAAGGCTTCTGAGTGATGAAAGAGAAACCTGAATCGGATGTGCAAATCCCCACAGGTCTGCTTATACTTTTGGCCATGTAGCTTGATTGGCAGTTCATCAATGTCAAGATTAGGGATGTGCAAGACTATTCGACTAGTCGATTAAACGATACTGCTGCAGCCAGTCGACTTGGAAATACTAGTCGTCATTTAACTTTTTTTCTTTATATTTTTACAAAAGCTACGTTTAAATTACTGTAATGTTAATTTTACATTTTAAAAGTAATATATTATTTTGGAGCGAAAAACAAAATAATTTAACCTCAGATTTTGCATGCGTTGGTTTTCTTTGTCACTCACGGTGGGTTCAAAGAAACGTCCACTCGGAAGATGAGCAAGTTGAGGAAGTATTTTAAAAGCCTACACAACTTTTCCATTTTCTTCTATGTCATGTCAAACTAGTATATAGCAATAAAGCTTGCCTTATAGCCTTGATATACTACCCATTATGGGACAATATGATATGAAATTTTATATCGGATTAAAGGACAAACATTATGAATGAAACTTACTTGACACTTGAACAGTTGCTATATCAGCATACTAACAAAGAAAATACGGTTAAATAATGTAGCTGTCAGTACACGGCAAGTTTTTCTTGCTATTTTGCAGCTCGTCATGATACTTTTCATACACAAGAAGTGTGTTCATACCCGGACAAGCAAGTGGTTGCCGTGGTAACGAACAACAGTACCTTAACGCAGTGGTTCTCAAAGTGGGGTCCGCGGACCCCTGGTGGTCCGTGAACTATAGCCAGGGGGTCCGCGAAATAATTTATAACAGCCTACCGTTTTTCCCCGACTATAAGTCATCTTTTCTTTAGCATCTGAAAACTTGCTATTTATTCCAAAGTGACTTATATAATGCATTTAATGTCAAATAATAAAAAAGTAGGCTCTTAAAGGTTTCTATAGATAGATAATCTATCTATATTTCTTATGTCTGTGCGTCAAGTATTCGCTGTGTTTTGGTCGATTTTTGGGCACGTGCGCCAGAAAGGAGACAGAGACGGCAGAACGCGCATCCTGTTGTGTTCTTTATTTTTAAAAGGCATGGCATTTTGTAGTCATTTTTAATTATACACAAATAAAAAATAGACACTTTGCCATTTTGAATGATGTACTCTTATCTGTATGACCATAAATAAGAGTATTCCTTTGTTTCCACTGCTGAGGAAAAATCCAAGTGTTCGCGCCGGCGTCTCGTGTGCGCGCACTATGTCAGTTCTAGCACTGCTAATTTGACATCAAAACCTGTTCATTATCAAAATAAAATAATCACCGAACTTATAAAAAGTTCTGCTTAATTTAATTTGTCTGTTGTACACTATGAAGGCAGTGACGGTCAATCATATACAGTCGACTTGCTGTTGTTCCAATCTCATTTCTCCAAATGTGAAGATGCTGATACTTGTAGGCCTATATTGGGACTGAAGCATGAAGCTTTCTTTACATAAATAGTTAAGCATCCAAATGTTAGGCTACATCGCAAATATGGAAACTTTGGACCGAATGAGAGATGCACGAGCCCAACGTCTGCAGTTTCAGTTTCGATTCAACTTAATTAGTTTAGACTTGATGTTTTAAATAAATGTTGTCTGTATACTATTATTATTATTATTTGTATTATTATCTATTAATATTATTATTTTTCATTCTCGTTTTGTTCTGAATACCATTAATTTAAGGATTTGCTGTGGATCGTGAGGGGAAGTAGGCCTACTACGCCTCAAGAACGCAACAAAGTATTACACACTCAGGTGCAACTTATTTTCTGGAAAATACAGTAAATTATAAATTTGTGCATAGGGACAGGGTCGTATACCCACAATTGAGGTCCCTCAATTGAGGCCTCTGTAATTTTTCTATGTGTATAATGAAAGTTGTGAAATAATTGCCTAATATTAACTCTAATTAGTTGCTGCAAGGATGTTAAACATCGCGATGATAACTGACCTTCTCATCTGAGCGGTTTCAGCAGACTAACAGCGCTCGTCAATGTCAAAATGTTTGAGTCGGAGATTAAATCAAAGTAGGCGGGTTTATGTTCACAGAAGCTGCAAGCCGAGCGCGAATTTCCGCATGACGCTTCAGTTATTTGGTCATAAAGTGCGAGATAAGATGTAAATCGCTAAACTAAACAGCTGTTTTAGATAGAAGTTTTAAACGAACGACAGAAACAATCAGTTTGCAAAGTATCAACCGGGAAAGGAAATATACAACGCCACAACGTAAATCCCAGTTGTGCAAGTGGGTCATGTTGTCACGCGTTACAATGAATATGTTTTGAACTATGTTGTATAGCTGTGTGTTCGTTGTCAAACTCAAAAATTAGTTTATTTTTAATTATTTTAAAATGCCATTATTTTATATGAAAAAGTTAATAATTGTATTTTATTGAGAAAATATTTTTGTTTGTCTTGTATATTTGTTTGATTAGATCAGATAACATTTTAATCTGTCATATGGTCATGTTACAATGTGCCCCACCTATGGGACATGTTGTCACATTGCACTTCCATTCTTTCTGGGTATATCAAGAAAAAAGTAAAATTTTTGGCCTTAAAAACACCTTAAAATGCACGTGTAGATCAAGAAAATCTAAAATTCCTCAGGGGGGCATGCCCCCGAACCCCCCTAGCAAGATCACTTTTGGGACCTCAGTATGCTATTTAGAAAACCCTGCATATGACCCTGGGTGGAGACTATTTGTGTCAAAATATTTCATTAACCGCTCCCACATTAACTTTAGGCTCAGTCACTGTTATAAATATGAGGGGGTCCTTGAAAATGTTTTTCCCCTGTAAGGGGTCCCTGGCTCCAAAATGTTTGAGAACCCCTGCCTTAACGCACTGACTTGTGTGGACTAACTTTTTATTTGAGGAAATCTGTTTGATTCAGTTGATTTGAATAAATATGTCTATAATGGATAACGTTATGCAAGGCAATCATATCGTACGTATCTGACCTTTTGTGGCATTTAGGATGGGATTTGACTTCATAAATGAAGTAGTATATTTCAAATGGATCGCATATAGACTGTCTCCAGGGGGTTATAGACTAGTCGGTTGCAAAATTTCATTTTAAACGTTAATGAAATTAGTAATTGCGCACATCCCTAGTCAAGACAGGACCTGCAAAACCACAGTTTGTGGATTACCATGTTACAGCGAACTGCTTGAAACATTCACTGAACAATGTCATTTCAAGGTACCAAGATCTACAAAGTTTAGATACAAGTAGAAACAAGCAGGGACCAGATCCTACTTTATGAAATTATGTTGTTTGAAATTATTCTTTTTAAAAGGCTCGATTGCATCGCTTCATTCACATGTGTCTAACTAGAGGAAGTAGCACAGGAAGGCAAAAAAAAAAAAAACCTTGCTGTTCTCAGGGGCTGATCTTAGGGTTTCTGGAGCTTGACTTAGCCCACACTATTTCAGAGTGTGAGAAAGAAAATCAGCTCCCTAAAGGCACACAGCTGAAGTCGCTCTGTTTTTAGCACTAGGCACATTGTGAATTACAGGAATTTCCCATGTTACTCACTTCTTACTCTAATTTATCACTGTAACACTTCCATATGTTAGCAAGTGTTACTTCTCACCTCAGCAAAGACTGTTTTCAAACCATTATGACCTGAAAGGCATTGGATGAGGTGCTGGCATCGTGAGCTAGCATACATAAACCCTATGATTAGCCTACACCTCAGCTATTGTGAATAATTGCAGAATTAAGTTGTAAAAAGTAGAATCAAATAGAATTTGCAACAAATTGTTTAATGTTGATTAATCCTTTTCAGGTACTTTCATGCACATGCTAAAAGCGTTAGGTATCATGTGACATGAGGTTTGGGGCTGGTAAGATTGTTTTTAATGATTTTTGCATGGTCACCAAGGCCCCATTTATTAAATCAAAAACACTAATAGAGTTAAATAGTATTACAATTTAAAAAAATTTACAATTTTCATATATTATTATTCATATATTAGTATTAAAAAATAATGTAATTTATTCTTTGGATGGCAAAGCCATTACTCCAGTCTTCCGTGTCACATGATCCTTCAGAAATCATCATGAAATTATCAATGTTGTGCTGCTGATCAATTTAATGCATCCTTGTTAGAGAAAGGTTTTATTTATTTCCAAAACAAAATGCAGAAGCAGCATTCTTATGCTTCAGGATGTGGTTTGTGTGGGTTTGAGATGTCTGCACGTTGTTTTTTTAACCATCATTACCCAACTGTAAATTTCCCATTAAAAGTGATGTTTGTTTAATTAAGGCACATCATGTGAAAATAAAATGAGAACTGTGATCATACACTTCACGTTCCCCAAGTTTCGGTTCAATCACTTTGTAGTGCAACTTTAAAAGAGTTACAAGGCTGACCTGATTCTTCTTCTTTGGAAATCTGTGTGAAACCGTAAATGTCTGCTTTCCCTCTCCAGCTAAGTTTTATTTTTCCCCTCAAAGCTTACTTATCTTTCTACAGTACTAAGAATATGTTGCTAGTAGCACAGGTTTAGCAGGTGTTGTGCAGTCCCTCAATTTCATATCAAATGTTTTAGAGGATGTTTGTGTGGGTGTCAAATCATTTGGGTTAGGAATGATATGAATCATAGGGCTTGTGTCTCTTGTGTTCATTGTGGAAAAATAACAGTTTTGTACCTTCAGTTCAGTGCGTGTCATTGAAGCGCACAAGACTGTAGGATGCCCCATTTGTAATTTCATAATTCAGAAGGATGCAAGCGCCTCTCTTGTGGCCGTGTGTGCTCTCGATGAACACTATAGTGTGGACTAGAGATGGGCACGAGTACTCGAACTTGACAGCGATGATCGATCATGGAAACGAAAAACGAAAACTTTTTCTTTATCGTTATGAGAACACTATTGTAATAGACTGTACGTTTTTTGTGCTTTAGTTCCTGTGTTTCAGCGTTGTTGTTATGTGAAGAGCACATCCACAATGGGAGTTAGGTTGTGTTCACACTTGTAGTTTGGCTCGTTTGGTCTTGACCAAAAAAAAAACATTTAGTCCTCAGGTCTCGCAAAATTTCAAAATCGCTGGTAGCCCTTCGGGCAGGCACTCCTCAGATTTTGGTAGCCCGAAATGAATTTTACTAGCCCAAATAAAAAGACAATTTTGAATGTAGAAAATTGGTTAGGAGTCAAAACATCAATCAAAAACTTTTTCATCCTGACCTGTTTTTTTTTGGGGCCGAGTAGAACTGAAATACTGCCGTAAATCCATGCTCCAAATCCATGCATTGTCACACACACACACAATGTTCGCAATGTTCTCCACTGCGCACGCAATCTCTGTCCCTTAGCAACAATAAATTAAGTGAGAACGGCACTGCTTCACAAGGGGTGGAAGCACCAGTTGTCTTACCAAACGTCAGAACTTCCAGTTGGATGCAGAAGGGATGGAGAAATAATGACTCTTTGAAGCTTTGACACCAGTTTTGCCAGATTGGGAATGTCCAAGTAACGTACCAGAAGCCCAAAATTATCGTATTTGGAACGTACAGAATATAGCTATTTATCTAGACCAACAACTTTTTGACATGACCTACAAATTACTTTATTGCTAAATTATCGACCTCCGCTTGGAAACAACCAAACTAAGCGCCTTGGCAGTTGCAAAACATACAGAGATTACATGTTTATGATATACAACTTTGTATACAATATGCAAAAGGAACATTAACTTGTGCTTGTGAGAGAGAGAGTCCTTCTCCACGATGATTGGCCGAGAAGACGTAACGTGAGATGAGATGGAAGACATGCGTAACACCACGTTCACGTTCCCCTCACGATAATGATGGTAGACGTTGAATCCACAGCTAGACCAATGTGTATAGAAACTCTATGATTACAACGACCATCATTTGAGGTGTCACACAATTCTGAAATTATCGTACATTATGGGATTTTTTTCATTATTGATCGTACATCGTACAGAGGTCAAAATGATCGTACAAATACGATAATTATCGTACGTCTGGTGGCAACACAGTTTGACACTTTTCTCTGATTGTTCCGCTACAAGATTCTAAGCATCAGGAGTTTTGAAAACAGTGTCACCTGTGGCAGGTCAAATTTATAGCAGCCATAAACCAGAGCGCGTAGCTCCGTTTTAAAGCCTGACAACACTAAGGGCCCTATTTTAACGATCTGAAACGCAAGTGTCAAAGCGCAAAGCGCAAGTAACTTTGTGGGCGGATCCCGGCGCTGTTGCTATTTTCCTGGCGGGATAAATGCCTCTTGAATCTAAAAGGGGTTGGTATGAAGTAGCTTCATTATTCATAGGTGTGGTTTGGGCGTAACGTGAAATAAACCAATCAGAGCGTCATCTCACATTCCCTTTAAGAGCAGGCGTGCTTGTTCTAAAGCGGATTCCTATTATAACGGCGGATTTACCAGGCGCGCACCAGGAGCGGTTCACAGCCGAGGAGAGCAACGTTCTCGTCAGGGCCGTAAAACACAGAGAAGTGACATTGGGGATGGAGAAACCCACCCAAATTAACTTCTGTTAAACAGGCGTATGATAATTTGGGTAAATGTGTAAGCTACATGTATGCTTTTATAATAAATTATCTATCTATCTATCTATCTATCTATCTATCTATCTATCTATCTATCTATCTATCTATCTATCTATCTATCTATCTATCTATCTATCTATCTATCTATCTATCTATCTATCTATCTATCTATCTATCGTAATAATGTATGATTTGCAAAAATGAAAACTGCTGCTTAGATGAGAGAATCAAAGTGTATGCGCGTTGTGCACACGCTACATTGATTATGGTCAAGCATGCGCCCTTAAAATAGCATAATGAACAACGCGCAACGCGCCACTGACTTTAGACTAGGTTTTTTCTTGTCAGTGGCGCAATTGTTTTATAGAACACCAAAATAGCATGAGGGAAAGTTTGCGCCGGAACACGCCTCCTCTTTGCGCTGAACCGCACCGGGGAGCGCAAGTGTATTTCTTAGTTAACCGACGTGTGTCTGTGGAGGGAAAACCCCGCTTTGCGCGGGTGCAAAATAGGAATGAGACATGCGTCAGTGTACAAAGTCATTTGCGCCGAGTGCAAGATAGGGCCCTAAAAGTGTTAATTTTCTGATGGAGTAATTCACATATTGAAGTGTAGCAATAAATAATAATAATAATACCAGACTTTTTTGAGGAAAATAAATGGTGCTCTAGTTATTTTATGCTGTTTATATAGCAGAATATATGATGGTCAAGTCACCTTTAGCGCTTTTTAAAATACAGATTTTTTTTGTTTCAAAGCAGCTTTACAGTGATAGTGTGTTAGCACATGGATTGAAACATTCTGACACGCAAAGTAAAGCATTCATGAGAAATTGCTGCGGATAAATCAGCATGATCAAAAAACTTGCGCGGTCATATTTTTCCAACCAAACATCCCAAGTGTGAACCCACCCTTAGACAAGCATTCAGAGCACGCAAGTTCGCTGGTGCATTCGCGTCCTTTTGTGCAGATGTAAGTTGTAATATTATTTTTATGTTGTATATATCTGATTAATCTCACATAGGATGCGTTTGGTTGAGTTTATTAACCCCCTAGCAAAGCACTTCAGTTTATCAGTGTTCATTCACTCTTCAGCGTCAGCTCAAACGGTGTGCCTGACATTATTGACTGATTTGGGTTATTTGAGACAGTCATATTCCTTTTCTTTTTCAAAAACATTGATGGTATTATTAGTTATCCAGCAGTGTTATTTTTTTCTAATCCTGGCTTCGAATATGCACAGGCTATCTGGAATCACTTGATAAAGTGGAGATAAAAAATACAGTATAGTGCAAGATTTGCATCACCAATCTATACATTACATTATAATGAGAACACTAGTGTTGTTGTGAATTCTCTGTGCTTTAGTTGCCCGTGGAAGAGTGCATCCACAACGAGTGTTACACATTCTGACAAACGGTCAGGTCAAGTTCATGTGTGCATCCTCGTCCTTTTGTGCAGATGTAAGTTGTAATATTACTTTTATGTTCAGTTGTATATATCTTAATAATCTCATACAAGATGTGTTTGGTTCAGTTTATTATCCACCCACGCCCTTATCAAACACAATGGCATGACTGAGTTTAAAGGTTGATGTCTGGTTTATCATCTGTAGAAAGGGGATAATATTATGTGAAATTGCGAATCTAAAAATAACATTTATTCTTTTGCTGATCTATTTGCTCACATGTTCACTTGTTTGTAGCTTTGTAACTAGCAGTCAATATTTCAAATATTCATTACACATCAGGGAAATCATGCAGTTTTATAAAAACCCATTTTCATCCTGCCTCTTTCGATGACAATACTCTAGCGGCACTGGCTCATAGTGATTCAGTTATTACAGAACCCACATCTTGCCTTGTATAGCCAGATTAGACCCAGTTACTGATTCACAGAAAGTCATGAGGAAGTAAAAATGTCAGTGACTAAAAGACAGACGGTTCCTCATATGATGATTACTAGCCTAGATTATTTCCTATAGACGTTTAAATAGTTGCATAAATGTGGAGTATACACTTTGTTGTGTTATTTCCTTCATTTCAAACCTGTATGTCTGCTTCTGTGGAAAATAATGGAGAAATTCTGTAGAATCCACTAGGTGCTTTTTTCCCGATGTAATTACAATGAACAGGGACAGAAGCTTTCAAGCTTCAAAAAAGATCAGAAAGCAGCATAAAAGTATTCCATACAACTCGTACACTTGTATCCACCTTACTTTTCAATGTGGAAGAAAGCTATTTCCTGTGAATGTGTGAGACTTCTGATTTATTAGTTGCTATAGGTAAATAACTAGAAGAATAACAAAGTCCAGCACTGAACCTGTATGATAACTCTAGATGAGAAACAGACCCGATTAAAGTAGTTTTTCACTGAAAATCTGGAAATCGGATGTCTGATTCATTAACACAGCCTTTCTCAAACTTTTTTCAGTCAGGGCACCTTTCAAAAGTGCATAAAATCTCAAGGCACCCCAGTGTAAAATATAATTTAAAAACACTGCATAACCCAAATGTAAATGCAAATGTCCTGTTTATTTAGACAGAACAGTAATGAACAGAGCATAATACGAACTGTAAATAACAATAATAATAACAATTTTATAGCACCTTTTGGTATATTGTGGTCAATAAAAAAAATTATTTGCTTATAATTAACATGACAATGTGTACAAAACTAAAGTGGCCTAAATTCACGTTTATTTTTACGTTTCTGTCAGTCTGAGGTGTTGTTGCTATAACGCGTTGCTATGGGTTGCCGCTGCGTCACTTGCGTCAAGTTGTGTGTGTGTCTTGCTTCGGTCTTGACTCTTGTGAGACGGATTTTTATGGTTAATTTTATATATTTTTTATATTTATTTATATTTATATTTTTATATTTTCTGCACTATAAGGCGCACTTAAAAGCCTTTAATTTTCTCAAAAAACGACAGTGCGCCTTATGATCCGGAGCGCCTTATACATGGATGGTGAACACACGTTCACCAAGACGGGGAGACAGCGCCGGGCGACTTACGCCACTATCTGCCAATGGATCGTGGATGCCTGGGCTGATATATCAGTCTTAACTGTGATCCGAGCTTTCACGAAGGCAGGAATAATCTCTTTATCCTGTTTTCGGTCGAAGTACAGTAGTTGATTGTCGAGTTCGCGCGCGCGATCAAACCTCCTCCGTGTGTTCAACATCTGATTCGGATGAACTATCCATTTGAGCTGATATTCTCAGAACACCACACAGCACCGTCATCGGCTGACAGTCTGAGTCTCCACTGTTGCTTAGTTACCAATGATCGCGTGCGCGCACTCGACAATCGCCTACTGTGGACTTCGACCGAAACAGGAAGAAAATACGGGTATGTGAGCTGGCTGAATAAACATCATTTTTATTCATATCTTTCACATTTACTGCAGTCAGATTCACCGTGTTCACTCACATGGCTGTGCACTTGTAATGACACATTAAGGTTGTTAAGAGGCTAAAAGCAGGTTTAAAACGTGCCCCGTTTAAGTCAACAGGGTGCAAATTTTAAAAAGAGGATAACACGGTGTAGGCAACATCGTTTTTTTTACCGTATATATTTTCGTATATATTTATCTAAAATGAATTTACAATTTTATTAATACGTTCATATGTTTAAAAAGAAGAAGAATGTATTTATGTAAATTTATTTATATATGAAATGTCAGATTATTTTTTAATTTTTTGGCGGCACCCCTGACACAGTCAGAGGGCACCCCAGTGTGCCGCGGCACCCACTTTGAGAAAGGCTGCATTAACAAATCATTCTTTTGAGTTGAATCTTTTCGGTGAATTGGTTGATCTGGTACTTTTTGTGAATAAGACATCAAAACATGAGGTGAACTTTCCATTCAAGACTTTTTCAATTACATTTTTGACCAGCGTCAATTATTTTAAGGTTGCTGTTAAAGTTGCTGTAAGATTGCTGCGACTAGTTATCTGTTGCGTGTGGAACCGATCCCTTGGTGGTTTAGCTCGTGATGTGACTGTGGTGTGAGATTAAAAAAGTGAAACTATTTACATAAATCCATCTGAGAAAACAACACTCCACCCTTTTTTGCGTAGCATTGCCAAAAAAAAATGTTTATCCCCGCCTTGCTTCAAAACAACTAACTGCACCATCTGTCTTTGTGGACAGTGTTTGATAGCCATTCACTGTTGACCCTCTAAGTCGCCTAGTCACGTTTAAACAGATGCCCTTTTCGCACTCAAGTTAGCCATTAGCCAGCACAATTGATGTCAGCACCTCTGAGCACAGCTGCTGGCCCAGGATCCAGGCAGCTGAATGGCAGCAGCTTTTGCTCCGACCGCTTGCGTGCACCACAGAGGCTCCAATCTGTCATTAGCTGTGGGCCGAGTGCATTCCTGGAGTGGGTGAGCCAAGGCACAGCAGATCCCGAACACAAGAGCACTGTGTCTAGAGCCATCCGCTGATAGCAGACACAGCAGGGCCACCGGGTGCCCCCTCTCACTCTCTATTTTTTCCTTTTTGTCCCTCTCTGTACACAGAAGAGGAGTTGCTAGTGCCTCACAGCTGTCCGAATAGAATCAGGAGAGTGCAAACTCCCATCTGCCACTTTTAACTGTGACAAAGCCTAGAGGAACAATAGAGTCTTCCTCTGTGTCTTCTGTCAGATTGTCTCTCGGTTTTCCCTCCTAGTCGATTTGGTTTGTGAGGACAAGCTGCTTAAATCAGTCAGCCGGCGACCTCGGGTGTAAATGGGCATAATAAAGAACACGTGGAGCTTTGGTTAATGCTTTTGTTCGGTTTCCCAGAAGACAGGCATCATTTAAGGCCCTTTT
The DNA here is from genome assembly GCF_029890125.1 of Rhinichthys klamathensis goyatoka. Lineage (NCBI taxonomy): Eukaryota > Metazoa > Chordata > Actinopteri > Cypriniformes > Leuciscidae > Rhinichthys > Rhinichthys klamathensis. The sequence continues at coordinate 1,770,553 of NW_026607043.1, forward strand.
GTTGTCCACGTGTCCCAAATAAAAAGATACTATATATTTTTGAGATGCATTGTGCTGTTATTTGTTTATGTATTTTCTTTAAGGTTTTTTTTTTTTTTTTTGCCAATAATCAATATTATCAGTTATTTTAGCAAGATATATCAGTACCGTATAAGTTATGGGCAAATATTAGACATTTTAAAAATTATTATTATTTTTGTTTTCTCATTTAGAGTTAATCTTCTTAAAATACAAATAATTTTATAACACCGTTAAATGTAATCTTTAGTCAACCTCAAAACTAAATATCCATTTTTCATACTGTATATTAGAATGTTGTGATGCCTAAATTCACTTGTAGCAATTAAAATGATTTGATTTTTGTTTTATATTTATTTATTTTATTGTATCAAATTAATATCCATTTATTGCTTAACATGAACATAATTATAGTCCTCTTACTATTCATAAATTAGATAATAATTATTATTATTATAAATTTATATTAATGTGTTGGTCAATGCTACACTGTCTCTGTGAATAAAGTCAAATGTGAAAATGCTTAGCAGTATTTAAATTATGGTGCTGGGAGATGTTTTTTGATATTTTGGTCTGTTTGTGTGTTGAGTCAAAAAATATTATTGAATCTGTGGATTCAATAATACAGTTATGGTTTCATTCTGGATGGATCCGTGTTTATCCAGGGAGAGTCACCTGGATGTCTTGTCAGGGCTCGTTCTGTTGTAGCAGCCAAGTTCGTCTGTTTCTACTGTCTTTTTTTCTGTGTTATTAGACATGTGCATGTGGAAACTCATTTCTCTCTCCTCTATCCCTGCAGGAATAACACCCCTTTCACTGAAACTCTTTCCTAACATCCCTTCCTGCTCGGGCGTGAGAGTCTGTGGGTGCGCTTTATCTCTCGGAGTCAGCTGTGTGCTGTGTTTCCCTTTAACCCTTTGAGTCTGCTCTAAACACATGTGGGAACAGTAAACGCAGACACATACACTCACACATATCAACTCGTTATCCCTCTCGCCGGCAGTAGGATTCATGTCGTCCCAACCGTGTTATGTACACAGAAACATGAGACTCGAGTATCTTGCGGCCTCCTCTCTCTCGTGCAGCGTTTTCTTACAAGGAAACCACATACTGTTATTAGCCCTTTGAGAGCCATTCAAGACATGTTTTGTCACGGTTGGGTCTCATATCTCAGCAGCTGTGGTGTGCTTGTTTCGTCAACAACGTCAAACTTGCAGTGCTATAAACCCGTTGGCCATAAAGCACTGGATATCTCAGGAGGTTTGTAAAGCAAGCTTTGGTGATAACTGTATTAATAGTTCAATGAACAAACATGTATTATGAATGAATCCCCATGTGAGGTTAGAGCAGGGCATTATGGTGGTAGAAATGTGTCAAGCTGGTATAGATTCTGCTATACCTTTTCAATACTGTTTAAAAGTTTAAGATATTTAAAAAGAAATATTACTTTTGAACAATGGTGTATTTTTCCAACCTGTGTTTATTAGCTATGATAATGTGAGCGATTCCATTTTGCTGCGTGCGCATGGTGGAAACATTTTGCTTAAATTTTATTTTACTTTATAATTATCAATTTATTTTTGAGTATGTATTTTAAATTTAGTATAGTTTTAGTATTTTAGGGCTGGTTAAGTTAATGTGCTAACAAGTATAATTTAAAAATAGTTTTATTTTTATCTATTGACATTTTCAAGCTTAAAGGCCATGGTGCAGGTTAAACACCACTGTCGATTAATGGGTACATAAAGCAGTTAAGATATGTATATAAAGTTAGAAATGTCTCCAAAATTGTGTTAAAGTCCAGTTTTTGACGTTTTTGGTTAGTAACGGTTATTTTTTTACGCTACTCGGCGATGACGTCACATGAGGTAGACGCAGGCAGCGGCGCGCTTGGCAGTTCTGATGGTTCACAGCCGAGGAGATCGATGTTCTCGTCAGGGCCGTAAAATAAAGAGAAGTGACATTGGGCCGGGGATGGGACAAACCCACCCAAATTAGCTTCGGTTAAACATGCACATAATAATTTGGGTAAATGTGTACGCTTTATGCCTATTTTTCCTATCGTCATGAACACAACAATGATTTCACTCGTGTTTAAATAGTTTTCCTTATAATAATGTATCATTTGCAAAAAGTAAAATGCATCTGTGTAGATGAGAGAATCATCTACAGTGTATGCGCGTTGTTCATTCTGTATTATGGCCAAGCATGCGCGCTTAAAATAGCATCTGAATGTACTCGCTAGACCTAGACTTTAGACTAGGTTAGGGTGACCAACAGTCCTGTTTTCACGTCCTGTCCTGGCTGGGTTTTTTTTTTTAATTATGAAAATGTCCTGGTTTTCAAAACTTCTGGGAAAGATCAGCTCTAAAGCAAAACATAGATGGCCAAACAAGGAGAATGAGGAAGAAAAACAGGACAAAGAGGAAGACTAAAGATACATTTTGTTAGTTTGTTTTTGTAAGCTTGTGAGAGCTATTTTTGTTAAATTTGGAGGTATTTCTTTTAGTTATTTCTTATTTATATATTTATTTTTCTAATACAGAAGAGACATTATTTCATTCATTCAAACCTGTAATAATTATATATTTCTTTTTCTAATACAAGAGACATTTCATTCATTCAAACCTTTAATAAAACAGGCTCTGAGAAGGCTATCTGAATTTGTGTCTTGTAATATAACCATTTTCTACAGAGGAGGCATAGGCTACTTTAAATATACTGAAATTAATAAGGCATCATTTACTTTCAATTCTCATTCTTCTGGACCTCACAGCAGCTTTTGATACCATTTCTCATCCCACCCTTCTCAGTCGATTATCATCTATTGGTATCACTCACACTCCCATAGCCTGGTTTACTTCATACATTTCGGATCGCACACAGTTCATACAACTAAAAACCCAGAAATCCGTTACCTTCCCTGTCTCCGTCGGAGTGCCCCAAGGCTCTGTATTGGGGCCTCTCCTTTTTATCATATACATCCTCCCTCTTGGTCACATCCTCCGTAAACATAACATTAAATTTCATTGCTACGCGGACGACACCCAGCTCTACCTCTCTACTAAACCATCTTCCTTACTCCCGCCAACCTCTCTTACCCTCTGTCTCCAAGAAATTCACTCTTGGTTTTCATCCAACTTTCTCAAATTGAACAGTTCAAAAACCGAAGTCCTCCTGGTGGGCACACCCCACACCCTCTCTAAAGCTAATAAAGTTTCCATTACCATTGATAACTCAACTATCCTTCCCTCCCCTCAGGTTAAGAGTCTGGGTGTCGTCCTTGACAGCACTTTATCCTTCCACTCTCACATTAACAGCATCACCCGGTCAGCCTATTTCCACCTGCGTAACATTTCCCGCCTCCGTCCCTCTCTTACTCCAAAAACCACCGCCATCCTGGTTCACAGTCTCATCACATCACGGTTAGATTACTGCAACTCACTCCTGTTTGGCCTCCCTAATAAGTCGCTCCAGAAGCTGCAGCTCCTACAGAACTCTGCTGCACGCCTGATTACTCAGACCCCCCTTTTTCATCATATCACTCCCATCTTGCAACAACTTCACTGGCTTCCTGTCAAACAGAGGATCATCTTTAAAATACTTCTCATTACTTACAAAGCAGTTCATAACATGGCTCCTCCATACATCTCAGATCTTCTCCATTTAAACATCCCTACTCGTTCACCCCGATCCTCTCACACCTGCCAGCTTTCTGTTCCCCCTGCTCGTCTTGTCACAATGGGGAGCAGGGCGTTTAGTCGCTCTGCTCCACATCTTTGGAATTCCCTCCCCCCAGATCTTCGTACCATCAACTCATTTAATTTCTTCAAATCCAAACTCAAAACTCACTTGTTTAGACAATCATATTCCACCTGACCCATATCACCTCAATGATGTCTTGCCAATTTTATTGCTTACTGTTTTAATGGTTTTTATCTGTTTTGTACAGTGTCCTTGGGTGTCCTGATAAGGCGCTTTAAATAAAATGTATTATTATTATTATTATTATCATTGAGTAAATTTCGAGTATAATTTGAGTATCTGTTTGCCAGGCCGAGTGTCCTGCTTTCACCTCTATCTCCAGTGAAAATGTTGTTTGCAAACGTAGCTGACGACGAGTAGGCTGGTCATGTCTTCAGTCAGTGTGATTATTGTTGATAGTGCTAACTAGTTTTCCTCATGACTGTAATTGACACCGTCAGGCTTACCAGGAGAGGGAGTGAGTTGTGGGCGGTGTCGTCCCATGGAAACTGTGGTGGAGAGCTTGTGTTGTAAGGAGGTGAGCGCGTTTTGGTCGCTAGTCGAGGACCTCACCCCGCGGCCAGCAGTTGTAACGTGCCTAACGCAGCATCCTGGATATGAGGCATAATGCCTGAATCCGTTTGTGCTACACATAGCATACTCACACTTCATGCAGGATAATGGTCCCCTTCAAGCCAGCACGCACAAGTATGTTCATGGTTTATGTTTACTTTACCTTTTTATTTTTTACACTGAGTCCTTTGAACAACAGCTATAGGTGACAAGAGATGTGTTGCATACACAATAAACATGCATCAGAGACGTTTCCAACCTACTTACAGAGTTTAAAACTTAAGAATCTTTCCTACTTATCCCTAGGCAATACCGGTACACTGCGTACAGGCAGGCTATACGCTGGCCTGGGCTTGGAGTTTTAGGCAGGAGTATAAGAAGCCTCTCGTGTGGTTTCAACCATCAGACAACAATTCCAAAGTCGTGACCAGACCTATCAGGGCTTTCAATCGCCTCGTTTGGATGAAAATGTAAAAATAATAATTGCTTATTCTGTTGTGATCGCCCAATTTGCCCTCAAAATGTTATAAAGTACACAGAACACATGAATTTCTATAAGAAAAAAAAAAACAGTTTATTGGCATTGCTTGTAATGGTTACTAAACATTTACTGAACAAGGACAAAGATTACTGAACAAAGACACAGGTTGCAAGTAAACAAATCTATATAAAAAAAGCCCACTGATGTAGGGCTAGACCTGAAACGTTTGCACATTGTTTCTTTTGCCTGCAATAGTGTGGTCCAGAGCCATAGAGAGAGAGAGTTGCGACACTCCCATAGACCGCCATAGGAACTTAAAAATGCGCAAGTAACGCGTGTCGTGGAGCGGCCAATAGTTCCAAACACTGATAGTTCCAGCATTGAACCCCATTCATTTTCAGTGCTTCCGAAGTACGCTCGCTGGTAAAATAATGAAATGACTGTATTTTTTTTACTTTTACACACATTAGCCGACCTCTTGTGAATCTAGTCAGTATATTTTATGTAGCCAGTTTTAGTTAATGCTTATTGGAAGATAATGGGTTACTTGCAGCTAGCTATAGCTCACATGACCAACTCTTCATTAAAGTTAGCTAACTTCTGGTAACCTGAAGTATATATTATATTATTTATAATATATATGCATAGCATATGCATGTATGTATGTTTGTACGCCTATGCATATATACACACATAACCCTAACCCATTTAAATAAATGAATTGTCTGTGTGTGTGTATATTTATATATATATATATAGTTTATATTTACCGAACATTACTGCAAATTTGTACATGCACACTTATATTTTATGTTGGTTGTAATTCTGAACGGACCGCCTCTCCAGACCTCTTTGCGTGATCACGAAGGTAGGCTAATGGCTGAATCGGAATTTATAAGCAAGATCACGGGAATCAATAGCCTAAGAAAAAAAGTAATGATTTTGTGCAAAGTAAAACCAAAGCAACAGCACACAAAGAAAAAAAAAAACATGCAGAATGCAGGAAACCACCACTAAATGAATACTTACAACTAAATCATTGGACTTGTCTGTGGAAAGAAAATAATGTGAAATTAGGTTCTTGTAGCATGACTGCCGGGCTAGGTAGAGGCTGACGGCCTCCTCAGGAACCTGTTTGAAGGATGTGGCGATGGGGGCGAGTGCATCAGGACAAACTGGCGCTAACCTCTCGAAGAGCTGCAGGTGAATTGGTGTAGCTTTCCCGAAGGGCCTTCATTAATGATGTTGCATAACCTGCAGACATAATAATAATACTGTATAAAGACCATTGACACTAATGGAAACACATGAAATTGTCCTGCATATGAATTATAGCAAACATAAACAGTAAACAGAATGTTACGAGATTGCCAGGGAGATTACAGTACAGTGGACCCTGATATGCGCTACTAAATGTTTTAAAAAATACATAAAAGAAATTCAGAACATATTTGATTATTTGAATGTTACAATTAAATGTTTACACCAATACTAGTGGTAATACATGTGGTAAAGTTACATAAACTCTACGAGGTAGTGAATTTACTGAGAGGTAGCTAAACTCTGAAGTGAGAAGTGGATAAACTGTTTCTGACATAATTTCAGCGGTGGGTAAACTGCGTTTAGCCTCCACTACAGCCCTGACGACACGGTCACGGTCAAATGTGAAAGAGAACCGTAGCAGTCTAACACAAAAAGCAAACACACGATTGCGAAAGCCGCTTGATGATCATCACCACTGATCCAAACACTAGCCATGAAGCTTTCATGACGATATGGACATTTACTTCAGGGCAATTTTGTTTTGGCTCAAATTCGTGAATCACGAAAAATGCTCTTCTAATGTCAGAGTGATCGTGCTTGTAGTGGAGGCTGTGTCAAAGGGAACACGGTAGCTATACAAAATACACACAGAGCTAGCTAACACGCAGTTTGTAAACATTAACGTTAGCATGAACTTACCGTGGCAGTATCTCGCTTGCGGCAGACGGTGTCTCTCGACCTCGGGACAGGGCAGGCAGAGAGGTTTGCATTCACAGACGGCACGGCGGTAGGAAGTAACTTAGCCATCCTCTCACTCTTTAAACTAAGTGAGACCATCTTGGCATCCCTGAGAGGTAATCCTCCTCTTTGAAATGCGCGCTGCATATTCTCGAGTAGGCGGCGACAGAGCTAACTTAGCTGAAAAATCTGCTCGCCTAATCTTGACAAATTGCACCCCGCTTCGGAAGCTCCCTTTGTCCTTGGGGAAACAATGGACCCCATGTCCAGTTTTGATAAAGTTTTTGCACCCGCCACAAACACAGTAATAAACCATTTTGTCTACTTATTATCTAGCTTACTCTTCTCTATCTCTAAGCTGTTATGCTATGCTATCTCTCACTATCTATCTATGTTATGCTTATGATATCTATCTATCTATCTATCTATCTATCTATCTATCTATTAGGGGTGTAACGATACACAAACCTGACGGTTCGGTTCGTCCCACGGTTTTGAGGTCTCGGTTCGGTTCATTTCGGTGGGGTGGGGGGGTTAGAAAGCTAAAATTGCTTTTATTTTTTATTAAACAGTGCTTAAATGAACAAATTGTGTCCTTGTCTTTAAATTAATTCAATTACAAGTAAACGTTTCTCAAGGATAACAAAATTATCTGCTAATGCTGTAAACTACAGCCCTTACTTGCACATTACTATAACATTAAAGCTTAACAACAGAGCCTAGACTTTTAACCTAAATTATATAATAATAATCAACACTCAAATAACAAATTGTATGAAAACATGTAAACTGCACATAAGGCAATTTTTGCATTAACATGTTTTTACTCTAATTTGTTATTGTCATATAATAATTTACACAGTTGCTGTTATTTTCATGACAACTATTTTAAACATACATTAAATAATCAAGACATCATAAACAGGTTAAGTAAAATATAATATATAGGCTAATATATAGCATTTATTTAGTGAAAGAGTTAGCAAACCAGCAAGCTGTGGACACTGAATGACTTGCCTGAGGTAAATATAAAGCTATGTGAAAAACTAAGCGTTTTATTGACGTATTTCCGCTGTTGAAACACTGATTGAGTGTTTACACGAGTTATGATGCCTTTCAGTAAGTATACTGTATCTTTCAACATACCTTCGGGTGTCCATTCATGTTTATTCTGTAACTGAGGAAGAGATGATCGCGCTCCGCGCTGCCGCATGCATACAGTGATATCTGTCACGCCACATCTAAGAGCGCCAAAACGGCATTTATTGTTTGCATTTCGTGATCAAATAGACATAATTTGAAAGATTACACCTTGCTTATTATCAAAAGTAACAAAACACTGAGCTTATTGCGATTATATGTGGTTAATGGTGGTTAGGCAACAGCCCTGTATTCGTTGTGTACACATAACACATGAGGTGCAATGAGCCGGGGCTGGGCGGGGCCGCAGGGGGCGGGGCGCGTTCGGTTCACCATGAGAGTATCGCGATACGTATCGTGGGTGGTGTATCGCGGTTTTTCGGTTCGGTTCAAATATCGTTACACCCCTACTATCTATCTATCTATCTATCCATCTATCCATCTATCCATCTATCCATCTATCCATCTCGATATATTTACTTATCTGACACTGTCACTCTTTCACTAGCTACCGTTAGCTAAGTTACTAAGTTACTCGCGGGCTTTCGTCTGTTGTCCAACAGCGAGTACCTCATGTGACGTCATGCAATGCATTGTGGGAGAAATTAGAATCCTCGCTAGGCTATTGGTAAATGCTAACACATCACCGACTTTTCCGTATTATATTTCTTTTTTGTAATCCCCTACAACATAAAATACAAAGGATAACTGTTTAAATGTTTATTACCAACTAGAAAACTGGCAAAAAAAAAAAAAAAAAAAAACCTGCACCATGGCCTTTAATGCATTCATATTGGTAAGATTTCACGTTTTATAATGTACTGTGTATCATTTTTGTTTTAGTTTGGTGCCATGGAAATTTATTTTAGTGTAGTTTTACACCGGTATGCTAGTTTTTATTCTAATTTCAGTTATCAAAAATGAACTCGGTAAAAACTTGACTATTACATTCTGTACTGACATCAGACTTCTTATTCAATCTCAAATGAGATTAGGTCATTTTAATTTTTCAAATATTTAAAAAAATAGACATTACCAATGTGAAATGAAATTTTGGAATGAATCATGTCGTGATTTTAAAGATTTTTGTCATACCAGCCATCCTGTCACAGTCTTCGTCTGCACCTGTCTGTCTTAGTCATCTTCACTACACTTCCCAGAATCCTTCTTGTCTCCACACCTGTAGTCACTCCCTCATTATCCACCTGTCCCTCGTCATCATCATCTGTGTCACCTGTCTTCACCTCGTTAGTGTTCATTTGGACTTGTATTTAGTTTGCCTGTGTTCAGTCTGTCTTTGTCGGTTCTTGTAAATGCTTAGGTGTTGTTGTGAGTGTTCTGCCTGTCTTCTTGCCTGTAGCTGTTTCCTGTTTTGTTCATAAGTAAACCGTTTATATTGGAGCCTTTTGCCTCAGCCTGCTTTCATTCACACCACACCGTGACACATCCCTTAGTTAGGTTAAGTCTGTGGGAGATCCTCCCTCTTCAGGTTCTACAAAGTCCATAAATGGGACAGAGGAACAAATCCCCCTTCTACCATTTACTGACGATCTCAGGGATTTGAATTAGTAGAGATGAGGGGGAAACAATAGAGATTGAAAAACACATCAGCCCATGTCATAAGGAGATCTCCAACCAAAACATATTTACCAGGGAGGATTTATATTATTTTTATTTTTTTGAGACAGCAGGGTCTAATCCATGCCTGGACTGCTGGGTTTTGGTCTCACTGAGCAGCTGCGCACTGCAGTGGTCAGAAATGTGATCTGCTTTTTAGACCAAAGCCGTTTCTAATGAAGGATAATTAGAATTTCATTCCGCTGTTAATCCCTTGGGTTTGTTTCTTTATTCTGGGTGCTGCATCATGGACAGATGGAGGGTAAAGGCCGTTCAGGACCATGTGTTTGACATTTAGTTTCATTGTTGGGATCTCACTCCAAATGCTAAACTTCTCATCTAAATGAGGTCTATTTTATTCAGATTATTGGTGTTTAGAAGGAGGTCAAAGGATCCAGTTAGAGTACATTAGGGCATTTATTTGTGGTAAATTTGATCTGCTGTTCAAGGTAGACTACTAAATTAACCAGGTTTCTTATGAAACTTCTGCCAGCCAAACAGGTTAATTGGGATTTCAGTTTGAAAACATTACGTCCAGAAATATGTAGTAATGTTCCAACACATGACCCATCCCATGTGGTACTCCTAAGATAGGTATCTTATTGTCATGTGTACAGCCAGTTTTAGATTGTGAAGGCCCAGTCCAACTTGTAATAGCAGGTCTGGGCAGCCGTCATTTACAAACGTTCTTCCGCAAATCTGAGATTCTTTCCACATTTTCCCTTGATAGATCCTAGCTTTCAGTGACGCATGAACTAACAATGAAATGACAACAATGAAGAAAATGTATATTTTGAAGATCCAGTTTTAATCAAACCAAAGGCAAAACAATGTAGCTGAGGTTTGCAATATATATCTTTAATGTGAGCTATATTTGGTCAAATTTGGTTATTTTGTGATATATGTAGTCTCATTCTCTTACTTTTGTAACAGGTTTATTTGTGGAATAAAAGGATACGTCAAGGATACCCCTTTTGAGTACAATGATTTTACCATAGCCAAGCGGTAAAATGGTTTGTTGTGCCTAAATCATGGTAAACTCTATGTAATGCATGGCTTCAAGTGGCTTATTATTTAATAGTGGCTTGTATAAAATTGGCCAACAGCAGTACAATAGACAGGTTCAATAAGTAGTAGTTACATTTTAATAATTTAACTTTTTACAATTTATGTATATTTATTTCATTTAATGTTTTATTATTAAATGACAGTATGGGACATGTAATTGTTTCTACATATTTTAAGATTTGAATTAGAATTTTAAGCTGAAGCAGAACACTTTTTTTCATACTGTACATTGTAATGTACGTCGACTTTGAGTGTGGCTGGCTGGTCCACTCAGAAACTTTCCATTTTAAAAAGTGCATTAAAATACTGATCGCTGACTCCAACAAAAAAACAATTGCTTACAGATGTTTCACGTTTGATATAATGGATTGTGAAGCTTTGCATCTGTAGTTCATATCCTGAATGTTTCTCTGGTGTCAAATCAGAAGAGTTTGAGCTGTATGTCTGAACTCTGAGTCCATAATCGGCTGATCGCAGCTTAAGAGCATGTTAAAAGCTCAGATTAGAGAACACAGTGATCGAGGTGGTCTCTCCAAACAGACCCTGTTTGTTTGAGTTGTTTTCTTTCTTTCTGCTGGATAAATGTAATGAGGGGATAGACATGTTTACGTGTTTCAAGTGATCTATTGTGTGAATAAAGCTCTGGCTCAGAGGCTCAGGAAATGTGTTTTTTGTTTTGCTCGTGTGAGAAAGACGAAGAAAATGAGAGGGAATGAGATACCACTGGCTTTATGCCATTATGCCTGAGGGCAGAAATGTAGTATTCTGTTATGCTTTTCAAAGCTGGACATTTTTTGCGTAATATGGGTGAAGTTTTTGTTAAATTGACGATGTAATACCAGACAGTCAGCAATATGAGAATAAGATCTACTTGTGTCCCCTTTTTCTTTGACACGTTATGAATTTTAGGGTTAGTCCAAATTAATTTTAGGTCGCTGTTAGACCAGAACTTTTGGTGTGAGCCTGAGTCTGTGTGATCTAGTTCCCAAGTACTTGGAAGTGACAGAAATGATCAACCATGAAAAGAGTAATTTATTACTTTTTGTTTTCTTCAGAATATTTCGAAGCAGCCTTAACGTGCAGTCGCAATTAACGTTGCCCTGCAAAATGTCATTTCAATTGGAATCTGTGTGATCATGTGATGGTGAAAGTTCCCCATGCAGATTTTACTCATGTTCAAGTTGGTCACAAAACTTTTGGCATTGTTAGTTGATCTTTTATCAACTAATATTTTATCATTTGTTGTCCTATATTTACAGTCAATAAGTGGCTTTTATCATTATTAAATAACTGTAGTGTATGTAGTCTGTACAGCAGTCTTATTGAAGGACACTATAACAGGAACAGGCCCCATGGGAATTTTTTTTTATTTTTTTTTTAGTTGAGTTGAATGGGTTTTTATGCTAACCTCTGCTCTTTCTGCCCCTGTAGGTTGTCCCAGACCCTCAGTTGTGCCTCATGGCAGTGGGAACCTGACGGAAACGAACCGCGGCTCCTTCCCTGTTGGCACACTATTGCAGTACAGCTGCGATCCAGGATACACGCTGGATGGCTACAGCATTATCACCTGCACCGTCTCAGGCCACTGGTCTTCTGACCTGCCTCGCTGTGTCAAAAATGATGGTATGTTCAATTTATCCCTCTCTTTAGCATTTCATTCCACAAAGGCTAATGCGGTGTTCACATTATGTTGGAATTACGAGTAGATTTCTGAGTAGAAAAACAGTTCTACGTCAAACTTCTAAATTGATATGAAAGCTCTGGTTCCTCTCCTTCGCACTGACTCTCAAGCTTTTTTTTCAATAGTTTGTCAACCACCGAGTGAGCCGGAGAACGGAGGATATAACTGCCACCCCTCGCCGTGCCACAGACTGACCCAGGGTACTGTGATTGAGTACTTCTGTGATGAGGGTTACATTCTGAAAGGAGGGTACCAGTTCCGAACCTGTGACAATGGAGAGTGGAAATCGTCCTTGCAGATCAGCTGTCACCCTGTACAAGGTATGTCACACAGCAGTTGGAGCTTGTTCCACAAGCTCGGCCATTTGGAAATTCTGCCATCATGGTACATATGGGAAGTTTTCCTCCTCCTTGGAAAATGTTGAGAATGGAGAATCATTGTAAATGTATTAAATTATAATAATGTAGATAGCAGTTCAAGCTGTTCAAGTGAGTTTAGTACAGCATTGGAAGTTTTAGGTCCCAGAAAGCATAATTTAAACATCACCTATAATTTTTTTGTCAGACAATCAACATGGTTTTGGATATTCAGTCACTGGATGCAAGTTAAAATTTTAGGGAGCTCTAAAATTTGAGATGAAATTTGTCATTTGTCAGGTGTGGCTTGATTTGTGTTTTTTTTTTGTTTTTTTTTACACAATTTGATTACTGGTTAGTGGTTATCATTTAAATCTGATTGTTTGGTTTTGTGATTAGCTTTATTGAAGTTATCCCTGATGGGAAAAAAAAATCTAAAACAGCTGAAAGTGGTTTGCTGGTTTTTTTTCTGTTTGGCCAGCTGGTTTCCCAGCACAAACTGCTGAAATCACCCCAAACCCCTCTAAAACCTTCAAAACAGGCCAGGTTAAACGGGTGGTTGACCCGCTAACCACCTTAGACTTGTTTAAATTGGCTTTTCAACTATATCTGATTATAAACATAAACATTTTTTGTTTTTGTGTTTTACGCACTGCAGTGAATCAAACAAAGTGTTTCTCTTCCAGGGGACGAGCAGCAATCTACGCTGCCCATGCCGGCTCTGTCTATCGTGGCCTCCACTGCCAGTTCTGTGGCCCTCATCCTGCTGCTGGTGGTGCTGTTTGTTTTGCTTCAACCCAAACTCAAGTCCTTCCACCACAGCCGGTAAGGCCCTGTCTCCCTCTTAAGGCAGGCATACTGTGCGATTTTCGTCCGATTTTAAGCCGAATTCTGACTCGTGCGACTCTTTTTCGGGTCGGGCTGATTTTCAGCTTTGTCGTGCAGTGTACAGGGAGAAACGAGAGGTGATTAACCTCTCCCGACAGGCAATAGGATGGTTGGATGGATTTCTGACATGTCAGAAATTTTGGTCGCCTCGTGAGGTTATTGCTCTGTTGAAGCAGAGCTACGGACCGATTGCCCTAAACTCTGTGTTTTTCCCTCACTGAGCCTGCACGAAAACAAAAGTTTAACCATTTAATCTTTAATGCAGCAAGAGAGATAACGAAAAGAGGGAGATCTTTAAGTTCTGTAGCTATCAAACTAGCTACAAATTACTGTTGCTTACCTCCAGTTCGTGTTGCAAAATGGATAAACCATATTACCCACGTCTGTAGGTCTAGCTACCGTGCCTCTTTTATTCATTTGTAAAACAATGCTCATGTTTAACAATCTGTTTTTGAAATAAAGCTGTTTTTAATTTTCATTGATGACTGATTATTAGTGCAGTGTTCGGACATATAGACTGTTAATCATTTTAATTATAGGCCTATAATTCATTGTAATCGACCTAAATGTTCTTAGACCATTTTCAATGAGGAGGAGTAAGCTTCTATCTAATCTTTGCAGCATGTCAGTTATGCGGTGATGCGCTATGAAATTATTGAGTGGCAAGTAATTATGATAGCCTATCAATTTAATAATAAAAGTAGACCTTCCCTAATAATAATAATAATAATAATAATACAATAATATAATAATTGAATACATACATTGGAAATGTTAAATACTCTTGATATTGATAGCTGATGCTTGTTTTGACAATATCTCTGGATACACGATATCATGGTCTATTGGCGCAACCCGGCACAGGGGTTTATCGCGTATTTTTCACACGTATAGTGTGAGCAGTCAAGTCGCAGCTCGACGTTCGGACCGTATAGTGTGAGCACATAAAACGAGAGCTTTGGCTTTACATCGCATGCGATCTACTCGTTCAGTGTGAGTAGGTAACCTTGTTGACATCGCATAGTGTATGCCCGCCTTTACTGAGCGCACCTTCTTCAATGACTGTTGTTTTATTCTCACAAAGAAGGAGATTACATAGAGTTCTTATGTAAATCTAAAAACGTGAGGATCAAAACTGTCATGAAAACCTAAATTACGACTATTTTTTGTTATATCATCATCATCATCATCAAAACTTTATTAAGGACACACATGGTCCAATCACACACAGTAACAGACAAAAAAAAAAAAAAAAAAAAAAAAAAAAACAACAACAACAACACAATATCACATGTTTACATACAGGCTAAAACGCCAATGGTTCCACATACCAGAGGAGAACCTGACTGAACTTAGGGTCGGGTTTGTCAATGTTGAAATTATGCTGTTTGCAGAGTCTAACAACCTACACATACATCTGTACATGAGATTGCGCAGAACAGCAGAACAGGTGGGCACGCCAACACTGACAAACAATTGACTTGCACTACTCCATCGCGGCACCCCAAGCAACAGCCTCATTCCGTCATTATATGCTACATTGAGTTTCTGCATGCTGCTCTTTCTGTAGCGCCGCCACAAATGGGCAGTATACATCGGGGTGCAATATGCTCTAAAAAGTGCAATCTTTACAGATCCAGAGCACATACAAAATTTGCAAATCAACGTATTCGCCTGTGCATATATCATACGACACTGTCTATAAATATCCCTATCATCAGACAGGTCCTCAGTTATATAGTGTCCCAAATATTTAGCCTCATCGCATACCATAAGGTCAATACCAGACAGAGAAAATACAGGAAATAATAGTTTCCTGTCCTCCCTACTCCTGACAATCATAACATTACTCTTCTTTGCATTGTATTTAATGTCAAAATCTGAGCCATATTGAGAACAGACCCTCAGTAACTGTTGAAGGCCAGCACTATATGGACAGAAGATAACCAAATCATCTGCGTACATTAAGTGGTTGATGATAGTATTACCAACCATACAACCAGTTCCACAGCTGTTTAGCAATTTTGATAACTCATCCATATAAACATTAAAAAGAAAGGGGGACAGAATGCTTCCCTGTCTGACTCCATTGCATACATTGAATGGAGCAGACACAAAGTTACCCCATTTCACATGCATTGACTGATGAGCATACCAAAAAGCCAGAATTCTCACCAGAGATTTGGGAACTCCTCTGTTGAGTAACTTATAAAATAATTGTTCATGATTTACACGATCAAAAGCTTTAGAGGCATCAATAAAAGACATAAAAATTGTAGAATTATGCCTTTTATATAAATCTAGAATCTCCTTTAATGCAAAAATACACATATCTGTGCCATGTTTAGGTTTAAAACCAAACTGGTTGTCAATGGTCAGGACAAACTGTTCCAACTTGAGCAGTAAGGTCCTCTCCAAGACCTTGGATATAATACTGGCTAGTGCTATAGGCCTGTAGTTATCCATGCTATTTATTTTGCCAGCTTTGTCTTTAATAATAGGCACTAAGATCACCGATAAAATAGACTCAGGTAAAATACCATGAACTAAAAACCCTGTAAAACACATTGCCAGAAGAGGAAAAAGTTTTCTACTCGCAAATTTTAGATGTTCAGCAGATATCTTATCCATACCACATGCCTTGGTATCTTTTAACATCATAACTGCATCATAGACTTCTTGAGAGGAAACAGTCACATCTTCATTTTTGTCAATGATGCCTACAGCAAGCGGATTACTTTTAACACAGTTGAACAGCTCATAATAATGTTTTTGCCACACCTGAGTAATTTCCTCTTGGCCACTTATACCATCAATATTCGTTGGCAAATATGTTTTACAATTATTTATTCTTTTGATTTCTTTCCAGAAATCATTTGGATTCTTTTTTTGCAGTTTCCTCGCAAGTGAGTCCGACCTCATTGTGTTCTCATTCCTCTTTATAAAACGTAGGGCATATTTAAAACGTGCATTTGCTTGTTTCTTATATTCAAATAAGGGACCATGTTTATGTCTACCTGACTCAGCCCAAGCGTTAAAAGCCCTTCTAGCCTCCGCATGAAACTCTTCAACATATTCATTCCAACCTGGCTTGGCTTTATACATCTTGGTCTTGTATAGAGGCCTGCTTGACGCCAGAAGGGACTCCACTATATTATCATACAAGGAGAACAACTCAATACCTTACCATGTTGTTGGTTCTTACAGTTAATATCACAACACGCAACCGCATCTTTTGGTAAGTCAATATTACTTAACAACACATCAGACTGACCACAATATACTTCAAGATCCTCCTCTGACAGTTTAGACCATAATCATAATTATAAAAATGCTTCAGGAAAAAGTAAATAAATAGTGGAAGTAAAAACAGTATTCTGTATACTTTTGGATATTAAAAGGACACTTACAATTTTTATATTTGATGTTTGTCCAAGTTTTGGGTTGGAAAGATAAAAAAAAAAAATCATAATTACTTATGCTCACCAAGGCAGCATTTATATGATCAAAAATACAGTAAAAACTGTAATATTGTGAAATATTATTACAATATAAAATAACAGTTTTCTCTTTTCATATATTGTAATTTATTCCTTTGATAGCATGCTGATTTTTTGTAACATTATAAATGTCTTTAGTCACTGCATTTAATGCATCCTTGCTGAATAAAAGTTCTACTACATTTGACACCTAGCAAGTATCCAAAAAAAAAAATTTCTTCATTTTGAACTATTTTAAACCATATAATTTTTTTGCGTTTTAAACCGTTTGCTTGAAAAGTGTTTGTGCTCTATTTCATTCAAATAAATGCCACTAGTAGGTTTGATATTTTATTATAGTACATTTTTAAATGTTATTTTTGTACTTTGGGTACTTTTTCAGTCATTTTTGGTACCACTGAATGCATTAAGAACGTTTAAAAAAAACAGCTTCTTGAAGTGTTTGCATATGTACTAATTTTAGTAGCATGCAGATTTTAAGTCAATCCTAATTCCAACTGTTTGACATAAACAAATATGGCACTTCCCCTACTGCGCTGTTGTTCCAGTAATCTGCTGTTGCGTAATCAGCCCACTGTGATGTAAGCCACAGGTCAGGATTTGACACCGTTTAAGCCTTACTTTTTATTCCCATATCTCTCCTTCACTCTTTTAAAGCAGCCGGGAGCAGGGTGTGTCAGGACAGCCTACCTCCATCATGGTGGAGGGCGTTCAGGTCTCGCTGCCCTCCTACGAAGAGGCCGTGTACGGCGCAGGCGGCACTCCCGTGCCACCTCCTGAGTCCCGGGTTCAGATCGTGCTGTCGGAGGGCCCGCAGGTGGAGGGTTTGAACGAACCTCTAGAACAGGCTCAGACGAGTTACAGTTTCCCCTCCACCTCGACTGCTGCGCCCTTGTGTCACGCAGAGACTGTATTGGTTCACCAGGTGCCCTCTTCCTCCTCTCCATCCTCCTCATCCTCTCGCTCCTGGGCTGCTGAGCAGCCTGGTGCCGCTGCGCCTCTGCACCGCAGGCAGAGCAGCGAGAGCAGCGATCAGCACAGCTTGCTTTCAGTCACCTCTGCCGAAGACTATGGTGATGGTGAGTGAAATTGCAAATCTAGATGTAGAGGTGATGTGTGGTTTAACTTGTGTGGATACTCGACGAAATGGGCGTTTTGGCTAAAATTTCTGAAAGAAAGAAAAATCATTTTACGATAATAATATTATTAAACAATATTTTACAATCTGAAGTAAACAATTTTACAATCTTTTCGTTTCTTTTTTACAATATCATGTATTATTAATTTATTTACTATTATTACAACTAAACGACTTCTCACTACCTGAACTAACATGGCCGTGTCATAAAAAGGTTCAATTATTTGATATTTTAAGAGACTTATGCATTACTTTTTTTTTTTTTATAAAACTTTTTTCTTTTTTATGTCAGAACAGTTGTATCACCAGACTTTTAGCCATTATGCTCCCTCAAAACGATTAAAGTGAATTTTATTTCTTATTTCAAAACACACTCACCATAGAAGAGGTGTATTCACGTTGTTGTTTTTGTGTGGATTGCATTTTAAAAGTATTTTTTATTTAAAAAAAATGAGCTACATGCCATTGACCCGTTTTTTGTTTTGTTTTCATGTCTTTTCTTCAGATATTCCATTGCTAAAGGAAGCCTGAGTCTGTGTACAGCCCCCTCCCTCTCTTGTCACCGCTGGCCAGCACTGTAACCCCTAAAGCTTCTCACCAAACACTTACCCCACACCTACCCTTCAGAACGCAGCAGTAAATAAGATCCATCAGCTGTCCCTCTGCCAACAAATCGCCCGGCCCTGGGGTCTACAAGCTGCGTGGCCCCCATGGAGTCTGGCAGCTCTCTTGACAGGAAGGACTTTTGACCGGACGACCCCTCAAAGGGATGCGCAAATGCTCGAGTTTAACACTTTTCTTGCAGGTGCGCTAATAATCAGTTGCACTCACAGGCTTACCTCGTCGTGACGAGGATTCACTAATTACAGATGAATGCATTAAGATTACGTTGTGGACCTCTGCTCCGTCAATGACTGTGACCTCTTGCGAAGGGGAGAGTTCAGCAAGGATTTGCTAAGCCAGGCCCTTTTCTCTTTGATGCTGCATGTTCTGTGCAATTTCTATTCTCTGTTTCATTCTACACGCTTACACACAGGAGCACGGCACAATCGAAGCATGACGCATAGCACCATCTCGACACATTCCCTTGTGCGAGACGCAGGGTTGAACTGATTTACATTGTACTGTATTCAAATACATGCTTGCCTTTTTATTTGTCAAAAAGTACCTGTGCTGTGCTGTGCTGTGCTGTGCTGTGCTCTGCGTGTGTGTGTGTGTGTGTGTGTGTGTGTGTGTGTGCGTACATGGGTTTCTGATGCCTGTGACTGTGGCTGTTGTCATTCGAAGAGGGCTGAAGTATCATCTAGGCTTCTTTTCCCCAAAATAGGAAACATTTTCAATACCTCCATTTTCTAATCGCGACGTTATTTAACTAGGATGGATGTTCCTTGTCTACATGTCTGTTTGTCCAAAGTGAGGGAGACATACTTTCAGAGAAATAATTCAACTTTATTTCTTCCTTTTAAAAGCAAGTATAGCTCTCTCATGTTTATGTGTTGCACGCACAAGCAAAGAAAACTTTAATGGTTTTTTTTTAAAATCACTTTTGAGTTCTTTTTCCAAGAGGACTTTGTTGGGTGTGGACTAAGTTCGTTGCTGGGCTGTACCTTATTAGCTTTGACTAATAATATTTGGAATATAATTTAAGCAAGTTTAATTCACTTTTAATTTGTTAAATGTTACAATATTACATTTGAATGCTTTGCAAAGCCAGCTGTGGTGTGGCTAACATCTTAAAGATGACTAGCAAAAATAGAAGCACCTTCTATTAAGTTTTCTTAATAAATCATTCGCTATTAAGATGGTATTTGTAAAGAGAATTCATCAGATATCCCATCAGATGTTAAATAGGTTGTGCATTGTTTTAATGCACTGTCTAGACTCAGCTCCAGAAAATGGCCTTGTTCTTCACTCATAATGTTCTTTTGGCAAATGGGCATTTGAAAAACCAATGAATCTTTTATTTGAATTGCTTTTCGTTTTGCATTTTTTCATCCTTGCTCATTGAACATTGCCACCTCATGTGTATATCCCCTGTGTGGTTCATGCGAGATTCTGATGTTTGTCACCATGCATCATATATATATATATATATATATATATATTTTGTGTGTGTGTCTGACTTTGGAGAGACTGGCTTGTTTTTGTAAATTTATTTTAAAAAAAATTCATGCAAACTGAAGGCAAAATATTACTGCTGCCTTAACTTGTACATTTTATGCATTTCTCACTTTGTAATCACATTTCTTCTGTCTCACTGGCTTTATGGTAATTTGTCTTCAGTTTCCTTATGGCCTTACTTTTTTTTTTTTTCTATGCATAAACATTGTCTTGTTGAATTTAAGACGTAGGGTTTTACTCCTTTGGAGGATGTGACATAAGATTGTCCACCCGAACTTCCTCAGAACCTTTTTGTTTTCAGTGATTGTGAAATATGAACATATGAGCTTTTATTTCTTTTTGTTTATCAGTTTCATTCAAAGGATTTTTTAAGTTTAAAAAAAGAAAGAAAGGACGCAATTAAAAAAAAGGATGTCCAGGATGTGTGTGAAACACTGTTGTACGGTGTTTTTCTGCAAATGTAATTTAAGTTGACTCAACCACCCAGCTCCCCGTCCCCATTACACTTTTTTTTGGTTTTCCTCTGTACATTGCTGTGGGTGTGAAGATAGTATTTTAATATTTGTATAAAGTTTAATTTAATTCTACAGTGTGTATATAACTATTTCTAATTAAAGCTTTCATTTGAAGTGCACAAGAAGTTTGGTGCTTTTTATGTTATGGTTCACTATGAATACTTTTAGGTATATTATATATCTACATTGTCATATGACGAAGGATTCCATTGTTTCCAGGGTAAAGTGCAGATACCCTTAGTGAGTAAGTAATGTTGTGCGTTACCGACATCTAGTGGTGGAGATTGGAAAGTTGTAATAGGAATGCATACTAAGATTCATTTCCGCGAATCTGTTCTTCTGACAATTCATTCAAAGAACCGATTTAAAAGAACGATGCAGCTATTTACCGCATGACGTGATTACTTATCTCGTCTTTCCTGACATACCGGCTGTTTATTATCGAAATTGATTAATAAGGCTGTTTATTGTTATTTCTTGTTTACAATTAATTTTGTTGCAGCCATAATGGAGCTCACTGAGAAGCTAAATAGCCCAGCAGAAGGTTTTTTTTAGGTGAGTTGGACCAAAAGCGGCGGTTCTCCGTTCAATGAGTCGAAATTGACGGTTATTCAGTGGTTCAGTCTGATTCGTGAATCACTCTGTTTGGTTTTGTGAACCGGTTCAATTGGTTTATTGAAAACAGCCGATTAAAGTACAATTCGCTGCAGTGTAGACGCCATTTAAACTATATAACGTATGTTATGGTCGGTCAGATTATTTATCAAAGTAAATAATAATAATACGAAGTAATATTGACACTACAGATGTTTCGTCTCTAAACAAAATAGGACTAAGTTACTAACTTACCGTGCAACTGTTACATCATTACATTTGACACAGTTTAAACTAATTGATCTATTTTTTCACGTAGATAGCTGCAGTATAATGCTTAAAATTGAGTATTATACTGTATCTGACATAGTAGTTGAGCGCAGTGTCTGAACTGATCTCAGATCAGTGTTGAGCGTCGCTCGCATCTCGCGGCTCGCTCTACACACACTGACTCCATTTTGTGTGAAAGGGATTGTTCGCACACGCACTCATTCAAAGGAGAAACATTAGACAGAGGTATGTACCTGAGACAGTGCATCTTCACACTTGTCTGAATTCAGCTTTTAAGGGTTGTGTTGTTTAACCGACTGTTTTGTGTAACGATTCACCAGTTAATGAGTTCTCTTTGGATGTGGGTTGTGGTTCTTGAAGGCCCTCTACTAGCCTTCGTCGGTGTTTGACGCTTGCATAATAACAGCGTCGCGATATTAGTTGTTTTTACCTTGTTTGTATTTGTTTTAAAGAAAATGAGTGGTTGTCGTATTTTCATCGGTCGATTAAACCCCTCTGCTCGGGAGAAGGACGTCGAGCGGTTCTTCAAGGGTTATGGAAGAATCAGAGATATTGACCTGAAAAGAGGCTTCGGATTTGTGGTACGTTTTGCCTTTCGTAAACAATTTCATCAAATTTCAGATATTGCAACAGTATGCTGTTTGTGTTGCATTGTAATTATAGTGACTTAAGCTATTATGATGTGGGCATTTAGGCGTCCAACCTTAATAATATATTAATAGCACATGTGCTGTGTTTCAAAACCTAGTCTACAATGGACAGCGTTTTTAAATAGAAACCTCTCCTGATTTTGAGACAGCCACGTAATGAAGTGTTCATCATTTCAGGTTATTAGTCTATACTTGTTATTTTAATACTATATATTTTCAAATTCACGACCATTCAAAAGTTTTGGGGAACCCAAAAGCTGCTTTTATTTGATCAGAAATACAGTAAAAACACGAATGTTGTGAAATTTTGAAAATATCTATTTTAACATTTTTAAATGGTAATTTATTCCTGTGATGGCAAAACTGATTTTATCACGTTAACACGTCCTTGCTGAATAAAAGTATTAATTTCTTACCTTTTGAACGGTCATGTAGCCTATATAATATTGTCAAATGAAATTGCAAGTTTGCAACAATGAACTGAGCAATTAACAAATGTAAACTAAAAGTTCTTCGGATTATATTATAATCTTCTTAGGACTTCTTATATTAATTGGACAAGAAATTAGGAGAAATAAACTAAAGCTCAAGAATTAAGTGCCTATTTTTTTCAGGAATTTGATGATCCAAGAGATGCAGAAGATGCTGTTTATGAGCTTGATGGGAAGGAGCTCTGCAATGAGAGGTATACTTAAATTCAGTGCCTGTTTGTATAGTGGTTTTCACAACACATTGTTACATATTAGGGACTTGAGACTTAGCTGATACATGTATGATTACTTTTTTTTTTCCTGCAGAGTGACTATTGAACATGCTCGTGTCCGCCTGCGTGGGGGCCGAGGTGGTCGTGGTGGCGGTGGTGGAGGTAGTGGTGGCGGTGGAGGACGTTTCCCTGGTCGGTATAGCCGTGGTTCCCAGGACAGCCGGAGGTAGGGGTCAATCTTTGTTAAATACTTTGCATATGTGCTTTTTTATTATTGCACATTAACATTATAACGTTTCCTTTTTTGTTTTAAAGAAATGAATACTTTTATGTAGAAAATATGCTTTACATTGATTAAAAGTGACAGTAAAGTCATTCGCACAGGTGAGGTTGTGTAAACATACAATGTTCAGTGTTTTCTAGAAATCAAGTCAATAACTCTTAACTGTTTCACCTGTCAGGAACCCTCCACCGATGCGCACGGAGAATCGTCTCATTGTGGAGAATTTGTCGTCAAGAGTCAGCTGGCAGGTGAGCATTCATCAATTACCTGTCATGTTTTGGGGAGTCAGTTGATTTCCCAAACACTGCAAATAACACACAAAAAGGAAAAAAAAAGGAATCCTTCATAGATAATTAGAATATGTAGAGTTAAGTTGATAAATGTAAATCAATGGCAGAAGTTGTCATTCTGAGATTACTTTCAAATTCAAGGTCATATAATACTGAGGAAACAGTAAGGTTAAGTCACTTTGCCTCTGTTTTAACCAATTGTTCACCCCTCTATTTGCCAGCCTGACTGTTGTGTCGTATGGAAGAGCTCGCTAATGGTGGAGTTAACCCCTACAGGGTCCCTCTCTCTGGTTAAGCCACTCCCATTGTGTCCCACGCCTAGTTGACCTCCGCCGATCGCACGAGAGCTCTCTGAGAGTGATGCCCTCTCGCTCTAGACGCAGCGGCTGCCGCTACAAAGCGTGGTTTGTGACGGTGCCGAGCTGAAAGAGAGAGAGAGACAGAGATTGAAAGCGAGAGATCGAGAGAGAGAGGGGCAGAGAGAGAGCGAGTGAAAGAGAGAAAGAGAGCGAATCTCTGGCTTACGCAGTCAATCGAGGGGTTCGGTAATTTGAGAGGCTTCGATCGGTATACTCACCCACCCTGCTCTCTGGTGGTCCCACACACGTGGCAGAGGATAAAACAGCCCGATGGGTACGTTCCCAGGTATTAGTCTATAATCTCTTCCTCGCTGTTTACGCTCGGTGCCCTTGAGGGGACGGCACAAATAGGGTACGATCGATGGAGGGAGGCCTAGTGCACTTCCACACTGTATGCACTTGTGTTTTGGTAAGAATGCATTTGCCATGTAAATGTACATTTTACTAAATGTGGGGCCCTTTTTTTACGAGCCGCTCCACATAGTTGCTCTGCTAGTCTTGAATGTTGTAGTACAGGGGTCCGGGAATGTCACAGCATTGCAAGCCAAATTATCCATGGTCAACATTGTTCCCTTGATTATCACGCCACCACTTTTTGTTCTAGTGCTAGTTAATTTTGGCGATGAGACACAGAAGTCTTTGTGTTTGGACATTTCAGAAGCCAGTGTTAGCAACACAAAGCTTTAAATGGATAGTCGAAAGAATTTGAAATAAGGCAGCATTGCACAGCATTGCAAGCCAAAATTTCCCAGGTCAACATTGTTCCCTTGATTACTGCGCCGCCACTTTTCATTCCAGTACCCATTCATTTTGGTGATGTGTAAACACAACGTCTTTTGTGTCTCAATGTTTGCGCATTTCACAAAGCTTTAAGTAGAGAGTGGCCGCTTGGCTTCGCTTTTTGTTGGTTTCAAATCTATCCGTGTGCTTCCCTTCAACTTCATTTGAATGTTTATATGTAGCATATTGAACATGGTCCGGGCTTGAGCAAGATCTGAGAAGTTCTCGGACCCCAACTTTGATAGTTAATTTACCTTGATACTTCATAAAACGTGTAAATGTGCTCATCTAAGTTACCTAGCTAACACAACATGCTGCTGTACTGTGTGTAGGATTTAAAGGATTTCATGAGACAAGCTGGAGAGGTTACTTTTGCAGATGCCCATCGGCCAAAGCTTAATGAAGGGTGAGCTGGCTATGTTTTTTTTTTCCTGTTACTCTCCCAGTCATTTTTTTTCTCCATTGAATTCGATGAATTACAGTAACTGTAGATGTATGTAATGTTAAATATATCACAATGAAGACAAATCATGGATTTCATCTAAATTAATATTGCATTTCTTTTTGAATGTTTTATGTAATGCTTTTATCTTTCTACAGTGTGGTTGAGTTTGCCAGCCATAATGATCTAAAAAATGCCATGGAGAAGTTGTCTGGGAAAGAGATCAATGGAAGGAAAATCAAACTTGTTGAGGCGTCCAGGAAAAAGTGAGTTATTCTTTTTTTTAGCATGCACTAATAATATTTCCAATATATAAAATTAATATAAAAAAAGCATTTATGTATAAAACTAAATAAATATAAGATTTTCATAATTGATACAATTATTTTGTTATTACTAATATTTGTTCAATATCATCCAAAAGTTTGGGGTCAGTATTTATTTTATATTTTTATAAGATGACGCGAGAGAGAAATTAATGTTTGTTTGTTTGTTTGTTTTTACCAAAGATGCATGGAATTGTTCAAAATTGACAGTAAAGACATTTATGTTACAAAAGATTTCTATTTCAAATAAATGCTCTTCTTTTGAATTTTCTATTTGTCAAAGAAACATGAAAAAATGTATCACGGTTTACAGAAAATCAGTGATTATAATAAGAAATTTTTCTTAAAGCACCAAATGCTGACATGTGACACTGAAGACTGGAGTAATGGTTGCTGAAAATTCAGCTTTGCCATAACAGGAATAAATAAAATGTTGTATTTTTGATTAAATAAATGCAGCATTGGGGAGAACAAGAGATAAAAATATATTTAAAAAAAAATCTCATCAACCCCAAACTCTTGAACAATAGTGTGTAGATAGATTAATGAATAGATTTTTCTCTTGCTTTCTCTTGTCCTGTAGATCCAGAACTCGGTCTCGCTCAAATAGCTCATCTCGATCTCGTTCTCGTTCACGAGGGCGTTCCGCATCACGTTCTCGTAGCCGCTCCCGTTCCCACAGCCCCAAATCACATAACCACTCAAGAAGTCGGTCCCGTTCAGCCAGTCCCTCTCCTGTGCGGCCCAAGGAAGCAGCGCGTGCTGAATCCGCATCCCCGCCGACCCCAGCGCAGCGCCCCCCGCCGTCTCGTTCCCCGTCCGCTGACAGCCGTCATTAGATGCTGCTGCTGCACTGCGTGCTGAGGGAAGCGGCTGATGAAGTTTAGCGCAGCAATATTGTCCCACCTTTGGTCAATTTAGGCCTCTCCATGCCAGTGTTTTCACAGCTCTGTTGCTAATTTAAAGGTATTTGACAGGAGAGTCCATTTAAATCAGGACTATACTGCTATTTTTTGGTGGGGGGGTTTTTAAGTTCATGTCTCAAATGGGTTTTTTGTGATTGTTTTTTATCACTACATACAGAGTGAGGTTTGATTTCTGTCGAGATTCTTTAATTGTATAAACATATTTATGGACAAACCAGTAAATATGATTGTTTTCAGTAAGTTTGGCCCTTTGTTGTGTTCTGAAGATTTGTAATTAGGGTTTTATGAATAATGCAAATTGTTTGTAATGTAGATGCTTGAATTATAATGAAAGAAGTCAAATAATTATCTGAGTTACCTTCACGCTGCATGAATAAAGAGATCTTGTTACACATTTGTGAATCCCTGTTTTATATACCAGCCTTTTTCATATGTATGCATTTGATTTCGCAGTGTATACACATTTTAATGTTGCATTTGTTTGAACGATTCAATTGAGCTTTTTTTTAGTCCCATGCATTTTCTCATTCTTTTTTTTTTCACAAAAGAGGATGAGATTTTAATATGCCATATTTTTGATGTGTTGTAAACTGTCTCATTTTTTTTCAGATCATGTTGAATCAATGTCCGGCTTTGTCTGGATATGTTTTGATGCATGTTTTTCATTTATTTGGAATATGAGTCACCTTTCTGTACCATGATATAAATATTAATTAAATGTTTTTGAACGTTTATAAAGTTTGCGTAGCACTGTAAAAAAAAAAAAAAAGAAAATTCCCCAAAAAGCTGTTAATAATGGGGTCAGTCGTTCATCTGAAAGCTCAAAAACACGTTACACGTTAGACATAAATATTGTTTGTTAAAAAAAGTTAACTCTACAGTACACATTTATTGTTAACAAGAAGTATGTATTGCAAGTTGCAACTTTGTTTAAAAATTCACACTTGAAAGGTGTTCAAAAAAATTAAGCATCAGACTCCTGATGTCATTTGTCCTCTGCATATTTTGTTTTATGTCTTAGATATGTATTGAATAGATTTATTAAATGCCTATGGTGATATTCAAATAAAAATAGCACCTGTTTCAAGGCAGCTGAAAAAGCAGTCACGTTTGTGCTGTTGTGCAACCACATACAATTGGACACTTTGAAGAAACTTTTCAGGCTGATGCTGTTGTTCACTCTATGGGATCCCCTGTTAGGGTCTATTAGTTTCTTCAGATGCTCTTGTCACTGTTGTTTTGTGTAAAAAAAGAGAAATAGTTCATTTTAAGAGTTACAGTATAATACTTAGGATTTGTAATTTTTTTGTCTTTAGAAAAAAAAAAAAAAAAGACTGATAGATTGACTGATTGGTCGAATTACCATTCATGACAACTGATCAGTCCTCCAGAAATGTAATTCTGTAAGTTCATAAAATTGATGTACCTTTTGGGGTGGTTAAGATGAAATCTGCTTATTCTTGTGGTGCTAAACAGTGTTTTCCTGCAGTTCCAGAGTAACTGATCACATGGCAGATGATTTTTTTATTGGGTTTTGTTTTCAGGTTTGTAATTGCTTTATTTTAGTGAAAATGCTATTATTAGCCTTTTAAATATTATAAATAACCGTGTCACAAATAGATATTAAGGACATGTTTTAAATACAATTTAAATCTTTTGAAATGCATTTAACAATTTAAAATGTGTAACTTTCGCTAGAATTTAAATAGATTTGGAAGATGTTTTTATTTAGTTGGCATTATATATATATATATATAACAGGTCAATAAACAGTGTGTTCTTACTGTGAAAATTAACCCACAACATGCACTGCTATCGATCGGTACACAATTCCTGCACACATAACCTGGTTGAAAAGTGCTACTTTTTAAACTTATACTAGAAAAAAAAAAAAACTCCAATACTAAATTATGAAAAGGTCTGTTTTATTAGGGTATGACTATAGTTTATTGTATTATGGCACTAAAACAATTAGTGTTTCAATTAAGACTGGTGGACAGTACAAAAGAACAATTAGGTTCTACAGTCAAATTTATCATGTATTTTAGAATGTAAACAAAAAGCATTTTAAAACTGTCCATTCAGTTCTATACAGTTTCAATTATGAACTCTTCTATTAAGGCAAGGCAAGTTTATTTGTATAGCACATTTCATACACAATGGTAATTCAAGGTGCTTTACATAGAAGAAATTAAAATAACCAAAAGAGAAAGAATAATTAAAACAGTAATAATTTAGTTTTATTAACTAAAACCGTACAGCATATGGTGATATTTTGTCTTAAAATTGCTTTTTCAGCTTAATAAGCACTATGGAGTCCCCTCAGATGTCACTGTCCGAGGGTCCATTCGTTTCTTCAGCTGCTCTTTCCACTGCTGTGTGCACTTGTGTCTCTGTGTAAGAAAAGAGAAAACAGTTCTTTTTAGAATTTATAATACTTATAATAATTTTAAAATAAGCACTACATCAATCTTTAGGTTATAATAAAAATAGAATTCTACCACTTTTAATACTTATATAAATTGATAAACATTCTTCTTAGAAATGTACTTTCATAACAAGTTTAATGGACTTCATGTACCTTTTTGGGATGGACTCAGCTTCTGGATGCATCTGAACAGGACTATGAAAAAAAGAGCCTCGACTATCTGGAACACAACGTAGAGGATAGGAAAGAAATACAGCTGACCAATGAGCTCAGCAGGGAAGGCCACCTTCAGGATTGTGGAACACAGTTGGATGTTCTGACAACCTACCTCCACAGAAACCGTACGTCTGCCACTGAGGACCCAAGGACACAAATGAACATCACACATGTGAAAAATGCAGTGTGACACCTTGGCCAGATACAATACAATTTCATATTCCGGTGGACATACGTACGGTGCATTCATCCTGAACAGAGTGGACAGGATATATCCACATGTGAATCCAATCAATGGCATCAATGCAGCTGTGGCTGTAAGTTGAGGAGATAGCACTGTGAAAACTTTTCCTCCATCATATATACCAGCAAGAACACCAATGACAACACAGGAGATCAGCATCACCATCAACCCAACCTACAAGCCAACAGGGAATAAAACAGGAACATAGTTGAAGAATATGCTTATAATTCATATAATTTGTCTGTCATGCTGATGGCATGTAACCAGAGGATTCATCCTTTACAATACAGCAGATTGTGTGGTCGAGCAGCATAGAATGTTGATAAAGTGATCTTGTTTTTTCAAAACATGTAAGAATTACCATAACTACAAGATGACAAGTCAGAGCTTAAAAAAAAAATCAGAGTTTACAAATTCTAATTATGAGTCCTGTGAAGGTATAAACACTTGGTAGCCATAGGTTGGAATCTCATAATAACTGTAATTCAGCATATGTCTGTGTTTCCGCATTCAAGTCTGTTTGTATTGGGGATTTTTTCAAGTGATGCTCAAATGGGTGGAGCTTGACCTAAATTAGGTTTAGGGTTAAGGTTAGAGGATGTGGTACTCACTTTAGAGTCAAGTTATGTCAAGCTCCCAGTCTCTGGACGTAATGGATGAAGCTTAACCTATATAGTTCAGAGGCAGCCTTTTTCAGATTTCAGTCTATAAATGCGTAAAGGAATCATTCTCTTGAAACTGGGAGATGCACAATGGTTTTGCTTTGGCTTTGATTAGAACTATTTACATAGCAAAAACACAGTTAAGAATGATAACTATTATGATAAAAATTTTAGCGTCCACACCATGCTAATATACAGTGGGGAGAACAAGTATTTGATGCACTGCCGATTTTGCAGGTTTTCCCACTTACAAAGCATTTAGAAGTCTGTAATTTTTATCATAGGTACTCTTCAACTGTGAGTGACGGAATCTAAAAACAAAAATCCAGAAAATCACATTGTATGATTTTTAAGTAATTTATTTGCATTTTATTGCATGTGTAAGACTGAAAAAAACTAGTTGAAGAGGAAGGACCTTGGACCAAGGACCTTGCTGCAAATTAACATTTGAACATCTCACACACACACAATTCTTCCCCGCAACCCCCACTCTTGCAGAGATCCCCCAAACTCACACAAGAATCTATATGGTTTTAATTTGAACAACTATTATACAGTTTTATACATGTGTTTAGTATTATTTGAAATGTCTACAAGTGTAACTGGTACAAGTGTCCTATTTCCAAATAAGTAAAACAAAAGGTAATACGGTTTTTAAGAGTTTAGGGATAACTGGCACACAAAAGAATCTGGTCTCTATGGTCCTACCCCCAAAAAGGTGTAAATTCATGAATGCAAATTACCACTGTTAGCAAATGGTACCATGTAAATCAACTTCTGCCCCCAGTAAGTCTGGGGTGTGAACACAGTACATTTCCACTGTGAACTCATGTTTACATATGAAATGAGGTCTGGCGATATAATGAAATGCAGCGGAAGGATCAGGGCCTTTCTGTATCTCAGATCAGCCCATGAATGCTGAGTCGCCGAGATTTCATAATGTCGGGTAAAAGATTTTCCCTTTTGTTTTAGAACATTTGATGGTTTGCATTGATTATCTTTCAATTGATTATGAAATTGTTAATAATACATTTACCTGACATAATAAATTGTTATATTTGATTATTCTAACAGACTTTGACTTTATTTTCATTAGATTTAAAAGGAATAGTCAAACATTCACGTAGATTTAATGATGCACAGATATCATTGAAAAACCTTTTCATTTATGGAGTCAGATGAAATAACGAGTTAATACATAAGATAAAATGTATTGCATTTAATTAAAAATCCCTTTGCCGCATGACAAAAGACGGAACACGCGTAAGACCTTTACCTCTAATCGGATACCGCCATTGGATCGAATTAGACGGCCTTACACATGACATAAGTATTTGATCACCTACCAACCAGTAAGAATTCCGGCTCTCACAGACCTGTTAGTTTATCTTTAAGAAGCCCTCCTGTTCTCCACTCATTACCTGGATTAACGGCATCTGTTTGAACCTGTTACCTGTATAAAAGACACCTGACCACACACTCAATCAAACAGACTCCAACCTCTCCACAATGACCAAGACCAGAGAGCTGTGTAAGGACATCAGGGATAAAATTGTAGACCTGCACAAGGCTGGGATGGGCTACAGGACAATAGGCAAGCAGCTTGGTGAGGAGGCAACAACAGTTGGCGCAATCATTAGAAAATGGAAGAAGTTCAAGATGACGCTCAATCTCCCTCCGTCTGGGGCTCCATGCAAGATCTCACCTCGTGGGGCATCAATGATCATGAGGAAGGTGGTGGATCAGCCCAAAACTACACGGCAGGACCTGGGCAATGACCTGAAGAGAGCTGGGACCACAGTCTCAAAGAAAACCATTAGTAACACATTACGCCGTCATGGATTAAAATCCTGCAGTGCTCGCAAGGTCGCTCTGCTCAAGCAAGCTCATGTCCAGGCCCATCTGAAGCTTGCCAATGACCATCTGGATCAGGGATGGGCAACTTCGGTCCTGGAGGGCCACTGTCCTACAGAGTTTAGCTCCAACCCTGAAAAAACCACTTGCCTGTAACTTTCTAGTAATCCTGAAGACCTTGATTAGCTTGTTCAGGTGTGTTTGATTAGGGTTGAAGCTAAACCCTGTAGGACAGTGGTCCTCCAGGACCGAAGTTGCCCATCCCTGATCTGGATGATCCAGAGGAGGAATGGGAGAAGGTCATGTGGTCTGATGAGACAAAAATAGAGCTTTTTGGTCTAAACTCCACTCGCCGTGTTTGGAGGAAGAAGGATGAGTACAACCCCAAGAACACCATCCCAACCGTGAAGCATGGAGGTGGAAACATCATTCTTTGGGGATGCTTTACTGCAAAGGGGACAGGACGACAGCACCGTATTGAGAGGAGGATGGATAGGGTTAGTATCGTGAGATCTTGGCCAACAACCTCCTTCCCTCAGTAAGAGCATTGAAGATGGGTCGTGGCTGGGTGTTCCAGCATGACAACGACCCGAAACACACAGCCAAGGTGCAGCTAAGGAGTGGCTCCGTAAGAAGCATCTCAAGGTCCTGGAGTGGCATAGCCAGTCTCCAGACCTGAACCGCATAGAAAATCTTTGGAGGGAGACAGCCCCGACAGCCCCGAAACCTGAAGGATCTGGAGAAGGTGTGTATGGAGGAGTGGGCCAAATCCCTGCTGCAGTGTGTGCAAACCTGGTCAAGAACTACAGGAAACGTATGATCTCTGTAATTGCAAACAAAGGTTTCTGTACCAAATATTAAAGTTTTTTTTTTTTAACTTTTTTTGGGTTAAAAATTATCCAAAATACATATTTGAGAAAATACATAACCAGCCAGTGTTCAAAACTATCTGCTTGCCTTAGCTCGATTCAAAGCGGTAAGCTTGTAATCATGTTTTTAATTTCAGTGGTACTGGTAGATTTCCACGGGAGATTCGAGCATGTTTTTGCGCCATTACGTCACATCTGTACACATAAAGAAGGAGTCTCGGATGTTGCGTGTGAGGATGTTGGAGTTGGAGATTTATAGCCTTTTCTCACAGCACTTGATATAATTAAACTTAACAATTTGATGGCGGATCCAGAATGGTTCAAACGACAATCACCGGTGACAACTGGAGATTCACCCGTTGTAAAATGCAAAAGACTTCGTTCGGACTTCAGAGAGGCTACAGAAAAAAGAGACTGCAACCGATCCCATGTGAAAACAAGGATAAATATAGCTGCGAGCAGCGATTACGGGCCCAAGCCGGTGGCACCGCAACCCCGGTGCCTTTAGTTACCTAAAGGCACCGGGGTGGCGGTACCACCGGCTTTGGCCCTTCATCGCTGCTCGCAGCTATATTTATATATATATATATATAAAGCCGGTGGCACCGCCACCCTGGTGCCTTTAGGGTTATTGTGCACGACGTGCAAAAACGTAACCCTGCTTTGACTGTCGAAAAGAAGTGTGCTGTAGAGCTTGTATCAGTGTGGGCTCTGCAAAAGTGTGCATTGAGGGCACATATCAACCACAAAGTATGCGAGAGCAACCTTCTGAAAGGTCAGGTCTACATCCAGGTCTACATCTGCCGTGTGTTTACATCATAGTACTGAAGTTTGAAGCAATCAGGTGATTTCAAAGCTTTTTGAAAGTGACAGACTTCCTGCTGCCAGTTGGTGGCGCTATAACCGGGGTGGCGGTGCCGCCGGCTTTGGCCCTTTCATCGCTGCTCGCAGCTATATTTATATATATACACACACAAACACACACACACACACACACACACATATATATATATATATATATATACATAAATATATATATATTGTTTTTTTAAGAGACAAGACAGAATATTACTTGCCTGATCTGATTAGAAAAATAGTGTTTGTGTGTGTGTGTGTGTGTGTGTGTGTGTGTGTGTGTGTGTGTGTGTGTGTGTGTGTGTGTGTGTGTGTGTGTGTGTGTGTGTGTGTGTGTGTGTGTGTGTGGCGTAATTGAACAATGTAGACATAAAAACATACTCCGTCCTTTTGTTCATACAGGACATTATTCAAACTGCAAAGTGTTTACTTATATTTGTGTACACTTGCAATAAAACACAACATTGTGCTTTTGTCAAGCTATAAACTCTTGTCAAACTGTAAACTACAACTGTCACCCAACCAAAATCTCTTACACACACACACACACACACAGTTTAAAAGCAAAAAATATCAAACAATCCTATTTAAAAACAGTCTGTGGGAGCCATCTTTTGGACATTCATCATATCGCATTGGTTTTCATTTCTTGTCATCAAACAGAGCCCTAATCTGTTTATTTTTTCAGTTACACATTCTACATTGATTAAAAAAGAAAAATCAAATGTGTTTTTATTTTATACAGAAATAAATAATCTATCATTCAGATGAGAATAAAGTTAGTGTTAGTTCAAATTTTAAGGAAAACAAATATATGATCTGAAATATAGCACATTCATTTAAAATTCATTCAGGTTCAATTACCAAACATACAATCTTAATGTAATTTAAAGCAAACAATACATTTAAAATATATGGGTTGTATGACTATTTTTTAATATAAAAAGATATCCAAAAAGACAAGGCCTAAAGTTTAACAAGGGTTAAACTCTTATCACTGTAACAGACACAATCACACACACAATCACACACACACACACACAAGTCAAATCACTTACATTTTACATGCAATATTGACTTTTTTTCTGTTTCAGCAGCGAAAATAGTTAAACAAAGATCACAGCAGAACCATCGCGCATCTCACAGCAACGCGTTCTCATTACTGAATGATTCAGCATTTTGAACGAATCGGTTGACTCAAAGATTCAATGACCAATCAATCCATAAACATCTATCTCATTCATGAATGACTCAGTCGTTCAAACGAATGAATCAATGACTCGCTCATTAAGACGGTCGCCTGGCGACACCTAATGACGGTTTAGTGTTATGTTTAAAAGTATCATTCTTTCCAACGATTGTTAATTAACTCATATTTGAAACATAAGCTATATTTATATATATACATACATATACACACACATACACAAAAATAAAATAAAAACACATTTGAAACGTGTTTGCTTACTAAATTGTGAGCTGAACGAAAGTTGCAGCAAATATCAGCAACAGGAGTCAAATTTCATTAATCACGAGAGTGAAGAGCTGACTGAAAAGATGATGATGGAATAGGCTATTTTATGTAAAAACGCCTATTTAAGCGAATCTGTCATTGTACTCTTTTATTGTTGTGTTTTCCGTGAAAAATAATAGACTATTGAACTCACAATTCAAGCAATCGGCCCCCGAAATTGCACTAATTTTAGTGACACTAAAAAGTATGCGGCTGCACTGGCATTCATAATGGTGCGCGTCCATGGCGACGAGCGAGCAGAACAGAGCGAACGTTTAGTTAATTTCTACTTCCATAGGAATTCATTCGAGCGCCACCATTTCAATGTCTGTGCGGACGTCCATATTATACTTTCGCTTTCAAGTTAGTGTTTTTAAACCCCCCAGCGGGAGGTTTACACAATTGGTTTACACAATCACACGTTGATTAACCGGTGGGAAAATATTCCCATAGTAACATCCCTAATATATAAATATTTATAAATTCAATAGGCCTACCTGATTTTGAACACAAGAGGGCAGTATAGCACTATATATGATTTGGATTATTATTATTTTTGACTAAACAACCATTCTGGCTGTTTTTAAACTTAAAAATAATTCTTAAATTGAAAAAAAGGAATAAAATGGGTTTAGTTCTAATATTTGTATAATTTTATATAAAAATAAATGGTGTATAATTACATTTTAGAAAGATATGAGACATGCCCTGATTCTTTTTTTGACATTACTTGAATCCCTCAACCATAGCAAAACCGTTTGAGATATTCAATATCTGTTCACAATTTAGCATCTTCAATGTATTTTCATCATGTTGAAAAAGTTTGGCATGAATAAAATAAACTACTTAGGAGGAGTAGCTAAAAACTCAGAATCTGAAATCCACATTCAAACCAAAATATCTGACTTCCTGTTGGTCGTAGCTAATTACGGTAAATTAGAAAGTTGTCCGGCTCGAAGAGTACAATATACATATCGAGTTTTGTTACTGTAGATAAAACTAACCCCCCCACTTTTGTCAAAAGCATTTAGAAAGTGACACACTTCCTGCTGCCAGTTGGTGGCGCTATAACTTTGACTCACAATAGTCACATCCATGTGATCGGCCTCTTACAGCGATCACACTGCTGAAGTTTCATCAAGATCAGTTAATGTATGCAGAAGTTATAACGCACTTCTTGTTTGTTGTTTCTCGCCATAAATTCGTTTCCTCGCCACGGCCAAACCGTTCGAGATATCAAAAATCCCCTCGCAAACTTTCATCCTCAATGTCTTGACTTCATGCTGACCGAGTTTCGTGCCGTTTGTTTGAATTCTCTAGGAGGAGTATTTCACATTCCATTGCGTGTGTTTTACCAACAACCCTAAATAGCCGACTTCCTGTTGGGCTGGGGTAAAAAGTCACACACACACACACACACACACACACACACACACACACACACACACACACACACACAAACACTATTTTTCTAATCAGATCAGGCAAGTAATATTCTGTCTTGTCTCTTAAAAAAACAATATATATATATTTATGTATATATATATATATATATATATATATATATATATATATATATATATATATATATATATATATATATATATATATATATATATATATATATATATATATGTGTGTGTGTGTGTTTGTGTGTGTGTGTGTGTGTGTGGCGTAATTGAACAATGTAGACATAAAAACATACTCCGTCCTTTTGTTCATACAGGACATTATTCAAACTGCAAAGTGTTTACTTATATTTGTGTACACTTGCAATAAAACACAACATTGTGCTTTTGTCAAGCTATAAACTCTTGTCAAACTGTAAACTACAACTGTCACCCAACCAAAATCTCTTACACACACACACACACACACAGTTTAAAAGCAAAAAATATCAAACAATCCTATTTAAAAACAGTCTGTGGGAGCCATCTTTTGGACATTCATCATATCGCATTGGTTTTCATTTCTTGTCATCAAACAGAGCCCTAATCTGTTTATTTTTTCAGTTACACATTCTACATTGATTAAAAAAGAAAAATCAAATGTGTTTTTATTTTATACAGAAATATATAATCTATCATTCAGATGAGAATAAAGTTAGTGTTAGTTCAAATTTTAAGGAAAACAAATATATGATCTGAAATATAGCACATTCATTTAAAATTCATTCAGGTTCAATTACCAAACATACAATCTTAATGTAATTTAAAGCAAACAATACATTTAAAATATATGGGTTGTATGACTATTTTTTAATATAAAAAGATATATATCCAAAAAGACAAGGCCTAAAGTTTAACAAGGGTTAAACTCTTATCACTGTAACAGACACAATCACACACACAATCACACACACACACACACAAGTCAAATCACTTACATTTTACATGCAATATTGACTTTTTTTCTGTTTCAGCAGCGAAAATAGTTAAACAAAGATCACAGCAGAACCATCGCGCATCTCACAGCAACGCGTTCTCATTACTGAATGATTCAGCATTTTGAACGAATCGGTTGACTCAAAGATTCAATGACCAATCAATCCATAAACATCTATCTCATTCATGAATGACTCAGTCGTTCAAACGAATGAATCAATGACTCGCTCATTAAGACGGTCGCCTGGCGACACCTAATGACGGTTTAGTGTTATGTTTAAAAGTATCATTCTTTCCAACGATTGTTAATTAACTCATATTTGAAACATAAGCTATATTTATATATATACATACATATACACACACATACACAAAAATAAAATAAAAACACATTTGAAACGTGTTTGCTTACTAAATTGTGAGCTGAACGAAAGTTGCAGCAAATATCAGCAACAGGAGTCAAATTTCATTAATCACGAGAGTGAAGAGCTGACTGAAAAGATGATGACGGAATAGGCTATTTTATGTAAAAACGCCTATTTAAGCGAATCTGTCATTGTACTCTTTTATTGTTGTGTTTTCCGTGAAAAATAATAGACTATTGAACTCACAATTCAAGCAATCGGCCCCCGAAATTGCACTAATTTTAGTGACACTAAAAAGTATGCGGCTGCACTGGCATTCATAATGGTGCGCGTCCATGGCGACGAGCGAGCAGAACAGAGCAAACGTTTAGTTAATTTCTACTTCCATAGGAATTCATTCGAGCGCCACCATTTCAATGTCTGTGCGGACGTCCATATTATACTTTCGCTTTCAAGTTAGTGTTTTTAAACCCCCCAGCGGGAGGTTTACACAATTGGTTTACACAATCACACGTTGATTAACCGGTGGGAAAATATTCCCATAGTAACATCCCTAATATATAAATATTTATAAATTCAATAGGCCTACCTGATTTTGAACACAAGAGGGCAGTATAGCACTATATATGATTTGGATTATTATTATTTTTGACTAAACAACCATTCTGGCTGTTTTTAAACTTAAAAATAATTCTTAAATTGAAAAAAAGGAATAAAATGGGTTTAGTTCTAATATTTGTATAATTTTATATAAAAATAAATGGTGTATAATTACATTTTAGAAAGATATGAGACATGCCCTGATTCTTTTTTTGACATTACTTGAATCCCTCAACCATAGCAAAACCGTTTGAGATATTCAATATCTGTTCACAATTTAGCATCTTCAATGTATTTTCATCATGTTGAAAAAGTTTGGCATGAATAAAATAAACTACTTAGGAGGAGTAGCTAAAAACTCAGAATCTGAAATCCACATTCAAACCAAAATATCTGACTTCCTGTTGGTCGTAGCTAATTACGGTAAATTAGAAAGTTGTCCGGCTCGAAGAGTACAATATACATATCGAGTTTTGTTACTGTAGATAAAACTAACCCCCCCACTTTTGTCAAAAGCATTTAGAAAGTGACACACTTCCTGCTGCCAGTTGGTGGCGCTATAACTTTGACTCACAATAGTCACATCCATGTGATCGGCCTCTTACAGCGATCACACTGCTGAAGTTTCATCAAGATCAGTTAATGTATGCAGAAGTTATAACGCACTTCTTGTTTGTTGTTTCTCGCCATAAATTCGTTTCCTCGCCACGGCCAAACCGTTCGAGATATCAAAAATCCCCTCGCAAACTTTCATCCTCAATGTCTTGACTTCATGC
The DNA here is from genome assembly GCF_029890125.1 of Rhinichthys klamathensis goyatoka. NCBI lineage: Eukaryota > Metazoa > Chordata > Actinopteri > Cypriniformes > Leuciscidae > Rhinichthys > Rhinichthys klamathensis. The sequence continues at coordinate 1,809,804 of NW_026607043.1, forward strand.
TGACCGAGTTTCGTGCCGTTTGTTTGAATTCTCTAGGAGGAGTATTTCACATTCCATTGCGTGTGTTTTACCAACAACCCTAAATAGCCGACTTCCTGTTGGGCTGGGGTAAAAAGTAAGAGTGTGAAGTATATATGAAACGAGGAGATCTACATGTGTACCGAGTTTCATATTATTACATGCAAGCGTGTTTGATTTATGGACCATGTTTTCGGACCCCGTTCCAGGGGGCGCTGTCGAGCCCCCCTGCCACGCCCGGGTACCATCTTCAGCCCGGCCCTGATGGCCGCGGGTTCTGACATGTGTGCAAAGTTTCAGGAGTTTTTGAGCATGTTAAGGCCTCCAAAAGTGTCCAAAAGGTAGCAGAAAAATAATAATAATAATAATAATAATAATAAATATATATATATATAAATATAGCTGCGAGCAGCGATTACGGGCCCAAGCCGGTGGCACCGCAACCCCGGTGCCTTTAGTTACCTAAAGGCACCGGGGTGGCGGTACCACCGGCTTTGGCCCTTCATCGCTGCTCGCAGCTATATTTATATATATATATATATATATATATATATATATATATATATAAAGCCGGTGGCACCGCCACCCTGGTGCCTTTAGGGTTATTGTGCACGACGTGCAAAAACGTAACCCTGCTTTGACTGTCGAAAAGAAGTGTGCTGTAGAGCTTGTATCAGTGTGGGCTCTGCAAAAGTGTGCATTGAGGGCACATATCAACCACAAAGTATGCGAGAGCAACCTTCTGAAAGGTCAGGTCTACATCCAGGTCTACATCTGCCGTGTGTTTACATCATAGTAGTGAAGTTTGAAGCAATCAGGTGATTTCAAAGCTTTTTGAAAGTGACAGACTTCCTGCTGCCAGTTGGTGGCGCTATAACCGGGGTGGCGGTGCCGCCGGCTTTGGCCCTTTCATCGCTGCTCGCAGCTATATTTATATATATATACACACACAAACACACACACACACACACACACACATATATATATATATATATATATATATATACATAAATATATATATATTGTTTTTTAAGAGACAAGACAGAATATTACTTGCCTGATCTGATTAGAAAAATAGTGTTTGTGTGTGTGTGTGTGTGTGTGTGTGTGTGTGTGTGTGTGTGTGTGTGTGTGTGTGTTGTGTGTGTGTGTGTGTGTGTGGCGTAATTGAACAATGTAGACATAAAAACATACTCCGTCCTTTTGTTCATACAGGACATTATTCAAACTGCAAAGTGTTTACTTATATTTGTGTACACTTGCAATAAAACACAACATTGTGCTTTTGTCAAGCTATAAACTCTTGTCAAACTGTAAACTACAACTGTCACCCAACCAAAATCTCTTACACACACACACACACACACAGTTTAAAAGCAAAAAATATCAAACAATCCTATTTAAAAACAGTCTGTGGGAGCCATCTTTTGGACATTCATCATATCGCATTGGTTTTCATTTCTTGTCATCAAACAGAGCCCTAATCTGTTTATTTTTTCAGTTACACATTCTACATTGATTAAAAAAGAAAAATCAAATGTGTTTTTATTTTATACAGAAATAAATAATCTATCATTCAGATGAGAATAAAGTTAGTGTTAGTTCAAATTTTAAGGAAAACAAATATATGATCTGAAATATAGCACATTCATTTAAAATTCATTCAGGTTCAATTACCAAACATACAATCTTAATGTAATTTAAAGCAAACAATACATTTAAAATATATGGGTTGTATGACTATTTTTTAATATAAAAAGATATATATCCAAAAAGACAAGGCCTAAAGTTTAACAAGGGTTAAACTCTTATCACTGTAACAGACACAATCACACACACAATCACACACACACACACACACACAAGTCAAATCACTTACATTTTACATGCAATATTGACTTTTTTTCTGTTTCAGCAGCGAAAATAGTTAAACAAAGATCACAGCAGAACCATCGCGCATCTCACAGCAACGCGTTCTCATTACTGAATGATTCAGCATTTTGAACGAATCGGTTGACTCAAAGATTCAATGACCAATCAATCCATAAACATCTATCTCATTCATGAATGACTCAGTCGTTCAAACGAATGAATCAATGACTCGCTCATTAAGACGGTCGCCTGGCGACACCTAATGACGGTTTAGTGTTATGTTTAAAAGTATCATTCTTTCCAACGATTGTTAATTAACTCATATTTGAAACATAAGCTATATTTATATATATACATACATATACACACACATACACAAAAATAAAATAAAAACACATTTGAAACGTGTTTGCTTACTAAATTGTGAGCTGAACGAAAGTTGCAGCAAATATCAGCAACAGGAGTCAAATTTCATTAATCACGAGAGTGAAGAGCTGACTGAAAAGATGATGATGGAATAGGCTATTTTATGTAAAAACGCCTATTTAAGCGAATCTGTCATTGTACTCTTTTATTGTTGTGTTTTCCGTGAAAAATAATAGACTATTGAACTCACAATTCAAGCAATCGGCCCCCGAAATTGCACTAATTTTAGTGACACTAAAAAGTATGCGGCTGCACTGGCATTCATAATGGTGCGCGTCCATGGCGACGAGCGAGCAGAACAGAGCGAACGTTTAGTTAATTTCTACTTCCATAGGAATTCATTCGAGCGCCACCATTTCAATGTCTGTGCGGACGTCCATATTATACTTTCGCTTTCAAGTTAGTGTTTTTAAACCCCCCAGCGGGAGGTTTACACAATTGGTTTACACAATCACACGTTGATTAACCGGTGGGAAAATATTCCCATAGTAACATCCCTAATATATAAATATTTATAAATTCAATAGGCCTACCTGATTTTGAACACAAGAGGGCAGTATAGCACTATATATGATTTGGATTATTATTATTTTTGACTAAACAACCATTCTGGCTGTTTTTAAACTTAAAAATAATTCTTAAATTGAAAAAAAGGAATAAAATGGGTTTAGTTCTAATATTTGTATAATTTTATATAAAAATAAATGGTGTATAATTACATTTTAGAAAGATATGAGACATGCCCTGATTCTTTTTTTGACATTACTTGAATCCCTCAACCATAGCAAAACCGTTTGAGATATTCAATATCTGTTCACAATTTAGCATCTTCAATGTATTTTCATCATGTTGAAAAAGTTTGGCATGAATAAAATAAACTACTTAGGAGGAGTAGCTAAAAACTCAGAATCTGAAATCCACATTCAAACCAAAATATCTGACTTCCTGTTGGTCGTAGCTAATTACGGTAAATTAGAAAGTTGTCCGGCTCGAAGAGTACAATATACATATCGAGTTTTGTTACTGTAGATAAAACTAACCCCCCCACTTTTGTCAAAAGCATTGAGAAAGTGACACACTTCCTGCTGCCAGTTGGTGGCGCTATAACTTTGACTCACAATAGTCACATCCATGTGATCGGCCTCTTACAGCGATCACACTGCTGAAGTTTCATCAAGATCAGTTAATGTATGCAGAAGTTATAACGCACTTCTTGTTTGTTGTTTCTCGCCATAAATTCGTTTCCTCGCCACGGCCAAACCGTTCGAGATATCAAAAATCCCCTCGCAAACTTTCATCCTCAATGTCTTGACTTCATGCTGACCGAGTTTCGTGCCGTTTGTTTGAATTCTCTAGGAGGAGTATTTCACATTCCATTGCGTGTGTTTTACCAACAACCCTAAATAGCCGACTTCCTGTTGGGCTGGGGTAAAAAGTAAGAGTGTGAAGTATATATGAAACGAGGAGATCTACATGTGTACCGAGTTTCATATTATTACATGCAAGCGTGTTTGATTTATGGACCATGTTTTCGGACCCCGTTCCAGGGGGCGCTGTCGAGCCCCCCTGCCACGCCCGGGTACCATCTTCAGCCCGGCCCTGATGGCCGCGGGTTCTGACATGTGTGCAAAGTTTCAGGAGTTTTTGAGCATGTTAAGGCCTCCAAAAGTGTCCAAAAGGTAGCAGAAAAATAATAATAATAATAATAATAATAATAATAATAATAATAATAATAATAATAATAAATAATCCTAAGGAAAACAATAGGGCCTTCGCCCTTTGGGCTTGGGCCCTAATAATAATAATAATAATAAATAATCCTAAGGAAAACAATAGGGCCTTCGCCCTTTGGGCTTGGGCCCTAAATATCAGAAGGACATTACATGTAGTCACGCAATGCTGATGCTGAACATTAACAATTTGAGAACAAAGTATAATTTGCACGGTTTTGCGTGACATAAGTGATTTTTTAGATTTAATCAGCGCGATTTACTGCAACGTCAGAACCAGAACAAAAGTGGATGTTACTTACTTGTTTAGATGACATTTTCTGTTGAAAATTATTATGTTATTCACACTTTCAAAAATAATAATCTGTGATTCTGAATGCCAGTATCGACACCGGCGCGGTGACTGACAGCTGCACACTCTCCTCAAACATTGTGTTCATCCACGCTGTGCCGTGTTGAAGTACAATTCACGTAAAGTTGATATTCCGCAAATAACTGCAATTGCAGATTTCGAACAGAGATGGCGACAAAGAGGAAAAACTGCGGACTGCAGCTTTAAGGTCTGCTTTTCTGATGTATCAAATACTTATGTCATGCAATAAAATGCAAATAAATTACTTAAAAATCATACAATGTGATTTTCTGTTTTTTTTTTTTGTTTTAGATTCTGTCAGTCACGGGTGAAGAGTACCTATGATAAAAATTACAGACTTCTACATGCTTTGTAAGTGGGAAAACCTGCAAAATCAGCAGTGTATCAAATACTTGTTCTCCCCACTGTATATACAAACATTCTGTTTATTTTAAACACGCAAGTAGTATTAACATAAACCATATGTCAAAAAAGGTGTTTTATGACTTGATTTATGGCCCTATGTTGGTACAGAGTTGTGTGCCTGTCACTCATGACTGTCGTAGTGTTCTTGTATCAAGAAAACAGTGTTTCTGATTTACGGTGGTAGCTGACAGGCTCCTGTATGTCTAGGAAGTTTGGAGCCGTGTGACATCCTTCTTTGGTGAGATCCGGGAAACTTTTAAAAGACAAAAACCTTTTGTTTGATTTTATGACCATCTTTTGGTAGATTTAGGCACCGCTTGTCACTCATGATTGACAGAGACTCCATGTGTCAACAAAAATCTGGGCTCCTTCCAGTCAGCTGGGGTGAAACTGTTGCTGATTGTATTTTCCTTTGATTGTTGGGGGTGAAATTCACCCAAGCAGGTATCACGTAATGGTGGCACCCTGAGTGTTGAAAACCTTTGTTGTAGGGTAGCCTATATGTTAATTGAGTCAAAACATTTGAGTCAAGGCATTCAGGAATACCATTAGCCCTACGTGTGTGTGTGTGTGTGTGTGTGTGTGTGTGTGTGTGTGTGTGTGTGTGTGTGTGTGTGTGCGTGTGTGTGTGTGTGCCACAGTAGGATGTAGTACCTGAACTATAGGTTTATGTTACCTGAGACAAAGAATCAAAACATTTTTCTAAAATCACAGTTAAGGTGTTTACAAGTGGAACTGGCGGGGGAAGAGTGCAACCTAAATGGGTTTGTTAATGGTTTTACGACAGTTGCTTAGGCTGGATGTTTAAAGAATGACACTTCATCAAAAGCTTTCTGGTGATTCTCTGGGCTCGCACACAAAAAACATTTTTAGTGTATATCAATTTGGTCGTTACTTTTGTTATTTTAGTATTTTTTAAAGAAAATGTTTTAGTTTTTACCCCAACCCATAGTGTATGTGTGTGTGTGTGTGTGTGTGTGTGTGTGTGTGTGTGTGTGTGTGTGTGTGTGTGTGTGTGTGTGTGTGTGTGTGTGTGTGTGTGTGTTGCAAAACAACAACAGATTTACATATTTTACTTCAAACTAAGAGATTTTAAATGTTCAGACATTTATACATTTGTTTGCCACAAAAAGCAAGGAAAGTTGTCTATTTTCTTTAAATAAAACTTTTACTTTATTGTATTCTTTAAAACAGACTGATAACCAGCAACTGGTATTAGAACTGTAGCCGAGCAGTTTACTCACACGAGTAAAACACAATTTTCACTAGAAAATGTATGACTGAACCTTTTTCTTTTGACAAACCTACATTTCAAATTATACCTGTTACACAACCACACATTGATTCCTAAGATCCGGGGGCACAGTGCAAACAAGCAAAAGTCAAGAAATCAAATCTTAGTGTAATCTCTGTGAGGTCAGAAAACAAAACTTTATGTTGAGTGATCCAGATAAATCTTTATGCTACAAAACATCATAGAAGTCACTAGCACTTTAAACATCCAGCACAAAATTAAAGAGATGAGCTCTATTACACATCCTCCAAAAATGTGTGTGTGTGTGTGTGTGTGTGTGTGTGTGTGTGTGTGTGTGTGTGTGTGTGTGTGTGTGTGTGTGTGTGTGTGTGTGTGTGTGTGTGTGTGTGTGTGTGTGTGTGTGTGTGTGTGTGTGTGTGTGTGTGTAAATAGTACTGCTAAACTCTTTGTGCGTATTTTTACACGCTAACATATTTTGACAGGGGGTATTTCACACCGCAGTGATACAAAGTTTTCACACTCTTGAATAACTTTCAAACATAATCTTTATATAGTTACTGTATGTGTGTCCAAAAACATCTGTAAGATTCAAAAGACCAAATCAGTAAGAAAAGAGGGCACAGCATACATTGAAAAGCAAGATTTATAATAAATACACAAAATCCATTTGTGAACAAATGTGAAAGTTGGTACATTTTGTTTTGTAAGTAGTGTTTTTATCACTCCACTAGTGTTATTCGTCTTATTCAGATATTTTGTTAAAATATTTTGTTTGTTGGTTTCTTCTTTGAGAACTGTCAACATTCAGTGTTTATAGGAATAAATGTAAATTAAGAATTTAAGTGATAGTATTTCTGCTTGAGAGTGTTTGACTAAATTGATATTTCTTGCAATGCAACTTTACAGCTATCTATGATTTCAGTTTACACAAAGCATCAACACGAAAAATAAGTTATGCTTTTAGTTTAAGTTTTACACTTAATCTGTTACAACTGAATCGCATCTGACTATTGCACTGAGAGCTATACATTGATTCATTTCATCAACTTTAATAATGGTAAATAATGTTCCACACTCTGGCAAAATGAAAAGAAATAATGAAGTGTGCATAAATCACCATGTAAATTCAAGACCCCAAATCACTAAGAAAATAAATTACGCCATACAGACATTGTTTATGATGCATACATAGAAAACTCAAATGTTGAGCAATTTGTACTTTGTTTCATGTTTTGTAAATATGGTTTTGCAAAGGCTTTTTTATCGCACCACTAGACATAGTCATCTTGTTGAGATGACACTGTTCACATTTCTTTCTTTTTTTGTTTTTGTTTTAGGTGAAGACAGAAACGATGTAAGTTTATGCTGTTCCGCACATGGGAAAACATGTGTGATGAACGCATGGCTTACATTTAAGAGGCTTTTATTTTATTTTATTTTTTTTATAAATGACTGAACTTTCTTCTTTTGACAAAACCAGTATTTCATATTATATTATACTTAATAGTATATTAAGTTGCTCAACGTCCCGCTTAGCATTAAAGATTAGTTTGTTTTTAATTGGTATCATCATCTTCTTGGACTCAAATAAAGTTACTATATGTGCTATAAATCTTCGTAATTTTTTTTTTTTTTGCTCTTCTGACAGATTTGTTAGAGGAACTATATGCCACAGTATTGTAATGCAAACACATTAAGAACAATAAAGTTACAGGTCTTTGTAAAGACTATGAGTAAAATTCAAACAATCGTTATACAGGATTTATGTTTGCACAAAAGGAAATACAAGAGGTAAATTTACTTCAACCGTGTGTACGGGGTATAAGAGGGTTGAAAAGCTGTTTATAATAAACACACATAAGTGTGCAAATGACGGTTCTATTACGCCGATAGATTTAGTCATCTTGTTCAGACAGCAGATGATACTGTTTCACAGTATGTATGTAGGACTGTATGTTTTTAGGTGAAGACTTTTCTTAAAGAGCTGTCAACATTCTGCGTTTTATAGGAATAAATGACAATTCATTTAAGTAATAGTCTTTCTGTTTGAGAATATTTGACTAAGCTGATACTTTGTTTAGGTCAACTTCCCCCATCTATCTATGATGTGGTCTATATATGCTGTTTTACACTTAAAACCATACGGCAGAGTCACATTTGACTATTGCCCTGAGAGATGCGTATTCATTAAAGCATGAGGTTGTTAAACAAAGTTCCACACTTTGGTAAATCCTGCAGATAAAATTGCACAAAAGCAAATTCTAGAGGTCAAATTGTAAAAAAAAAAAAAAAAAAAAAAAAAGTAAATACAACATGAGCCATTTAAAACAGATACAGAAGCCCTCTCTTCCGATCTATTGCTAAAGTTTAAGAATAAAATGCTGTTTAAGAACAGCATAAGAAAATTACACACATTTAAACCGATATTATTTTAGGTCTGTCTACGAAGAGGTCACAAGACATATAATAGGACCAACATGAAAAGTGAGACTTGATGTTTTTATGTTACATACATACAACTGTTACACTTAAAACAAAACCTATCGATTAGCTATATTATGAGTCAAGGTGTCACAGACACACAATTCGTCATGTTTGTCTTCACAATCGGGGATTCTTTAAGAAAAACAGTATGTGTCCATCATCAGTGTATACCAAATTTGTTTAACATATCTTCATTTTCCACAATTATAAATATTGATTAGCAACAGCTCAATGGTTACCAAATGCTAGTGAAGAGATTAACTACAGAATGTCACTGGCACATTAGTTAGCTATTAGTGATAGTGGCCCTGGTATCGTCACATCGCAGTGAGTACACATATAAACCACAAAGTTTTTGACTATGAAGCCAGGCCAAAAACAGAAAACGGCAATTAGTTGTAGCAGTATGGAGATTGAGTTATGTTCTTTGATTTTGCAAAGAACATAACAGCAGCATTCTTTTTGTAATGTCGGGTGTGATTGTAATGCTTGTGTGGTGTTTTCTTTACACTTTCCCCATCGATGTCTGTTTCCCATGTCATGTTAGTGAACTCTAGGTCTTCTCGCCTTCTATTTGGTCATAAGTGACAGTATTCACATGAATTTGCATGATTTAATAACTTCGAATGCTGGGTGTTATATCCATATCTGTGTTACACAACATATTTTCAACACAAGCTGTTTATGTTGAGCGTAAGCATCGGTAAGTGTCAACATGTATGGAAAAGACCATTGTGTTACAGCAAAACCACTATCGGTGGAATGATATTGTAATGTATAGAGTTTTTTGCATTAATAAATTTGTATACATTAATTAACATTACCGCATTGTTTTAATTAACATTACCTCATTGTTTCTTGACATACGTTTATAACCGTGATCCAATTTTCACATCTCAAAGAATCTTACAGACGGAAAATGTTTATCCAGAATTTAGACTACTGTTAAAAAAAAAGTCGACGTGTAGGGATATATACAATCGGTACATTGTATTTAATGTCACTATAGAGACAATTTAATGCACGCTTCAGGGGCTGAACTTTTAACATTTTAATATTTGGTAAAAGTTAACTTAAAGTCTGCACAAAAAGAAAAAAAGAAATTCCATCCTTTCTAAATGCATGTTATGGATCTATTGAGAACACCAGTGCCTATGTTTTGACCTTGTAATGTTTATTCAAATTTGTTGGAAAATCAAAAATACATGTAGGCTTTACTCAACTTTTTATGTCAACCGGTTTTACGTAGATGCCGCATTTAATTAACATTGTTTATTTCAGGTTACTTAATTTTCTTACATAACATTAATTCAATTTCATTTAGTGGAATCAGGTTAACATTCTTAATTTTGTCCAAAACTATTAAGTTCAATTATCCATAACTGTTATATCCAAGGCATGCCCAAAGTAGTTGTTTTTTATTATTATTAAAACCACTTTAATTATTGTTAGCACGTCCTCACCCCCGGTCTACACTTTACCACAATGGTAACCTCCAAAAACACTAACACACCAGAAACTCTTTTAAATATAATCATAAAAGAACATTAAACATTGACAAGTACCAATTTTTTATCCTGATGAAAATGATGGGAAGGGGGAAATCCTCTTCCTAGTTTTCTATATTTGCTATATTGCTATGGGTATGTAATCTCAACCCAAATGGATTAAGTAAAATGGTTGAAAAGAATCGTGTTGGATTAACTCCATTTACTTAAGTATATTGAACAAGCATCAAATGTTATTTTTGGTATACTGAAACATGAAAATATTGAGTTAAGTCAAACGCAACTGTTTCAAGTCAGATTAACGCAATGTATTGTGTTTGAATTAGAAAGCTAATACAACCGTGTTAAATGAAATTATTATTTTTTTGACTGAATTCTCTCTGGCGACATCAAGGACTTGTTGTTTATGCAGGACATAGTTATTTATGGCTTCCTGAAGACAACCCCCTCCAGCGGGGGGTTATATTATCCGCCCTGATAATCTCACAGAGCTACACAGAGCTCTGGTGACCTGCTGACAGAGCTGCCCTAACAGGAGAGTACATGTTCCAGTGTGGACATCTCTACTAACATCTCAGCGATCAAAGGAACATTGTCTGATTGCTACATGGACTGCCAAATACCGCTTCAACATTCCCCTATACCTGAGCATGACACAAATTGCGCTTCTTCGACTAATAACACTTTGGAGGATCAGACGCATAAACCTAAACTTCAGAGTGTTAATGCACAAGACTTGGACGATTGTGCTGCAAGGACTCAATCACATGACATTCCAGGAACTATCCGAATCTTTCAACATCGAATAGGGGACAAAGTTTACACCATCCATGAAGTTTTGTTCTAAAAAAAAATCTAAAAATTTCTAACTAAAGGCTTGATGGAGCGCGACTGCCCGCTGAGTTCTGAAGATGCTGCGCACAAGCCTACAGTGTACGAGTGCGCCACGAGCAAAGAGTGCCGTTTAAGAGCTACAATAGACTGTATGTTTGAAGATTATTTTAGAGGCCAGATGGTTGACTTGATGCATAAGATCATCTATGGTGCGTGTGATTCGAATAATGACTGTGCGGGAGATACCAGACGTGTAACAAATCTCAAAAATGAAATGATTGTAAGAGGCCTAACAAATTCGTGGCATGATGTTACGATTGTGTGTCTTAATGCCAACGAGCCAGTCTGTGTAATTCTCAGAAAAGTTCTGGGTGTGGTGTTTGATTGTAGTAACGAGTTTGGAGTTCTATGTATGTGTACGTTTGTAACAGATCTATGTGTGTCACTGTTTTCAAAAAATGAGAAATTATGTGACGTCGGTGAAATTATTGAAACTTTAGTCAGCTTCATCCTGGAGCAAAACATGATAGCATGCCGCGATTTCCTATTCTGGCTCGATCACCTGTAAATGGAGTTATTGTTTTACTTTATGTATATGTAATTAATGTTGAAATAAAAGGTTTATCCACTTAAGTCATCATTCTTATGTGACCGTGTCTAAGCTAAAAATGGTATTATACATATTGATTCTTGTAGAGTAATAATTTAATGATCTTCATTCTTTGTTTTGCTGCATTTTAAAAAATGCTACATGATTTAAAAGATTAAATATTTCAGAGATCCTTGGAGATCATTGTAACGGCGTACGGGGGTGGTCTTCAGGAAGCCATAAATAACTATGTCCTGCATAAACAACAAGTCCTTGATGTCGCCAGAGAGAATTCAGTCAAAAAAATAATAATTTCATTTAACACGGTTGTATTAGCTTTCTAATTCAAACACAATACATTGCGTTAATCTGACTTGAAACAGTTGCGTTTGACTTAACTCAATATTTTCATGTTTCAGTATACCAAAAATAACATTTGATGCTTGTTCAATATACTTAAGTAAATGGAGTTAATCCAACACGATTCTTTTCAACCATTTTACTTAATCCATTTGGGTTGAGATTACATACCCATAGCAATATAGCAAATATAGAAAACTAGGAAGAGGATTTCCCCCTTCCCATCATTTTCATCAGGATAAAAAATTGGTACTTGTCAATGTTTAATGTTCTTTTATGATTATATTTAAAAGAGTTTCTGGTGTGTTAGTGTTTTTGGAGGTTACCATTGTGGTAAAGTGTAGACCGGGGGTGAGGACGTGCTAACAATAATTAAAGTGGTTTTAATAATAATAAAAAACAACTACTTTGGGCATGCCTTGGATATAACAGTTATGGATAATTGAACTTAATAGTTTTGGACAAAATTAAGAATGTTAACCTGATTCCACTAAATGAAATTGAATTAATGTTATGTAAGAAAATTAAGTAACCTGAAATAAACAATGTTAATTAAATGCGGCATCTACGTAAAACCGGTTGACATAAAAAGTTGAGTAAAGCCTACATGTATTTTTGATTTTCCAACAAATTTGAATAAACATTACAAGGTCAAAACATAGGCACTGGTGTTCTCAATAGATCCATAACATGCATTTAGAAAGGATGGAATTTCTTTTTTTCTTTTTGTGCAGACTTTAAGTTAACTTTTACCAAATATTAAAATGTTAAAAGTTCAGCCCCTGAAGCGTGCATTAAATTGTCTCTATAGTGACATTAAATACAATGTACCGATTGTATATATCCCTACACGTCGACTTTTTTTTTAACAGTAGTCTAAATTCTGGATAAACATTTTCCGTCTGTAAGATTCTTTGAGATGTGAAAATTGGATCACGGTTATAAACGTATGTCAAGAAACAATGAGGTAATGTTAATTAAAACAATGCGGTAATGTTAATTAATGTATACAAATTTATTAATGCAAAAAACTCTATACATTACAATATCATTCCACCGATAGTGGTTTTGCTGTAACACAATGGTCTTTTCCATACATGTTGACACTTACCGATGCTTACGCTCAACATAAACAGCTTGTGTTGAAAATATGTTGTGTAACACAGATATGGATATAACACCCAGCATTCGAAGTTATTAAATCATGCAAATTCATGTGAATACTGTCACTTATGACCAAATAGAAGGCGAGAAGACCTAGAGTTCACTAACATGACATGGGAAACAGACATCGATGGGGAAAGTGTAAAGAAAACACCACACAAGCATTACAATCACACCCGACATTACAAAAAGAATGCTGCTGTTATGTTCTTTGCAAAATCAAAGAACATAACTCAATCTCCATACTGCTACAACTAATTGCCGTTTTCTGTTTTTGGCCTGGCTTCATAGTCAAAAACTTTGTGGTTTATATGTGTACTCACTGCGATGTGACGATACCAGGGCCACTATCACTAATAGCTAACTAATGTGCCAGTGACATTCTGTAGTTAATCTCTTCACTAGCATTTGGTAACCATTGAGCTGTTGCTAATCAATATTTATAATTGTGGAAAATGAAGATATGTTAAACAAATTTGGTATACACTGATGATGGACACATACTGTTTTTCTTAAAGAATCCCCGATTGTGAAGACAAACATGACAAATTGTGTGTCTGTGACACCTTGACTCATAATATAGCTAATCGATAGGTTTTGTTTTAAGTGTAACAGTTGTATGTATGTAACATAAAAACATCAAGTCTCACTTTTCATGTTGGTCCTATTATATGTCTTGTGACCTCTTCGTAGACAGACCTAAAATAATATCGGTTTAAATGTGTGTAATTTTCTTATGCTGTTCTTAAACAGCATTTTATTCTTAAACTTTAGCAATAGATCGGAAGAGAGGGCTTCTGTATCTGTTTTAAATGGCTCATGTTGTATTTACTTTTTTTTTTTTTTTTTTTTTTTACAATTTGACCTCTAGAATTTGCTTTTGTGCAATTTTATCTGCAGGATTTACCAAAGTGTGGAACTTTGTTTAACAACCTCATGCTTTAATGAATACGCATCTCTCAGGGCAATAGTCAAATGTGACTCTGCCGTATGGTTTTAAGTGTAAAACAGCATATATAGACCACATCATAGATAGATGGGGGAAGTTGACCTAAACAAAGTATCAGCTTAGTCAAATATTCTCAAACAGAAAGACTATTACTTAAATGAATTGTCATTTATTCCTATAAAACGCAGAATGTTGACAGCTCTTTAAGAAAAGTCTTCACCTAAAAACATACAGTCCTACATACATACTGTGAAACAGTATCATCTGCTGTCTGAACAAGATGACTAAATCTATCGGCGTAATAGAACCGTCATTTGCACACTTATGTGTGTTTATTATAAACAGCTTTTCAACCCTCTTATACCCCGTACACACGGTTGAAGTAAATTTACCTCTTGTATTTCCTTTTGTGCAAACATAAATCCTGTATAACGATTGTTTGAATTTTACTCATAGTCTTTACAAAGACCTGTAACTTTATTGTTCTTAATGTGTTTGCATTACAATACTGTGGCATATAGTTCCTCTAACAAATCTGTCAGAAGAGCAAAAAAAAAAAACATTACGAAGATTTATAGCACATATAGTAACTTTATTTGAGTCAAAGAAGATGATGATACCAATTAAAAACAAACTAATCTTTAATGCTAAGCGGGACGTTGAGCAACTTAATATACTATTAAGTATAATATAATATGAAATACTGGTTTTGTCAAAAGAAGAAAGTTCAGTCATTTATAAAAAAAATAAAATAAAATAAAAGCCTCTTAAATGTAAGCCATGCGTTCATCACACATGTTTTCCCATGTGCGGAACAGCATAAACTTACATCGTTTCTGTCTTCACCTAAAACAAAAACAAAAAAAGAAAGAAATGTGAACAGTGTCATCTCAACAAGATGACTATGTCTAGTGGTGCGATAAAAAAGCCTTTGCAAAACCATATTTACAAAACATGAAACAAAGTACAAATTGCTCAACATTTGAGTTTTCTATGTATGCATCATAAACAATGTCTGTATGGCGTAATTTATTTTCTTAGTGATTTGGGGTCTTGAATTTACATGGTGATTTATGCACACTTCATTATTTCTTTTCATTTTGCCAGAGTGTGGAACATTATTTACCATTATTAAAGTTGATGAAATGAATCAATGTATAGCTCTCAGTGCAATAGTCAGATGCGATTCAGTTGTAACAGATTAAGTGTAAAACTTAAACTAAAATCATAACTTATTTTTCGTGTTGATGCTTTGTGTAAACTGAAATCATAGATAGCTGTAAAGTTGCATTGCAAGAAATATCAATTTAGTCAAACACTCTCAAGCAGAAATACTATCACTTAAATTCTTAATTTACATTTATTCCTATAAACACTGAATGTTGACAGTTCTCAAAGAAGAAACCAACAAACAAAATATTTTAACAAAATATCTGAATAAGACGAATAACACTAGTGGAGTGATAAAAACACTACTTACAAAACAAAATGTACCAACTTTCACATTTGTTCACAAATGGATTTTGTGTATTTATTATAAATCTTGCTTTTCAATGTATGCTGTGCCCTCTTTTCTTACTGATTTGGTCTTTTGAATCTTACAGATGTTTTTGGACACACATACAGTAACTATATAAAGATTATGTTTGAAAGTTATTCAAGAGTGTGAAAACTTTGTATCACTGCGGTGTGAAATACCCCCTGTCAAAATATGTTAGCGTGTAAAAATACGCACAAAGAGTTTAGCAGTACTATTTACACACACACACACACACACACACACACACACACACACACACACACACACACACACACACACACACACACACACACACACACACACACACACACATTTTTGGAGGATGTGTAATAGAGCTCATCTCTTTAATTTTGTGCTGGATGTTTAAAGTGCTAGTGACTTCTATGATGTTTTGTAGCATAAAGATTTATCTGGATCACTCAACATAAAGTTTTGTTTTCTGACCTCACAGAGATTACACTAAGATTTGATTTCTTGACTTTTGCTTGTTTGCACTGTGCCCCCGGATCTTAGGAATCAATGTGTGGTTGTGTAACAGGTATAATTTGAAATGTAGGTTTGTCAAAAGAAAAAGGTTCAGTCATACATTTTCTGGTGAAAATTGTGTTTTACTCGTGTGAGTAAACTGCTCGGCTACAGTTCTAATACCAGTTGCTGGTTATCAGTCTGTTTTAAAGAATACAATAAAGTAAAAGTTTTATTTAAAGAAAATAGACAACTTTCCTTGCTTTTTGTGGCAAACAAATGTATAAATGTCTGAACATTTAAAATCTCTTAGTTTGAAGTAAAATATGTAAATCTGTTGTTGTTTTGCAACACACACACACACACACACACACACACACACACACACACACACACACACACACACACACACATACACTATGGGTTGGGGTAAAAACTAAAACATTTTCTTTAAAAAATACTAAAATAACAAAAGTAACGACCAAATTGATATACACTAAAAATGTTTTTTGTGTGCGAGCCCAGAGAATCACCAGAAAGCTTTTGATGAAGTGTCATTCTTTAAACATCCAGCCTAAGCAACTGTCGTAAAACCATTAACAAACCCATTTAGGTTGCACTCTTCCCCCGCCAGTTCCACTTGTAAACACCTTAACTGTGATTTTAGAAAAATGTTTTGATTCTTTGTCTTAGGTAACATAAACCTATAGTTCAGGTACTACATCCTACTGTGGCACACACACACACGCGCACACACACACACACACACACACACACACACACACACACACACACACACACACACACACACACACACACGTAGGGCTAATGGTATTCCTGAATGCCTTGACTCAAATGTTTTGACTCAATTAACATATAGGCTACCCTACAACAAAGGTTTTCAACACTCAGGGTGCCACCATTACGTGATACCTGCTTGGGTGAATTTCACCCCCAACAATCAAAGGAAAATACAATCAGCAACAGTTTCACCCCAGCTGACTGGAAGGAGCCCAGATTTTTGTTGACACATGGAGTCTCTGTCAATCATGAGTGACAAGCGGTGCCTAAATCTACCAAAAGATGGTCATAAAATCAAACAAAAGGTTTTTGTCTTTTAAAAGTTTCCCGGATCTCACCAAAGGAGGATGTCACACGGCTCCAAACTTCCTAGACATACAGGAGCCTGTCAGCTACCACCGTAAATCAGAAACACTGTTTTCTTGATACAAGAACACTACGACAGTCATGAGTGACAGGCACACAACTCTGTACCAACATAGGGCCATAAATCAAGTCATAAAACACCTTTTTTGACACATGGTTTATGTTAATACTACTCACGCACTTCAGTTATGTCTTCTTCCGCTTTAAAGACTCAGGATCTTTAAATCAGCATGGATTCTGATTGGCTGTCAATGTTTTTGTCATTCATCAGCTGGAAAAAAATCGCTCTGAAAGTGATTCTTTGCCGTTGTCATTAGAGTTGTGGTTTGGTGCATAGAATTAGAACGATTATTAAAACTTTATAGTTCCCTTTCGATATCAGTCTCTTCACATGGCGTCATCCTATAACACTATGGGGAAATACCTTTTTCCTAGAAATACAGAATGCTGATTGGAATAACGTGTTGCACCTCAATAGCCAATGGCATTCAAGCATGCAAATTGGGGGCAGGAATGCCTCCTTTATAATGCAGCGCTAAATTACATTCACACTGATCCCCTTGAGCGTTCCGGTGGACCGAAGATGACTATTAAAATCACCTGTTCTATCTGTGCGGGACCCACCAAGCTCCCCGACAGACACGAGTTGTGCGTTTTCAGCCTGGGCGGGATCCACCATTAAGGGCTCTTTAACACTATCTCACGACCAATTCGTACGAATTCGTACGAGTGAGTAAAAGGTGCCTAATTTGGCTAATAGACGATTTGTCTAAACCCCAGGGGTCAGGGGTAGGTCATTCGTACGAATTTATACGAATTGGGCAACTCGTAAAATAATTTAGCAAAAATAGTGCGAATTTGTACGAGTGAGGTCGTATGAATTCGTACGAATTAGCCACCTCGTAAAATTTGTACGAATTGCCGTGAGATCGGGTTGGGTTCTTACTGCCCTCACTGCGATGCCATGAGCGACAGGACTCTCCGGATTCGGATAGCCCTCACGTAGAAAGAGCATCTGGCCTCCAACCAGCATCCAAAGAGCATCTGGCCGCACCTCCCCTCGGCTGCTCCTCCTGAGCCACGGAGACAGAAGCAGCAGCACCCCTAGTTGAAGCACAATGTGTTCAATGGTGAGTTTACGCCAGCTCAGTGCCCGTGTGCCTTCAATAGTGTAATAAAATGCATATATATATATATATATATTCACACACAAAGTGCATTAGTATCAGAGCTCCTCCTCCAGCTCTTCCTCACACTCATATTGGCTAATGGACTGGACTATATCTGTGGACCCGAAATATGTCTACTCGGAACTATGGCACTGGTAAATTGTGTCTTTTACACAAGAGTACTCGGATGGCGACTGTATGCCCTCCATGCTCAAGTATACAGATGCTACTACAGCTGGTCACTGTTATATTCATATCCAACCCGGTCCATCGAGATAAGGAAGGACCTCTCTCAAGCAAATGGTTTAATCTGGCATTCCAATCCAGAATTGTGGAATCTGCACATCTGGCCGCTCAGCAGAGCCCACCAGAGTTAGTTACTCTGCCTCAGCACGTGCTGAATACGATTACTGAAGCAAGGGCCCCTTCTACAAGATGCCTCTATGCTCATTAATGGAGAGATTTTGAGCGCTAGTGCAGCTCAAGGGAGGAGAATTGCTCAATTCCAGTCATTCTGTCCTTCTTGCAAGAGCGCTTAGATAGAGTGGGAGCCCGCCTTCTAAGCTCAAAGTACACTCACCTAAAGGATTATTAGGAACACCATACTAATACTGTGTTTGACCCCCTTTCGCTTTCAGAACTGCCTTAATTCTACGTGGCATTGATTCAACAAGGTGCTGAAAGCATTCTTTAGAAATGTTGGCCCATATTGATAGGATAGCATCTTGCAGTTGATGGAGATTTGTGGGATGCACATCCAGGGCACGAAGCTCCCGTTCCACCACATCCCAAAGATGCTCTATTGGGTTGAGATCTGGTGACTGTGGGGGCCATTTTAGTACAGTGAACTCATTGTCATGTTCAAGAAACCAATTTGAAATGATTCGAGCTTTGTGACATGGTGCATTATCCTGCTAGAAGTAGCCATCAGAGGATGGGTACATGGTGGCCATAAAGGGATGGACATGGTCAGAAACAATGCTCAGGTAGGCCGTGGCATTTTAACGATGCCCAGTTGGCACTAAGGGGCCTAAAGTGTGCCAAGAAAACATCCCCCACACCATTACACCACCACCACCAGCCTGCACAGTGGTAACAAGGCATGATGGATCCATGTTCTCATACTTTTTACGCCAAATTCTGACTCTACCATCTGAATGTCTCAACAGAAATCGAGACTCATCAGACCAGGCAACATTTTTCCAGTCTTCAACTGTCCAATTTTGGTGAGCTCTTGCAAATTGTAGCCTCTTTTTCCTATTTGTAGTGGAGATGAGTGGTACCCGGTGGGGTCTTCTGCTGTTGTAGCCCATCCGCCTCAAGGTTGTGCGTGTTGTGGCTTCACAAATGCTTTGCTGCATACCTCAGTTGTAACGAGTGGTTATTTCAGTCAAAGTTGCTCTTCTATCAGCTTGAATCAGTCGGCCCATTCTCCTCTGACCTCTAGCATCAACAAGGCATTTTCGACCACAGGACTGCTGCATACTGGATGTTTTTCCCTTTTCACACCATTCTTTGTAAACCCTAGAAATGGTTGTGCGTGAAAATCCCAGTAACTGAGCAGATTGTGAAATACTCAGACCGGCCCGTCTGGCACCAACAACCATGCCACGCTCAAAATTGCTTAAATCACCTTTCTTTCCCATTCTGACATTCAGTTTGGAGTTCAGGAGATTGTCTTGACCAGGACCACACTCCTAAATGCATTGAAGCAACTGCCATGTGATTGGTTGATTAGATAATTGCATTAATGAGAAATTGAACAGGTGTTCCTAATAATCCTTTAGGTAAGTGTATATGCTGCTGCTTTGTTATCGTTTTACAGCGAGGTTAACTGCCAGTCGGTTGGCAGGAATGACCTGGTGGTCAAGTTTTAAAAGGCGCGAGACGGGCAT